>NW_028318327.1:167500-850000 GCF_062004578.1 Staurois parvus
ACTGAACCCTACGGACTAAAATTGGGATGCCATTAAAGTTCAGATTGTAAGCTTGAAAGAGCAGGGCCCTTGACCCCCTCGTGTTTTGTTTTGTTACTGTATTGTCTCATGTTCTGTCCCCCACTATAATGTACAGCACTGAGCAAACCTTTTGGCGCTATATAAATACTGTATAATAATAATAATGTGCATGTAAAGGCAGGCGTCCCAATACTTTTGGCAATATAGTGCACTTTCACATGGAGAGCCACATGCCTTTATGTGTGTGACACTGCCTATAAAGGATTGTACAGGTTTGTACTTAGTTTGGGGAGGCTTTCTGTAATAGGCAGCCAACAGTATTTTCCTAGAGCTTACCAGTTTAGTAATGAACAGATTATTATTATACAGGATTTATATAACACCAGCAGTTTGTGCAGCACTTTAAAAAATTAAGGTAGACATTTAACCTATTAGATGGTTTTTGGTAAATCTAAAGGAAAATTGTACAATAAAATTGATTAATGTATGGCCAGCTTAAAATCTTGTATTTTCTCTTTGTTTCAGGTTGTTAGTCTCCATTCACACTGATCCATTTTTTTGTGTGTATTTCTGTGTGCTGTGTTTAGAGCAGCACATTGATTTCAATGAGCTGCGCTACAGGCGGAAAATGCACTAAAGAAGTCCATGACCCTTTTGAAAAAATGCTCTGCACCAAAACGCACAGTACTTTGTCACCAAGCATTTCATATCTATATATGAATAAGCAATCATGTGCAAGAAAGAAAAAGTATTTTTACTTGCACAAGAGAAATGTCAGCAGAGAAATGTGAACAGCCTATAAAACCGAATTTATCTATCTGCAGAAGACAAAAAACACTAGGTCAAATATTTTGTGTGGGTAAATTTTCACTGAATTACTTAGTACAGTTAGATTTCTTTCAATTATGTTATTTGAAGTGTAAATATGTATAGCAAACAGCAGAGGAGAAAGAATTATTTCCAAAAATGGAGCAGAGTCCGTACAGAAGGGAAGAAAAGAAATAAGGAATTCTTTGACTTTTACTTTATTACCTCTTTAAAGCCAACTAAGCAGCTCTATATATGGCTTCTGGCCCCTAGATGTGACATTATTTCAGAGGCCTTTGTTCTTTAATTTTCCAAAAAGAGATTACTTAATTTCTTCTGGTTCTCTACAACGTCGCTCCGGGATAAGTTCCTTTTGGCAACAGGAAATGGAAACTGCGTTCATTTTTATAATTAAAGTTTTAGCCACCCCTTTGCAACAAAAATACTTTCAAATCACGTAATTGTACTTGCTTGCTGCCACAAATATTTTGGCACTCAGCGGCTGCATGTTAACTACCAGCCAGAACTTCAGTCTGTCTTTGTTATAGGGGGGTTGACAATCGCCTTGCCGAGAGTTCTGCTATTCCAATAAAAGACAAAAAAAAGAGAACAATAAATACGCATGCTGTAGCTATAAACTATTTAGAAAAGATCAGTAATATGCACAGTATAATTATTAAGGGGAATGGTGTTTTACATATAATACCTGTATGGATTTCTTGTATTGGTTTTAAAATTTTATAAAGTACAAATATATATATATATATATATATATATATATATATAGATATATAGATATATATATATATATTATATGAAATATAAACAGTACTGTGCAAATGTTTTAGGCAGGCGTGAAGAAATGCTGTAAAGTATGAATACTTTCAGGAAAAGAAATGTTAACAGTTTATTTTGTTATCAATTTACAATCTTGCCATGGCATATGAACTGTCTTCCACAGCCTCACCTACCTTAGTAGCAGAGTTTGGTGGTTCCTCACCCAGTTTTAAGCCCCCCTACAGAGCTGTTTCTGTTTCAGTTAATGGCTTAAACCTATATATGAAAATGATGATCATTAGCTCCTTCTTGGTAAAACTGGTTAATCATACATCTGAATGTCTAATTCTACAGAATCCCTGACTTTGTGCAAGTGTTGAATTAAGAATTGATGCTGTTTTGATGGCAAAGTGTCTAATGAAGCTGAGTTGTGTCTAATGAAACTGTAACAAAGTATGGAGCTACAACCCTTCCAATTCACCTGAGAATCATTAGAGAAAATAAGTGCCCAATCTACAGCCGCACAACTGTCATGACATCTTTCAGAGGATTAGCAGCTCTGTATGTACGCTCATTAAAATCCTTTTTTATTCAAACACTACACAGGAAATCACAACCTTAGATACAAAGCTGTTGAAGCATTTCAGCCCAGCTTTAGTCATGACCTATATTTGTGTCTCCCTACACTGTGTGCATCAATAGAAATACACAGCCACATGCCCTAGGATGCCAAGGCACTCTCCTACATCTCCCTTCTCCAAGCTAACAGTATAAATTCAGAATACACTGTCCACTGGTAACTCTGGTAACTCTGGTGACTCCCCTGAACCAGAAGTTCAGGGGAGTCAAATATGTTGCTAAACCCCATTACGGGACTTTCAGGGCACTCAATATCACAACTTATAATAAAAATATAGTGTAGATTTTATTTCTACAGGTTTCAAGAATGAAGGACACAAATATATGGCTTTTAGTACATAGCATCAGTTAAAGAGTGTACATCCTAGCTTGTCATAGAAGATATGGTAACTGTGATGTGTTTACATTCGTCTGATGCATTTCAGAGATACACAACAACTTCCTCAGAGGTATCAGGAATTCCACATATAAAAATGACAGTTATTGCATATGGAAAAAAGCCGTAATATATAAAAACAACAAGTGTAGACATCGCCGATCCAGCCAGGTGGACCAAGAGGCGTATAGATGACCAGGGCTCATGGACAGCATGGGGGGATAGGAGGCACCCAAAGACCACTGTGGCCCAGAGGATGTCAGTCCTATGAACACAGAATGCAAAGAAAACAGAGGGTGCACAGGCCTAGTGCATTACCTTTAAAAAACCATTTATTGATAAAAAAATAAGAGGTAATATACTCACAAAAGACAATATTGTCAAAGGCGCATCATATCAAGAACAGCACTGTCCAGTCCACACTGGGTGATATCCGCAATGGGAGTCCTGGACCTCCAACAGGCTAATGCGTTTTGAGGACTTGCTTCTTCTTCAGTGCAGACTGGACAGTGCTGTTCTTTATTTGATTATCAATAAATGTTTTTTTGAAGGTAATGCACTAGGCTTGTGCACCCTCTGTTTGTTTTCTTTGCGTTCAGTGTATTTAGACTCCCCTGGTCCTTTGAGGGCAGCAAGGCGTGCACTATTCAAGGCATTCCATATGTGGTTGTAGCCTCTGTGGATTCCATCCCCAAGTGCAGGAGTATATGCATATGTCATTTTTTATGTCCTATGAACACAGAAAAATGGCGTAGCATGGAGCAAAAATTAGCCTCTGCAGCCTCTCCAAACAACAGGTACTTACCTTAGTTTCAGTAGTCCGACACCCACAAGGTCTGGAAAGGTTTTTCCTGGGTTCTTTCAGGTGCCAGTCTTCATCCATTTTGATTGGCCAGCATGGGAGGGGGTCACTCCCTTGCATTCAGTGGAGTGCAATGTCTTGGAATGTAAACTGCGCATGCACATCTTAAAGTACAGTCTGCAGAGAATTACGATAGACAGGTAAGTGTATTTCACTGCGTGTCTCAATAAGAAGCCTTCTTGTTCACAATGTTTTACTTTTTGAATTTTGTTCCATTTTAACAGTACTCTCCACTGGAAACAATCGAACTCAATAATTTGGAGGTGTGTCCTACTTTTGGCCATATAGGTAGGTGTGGCCACCAGGTGTTCACAAATATTTGACCATAATAAAGTATGTTGATATTTTAAACTTTTAGCCTCTTTTAACCCCCCTAGCGGTATTCCCGAGTGTAGCTCGGGGTAAAGTTTCAGTACCAAAAGCGGTAACCCTGAGCTACACTCGGGCTTACCATGCGGCGCTGCATAGGGAGCCCCTGCAGAGCTTACCTTGTCCTTCGCTCCCGCGATGTGTCCCCTGCAGCGTCCTCGGCCATCTCCTCTGGCTGATGCCGGCATCCGGCTTCTGTGTTCCGGTCCCTGTGACGTCGGGACGTACGGGCGCCGCCGGTGGCGGGAAATTTGAAAATTTTTTAAAAATGTCATTTTTTTCAAAACAAATTTTACATAGTAAAATATTGCTGTATCAAACCATTTCACATACATTTTGTCCCTACTGCTTTGTCCTGTGCCCTGCCTGCATTTTGTCTGTTCTTTCTGCCTGGAAACTTAGAAAAGTCCATGGCGTCCAAAAAGCGTCCCTTTAGGTCAAAAGCGGGTTTAGATCAGCTAGAGAACAGCGATAGTAAATCAGAACCACTTGCAGAATTGAGTGATAATGATTCATGGGAGAAATTCATCATCAGACACTGAAAACGATTTTGCGACTTTGCTCAGTGATGTGCGAACTTGGCGCTCTATTTCACATTTCAGTGTTTTTGGTTTGATTATATTATTGAATTAAATGTATTATTATATTATTATTTTTTATGATTATTTATTAAATTATAATTTATGATTTTGTGTTTCAAGTTTTATCATCCCCGGGATGTTTACTAGACTCTTGTTTGGACAGATTTCAGTGAGTTATTCCTAAATATTACGGCCTATAATAAAAAAACTACATATTTCCATGCAAAATAATGGTACCGCTTTCAGCACCAAAAATCTGAAATAATCATACCGCTAGGGAGGTTAAGAAAGGTATAATATTCACATTGTGGTAGATGTCCTGAAATATGTTATTCATTCAGCTTTGTCCTGTTGTATTACTCATCTTAAGTATTTAACATATAACAATTTCCTTCTTTAACCAAAGGCTTTCTGATTTTGCTGGGAATTCTGTGGGTGGAGAATGAGATACATACAGGTTGTGAATCACTGCCATGTTAGCTCTTCTGGTCAGATAGTGGACCCCTGGACATAACTGAAACAAAAGCCCTTCCCCAGTATATTGTGTATATTGTAATATAAATTGTGTATAGTTTATATTTTTTATGTGCTTTTTACTTAGACTAGCAAAAGTGGATAGGTTGTTACCAGGGGAGGACTGACAACTCATGGGGCCCCCAGGCAATAGGGGATCATGGGGCCCCTGTGTCCTTGCCCAAACTCAAAAATGCCTATGAAAAAGGTACCAGGGGCATTTAATGGGGCCCCTTACTGACCCCAGGCCCTCGGGCGGTGCCTGAGTTTCCAAATGGTCAGTCTGCCCCTGGTTGTTACACACGACAAATTGGGGTTGTGCAAGAGACATGGGGAACATGCAAATGACAGGGTTGATTTACTAAAGAGAAATAGACTGTTGATTTTGCAAGGGGATGTTCACTTAGCTTAACTTAACCGCTTCCCCACCGCCCTACAGTAGAACTAATATATATATATATATATATATATATATATATTATTATTATACAGGATTTATATAGCACCAACAGTTTGCTCAGCGCTTTACAATATAAATATATATATGTGTGTGTAATTTGCATTTCTGTGTATGGGGTGCGCGCATGCGCCACCCTACCCACGCCACCATTGGCGGCTACAGATGTCAGTCACCAGGTCCGGAGATTCCCCACCGGGGGACACGGTGATCACCAAGTAACACTGACAGGGGAGAGACCTGTGTGTCTGCGCAGCAGAGAAATACACAGCAGCATGTTTCCCTAGTAAAACACACACAGCACATTATGTAAAACAGCACACAGGTAACCCTTTGATCGCCACATATGTTAACCCCTTCCTGCCCAGTGTCATTAGTACAGTGTCAGTGCTTTTTATTAGCAATAATCACTGTATTAGTGTCATTGGGATGCCGGTGGCAGTTAGTCAGTTCCTCCCCAGTGTCAGAATTCCTGCCTGTCCTGCAGTCCTGCTCTAAGTTACTGATCGCCGCCATTACTAGTATAAAAAATAAATAAATTCAAATTCCAGTATATACCGTCCTTTGTATATGCTACAACTTTCACGTAAACCACTTAATTTACACAGATTTTTTTTAGCAAAGATATGTAGCAGAATACATTTTGGTCTAAATTTATGACGAAATTTGATTTTTAACATTTTTTTAATATGTTTTATAGCAAAAAGCAAAGAATATTGTTTTTTTTTTCAAAATTGTCAGTTTTTTTTGTTTATAGCGCAAAAAATAAAAAGAGCCCTGGTGATCAAATACCACCGAAAGAAAGCTCTATTTGTGGGAAAAAAGGACATAAATTTAATTTATGAAATTGACAGCGCAATTGTCAGATAAAGTAACGCAGCGCCGTATCGCAAAAAATGGTCTCGTCAGGAAGGGTGGTAAAGCATCTGGAGGGCAAGTGGTTAAAGGGAAAATTCACTGGGGAAAGGATACCAGATCACATGCAAGAAAAATAGAAAAGAGCATTTTGCTTGCATTTGATTACAAAGTGGATTTCAGCAGAGCTTTATCTCGTTCACTACGTTTCGGGAAATATTCCTTTGCAAAGCGAACAGCCTATTTGCCTTGGCAAATCATCCCTGTATCTCTGGATCTATGAGCCTTTGGTGTTTTCCCCAAAGGTAACCTTTGCTTTCTGTATATATGTATTTTGTAGTATATATTTTTGCATGACCAGTAATTGGTAGGGAAATTAGTAGAAATAAGCAAACATATCTGCCTGATTTGTATCAAGGCAAGCATACAAACTGATTGTATTGTAACTGTAATGTCTACTTTCATTTTTTAAAGCGCTGCGCAAACTGTTGGTATTATATAAATCCTGTATAATAATAATAATAATCTGTTCATTACTAAACTGGTAAGTTCTATGAAAATACTGTTGGCTGCCTATTACAGAAAGCCTTCCCAAACTAAGTACAAACCTGTACAATCCTTTATAGACAGTGCCACACGCAGAAAGGCATGTGGCTCTCCATGTGAAAGTACACTATATTGCCAAAAGTGTTGGGACGCCTGCCTTTACACACACATGAACTTTAATGGCATCCCAGTCTTAGTCTGTAGGGTTCAATATTGAGTTGGCTCACCCTTTGCAGCTATAACAGCTTCAACTCTTCTAAGAAGGCTGTCCTCAAGGTTCAGGAATGTGTCTATGGGAATGTTTGACCATTCTTCCAGAAGCACATTTGTGAGGTCAGGCATTGATGTTGAACAAGAAGGCCTGGCTCCCAGCCTCCAATCTAATTCATCCCAAAGGTGTTCTATGGGGTTGCAGTCAGGACTCTGTGCAGGCCAGTCCAAAATCACTCATCTATGGACCTTTCTTTGTGCACTAGTGCTCAGTCATGTTGGAACAGGAAGGGGCCATCCCCAAACTGTTCCCACAAAGTTGGGAGCATGAAATTGTCCAAAATGTCTTGGTATGCCTTATCACCTTTTGTACCCCTTAACCCACCCTATTAGACTGTAAGTTTATTAAATTGTAAGTAGGGCCCTCTTAACCCTCTTGTATTTTATTGTATTGTAACTGTACTGATTCACTTCAGATTGTAAAGCACTGAGCAAACTGTTGGAGCTATATAACTCCTGTATAATAATACAAATTACAGCAAATTAGATAATTTGATACTCACTCTTTCTTATAGGTGATCCCCAATGCAACCCTTAGCACCATGCTCTGTGGACAGAAAACACAGAATTTATATCAATCATGGACCCTGCATAAGGTCATATCTGCAAACTTGCTTAAGCATGGGGTCCAAATTACTAAGTTGCTCAAATTGCATGCTGCATTCTTAGATAAAGGAAAGAAGGGAGGCCACATTAGGTATGGCTCCGATATAACCTGCAAAAGATACCACAGCTGGAAAGTATTTTCTAGATGGATGGACCATCACAATGTGCTGCAGAATTTATTTGCATTACATAAAAAATATAAGTTGGTATGCAGAGAGCATAATTTATTAGCTACAAACAAGTATATGAACTATGAACATGAAATATATCTTTATGTATCTGAATATCTCCAGAAAAAAATGCATTTGTAGAACATAATGTGTTCAATGAATTCATTGTCCAATTTTAATGCTCAATGTCTGGCCATTTTAATGTTCATTTAAGGTAAAATAAAATATAAAAAAAAAGGTTTATTATTTTCCATCTATTCATTGTGTCTTTAGGCTCCATTTCAGAGCTGGCTAATAAAGTAATTTGATGTGATGTAATTAAGCGCCAGGTCCGCACTCTTGTCATCATCAAGAGATAAAAAACGCAATGAGAAAGAGCAGAACTCGTGCCGCGTCCCTCGTCCAATACTGAAGTGTAAATTCCAAGTGTGAAGTCACATTCAAGCTTGCAGCTGGAGAGAGAAGACACTGGGGGGAACTTAATTAATTCTAGTGTGTTTATTTAGATTGGACATATCAAATTTGATGATTATAAGGGTAATCATTAATTCCTTTTAGAGAGCAAGAGAAAAAAAATTCCATTTGACGTTAAAGCACAAAGCTGGTGTGTTCAATTTTATGAAGACCTCTTTTGTTTTTCTTGGTGGTGTCTGTACAGCTGAAAACTCAGACACTCTCAGTCATAGTCCATTTGAAAATTTTAGCAATACGCAGGTCACAATGCGCTAGTACAATCAATACATAGGGCTCAAGAAATGGCAACGTTATCTCCACTGGGTCTCAACGCAAAGTGGATCCCTGATATCTCAGCATAACAATCCATAACAACCCATCGATAACATTTAATTTTTTATACACTTATTTTTATTCTTTTGTGGTATAGCGTTGATGTGTTCCACAGTTTTTTTTTACAAATTAGTCCTGACAAATAAAACCCGTGAAAAAAAAAGGTGAGCACGTTGAAAGTAACATCTTCACCAAATCAAACATCAACAAATCAATCCCTTGGTAGTGTGCAGAAACTAGAAACTATAAAGAAAACAGGGTGCCTCTAAGAGTATTAATAACTCAAAAACCAAAATGTAATATATGTCAGCTTACTAATCCTTAAATGTGGTAGTTTTCTTATTTTAGTTTTTTTCTTTTATTTTCATCTGGTGATGCAACCAGTAACACCCTTCCTGCCTTTGGGTGTCTCCATTCTGGATGGAGGAGCAACGGAGACAGTTTTGGTCAGCAGCATTGTAAAGTTGGCCATAGATGGATTCATCGATTGACTTGGGTAAGACCAGCCTGTTGGATTTTTTAAATGTGATTACTGCTGGCGGCCAAAGATGCTAGCAGTATTAATTGTGTTTTACCGGCCAGGAAGGCGCCCCGCCAGTAGAACACAATAGCGCTGCAAGAGCGATTCCCCCATCAACACTGACTTTGTTGATTGGGGAATTGGCCGCATAATCTAATGGCTGCTATAGTCTTGGCAGAAGACAATGTTAGTCTAACAGATTTAGACGGATTTGACTAACAAATTAAAGCTGAACACTAACAGTTTTTTTTAACTTTTGGGATAAAGGTTTTGCATAAATGAAAAAGAAAGCTGATCATTGTAAGCACCCCTGTCAATGGTAAATGGTTTGCTTCAACCCTCTAACTGCCACTTTGTCTCCACAGCTTTGTCTGTTAAAGCAAGTTGAAAAATAACAGACTTATTGGCTGGATCAAGAGGTGAAAATAAAGGAAGAAAAAATTTAAAAAAGAAAAGGTATACGGCTAACGCATCTAAGAATTGGTGAGCTACAATACAATACACTTTTGGGGGATTATTACCACTTTAATATCGCATAAATGTACAATGCTCTCCTCATTGATCAGTTGGGAAACCACAATATTGTGTAAAACAGAAAAACAGCATGAACTGAGTTCTTTCAAACCCCCAAATAGACGGACATTAAGTTGCTGTTTAAGTATAATAGCTTTTAGATTCAGGCTGAAAACACACCTACATTGAAAGTCTAATTTGGGTAACATGCTGGCCAAGCTGACCACAATAATAGTGCTTAGAAAAATGAATTGTCACAGGGCTGGGAGCACCAAAGGAACTCAGTCAAACACAGAAATTCTAACTGAATATAAACAAGACCTTTAAAAAAACTACATGTGTCAGAGCAACCATTGTTCCTTTTTCAGGGCTCTCTTCAGCTATTTACAGCCTGCACAGCATTATCCTTGTCATTCACTGGCTCTATATACACTTATGAAAGACTGGTCCAATTCATCTACTAAATATTTGACTTGTGAGAGGAAATATGAACAATAGGAACAACCCCAAGACTGAAAACTAGGGATGCACCAATACCATTTTTTAACACCAAGTACGAGTACCGATACTTTTTTTTAAAGTACTTGCCGATACCAATTACCAATACCTATTGCGGGCACAACCCCACTGCATGGGGAAAAAAATGTTTTCCCAGAGTTCTTCTTTAAGATAGTGAATGAGCTAGGCTTGTCAGAGGAAGATATGGATGTATCAAAGTGCAGGGGACATGAAAGTTGTCCCATAGATGTGTGCAAATGTGCTGTCTGATGACATGTGTGCAGCACAGTCTATGTATCATCTAATGAGGATCCCCCCTAGCCAGTGTGCTGATCACTTCTTGCCAGGAGACAGGAAGGGATCACTTGGCTCATCCTCCGGCTGGGTGTGTGACAGCAGGGAGCCTTGCAGAGTCACTGTGACAGCAAGGTATGTCTGGGGACCTTACCAGCCTTCCCCCCATCGTAGTGCCCTGCCTGTGATGCCTTTTGCTGGGGCCTACTCTGGTGGGAAGGGAGGAGGAGGTGGGAGGGGAAGGGGAAGTTGACAGCTGAAATGTCATCGGCTGTTAAGGATGGAGAGGCCCCAGAATGCTGGCATTTTTTCTTTTACATTTCAGCTGTCAGTGGGGGAATCCCGCTGACAGCTGAAAGAACCGAACCTTAAGGTATCGGTTTTTGGTATCAATGTATTTGAACGAGTACCGATACTCGTGCAAATGCACATTATTGGCACCAATACTGATATCATATTGGTATTGGTGCAAACCTACTGAAAATTGGACTCAGCACTCCATGACTGCACAGAAAGAGTGCTCCATCCCCCTTCCCAGGGCCATGGGACCTGTAGTCTTTTTTACCTCCTACATCAAAAGGCGCAATAAAAAATTTACAAATATATTATATTTATTAACGCAACTCAGTAAAGGTTAAACATTTATATTTAATAGGAATTTTGTAAAATGTGTTGTGTTTGTATCTGTTAACCACTTCAAGTCCGGACACTTTCACCCCCTTCCAGTCCAGGCCAATTTTAAGCTTTCAGTGCTATCACACTTTGATTGACAATTGCACGATCATGCAACACTGTATCCATATGAACTTTTTAGCATTTTTTGAGGCAGATAAAACTTTATTTTGGTGGTATTTATTCACCACTGTGATTTTTAGTTTTTGCTATATAAGTGAAAAAGTCCAAAAATTAGGAAAAAAGTGTTTTTCTTATAACATTTTGCAAATAAATAATCTTTCTTCATAAATCTTGGCCAAAATGTATTCATCTATCTTTTTTAGTAAAAAAAAATAATAACACAAATTAGTTTATAACCAAAAATTATAAATTATAAAAATTGTTTTTACATTTTTTTTTTTTTTATATTATTATTTTTTTTCAACATACTGTCACCATAGCAGTACAGTGCCACCATAGTGACACTGTACTACTTGTAGGGGGTGATGAAGATTTTTTTTTTTTACACTGATTGCTTTTACATCCATAAAGGCTGTAAAAGCAATAATTTCTCCTTCTCTCTGGCTGCATTCTTGCAGCCATTCAGAAATACTGTGCGAGCTGTGATTGGTCACAGCTTGTCACATGGTACAAGGCTGTTGTGAATAGCCTTGTACCATGTGCCCTCTGTGATCATTCACAGATTTCACAAGTAGTAAGCAATGATGTCAGGAAGTGTTTACTACTGTTCATGTGATCACTGATTGGCCAATCACATGAATCGGGACCTCACACAGAGGTCCCATACAGCGATCTGTGGGATCGTGCACAGGCAATGGATGCAGGGGAACATTTAGAAACGTCCACCCGCATTGGCAGCGCTCCTGTCTGTCCGTTTATCGACATGGGCTGGACAGGAAGAGGTTAAGAATAATTTAGAGCATTTTTAGCGAAAATATTGTTTGGATATATATTTAAAAGTGGAGTGCAAGGCCTGGCAGCTAAAGGGTTAAAAAAGATTTTAGGGAATGCTAAGTGTTGTAACTGTGACCTATGACAAAATTAAAACACAGGGAAAATCCAATACAGAAGTTGATCAGTTGATTGACCTCCAGATAATGCTGAATGAGCTGAATTTTGATCTATGTATGGCTAACTTTTTTTTTTTTATAACTCTTTTTATTGTTCTTTTTTTTTTTAATTAACATACACTGGACAAAAACATGTACATCTTCAGGCACTAACCCACGCAGGTGCATGTCAGTGCAAAGCATAAAAAGTTGGCAGTCAAATAGTACATACAGTAAAACAATAAAGAAACATAAAACAGGTGCTGCTGTTCGTGACCATCAAAGTAAGACAATGAGACATATAGAGGCGGACTGACAACTCATGGGGCCCCTGGGCAATAGGGGATCATGGGACCCCTGTGTCCTTGCCAACACTCAAAGCACACTCAAAAAAGCCTATAAAAGGTACCAGGGGCATTTCATGGGGCCCCCTATTGACCCCGGGACCTCGGGCAGTGCCCTAGTGCTCAAATGGTCAGTCCGCCCCTGGAGACATATCCCCAGTACCCAAGGCCCCCCTATACAATCTCAAATGAGGCTCCAAGACAGATATAAATAATGCAGAGGGGTCAGGTGTTGTTAGCTGTTGAGGGTTCCACTAACCATTTCACCCAGACTGTATCATATTTTTTAGGACACCCTCTATGAAGATAAGTATCTCTGTACAAATGTAAGATGGCATGAACCTGCTGTTTCCAGAAAGTGAGGGAGTGGGGAGCCTGCTTTTTCTAACACAGAGTGATGGCTTTTCTGGCATAAAACAATAAAAGACCCACAAGTGTCTTGTCCGCCACCCCAGGAACTAGGCCCTCAACTAAACCTAACAAGCAGACTCGGGATGGGATTAAAGGAATAACCACCATAAGGTTAACAGCAGACATTATCTGCCTTCAGAAAGTAGCAATTACTGGGCAGGTCCAGAAAATATGTATAAAGTCCCCGAGAGTGCAGCCAAAGAGCCTGCACTCTGGAGAATAAGAGAGGTTTTTTCAACCTGTAAGGGGTAAGGTAGGCCTTATGGACAATTTTAAATTGTATGAGGCGGAACCCCGGAAAATCACAGGCCCAACGGTGATTGAGCAGTGACAAATCAGGGGAGGACACTCAAAGAAGGTGAGTATGTAGGATTGAGGTAGGTTTTTCCGCACAATCATGTCTTAATATTCCCTCCAATTCTGAGCTTTGCAGCTGGAGTGTACCAGTAGGGAACTGGCTCCTGAAAACATGGGACAATTGCCAGTATCTATGTAAATGTAAGAAGGGGGGACATTGTGATGGGACAAGAAATAATCGAAGGGGCGTAGGGATAAATTTAAGACCACATCCGCTACAGTTTTGATGTTATACTTAGTCTATGCTATGGGATCAGGAAGCTGGTAAAAATATGGCAAAAATGGGTTATTCCATAGAGGAGTATTCAGAGATATGGCAGAGGTAGGAAAGCTTTCACAGGGGAGGCCAACTTTCCAGGCCCTAAGTAAGCATGGGATGAGTTAGATCATAGGGAGCTCTAGAGCCCAGAAACAATAAAAATTGGAGGGCCTCCACAGAGCGCACTACTGCAGCTTCCAATCTTGCAGCAGAGTTAGACATGTCAACCACCATAAGGCAGAGACAAGTTGGGAGGCAAGAAAATATTCGTGACAATCTGGAAGGGCCAGGCTTCCTTGGGAGGCAGGATGCATTAGAGTAGATCATTTATACCTGGGGGGGTTGAGGACCCCCAAAGGAAGGAGGAAAAATGTATGGTTTATTTTACTATGGTCATCAGCTTCACCTAGTGGTCAAAATGTGGTATATTTTTCTAAATTACCTGAATGAGAAAATATACTGCATTTTGGCCACTATATGGAGCTGACGATCACAGGAGGACATAGTATTGAAGATATCCTCAGTTTTCCAAGTTAATTTATCCTTACTGTCAGGACAGGAAGTAAAGGAAAAATGACCCAATAAGGCCACAGAAACCAGCAAAAACATACTTTTCCTCTTTCAAAAACGTAAAAAAATATGTGGGGGGACGCAGTTCCAGCACCTCCAGCACTGAATGTAATGTATATCTATTGATGTTGGCTGCTGGGGGATCTGTTGTTGCTGGAGGACTCTATTTTTTGTGGGGAGGGGAGCTATTGCTACTGGGGAGGTCTACTGTTGCTGGTGGAGGATCTGTTGTTGCTGAGGGTGGATCTTATGTTGCTGGGAAGCGTCCCTTGTTTCTGGCAGGGATCTAGTGTTGAGGGAGGGGTCTAGTAATGCTGGCTGTGGGAAAAGTCTATTGTTGCTAAGGGTGTATTTTGTTGCAGTTGGTCCATTGTTGCTGGGGGGATCTATTGTTGCGGGAGGGTCTATTGTTGCTGGGGCAAGTCTTTTGTTGCTGAAGGGTCTATTCTTGCTGGCTGCATGGGATCTATTTTACTGCTTTTCTTGTTATAATTAAACACCACAAAATGATATTTGTTCTATATTCTCTAAAAGGGGTAGTGCTGGGAGATCGGTAAGGGGTGGAACCATGGAATGTTGCTCAGAGGTGGGTTGGGGCAGAGACAAGGTGTGACTTAGATAGGGGGAGTTCCTGAACCTATTCTTTGAGAAAAAAGCCCTGCATACAGTACTTTAACATGTACAGTATTTAATGTCACAAAGAATTTATTGAGTTTTTCTAAGCAAGGTACAGTGAACTGGCATTCAAAATACAGATATACAAAGAGTGACACTCCCATTAACCATATTAAAAAAGTGCGACAAGTAAGGCTTCTTGTTTGGAGGATTCATAAAAATACACAGAAAAAGCTTCAAGTGATGGGTGTTCAGTCCCATGGGTATTCCTCATTTGCAAGACCAATTAATGTCACCTTGTGGATGGTAGAGTGGAGTTTGCAAACTGGCGGTTCATTAGAGCGGTAAAAGCATGGTGTAGAAGAGGGAAGTAGAAAGAAAAGAAAAGACAAATAGAGAAAAGGAGCAGATTATAAAGAGAGAAATCCAGGCTAGTAATGGGGAAGGGGAGAAAAAAGATGGGGGGTGAGGGGTCCTGTGAGACCCAGCCGTAAGTAGTGTCACTCTAGCTCACAGTGATCAGTCACAGTGAAAGAAGGGAGTGGATTTGACATATGTGCTGACTGTATTCCAGCCATGGGCCCCTAACTCTCAAATATTTTGCCTGGATATCACTGAGTATGGAGGTTAGCTTTCCATGTACGATGGTCCCAATTAGCCTCTGTTTCACCTTGGAAAAATGTATTGATCGGTGTCTCCAGGCTCTAGTTAGGGCCTAACAGGCTGCTAGAAACACAAACCTCACCAGCTTTCTCTGATGTTTATAAAGATGTGGTATAGGTTTATGTAGTAGGGCCTCCCATGGGCTACAGGTGAGGTTAATATACAAAGCATGTTATAGACTTGTATCCAAAAATGAGTGGCTATGGGGCAGGATCACCAGCTATGCAAAAGAGTTCTCCAGTTATTACAACCCCAGAATCAGTGTGGGGAGACATTAGCGAAGAAACTGGATATGCAGTCAGAGGTCATGTACCAAAGCAAAACTAGTTTATAGGCATTTTCTTGGGCTAAAGTGTTAAGTGAACACTTGGAGGTGGTCAGCCAGATTACAATCCATTCGGTCAAGGAAGGTGCTCAAATCTTTTTCCCACTTGTCTATATAGGGTAGTCTACTTGGACCAAGAGAGGCTGTTATTGATTAGTAAAGTGCAGACACTAAGCCCTTAAAATAGGGGTCTTTCTGGCATCAGTTCTCGAATAGAGTCAACAAATAAGATATACCTGTGCTCAAATCTCAATAGCTTGTTCATGCATTTATCTATCAGGTGCTAAAGGGGTGTAACCACATATCAGTAACCACTAGAGATGAGCGAATCGAAGTAGGCGAAGTGGAATTCGTTTCGAATATTAGAAAAATTTCGATTCACGCCGAATCCGAAAATAAGCAGACTTCGGATGCGCGAATCGAAATTTTTCCTAAAATGGCGGAGACATGTGCGGCGACGGAGCGGGGATGTCTGGGAAGGCGCGCAGACAAGGCGCGCTGACCCATAATGCAATCATTCATGACATGTGATCGCATTAGCCAATCAGCAGCCAGCCAGCCAGCACTGTGTAATGGTCGAGCTATAAATGGCGGCCATTTTAGAATTCTCCATTTGCCTCCAGTCATTAAACAGAGGCAGACCTGGCTGTATTCAGGGAGAGAGTTAGGGACACAGAAACGTTACTTAGGGACACAGAAACATTAGTTAGGGACACAGAAACGTTACTTAGGGACACAGAAACATTAGTTAGGGACACAGAAACGTTACTTAGGGCCACAGAAACGTTACTTAGGGACACAGAAACGTTACTTAGGGACACAGAAACGTTACTTAGGGCCACAGAAATGTTACTTAGGGCCACAGAAACGTTACTTAGGGCCACAGAAACGTTACTTAGGGCCACAGAATCGTTACTTAGGGCCACAGAAACGTTACTTAGGGCCACAGAATCGTTACTTAGGGCCACAGAATCGTTACTTAGGGCCACAGAAACGTTACTTAGGGCCACAGAAACGTTACTTAGGGCCACAGAATTGTTACTTAGGGACAGACATAGAATTGTTACTGAGGGACACAGAATTGTTACTGAGGGCCACAGAACTGTTACTTAGGGCCACAGAAACGTTACTTAGGGCCACAGAATTGTTACTTAGGGACAGACACAGAATTGTTACTGAGGGACACAGAATTGTTACTGAGGGCCACAGAACTGTTACTTAGGGCCACAGAAACGTTACTTAGGGCCACAGAATTGTTACTTAGGGACAGACACAGAATTGTTACTGAGGGACACAGAATTGTTACTGAGGGCCACAGAACTGTTACTTAGGGCCACAGAAACGTTACTTAGGGCCACAGAATTGTTACTTAGGGACAGACACAGAATTGTTACTGAGGGACACAGAATTGTTACTGAAGGCCACAGAACTGTTACTTAGGGCCACAGAAACGTTACTTAGGGCCACAGAATTGTTACTTAGGGACAGACACAGAATTGTTACTGAGGGACACAGATTTGTTACTGAGGGCCACAGAACCGTTACTTAGGGCCACAGAAACGTTACTTAGGGACACAGAATTGTTACTGAGGGACAGACACAGAATTGTTACTGAGGGACACAGAATTGTTACTGAGGGCCACAGAACTGTTACTTAGGGCCACAGAAACGTTACTTAGGGCCACAGAAACGTTACTTAGGGCTACAGAAACGTTACTTAGGGCCACAGAATCGTTACTTAGGGCCACAGAAACGTTACTTAGGGCCAAAAAAATGTTACTTAGGGCCACAGAATTGTTACTTAGGGACAGACACAGAATTGTTACTGAGGGACACAGATTTGTTACTGAGGGCCACAGAACCGTTACTTAGGGCCACAGAAACGTTACTCAGGGACACAGAATTGTTACTCAGGGACAGACACAGAATTGTTACTTAGGGACACAGAATTGTTACTCAGGGACAGACACAGAATTGTTACTGAGGGATACAGAATTGTTACTGAGGGACACAGAATTGTAACTCAGGGACAGACACAGAATTGTTACTCAGGGACAGACACAGAATTGTTACTGAGGGACACAGAATTGTTACTGAGGGACACAGAATTGTTACTCAGGGACACAGAATTGTTACTCAGGGACACAGAATTGTTACTGAGGGACACAGAATTGTTACTGAGGGACACAGAATTGTTACTCAGCGACAGACACAGAATTGTTACTCAGGGACAGACACAGAATTGTTACTGAGGGACACAGAATTGTTACTGAGGGACACAGAATTGTTACTCAGCGACAGACACAGAATTGTTACTCAGGGACAGACACAGAATTGTTACTGAGGGACACAGAATTGTTACTGAGACATTTTCTTGGGCTAAAGTGTTAAGTGAACACTTGGAGGTGGTCAGCCAGATTACAATCCATTCGGTCAAGGAAGGTGCTCAAATCTTTTTCCCACTTGTCTATATAGGGTAGTCTACTTGGACCAAGAGAGGCTGTTATTGATTAGTAAAGTGCAGACACTAAGCCCTTAAAATAGGGGTCTTTCTGGCATCAGTTCTCGAATAGAGTCAACAAATAAGATATACCTGTGCTCAAATCTCAATAGCTTGTTCATGCATTTATCTATCAGGTGCTAAAGGGGTGTAACCACATATCAGTAACCACTAGAGATGAGCGAATCGAAGTAGGCGAAGTGGAATTCGTTTCGAATATTAGAAAAATTTCGATTCACGCCGAATCCGAAAATAAGCAGACTTCGGATGCGCGAATCGAAATTTTTCCTAAAATGGCGGAGACATGTGCGGCGACGGAGCGGGGATGTCTGGGAAGGCGCGCAGACAAGGCGCGCTGACCCATAATGCAATCATTCATGACATGTGATCGCATTAGCCAATCAGCAGCCAGCCAGCCAGCACTGTGTAATGGTCGAGCTATAAATGGCGGCCATTTTAGAATTCTCCATTTGCCTCCAGTCATTAAACAGAGGCAGACCTGGCTGTATTCAGGGAGAGAGTTAGGGACACAGAAACGTTACTTAGGGACACAGAAACATTAGTTAGGGACACAGAAACGTTACTTAGGGACACAGAAACATTAGTTAGGGACACAGAAACGTTACTTAGGGACACAGAAACGTTACTTAGGGACACAGAAACGTTACTTAGGGCCACAGAAATGTTACTTAGGGCCACAGAAACGTTACTTAGGGCCACAGAAACGTTACTTAGGGCCACAGAATCGTTACTTAGGGCCACAGAATCGTTACTTAGGGCCACAGAATCGTTACTTAGGGCCACAGAAACGTTACTTAGGGCCACAGAAACGTTACTTAGGGCCACAGAATTGTTACTTAGGGACAGACATAGAATTGTTACTGAGGGACACAGAATTGTTACTGAGGGCCACAGAACTGTTACTTAGGGCCACAGAAACGTTACTTAGGGCCACAGAATTGTTACTTAGGGACAGACACAGAATTGTTACTGAGGGACACAGAATTGTTACTGAGGGCCACAGAACTGTTACTTAGGGCCACAGAAACGTTACTTAGGGCCACAGAATTGTTACTTAGGGACAGACACAGAATTGTTACTGAGGGACACAGAATTGTTACTGAGGGCCACAGAACTGTTACTTAGGGCCACAGAAACGTTACTTAGGGCCACAGAATTGTTACTTAGGGACAGACACAGAATTGTTACTGAGGGACACAGAATTGTTACTGAAGGCCACAGAACTGTTACTTAGGGCCACAGAAACGTTACTTAGGGCCACAGAATTGTTACTTAGGGACAGACACAGAATTGTTACTGAGGGACACAGATTTGTTACTGAGGGCCACAGAACCGTTACTTAGGGCCACAGAAACGTTACTTAGGGACACAGAATTGTTACTCAGGGACAGACACAGAATTGTTACTGAGGGACACAGAATTGTTACTGAGGGCCACAGAACTGTTACTTAGGGCCACAGAAACGTTACTTAGGGCCACAGAAACGTTACTTAGGGCTACAGAAACGTTACTTAGGGCCACAGAATCGTTACTTAGGGCCACAGAAACGTTACTTAGGGCCAAAGAAATGTTACTTAGGGCCACAGAATTGTTACTTAGGGACAGACACAGAATTGTTACTGAGGGACACAGATTTGTTACTGAGGGCCACAGAACCGTTACTTAGGGCCACAGAAACGTTACTCAGGGACACAGAATTGTTACTCAGGGACAGACACAGAATTGTTA
The DNA here is from genome assembly GCF_062004578.1 of Staurois parvus. NCBI lineage: Eukaryota > Metazoa > Chordata > Amphibia > Anura > Ranidae > Staurois > Staurois parvus. Next base: position 187,478 of record NW_028318327.1, read on the forward strand.
CTTAGGGACACAGAATTGTTACTCAGGGACAGACACAGAATTGTTACTGAGGGATACAGAATTGTTACTGGGGGACACAGAATTGTAACTCAGGGACAGACACAGAATTGTTACTCAGGGACAGACACAGAATTGTTACTGAGGGACACAGAATTGTTACTCAGGGACACAGAATTGTTACTCAGGGACACAGAATTGTTACTGAGGGACACAGAATTGTTACTGAGGGACACAGAATTGTTACTCAGCGACAGACACAGAATTGTTACTCAGGGACAGACACAGAATTGTTACTGAGGGACACAGAATTGTTACTGAGGGACACAGAATTGTTACTCAGCGACAGACACAGAATTGTTACTCAGGGACAGACACAGAATTGTTACTGAGGGACACAGAATTGTTACTGAGGGACACAGAATTGTTACTCAGGGACACAGAATTGTTACTCAGGGACAGACACAGAATTGTTACTCAGGGACAGACACAGAATTGTTACTGAGGGACACAGAATTGTTACTGAGGGACACAGAATTGTTACTGAGGGACACAGAATTGTTACTCAGCGACAGACACAGAATTGCTACTCAGGGACAGACACAGAATTGTTACTAAGGGACACAGAATTGTTACTGAGGGACACAGAATTGTTACTGAGGGACACAGAATTATTACTCAGGGACACAGAATTGTTACTGAGGGAAACAGAATTGTTACTGAGGGACACAGAATTGTTACTCAGCGACAGACACAGAATTGTTACTCAGGGACAGACACAGAATTGTTACTGAGGGACACAGAATTGTTACTGAGGGACACAGAATTGTTACTGAGGGACACAGATTTGTTACTGAGAGCCACAGAACCGTTACTTAGGGCCACAGAAACGTTACTTAGGGACACAGAATTGTTACTCAGGGACAGACACAGAATTGTTACTCAGGGACAGACACAGAATTGTTATTGAGGGACACAGAATTGTTACTGAGGGACACAGAATTGTTACTCAGGGACAGACACAGAATTGTTACTCAGGGACAGACACAGAATTGTTACTGAGGGACACAGAATTGTTACTGAGGGACACAGAATTGTTACTGAGGGACACAGATTTGTTACTGAGGGCCACAGAACCGTTACTTAGGGCCACAGAAACGTTACTTAGGGACACAGAATTGTTACTCAGGGACAGACACAGAATTGTTACTCAGGGACAGACACAGAATTGTTACTGAGGGACACAGAATTGTTACTGAGGGACACAGAATTGTTACTCAGGGACAGACACAGAATTGTTACTCAGGGACAGACACAGAATTGTTACTGAGGGACACAGAATTGTTACTGAGGTACACAGAATTGTTACTCAGGGACACAGAATTGTTACTCAGCGACAGACACAGAATTGTTACTCAGGGACAGACACAGAATTGTTACTCAGGGACAGACACAGAATTGTTACAGAGGGACACAGAATTGTTACTGAGGGACACAGAATTGTTACTCAGGGACACAGAATTGTTACTGAGGGACACAGAATTGTTACTCAGGGACACAGAATTGTTACTGAGGGACACAGAATTGTTACTCAGGGACAGACACAGAATTGTTACTCAGGGACAGACACAGAATTGTTACTGAGGGACACAGAATTGTTACTGAGGGACACAGAATTGTTACTCAGGGACACAGAATTGTTACTGAGGGACACAGAATTGTTACTGAGGGACACAGAATTGTTACTCAGCGACAGACACAGAATTGTTACTCAGGGACAGACACAGAATTGTTACTGAGGGACACAGAATTGTTACTGAGGGACACAGAATTGTTACTCAGGGACACAGAATTGTTACTCAGGGACACAGAATTGTTACTGAGGGACACAGAATTGTTACTGAGGGACACTGAATTGTTACTCAGGGACAGACACAGAATTGTTACTCAGGGACACAGAATCGTTTAATTAAAGAGTATGTCAGACAACATGCATAGGAGTGGCAGAGGAGGCAATGTTTTAGGAGCGAGCAGACGTGGCAGCAGAGGAAGGGGTCGAGGCAGCACTAGTCGCAGCCAGAGGCCAGTGCTCCCGGTGTCATCCAGCGGTCGTGTCTCCACCGACAACCCTGCCATCATCGATTGGTTGGCTCGGTCGTCTTCCTCTTCCCAGGTCACCTCTGACACCTACAGCCAACGGTCGGTGGGTACGTCAGACACAACCGTTAGTTGGCATGGCCCGGGAGCAAGCCCACTGAAATCACGTGTCCTCGACCTGCCCCTGTCCTTTGGTGTTCCCTCACCAAGCGAAGTATCGTATGCTGTGGGCTCAGCCCCACTGTACAGTGAGGAAGAGCTAACAGAGGGCGGTCAGGAACGGGGGGAGACATCCGCCTCTTCAGCAGCCAGGCGAAGAAGTAGTGGCAAGGAGAGTGGCTCGGTAGCCGGTCTAGAGACAGGTCTGTCTCCTGACCCACACGCAGCCGAGGGGGCTAGTAGTGAGGCGGAGACCCTAATTGATGATGATGAGGCTGATCGCACTTGGCAGCCTCGTCGTCATCAGGCTATTGCTTCCGAATCTTCAGGAGAAGAGGGTGGCCGCTTGGCAGCGAGCAAAACAGTCGGTGGGTTGCCCAGGAGGCAGCAGGGTCGCAGCAGTGTCAGTGGAGGCAAACGGCCACGGAGTACAGCACCAGCTCCACTGCAGCCTACCACCACGGCCAGTAGTGGTGCCGGTGTGCACGGAGGAAGCAGCAGTCAGCCAGTGAGGAGTATCGGGGGCAAAGTTTCCTACTCGGCGGTGTGGCAATTTTTTGTCAAGCCGCCCGAGGAAGTAAACGTAGCCGTATGTCGACTATGTGGCCAGAAAGTCAAGCGTGGCCAGGGGGCCCATGTTGGGACTACAGCGTTGTGGCAGCATATGCAGCGTCGCCATTTGGTGGCCTGGGAAAACCGTGATAAAGATCTGTTCTGCCTGCCCCAGCCCAAGGTTCCATTTTGTCATAGGGTGCTGGCAGATTACGGGCCTCCCATAGCTGCTGCCAGGCCCCTAATCTTCCATGGGCCCCTGTACCGCCTCCTCATGCTGCTGCCAGGTCCACAGTGTCTCATGCCATGTGCCACTTTCAGGTCTCCTCACACTGCTGGTGTGTTCCATTTTTTGTCATAGGGTGCTGGCAGATTACGGGCCTCCCATAGCTGCTGCCAGGCCCCTAATCTGCCATGGGCCCTTATACGGCCTCCTCATGCTGCTGCCAGGTCCAGAGTCTCTCATGGGTCCCTGTACGGCCTCCCATTGCTGCTGTCTCCATCGCCACACTCTGCCATGTGCCACTTTCAGGTCTCCTCACACTGCTGGTGTGTTCCATTTTTTGTCATAGGGTGCTGGCAGATTACGGGCCTCCCATAGCTGCTGCCAGGCCCCTAATCTGCCATGGGCCCCTATACCGCCTCCTCATGCTGCTGCCAGGTCCAGAGTCTCTCATGGGTCCCTGTACGGCCTCCCATTGCTGCTGTCTCCATCGCCACACTCTGCCATGTGCCACTTTCAGGTCTCCTCACACTGCTGGTGTGTTCCATTTTTTGTCATAGGGTGCTGGCAGATTACGGGCCTCCCATTGCTGCTGCCAGGCCCCTAATCTGCCATGGGCCCCTATACCGCCTCCTCATGCTGCTGCCAGGTCCAGAGTCTCTCATGGGTCCCTGTACGGCCTCCCATTGCTGCTGTCTCCATCGCCACACTCTGCCATGTGCCACTTTCAGGTCTCCTCACACTGCTGGTGTGTTCCATTTTTTGTCATAGGGTGCTGGCAGATTACGGGCCTCCCATAGCTGCTGCCAGGCCCCTAATCTGCCATGGGCCCCTATACCGCCTCCTCATGCTGCTGCCAGGTCCAGAGTCTCTCATGGGTCCCTGTACGGCCTCCCATTGCTGCTGTCTCCATCGCCACACTCTGCCATGTGCCACTTTCAGGTCTCCTCACACTGCTGGTGTGTTACATTTTTTGTCATAGGGTGCTGGCAGATTACGGGCCTCCCATTGCTGCTGCCAGGCCCGTAATCTGCCATGGGCCCCCGTACCGACTCCTCATGCTGTGACGTTGCAACAAGGTGGAATTCAACCCTACATATGTTAGACCGCCTTTACGAACAGCGAAAGGCCATCACAGATTTCCTGATGTTACAAGCGGATAAAGGTACTCCCTGTGTAACTTAGATGTCAGCCATTGGCAGCTCATGCGTGACACCTGCACTTGCTCAGGCCCTTTGAGGAGGCCACGCTATTCGTGAGTCGGCAGGACTATGGGATGAACGACGTCATTCCTCTGTTGCACGTCCTGGAACAAATGCTGTTAACAATGGCTGGTCAGGGTGCGGTAGACGTGGCGCACAGATCTCAACGCCACATGACCCCTGTGGGGGCAGGACAGGAAGAAGAGGAGGAGGTAGAGGAGGACATTGGTGCTCAGGAATTATTGAGTGAAATGGGTGGTTTTTCCACTCAGCGGACAGGAGTGGAGGAGCAGGAGCATCTGGTAGAGGAGGAGACAGAGGACCCAGACGCACCGTGGCAGTATGCTGTGGAGATGGAGGCAGGGAGTCCCTCGCATTCCTTGGCACAAATGGCCCATAGCATGCTCACTTGCTTGTGTAGCGACAGCCGAATAATAACCATCAGACAGAGGGATGACTTTTGGCTGTCCACCTTGTTGGACCCTCGCTACCGTTCAAAAATGGTGGCCTTTTTCACACCTGCTGAGAGGGAGGCCAAAATAACGTACTATAAAAACCACCTATGTAGTCAGCTGGTCTCTGCCTTTCTGCACCAACGTCCATCCTCAGACACTGTGGGCCCTGTGCGCTCGCGTTCCGCTGCCATGGCAGCAGGGGAGGGGTGGGGTGGTAGGAGCAGTGGCAGCTCCACCAGCAGCAGCTGCCTCAGTCTGCAGTCGATGATGAGTAGCTTTCTTCACCAGCGCAGTGAGGAAACTACTAACCAGCCGCAGCAGCAGCAGCATCAGGTGGACCTGGAGCAGGACCTCAAACAACAGGCTTAGGCCTACTTGGACAGCACCCTGCCAACCGAGGTAGACAATCCCCTTGACTACTGGGCAACGAAACTTGACCTTTGGCCCCAACTAGCTGAATTTGCCCTTGAAAGGCTGTCATGCCCGGCCAGTAGCGTGGCATCGGAGCGCGTGTTTAGTGCGGCAGGAGGTATTGTAACTCCGCGGAGGACACGACTGTCCACCCAAAGTGTGGAGAGACTCACGTTTGTGAAAATGAATCAGGCGTGGATTAGTCTGGATTTCAAACCACCAGTTCCTGACACAACTGACTAAATCCGCCATGAATCATGCCCCAAACATGTGCCACTTTCAGGTCTCCTCACACTGCTGGTGTGTTCCATTTTTTGTCATAGGGTGCTGGCAGATTACGGGCCTCCCATTGCTGCTGCCAGGCCCCTAATCTGCCATGGGCCCCTGTACCGCCTCCTCATGCTGCTGCCAGGTCCAGAGTGTGTCATGGGTCCCTGTACGGCCTCCCATTGCTGCTGTCTCCATCGCCACACTCTGCCATGTGCCACTTTCAGGTCTCCTCACACACTGCTGGTGTGTTCCATTTTTTGTCACAGGGTGCTGGCAGATTACGGGCCTCCCATAGCTGCTGCCAGGCCCCTAATCTGCCATGGGCCCCTGTACCGCCTCCTCATGCTGCTGCCAGGTCCACAGTGTCTCATGCCATGTGCCACTTTCAGGACTCCTCACACTGCTGGTGTGTTCCATTTTTTGTCATAGGGTGCTGGCAGAGTACGGGCCTCCCATAGCTGCTGCCAGGCCCCTAATCTGCCATGGGCCCCTGTACCGCCTCCTCATGCTGCTGCCAGGTCCACAGTGTCTCATGCCATGTGCCACTTTCAGGTCTCCTCACACTGCTGGTGTGTTCCATTTTTTGTCATAGGGTGCTGGCAGATTACAGGCCTCCCATTGCTTCTGCCAGGCCCCTAATCTGCCATGGGCCCCAGTACCACCTCCTCATGCTGCTGCCAGGTCCACAGTCTCTCATGGGTCCCTGTACGGCCTCCCATTGCTGCTGTCTCCATCGCCACACTCTGCCATGTGCCACTTTCAGGTCTCCTCACACACTGCTGGTGTGTTCCATTTTTTGTCATAGGGTGCTGGCAGATTACGGGCCTCCCATTGCTGCTGCCAGGCCCGTAATCTGCCATGGGCCCCCGTACCGACTCCTCATGCTGCTGCCAGGCCCGTTATCTGTCATGGGCCCCTGTTGTCGCTTGTTGGCATATTCCGCTCGTTCAGATGCTCCTTCTCCTGCTACTCCTCTTCACGGATTCCGTCAGCAGTCTTTCTTGGAATCCGTTTCCAAGAGACAACAGTTTGCGAGCACGCACCCGACGGTGCAGAAGCTGAACGTCCTCCTGTCCAAGTTGCTGCTGCCAGGCTCGTAATCTGTCATGCGCCCCTGTACCGCCTCCTCATGCTGCTGCCAGGTCCAGAGTGTGTCATGGGCCCCTGTACCGACTCCTCATGCTGCTGCCAGGCCCGTAATCTGTCATGGGCCCCTGTTCCGCCTCCTCATGCTGCTGCCAGGTCCAGAGTGTGTCATGGGTCCCTGTACAGCCTCCCATTGCTGCTGCCAGGCCCGTAATCTGCCATGGGCCCCCGTACCAACTCCTCATGCTGCTGCCAGGCCCGTAATCTGTCATGGGCCCCTGTACCGCCTCCTCATGCTGCTGCCAGGTCCAGAGTGTGTCATGGGTCCCTGTACGGCCTCCCATTGCTGCTGTCTCCATCGCCACACTCTGCCATGTGCCACTTTCAGGTCTCCTCACACTTCTGGTGGTTTCCATTTTTGTCATAGGGTGCTGTATGGCCTCCCATTGCTGCTGCCTCCACCGCCACACTGTGGCTCCACACTCTGGTTTTGGCCCCGTGACTGCCCAAATGAGTGAAGTGTGCGGTGATTCTAAGATCGACGGCACTCATCTGCATGTCATACTTACTGTCAGTATTATTTCTCTTCCCCAGCAGACTCCAAGGGCATTTAAATTAAAGGTACAGTGTTCTGCACTAATATAAAGGCTCTCTGAAGCCTAGAAACACCCTTTTATAAGTTAAATTCGTAGCGAATATATTCGACTCGAATCAAAATTTTTTCACGAATTCACCGAATTGGTCGAATCGAATTTTTGAATAATTCGCTCATCTCTAGTAACCACGTATAGAACCTCTGCACACTGCTATATACCCTTTCCAGCAAACTTTGCAATAAAAAATAGGGATTTTTTAGTTCACACATATTGCAATAGATGTTTAACCTGGCCTACTGTGTCAAAGTAATCCATCTATGCCCAGTCCTACTCTGCTCTGCCAATGCAAATGTTACTGTGATTGGCCATAGGGGGACTACTTTCACACAGCTGTCCAGCTTCAACATGTATTGCAATATGTGTGAACTAAAACTCCCTATTTTCTATTGCAAAGTTTGCTGGAAATGGTATATAGCAGTGTGCAGAGGCTACTGATATGTGGTTACACCCTTTTAACACCTGATAGATAAATGGTAAATATCTGTGCAATATCCGTCTGTACTATTGCCCATGCCACGTATGAATGCTAATTTACCCTGCACTGCTATATGGTAATCTATACTGCTTTAAAAATCTACCTCTTACTGAAGTGGATTCATAACTATCAATATTCTTATTGGTAATTCTTACTGATTCCAAAATCTTTAACTCTGGTCCATATTACTGTGGTGTTTATTTTGCTCTTATTGTCTAACCCAAATTTATGAGCTGATCCTAATCTTTACAACTCTGCCCTCCTCCTCTCTTGTTGTCTCTTGTAGCCCTCCTTTGGTATGAGAAGTATGCCCTGCTAGCATTGTGTCTCTGCTATGCATTCCTAATTGATGAATTGGCAATACCCCCACCCATCTCAGTATAAATATAGGCCTTCTTTAGGGGAGGCACAGCCAGGGACAGCACAGCCATGGGTAGCATGGGCAACTATCATCTTAGCTAAAGTATTAATCTTGGATTAAATATTGAGCATTGCATTTTGGCTCTGCACTTCAGTGAAAGCACAAAGCGAGAAAGCACAGCAGACAACTTCAAATACTACAAATCTTTCATCTCTTACCGAGTCTTCTTCTTCATCTCACCACTCTGTAACATGCTGTCCCTACTCCTTCTTCTCAGAATTGTATCCTCTCCCTTCAAACTCTCTCTCCTTCACCCCTCTTCTCCACCCCACAACTTATATACCCCAATACTTAAAAAGGCCTCACTGGACCCCACCAATCTTAGCAACCTAAGACCCATCTCTTTACTCCCTTTTGCCCTCTAAATTCCTCTAAATTCCTTGAACCTTAAGTCTACAACTGACAGAGCTGCCACCTTATTGAGAATAACCTTCTCAATCCCCTTCAGTCTGGATTTCTCCCACAACACTCCACAGAAACTGCTCTCCTAAAACTCACAAATGACTTGCTAACCACTAAAATCAATGGTCACTATTCCATACTCTTACTCTTAGACCTCTCCACTGCCTATGACACAATTGACCATCCCCTCTTCCTCAAAAAACTCTATTTACTTGGTCTTCGTGACTGTACTCTTCGTTGGTTAGAATCTTACCTATCTCATCGGACCTTCAGTGTCACTTACAACTCTACTTCCTCCTTGTCAAGGTCCTACCTTTTCCCTGAGGTTATGTTACTCCATGTGCTGGCGTCCATCTTGGATTCTGCTGTGCATGATGGGAATCCTTTTATGCCTTCAGGTTTCTGTGGTCCATCCCCCAGAGGGGTGTGGCTGATGACATATAAGCCTGTGGCCCGCACATGCTCTTTGCACTTGTGTCTTGTGTCTTTGTGTTGCTATTACTCTGTTCTGACTCTCGTGACTCTCCTGGTATCTGATTCGGCGTGTGACTTGACTATTCTTTGTATTCTCCTTTGATCTGACCCTCTGTTGCTGAACCTGGCTCGTGACCTGTGATTCTCGTCTGCTGTCCTGTACTGTTTTGTCCTGTTGTTGTTGACCCCGGCTTGTCTGACTACTCTTTTGTCTCTTCCACCAGTTGCACGCCATTGGCGGCGGCCATTACCGCAGCTGAGGTGTCTCGGGGGCCGCGACCTGGTTCCTGGCTGCGTCAAGTCCATCCCCACCATCAGGGGCCCTGGTGAAGGGCAGCCTGGGACTTAGACTCCGCGCCCTGAGGGACTTCGGTCTGTGGGTGGTGGTTGTCGTCAGCCAGTGCGTTACATTGTTAGGCCTGCCTGTCCGTTCCTCAGCTCCTGCCCTGACATTACACAAGTGCCATGAACCCTGACGGTGCAGGCACGCCTTCGCTCCCAATGCTAGTCGCCAGACTCGATCAACAGGATCACCTGTTGGATCAGTTCGCTCAGGCGTTGCAAACTCTGCTTGCACGCACTGCACACCTTGCTCCTGGTGCTATTAGGCCGGTAGTCGCTCCGGTGGTCTCTCCCGCTGCTTCTCCGCCTATTGCGTCCACCACCTCGACGGCTGCATCAGCGGCGCCCAGAGGTATGACTGGTTCTGCCCCTCTTCCACAGCGCTTTGGGGGTGAGCCGAGTCAGTGTCGTGGGTTCCTCAACCAGGTGGGTATTTATTTTGAATTGATACCCCACGCCTTTCCATCTGAGAGGTCAAAGGTGGGGTTCCTAATTTCACTACTCTCAGACAAGGCCTTGGCCTGGGCAAATCCCTTATGGGAGAGGAACGACCCGGTGATTCAAGATTTTTCCGGTTTTGTCGATGCCTTCCGTAGGGTATTCAACGTACCGGCTTGTTCCGCCTCGGTGGCCAAGCTGCTAATGACCATGCATCAGGGTTCACGGACCGTGGCCGAGTACGCTATAGAGTTTCGTACCCTGGCGGCAGAGGTCGGTTGGAACAATGAGGCTCTGGTGGCTGCGTTTTCCCATGGTCTTTCTGACACATTGAAGGACGAGATTGCAGCTAAGGAACTGCCTGTGGTGTTGGAGGAGCTCATCTCTTTCCTGATCCTGATTGATACCAAGCTCAGGGAGAGGCCTTCACTCAAGGAACGCCTGCGGAGACCTTCCAATCGACTGGCACCTGCGTTTTCTGTCCCACCCGTTCCTCCCTCTCCTCCCACGCCTCCTGGGGATAGCTTGTCTGGTGGGGAACCCATGCAGCTGGGGTTTGCTCGCCTTTCCGAGGAGGAGCGGGCCGCTCGGCGTCAGGAGGGTCGCTGCCTGTACTGTGGCCTCGGTGGGCACTTTCGGCAGTCTTGTCCGGTCCGTCCAGGAAACGCTCGCACCTGAGATCATGTCGGAGACAGATCTTGGGTGGAGTTTCCTCATCCCCGGCGTTCCGCAAGGATAAGCCACTGATCACCGTGGTCCTTTCTTGGACGGGGGGCTCGGTGACGGCCCAGGCGTTGGTAGACTCTGGGGCCGGTGGGTTGTTCTTGGACAGCTCGTTTGCTGCACAGCACTCCATTCCCCTGCAGGCTCGTGCAGCCCCATTGGTTCTCGAAGCAATAGATGGCAGGCCCCTGCAACCGCCGCAGGTTACCCACGAGACTCTGCCAATAGAGGTAGCCATTGGGGCTGTTCACAGGGAGTTGGCCTGTTTTCAGGTGATTTTTTCCCCACACTATTCGGTGGTTTTGGGGTATCCCTGGCTCCAGAGGCACAATCCAACCTTCAATTGGCAAACAGCCGAGATTCTCTCATGGTCTCCACAGTGTGGGGCCGGGTGCATCCGGGGGCGGTTAAGGTATTGTGTGCCTCCTCGGACTCTGCGTTGCCCACCGACTATGGGGAATACCGGGACGTGTTTGATAAGGTACGTGCTGGTACCTTACCACCGCATCGTCCTTACGACTGCGCCATATCCTTGCAACCTGGGGCCACTCCTCCACGTGGCAGGGTGTACCCTCTCTCAGTTGCGGAGAATAAGGCCATGGAGGAGTACGTTGTGGATGCGCTTTCCCGAGGGCACATTCGTAAGTCTACTTCCCCAGCAGAAGCGGGTTTTTTTTTCGTAAAGAAGAAAGGTGGGGAATTGAGGCCCTGCATCGATTATAGGGGTCTCAATCGGATTACCATTAAAAATGCATATCCAATTCCTTTGATTTCTGAGTTGTTCGACCGCCTTAAGGGAGCAACAGTCTTTACCAAACTTGACCTTAGGGCGGCGTACAACCTCGTACGGATCAGACAGGGGGATGAGTGGAAGACCGCGTTTAACACCAGAACTGGACACTACGAATACCTGGTGATGCCCTTCGGATTGTGTAACGCGCCCGCGGTTTTTCAGGAATTCATAAATGATGTCCTGCGTGATTTGTTGCAGCAGTGCGTAGTGGTTTACCTGGATGACATCTTGGTTTACTTTACCTCCATGGAGTCCCATGTCCAGGATGTCAAGCAGGTGCTGCAACGATTGCGTGAGAACGGACTCTTTTGTAAACTCGAGAAGTGCGAGTTCCATCGATCCCAGGTTGCCTTTTTGGGCTACATAATTTCCGCGGAGGAATTTTCCATGGACCCTCAGAAGGTTGCGGCGGTTCTGCAGTGGCCTCGTCCCAATGGTCTTCGGCCCATTCAGCGCTTTCTGGGTTTTGCCAACTACTATCGGAAGTTCATCAGGAACTTCTCCACATTGGCAAAGCCTCTCTCTGACCTAACCAAGAAGGGGAGTAACCCTCACGAGTGGCCATCCGAGGCCATCATAGCTTTCGAGGCTCTGAAAGCTGCCTTTGCTTCGGCTCCGATTCTTTCGCATCCCAATCCTGGGTTGCCCTTCATCCTCGAAGTTGATGCTTCCGAGACGGGAGTAGGGGCTCTCCTGTCTCAGCGTCGGTCGCCCGATGGACCCCTACTTCCCTGCGGGTTCTACTCCAGGAAGCTTTCCTCGGCTGAGTGCAACTACCAGATTGGAGATCGGGAGTTGTTGGTCATCATTCTGGCTCTCAAGGAATGGAGGCACCTGCTCGAGGGTTCCGCGGTTCCGGTCCTCATTCTTACCGATCACAAGAACCTGACTTATCTTTCGGAGGCCAAGAGATTGACACCCCGCCAGGCCAGATGGGCTCTGTTCTTGTCACGCTTCAACTATGTGGTTTCATATTTGCCTGGTTCCAAGAATGTCAGGGCTGATGCGTTATCACGGCAATACTCTGAGTTGTCCAGGGAGGACTCTGAGCCAATCTCAGTTATACCTCCAGATCAGATCCTGACTGCCATTCGCACCAGTCTGACCTCTCCCCTTGGGGAGCAGATTTTGGCGGCTCAAACTGATGCTCCTCCTGGGAAGCCGGAGGGTAGATGTTTCGTACCCGAGGGACTGCGCACCCGCCTGCTGCGTACCTACCATAACGCCAAAACTGCCGGGCATCCGGGGAAGAACCAGCTGTGTTGGGTCATCTCTCGCTTATTCTGGTGGCCAACCCTCCGTGCCGACATTGCCTCTTATGTAGCGGCATGTTCGATCTGTGCCCAGAATAAGTCTCCACGGCATCTCCCTTTGGGTCTTCTGCAACCCATTCCCAATGGGGAGCGTCCTTGGTCACATCTAGGGATGGACTTTATTGTAGACCTCCCGGTGTCTCGGGGTCATACGGTCATCCTCATGATCGTCGATCGGTTTTCCAAGATGTGCCATTGCATTCCACTCAGGAAATTACCCACAGCGCAAGAACTGGCCACGGTCTTTTCCAGGGAGATTTTTCGCCTGCATGGGTTACCTAAGGTGATTGTCTCAGACTGCGGGAGTCAGTTCGTGTCCAGATTCTAGCGCGCCTTCTGCTCCCAGTTGGGTATTAGTCTCTCCTTTTCTTCAGCCTACCACCCGCAGTCCAATGGGGCTGCGGAGCGTTCCAATCAGGCCTTAGAACAATTCCTTCGGTGTTATATTTCAGACCATCAGGACGATTGGGCCGATCTCCTGCCGTGGGCAGAGTTTGCCAGGAACTCGGCGGTCAACTCCTCCTCCGGGATGTCTCCCTTCATGGCCAACTATGGGTTCCAACCCGCGGTATTACCTGAGAGGTTCTCACCACAGGACATTCTGGCTGTGGAGAACCATCTTGCTGCCCTGCGTTCTTCATGGGGGCAGATCCAGAGGGCCTTGAGGGACTCAGCTCAGCGCCAGAAGTTCCAGGCTGATCGCAGACGGTTGCCCGCTCCTTCATACGAGGTCGGCGATCGGGTGTGGTTGTCTACTCGCAACCTCAATCTTCGGGTGCCCACACCCAAACTAGCTCCCCGTTTTGTCGGTCCTTTCCGCATTCTCCGCAAAGTGAATCCGGTGGCCTATGCCCTTGCCCTTCCGTCTGGGATGCGGATCTCCAATATCTTTCATGTTTCCCTGTTGAAACCTCTGATCTGCAATCGCTTCACTACCTCTCTTCCTCGGACCCGTCCTGTCCGGGTTGACGGTCATGAGGAGTATGAGGTGAGCCGGATCCTGGACTCTCGATTGGTGCGCGGTCGATTACAGTTCCTGGTTCATTGGCGCGGTTATGGTCCCGAGGAGCGTTCCTGGGTTCCTTCCGCGGATGTCCATGCTCCTGCCCTCCTCCGCGCTTTTCATACCCGCTTTCCTCAGAAACCTTTTGTTGAGCCGCGGAGGGGGAGGGGTCCTTGAGGAGGAGGTACTGTCAAGGTCCTACCTTTTCCCTGAGGTTATGTTACTCCATGTGCTGGCGTCCATCTTGGATTCTGCTGTGCATGATGGGAATCCTTTTATGCCTTCAGGTTTCTATGGTCCATCCCCCAGAGGGGTGTGGCTGATGACATATAAGCCTGTGGCCCGCACATGCTCTTTGCACTTGTGTCTTGTGTCTTTGTGTTGCTATTACTCTGTTCTGACTCTCGTGACTCTCCTGGTATCTGATTCGGCTTGTGACTTGACTATTCTTTGTATTCTCCTTTGATCTGACCCTCTGTTGCTGAACCCGGCTCGTGACCTGTGATTCTCGTCTGCTGTCCTGTACTGTTTTGTCCTGTTGTTGTTGACCCCGGCTTGTCTGACTACTCTTTTGTCTCTTCCACCAGCTGCACGCCATTGGCGGCGGCCATTACCGCAGCTGAGGTGTCTCGGGGGCCGCGACCTGGTTCCTGGCTGCGTCAAGTCCATCCCCACCATCAGGGGCCCTGGTGAAGGGCAGCCTGGGACTTAGACTCCGCGCCCTGAGGGACTTCGGTCTGTGGGTGGTGGTTGTCGTCAGCCAGTGCGTTACATTGTTAGGCCTGCCTGTCCGTTCCTCAGCTCCTGCCCTGACACTCCTCTCCTACTCCTCTTACTGTCGGAGTCCCCCAAGGTTCTGTCCTTCGACCTCTCCTATTCTCGATCTACGCTTCTTCCTTGGGTCAGCTGATAGCTTCCCATGGTTTCCAATACCATTTCTATGTTGATGACACACAAATCTATCTGTCAGGGCTCCTGGGTATGACCAGAGGTGTGTGACTGACGCAGGGAAACGCAGACTTCAGATATGTTATAAACAATGTAATTTATTAACACTAACCATACAAACATAAACGCAGTGCAATACTAAAACATAACACAGTGCAAACAAACCAACCAACCACCCACAGATAACAGTACATACAATGCAAGCGTCGTCAGGCAGGCCGGGTCAATATCAGTCGGGCAGGTAGGTACAGAGGGAGCAAGCGGAGAATGGTCGGGGTCACAGGCCAGGTTCAGCAGGTAGCGGGCAGCGTGGTACAGAGGGTCAGGCAGAGGAGAATGGTCAGACAAGCCAGGGATCAGAGCAGGGTCAGCAGAGAATCAGAACAGAGAGCAGGAACAGGATACAGGGCCCAAGAGAAACACAACACCAAGGCAGAGTCTGCAGGTCTGAATGTCCCTTAAATACACCAGTATAATTAGTTCCAGGTGTTTGACTGGCTGCAAGGTTGAGTCTGATTGCTGGGAGCACCCGCTGGCCAGCCCTGGTACTGCAGCTCATAAGGCAGCTGAGTCCCACTATTGCTGGCCAGTCCATTCCTGACAGTACCCCCCCCTCAAGGAGCGGCCTCAGGATGCTCCAAACAGTCCTAGCTGGGCAAAATGTTCCACCGCCCGGGTCTGGTAACTGGCGGGATATCAAAGACTGGCACACCGGGCAGGACTCCAGGCAGCGGCACACCGGGCAGAGGCACATCGGGCTGGACTCCGGGCAGAGGCACATCGGGCTGGACTCCGGGCAGAGGCACATCGGGCTGGACTCCGGGCAGAGGCACACAGGGCAGAGGCACACCGGGCAGAGGCACACAGGGCAGAGGCACACCGGGCAGAGGCACACAGGGCAGAGGCACATCGGGCAGAGGCACATCGGGCTGGACTCCGGGCAGAGGCACATCGGGCTGGACTCCGGGCAGAGGCACATCGGGCTGGACTCCGGGCAGAGGCACATCGGGCTGGACTCCGGGCAGAGGCACATCGGGCTGGACTCCGGGCAGAGGCACATCGGGCTGGACTCCGGGCAGAGGCACATCGGGCTGGACTCCGGGCAGAGGCACATCGGATTACCAGGCGAAGCAGCAGGCAGCGGGCCACCAGGCAGAGCAGCAGGCACCGGGCCCCCAGGTAGGGCAGCAGGCACCGGGCCCCCAGGTAGGGCAGCAGGCAGCGGGCCCCCGGGCAGGGCAGCAGGCAGCGGGCCCCCGGGCAGAGCAGCAGGCACTGGGCCCCCGGGCGGGGCGACCGGCATCGGGTCCCCAGGCGGGGCGACCGGCATCGGGCCCTCAGGCGGAGCGGCGGGCGCTGGGCCCCCAGGAGGGGCGACAGGCGTCGGGCCCCCAGGCGGGGCGACAGGCGTCGGGCCCCCAGGCGGGGCGACAGGCGTCGGGCCCCCAGGCGGGGCGACAGGCATCGGGCCCCCAGGCGGGGCGACAGGCATCGGGCCCCCAGGCGGGGCGACAGGCATCGGGCCCCCAGGCGGGGCGACAGGCATCAGTCCCCCAGGCGGAGCGACAGGTCTCGGGCCCCCAGGCGCAGCGGCGGGCGCCGGACCCCCAGGCGGAGCGACAGGTCTCGGGCCCTCAGGCGGAGCGGCGGGCGCCGGACCCCCAGGTGGGGCGACAGGTCTCGGGCCCTCAGGCGGAGCGACAGGTCTCAGGCCCCCAGGCGGGGCGGCGGGCGCCGGACCCCCAGGCGGAGCGGCAGGCGCTGGACCCCCAGGCGGAGCGACAGGTCTCGGGCCCCCAGGCGAAGCGGCGGGCACCAAGTCACCAGGCACGACAGTGGGCTCCGAGTCAACTGGCATGACCGCTGGCACTGGGTCAGACATTGGATCGTCTGGCTGGATAGTGGGCATCGGGTCACCAGGCATCAGGTCATTTGGCTCAACAGCGGGCACCGTGTCATCTGGCAAGGCAGTGGGCTCCGAGTCAACAGGCACGACAGTGGGCACCGGGTCATCAGGTACTGGATTGTCTGGCTCGACAGCGGGCATCGGGTCACCAGGTATGACAGCGGGCACTGGGTCACCAGGCATCAGGTCATTTGGCTTGCCAGCGGGCACCGCGTCATCTGGCAAGGCAGTGGGCACCGGGTCACCAGGCATTGGATCGTCTGGCTCGACAGCGGGCATCGGGTCACCAGGTATGACAGCGGGCACTGGGTCAGCAGGCATCAGGTCATTTGGCTCGCCAGCGGGCACCGCGTCATCTGGCAAGGCAGTGGGCACCGAGTCACCAGGTACGACAGCGGGCTCCGAGCCAATTGGCACGACAGCGGGCACCGGATCAGGTACCGGATCATCTGGATCAACAGCGGGCATCGAGTCAACTGGCCTAATAGGATCGTCAGGCTGGATCAGTTCATCATGCTGGGTAGAGGCTTCAGGCTGAATGCCGGCGTCCGGCTGAGTAGAGGCTTCAGGCCGAGTAGAGGCTTCAGGCCGAGTAGAGGCATCAGGCTGAATAGAGGCTTCAGGCCGAGTAGAGGCTTCAGGCCGAGTAGAGGCTTCAGGCCGAGCAGAGGCTTCAGGCCGAGTAGAGGCATCAGGCCGAGTAGAGGCATCAGGCCGAGTAGAGGCTTCAGGCCGAGTAGAGGCTTCAGGCTGAAGAGAGGCATCAGGCTGCGTACAGGCATCAGGCCGAGTAGAGGCATCAGGCTGCGTACAGGCATCAGGCCGAGTAGAGGCATCAGGCTGCATACAGGCATCAGGCCGAGTAGAGGCATCAGGCTGCGTACAGGCATCATGCTGCGTACAGGCATCAGGCTGAGTACAGGCATCAGGCCGAGTAGAGGCTTCAGGCCGAGTAGAGGCATCAGGCCGAGTAGAGGCATCAGGCCGAGTAGAGGCATCAGGCTGAGTACAGGCATCAGGCTGAGTAGAGGATTCAGGCTGAGTAGAGGCTTCAGGCTGAACCACGGAAGGCAGGTTCACCGGTTTGGATACTGGCAGGATGGTATTGGCTGGAAAGAATTTTCGCTTTTTTCTGGTTTTAACTACTGGAGCACTGCAAGTAAACACAGGTCTGCAAACGAATGGAGCAGCTGGAGACAGAGAAGAGCTGGAGGATGGAACAGGAGAGGGAGCAGTTGCTACAGAGGGCTTTTTTACAGGGTTAAAGGCAGGATAGGTGCAGCGAGTGGGAACAGGGTACTGACATGCGGTAGATAGCAGGGCAGGAGGAGCTGTTGGGAATGCAGGAATAGAGCTTTGAGGAAATAGATTAGAAGCAGGACTGGGTTTTTGTAAGCTGACTGAGGCTGGGTGCAACAAATCTGTCCATGTCTGCAGTATGGGTTGAACAAAGCTGAGCTTACACAAAGCCTGTCTGACCAAAGACTGCACTGCGTTTATACAATCTCTTAGTGTCTGTGGTGAACATGTGGAATAACGCTCCAGAAAGTAACCCACATCATCCTCTAATAACCACACCAGGGACTCTACCTGGTCTGCACTAAATGGTGGCAAAAATTCATCCCTGCATTCGGGGGTACCAGATGAAACCAACTCAGCACAAACCTCAATCAAAGGCTGCACCTCAGAGAACTCTGTGCCCTGATCTACTAGAACATGAGCGAGCCGCATGCATTCTAGCAGTTCATCCCGGGGATACTCCTTCAGAGTTTGATAAGCATACTCCCTGTCATCAAACACTAGCAGATATAAATACGCAACCTCATCCAGATCCATCCTTCCCATCAACAAGCCAAGATGGCTTCCCTGTGCAGCCACTTCTGGTCAGGATTGGCCTTGGTGTAATGTCAGGGCTCCCGGGTATGACCAGAGGTGTGTGACTGACGCAGGGAAACGCAGACTTCAGATATGTTATGAACAATGTAATTTATTAACACTAACCATACAAACATAAACGCAGTGCAATACTAAAACATAACACAGTGCAAACAAACCAACCAACCACCCACAGATAACAGTACATACAATGCAAGCGTCGTCAGGCAGGCCGGGTCAATATCAGTCGGGCAGGTAGGTACAGGGGGAGCAAGCGGAGAATGGTCGGGGTCACAGGCCAGGTTCAGCAGGTAGCGGGCAGCGTGGTACAGAGGGTCAGGCAGAGGAGAATGGTCAGACAAGCCAGGGATCAGAGCAGGGTCAGCAGAGAATCAGACAGGAACAGAGAGCAGGAACAGGATACAGGGCCCAAGAGAAACACAACACCAAGGCAGAGTCTGCAGGTCTGAATGTCCCTTAAATACACCAGTATAATTAGTTCCAGGTGTTTGACTGGCTGCAAGGTTGAGTCTCTGATTGCTGGGAGCACCCGCTGGCCAGCCCTGGTACTGCAGCTCATAAGGCAGCTGAGTCCCACTATTGCTGGCCAGTCCATTCCTGACACTATCTCTTTACTCTTCTGTTCACCCCATTAGTTTCCTCACGTATCACCAATTTACTAACAGACATGATGTCACACCACTTCCTAAAACTCAATCTATCCAAAACTGAGCTCATAATATTTCCTTCCCCACGTGCCTCTTTCCTTGATTTCTCAGTCAGGATCACTAGCACCACTATCAACCCATCCCCACATGCCAGGGTGCTAGGTGTAACCCTGGATTCTGAACTATCCTTTCAGGCCCACATCCAATCCCTGTCCAAATCACTCCACCACAACATCTCTAGAATACGCCCTTTTTTAACCAATGATACCACAAAGCTCCTAATTCACTTCCTGCTTATCCCTCGCCTTGACTACTGCAACTCCCTCCTCATTGGCTTACCTTTATATAGGCTCATCATGAATACTGCTGCCAGGTTCATCCACCTTACCAACCATTTAGTGTCTGCTACCCCTCCCTGCCAATACCTCCACTGGCTTCCACTAGCACAACGAATAAATTCAAAATATTGACAACTTACAAAGCCATCCACAACTCTGCCCCCAGCTAAAATCACCAACCTTGTCTCAAAATATCAACCAAACCGCTCTCTTTGATCCTCCCAAGATCTTCTGCTCTCAATGCTCTCAAGTTCCTATGTCACCTCCTCCCATGCTTGTCTCCAGGACTTCTCCTGAGCTTCTTCCATCCTATGGAACTCCCTATCCCAATCTGTCCCACTATCTTCTTATCTATTCACCTTTAGACGATCCCTGAAGACCTTTTTCTTTAAATAAGTCTATCCTGCTTCTAATTAGTAAACTGTCTTTTATTTCCTCCATCAGCTCATCCCCCACAGCTATTACCTTTTGTATCACTCATCCCTTCCTCTTAGATTGTAAGCTCTAACGAGCAGGATCCTCTGTTTCCTCTTGTACCAAATTGTATTGTAACTGTAATGTCTACCTTCATTTTGTAAAGTGCTGTGCAAACTGTTGGCGCTATATAAATCCTGTATAATAATAATGTATTATAGTGATGCATTTGAGTATAATGGAAGAGTTCTCCAACCAGCAGATCCCAATGTTCTCATAGGTATTCAAAGGATTTACTACCATCAAGGACAAATAACTCATGTGTGTATATATATATATATATATAAATATATATATATACAGTATATATCCCCTTGGAGGACATAGTATTGAAGATATGGAACAATGGAACACGAGAGGATTTTCCAGTATCCCCAAAAGTGAAAAAGGGGCAAGATTAGGCTGCTAGAATACTTTACTGAGTCCCAGTTCTGAAGAGATTGTTGTTGGGGGGGGGATCAGAGATCTTGGGCCTTTGGGGTGGAGGGATCTAGATCAAATTGTGTATAGGAAAGGAGGAATAGTCCATTGCAGAGAGGTGGGACTAAATAGGCTATTTGTGGGTGGCGTGCATGTACAGTATTTTTAAAATAAAGATTTTATAGTATTCATTTTAGAAAAGTTGGTGTATAAACAGTTAAATAAAAAAAAATTGTTATACAAATTTTCTTACACTTGGCCTTTAGTTATCCTTGGATTGCTGCGTCGAAGTGGCAGATATCACAAGCCCGGTACAGGACACAGCTCAGGTGGAATAAAACATAAACACAAATATCTAAGTGGTTTTGGCAACATGGACACCTTTTCCAGGTGCTCAAACACAAAGAGCAAGCAGGAGAAAATAAAAGGAAAAGGAACCTTAAAAGAAAAGAACAGTGAGACTTGCCTTTCAATGTACCCTGATGAAAGAAGCTTCAACACTTGAAACCTTTCGGAAGCCGGTAGAACTCTTGCCTCATGCACCCAGTAAACAGACAGAGTTGAGGCCATTGTCCTGGCAGCATTCCACACTTTTACCTTACTGCCTTCAACAAAGAGAGAATATCTTCCACTCCCTTATCTGTACAGGCTCCAGAGCATGACCCCATCTGGATTAGAGAGGAACAAATTCTTCCAATCTCCCTCACCTCTGAATTGCTCTATTAACCCCCTCAACCTAGAAGTTCATGGCATGAATGTCCACCATGATTCATGAATTTTTCCACCATTGGCTTTTATAGGACTGAAGGAATTTTTTTCCTCTTGGAAAAACACAAAACAATGTTTTCTACTAAGCTTACGAACATTTGTTTAAGGGAAACGTGTTTTGCTAAAGCCTTAACAAGCGCATTTTTGTGTGTTGAGGCGCGCTGCGTTATGTAGTGTAGGAATTTTAAATAGGCTGTTGCCATACCCCAGGGCATGAAAAATAGGTCCTGTGCCATTTTCAACATTGCAAGCACTGCAAGGCAGAGCAACCTCTGTGCATTGTGGTGATTATAGAATGCTTCATATGTGACAAATTGCTTCTGTTGGTGCACATTCATGTAGACAGAACGTGGCTGCAAAGACACTGAGATCTGCAACATTGATACAAAAATAGGATGAAAAAAATGAAAACAGTATTTTTTAGTTTTATATATTATATATATATATATTGTAACAAGGTTAGCTCGGCAGCGGGTGTGTGTGACCCCCTGGATGGGTGCACAACACAAAAAGATAGGCACAGCACAACAATAGTGGAGGTGAAAACAAACAGGTGCAATTTATTTACAATATTTACAGAAAAAATGATAAACCAAAAAGAAACATCAAAATAAATCCTGGCCAACTTGGCTACTTACTGCAACAACAGCTTTTCCCTAGCTACCCACTAGGTACAGCCTGCTGCTATACCTAGTTGCTAGTACTGGGAGGTTAGCCACACAGGCTTTGGTCTCTCTGCACACAGATAACAGGTCATCTCCCCAGACAGTTCAGGCACAGATCTGGTTCCAGGGTGGAGCCACTCCCTAAGCACTCTGGGAAGCTTTATACAGGTGTTAATGAGCCCACTACCTTCAGCTGGGCTCATTATCTCAGTGCTGAAGGACTCAGCACTTCCCTCTAGTGGTACAAATCCCCATAAACCCTGAACCTCGGACAAATATATCGTCCATCCAGGACGCAACCAGGTGATTTCACCTGCCTACTGTCACATACCCCCCCCTCTTGTTTCACCCTTGGGGTTGTAACACCAGTAGCCAGGCAGGCGTGTACCCGGGATAAAGCATCCACATTTCCCATCTGAACACCAGGGCGATGCTTCACCGTGAAGGTAAATTCCTTCCTAGGTAAACCACCTATTTACCCTTCTATTGGTCTCCTTATTTTGAGCCATCCATTTCAAGGGAGCGTGATCTGTGATCAGGTCAAAATGTCTGCCCAGCAGATAGTACCGAAGGGAATCTAGGGCCCACTTTACCGCTAAACACTCCTTCTCAATCGTGGCGTAATTTTCCTCGTGAGACTTTAGCTTTCGGCTGAGATAGATTACTGGGTGCTCCTCCCCCTGCCAAACCTGGGACAGCACTGCTCCTAAGCCAACATTGGATGCATCCGTCTGGTCCACAAAGTCTTTTGAGAAGTCTGGTGAGTATAGGACTGGCTGGCTACATAAGGCCCTTTTTAAAGACAGGAAGGCTGCTTCAGCATCAGGGGACCACTTAACCATGACAGACTCCTTCCCTTTTGTCAGGTTGGTTAGGGGTACTGCCATAGAAGCAAAATGGGGAATGAATCGCCGATAGTAGCCAGCAATTCCTAGAAAAGCCCGTACCTGCTTTTTGTTATTTGGGCGTGGCCAATTCTGTATTGCTTCCACTTTGTTTATCTGAGGTTTTATTACCCCTCTCCCAATAGTGTACCCCAGGTACTTGGCCTCCTCCTGTCCAATCGTACACTTCTTTGGGTTGGCCGTAAACCCAGCTTTCCGTATTGAGTCTAGCACAGCCTGAACTTTTGGCAAATGTGAGGCCCAGTCTGCGCTATGGATAATCACATCGTCCAAGTACGCTGCAGCATACTTCTGATGGGGACGAAGAATCTGATCCATTTTTCGCTGAAAGGTGGCCGGTGCATTCTGTAACCCGAACGGCATTCTTTTATACTGGAATGACCCTTCTGGGGTTACAAATGCAGTCTTCTCCTTTGCCGACTTAGCTAGGGGAATTTGCCAATAACCTTTCGTCAAGTCTAGTGTTGTCATGTACCGGGCTGCTCCCAGTCGGTCGATTAGTTCATCTATCCTTGGCATGGGGTAGGTGTCAAATTTTGTAACTTTATTCAACTGTCGAAAGTCGTTACAAAATTGCCAGCTCCCATCTGGTTTGGGCACCAACACTATGGGGCTGGACCAGTCACTTTGGGACTCCTCTATCACCCCCAAATCTAGCATTCTCTGTATTTCCCCACGTATTGCCTCCCGTCGAGCCTCTGGGATTCTATAGGGTTTCAGTTTTACTCTTTCACCCGGTGGGGTGATAATGTCATGCTCCACCCCCGAGGTTTGTCCCGGCAGCTCAGAAAAAACCTCTGTGTTGCGAAGCACAAACTCTTTAGCCTCCTGTTTTTGAATTGTAGACAGCGTGACTGCTATTCCAACCTCCGGAGCCAAGCAGTTAGATGGCGCTGGTGACAAACCCTCAGCAACTAGGGATTCCCTGTCCCTCCAGGCCTTTAGCAGATTAATGTGGTAGATCTGCTCCGGTTTCCGCCTTCCTGGTTGTCTGACCCTGTAATTCACCTCACTCACTTTCTCAATCACCTCGTATGGGCCATGCCATTTGGCCAGGAATTTGCTTTCAACCGTAGGGATTTTGCACTAGCACTCTATCTCCTTCAGCAAACGACCTGGTCTGGGCCCCCCGATTGTACACCCTCTGCTGCGCTAACTGGGCTTGGGACAAATGTTCCTTTACGATAGGCATGACCTGGGCAATTCTATCTTGCATTTGGGCGACGTGCTCAATCACACTCCGGTGGGGAGAACTCTCACTTTCCCAAGTTTCCTTGGCGATATCTAATAGCCCCCTTGGGTGTCTCCCATAGAGCAACTCAAATGGTGAAAACCCTGTGGAGGACTGGGGTACCTCCCGGATGGCAAACATCAAATAGGGTACTAAATAATCCCAACCCCTTCCATCCTTATCTACCACCTTCCTTAGCATTTGTTTCAGGGTTTTGTTGAACCTTTCCACCAACCCGTCAGTTTGAGGATGATACACAGAGGTGCGCAACTGTTTTACCTTGAACAGTTTGCACAGCTCTTTCATCACCCGGGACATAAAGGGGGTTCCCTGGTCCGTCAGCAGTTCCTTTGAAATACCCACTCGGCTGAAAACGAGGAATAGCTCCTTAGCTATTGTCTTGGCAGAGGTATTTCGGAGTGGAATTGCTTCTGGATAGCGGGTGGCATAGTCGAGTATGACCAACAGGTACTGATGCCCCCTAGCGGATTTCACCAGCGGACCTACCAAATCCATGGCAATCCTTTCAAAGGGGACCTCAATGATGGGAAGAGGTACCAGTGGACTACGGAAATGGGGCATAGGGGCCGACTTCTGACACAGAGGGCAAGAGGAACAGTAATTTTCCACCTCCTTAATGACCCCAGGCCAATAGAACCGCTGCAGTACTCTTTCCCGTGTTTTCTCCGCCCCCAAATGACCCCCAAGGATGTGTCCATGGGCCAACTCCAACACCAACTTCCTGTAAGGTCTGGGCACCACCAGTTGCTCAATGGTTTCTTCTGCCCCCTGAGCAACTCGATAGAGTAGGTCCCTTTCCACAAGGAAGTATGGATAAGCAGCAGTTTTCTCAGGACTCACTAGTTGGCCATCTACTTTTACTACATTTTCCCGGGCTTTTATCAGCGTGGGGTCTTTCAGCTGTTCGGTGGCAAAATTTTCCCTATGCACCTCTAAGTCCGAGAAATCCACAACCGGCAGATTTTCATCTGAGGAGGCGGGCTCCTCCCCAGTTCCTTGGGTCTCCCCAGCTAGTACTGACAAGGGGAACTTGGGAGAGACCTCACCACACTCAGACGCTTTCTGGGATTCACCTTCCTGGTCTGCAGGGGAGACAGTGGGGGGGTCAGAACAATCCCAGAGTTCACAGAATTTTGGAAAATCCCTCCCCACAATGGCATCATGTGGTAAATGAGGTACCAATCCTACCTGATGAGACAGGTTACCTTTGGGGGTCTCAAAAAACACAGTAGCCACGGGATACTCCCTAGTGTCCCCATGCACACAAATCACTGCCACCTTTTTATGCCCAGAGACCTTTGTAGTAACCATCTCCTCTCTTATCAAGGTTACCAGGCTACCTGAATCCAGCAACCCCACAATATTATTTCCATTAACAGTCATTTTGCACAAATGTTTCTCAGTGCCCGGGCTGGCCGTGCATACCACTGTCGCAAACAGCGTCTGACGTCTATTGCTCAGAAAGTCACACTGCATAGGCTCATCCACCACTGGGCAATTGGCTGCAATGTGTCCCTCTTGCCGGCAGCGGTAACAAATAATTTTTTTCACCGCTTCTTGCGGCCTTGGCCTTCCTGGCCGCTCTTGCCAGACATTGGGTAATACTCCCACCCTCTCACTCTCTCCACCCTCACCCCTTGTAGTCATCTTACCCGCCGCTGGGGATGGTCTGGTCTTAGGGTGGAAAGTCCGTGAGTCTCTGGAAGAAGAGGTCAGGTTCTCAGTAGCCAAGTATCTCTCCACTAGATCCACCAGCTTGTCTGCAGTTTCTGGGTCTCCATGGCTGACCCACTTTTGAATAGTATTAGGCAGAGACCTTAGGAACCGATCCATGACGACACGTTCCACAATTTTTGGGGCGGTCAAAGTCTCTGGCTGCAGCCACTTCCTGCTCAGGTGAATGAGATCATACATCTGTGACCTGGGAGGTTTCCCAAGCCGAAAAGTCCAATTATGTACCCGCTGAGCACGGACAGCGAGGGTAACACCCAACCGGGCCAAAATTTCCACTTTTAGCACATCATAGTTTTTGGCTTGGTCCGGCTCCAGGTCATAGTAAGCTTTTTGCGACTCTCCAGTTAATAATGGGGCCATCAATCCAGCCCACTGTTCTTTAGGCCACTTTTCCCTTTCAGCAGTCCTTTCAAAGGTGGTTAGAAACACCTCTGGATCATCCTCTCCAGTCATTTTTGGCAATAAACGGCCCACAGAAAATGATGGTGTTTTACCAGAATCATCACCAGCCTCAGTCTGCTGCCTCTGCTGGAGCTGCTTCAAAACAGCCTCAATTTGTTGCTGGTGTTTCTGGTCCTGTTGCACCAGCAATTCCCTATGGCGGACCTCTGCTTGTTCCAAGGCCTTCTGCTGGGCTGCAATGCTCTGCTGGAAACTTGCATTTGCCTGCTGTTGATTGGCATTTGCCTGTTGTTGATTGGCATTTGCCAGAGCCAACTGTCTGATTATCTCCTCCATGCTGGCCTTTAGTTACCACAACTGCCCGCCGTCCTCCACCATATGTAACAAGGTTAGCTCGGCAGCGGGTGTGTGTGACCCCCTGGATGGGTGCACAACACAAAAAGATAGGCACAGCACAACAATAGTGGAGGTGAAAACAAACAGGTGCAATTTATTTACAATATTTACAGAAAAAATGATAAACCAAAAAGAAACATCAAAATAAATCCTGGCCAACTTGGCTACTTACTGCAACAACAGCTTTTCCTTAGCTACCCACTAGGTACAGCCTGCTGCTATACCTAGTTGCTAGTACTGGGAGGTTAGCCACACAGGCTTTGGTCTCTCTGCACACAGATAACAGGTCAGCTCCCCAGACAGTTCAGGCACAGATCTGGTTCCAGGGTGGAGCCACTCCCTAAGCACTCTGGGAAGCTTTATACAGGTGTTAATGAGCCCACTACCTTCAGCTGGGCTCATTATCTCAGTGCTGAAGGACTCAGCACTTCCCTCTAGTGGTACAAATCCCCATAAACCCTGAACCTCGGAAAAATATATCGTCCATCCAGGACGCAACCAGGTGATTTCACCTGCCTACTGTCACATAATATACACACAGGTGAAACTCGAAAAATTAGAATATCGTGCAAAAGTTCATTTATTTCAGTAATGCAACTTAAAAGGTGAAACTAATATATGAGATAGACTCATTACATGCAAAGCAAGATAGTTCAAGACGTGATTTGTCATAAGTGTGATGATTATGGCTTACAGCTCATGAAAACCCCAAATCCACAATCTCAGAAAATTAGAATATTACATGCAATCAATAAAACAAAGATTGTACATAGAACAATATCGGACCTCTGAAAAGTATAAGCATGCATATGTACTCAGTACTTGGTTTGGGTCCCTTTTGCAGCAATTGCTGCCTCAATGCGGCGTGGCATGGAAGCTATCAGCCTGTGGCACTGCTGAGGTGTTATGGAAGACCAGGATGCTTCAATAGCGGCCTTCAGCTCTTCTGCATTGTTCAGTCTCATGTCTCTCATCTTTCTCTTGGCAATGCCCCATAGATTCTCTATGAGGTTCAGGTCAGGCGAGTTTGCTGGCCAATCAAGCACAGTAATCCCATGGTCATTGAACCAGGTTTTGGTGCTTTTGGCAGTATGGGCAGGTGCCAAGTCCTGCTGGAAAATGAAGTCAGCATCCCCATAAAGCTCATCTGTGGAAGGAAGGATGAAGTGCTCCAAAATCTCCTGGTATATGGCTGCGTTGACCCGGACTTAATGAAGCACAGTGGACCCACACCAGCAGATGACATGGCTCCCCAAATCAACACAGACTGTGGAAACTTCACACTGGACTTCAAGCATCTTGCAGTGTGTGCCTCTCCATTCTTCCTCCATACTCTGAGTCCTTGGTTTCCAAATGAGATGCAAAAGTTGCTCTCATCAGAAAAGAGGACTTTGGACCACTGAGCAACAGACCAGGTGTCAGGGCTCCAGGGTATGACCAGAGGTATGTGAACTGACGCAGGGAAACGCAGGCTTCAGATATGTTATAAACAATATAATTTATTAACACTAACAATACATAAACGCAGTGCAATACTAAAACATAACACAGTGCAAACGAACCAAACCAAACCACCCACAGATAACAATACATACAATGCAAGCGTCGTCAGGCAGGCCGGGTCAATAACAATCGGGCAGGTAGGAACAGGAGGAGCAGGCAGAGAGTAGTCAGGTCACGAGCCGGGTACAGCAACTAACGGGCAGGTAGGTACAGGGGGTCAGGCAGAGAGTGGTCGGGGTCACAAGCCAGGGATCAAACATGAGAAGACAGCAGAGGTCCGGATCAGGCAGGGTCAGCAACAAATCAGTCAGACAGGAACAGGAACAGGGGCCCATAGAAAAGCACACACCAAGGCACAGACTGCAGGTCTGGCCATCCCTTAAATACACCTGCATAATCAGCTTCAGGTGTTTGGCTGACTACAAGGTTGAGTCTCTGATTGCTGAGAGCACCCGCTGGCCAGCCCTGGTACTGCAGCCCACAAGGCAGGTGAGTCCCACCATTACTGGCAAGTCCATTCCTGACACCAGGTCTGTTTTTCTTTAGCCCAGGTGAGACGCTTCTGACGTTGTTTGTTGTTCAGTAGCAGCTTGACAAAAGGCATATGACATTTGAAGCCCATGTCCAGGATCCGTCTGTGTGTGGTGCCTCTTGATGCACTGACTCCAGCCTCAGTCCACTCCTTGTGAAAGTCCCCAACACTTTTGAATGGCCTTTTCCTGACAATCCTCTCCAGGCTCCGGTCATCCCTGCTGCTTGTGCACCTTTTTCTTCCACACATTTTCCTTCCACAGAACTTTCTATTAATGTGCTTTGATACAGCACTTTGGGAACATCCAACTTCTTTTGCAATTTGCCTTTGAGGCTTTCCCTCCTTATGGAGGGTGTCAATGATGGTTTTCTGCACAACTGTCAGGTCAGCAGTCTTTCCCATGATTGTGATTCTTACTGAACCAGACTGAGAGACCATTTAAAGGCTCAGGAACCCTTTGCAGGTGTTATGGCTTAATTAGCTGATTAGAGTGGGACACTTTGAGCCTAGAATATTGCACCTTTTCACAATATTCTAATTTTCTCAGATTGTGGATTTGGGGTTTTCATGAGCTGTAAGCCATAATCATCACAATTATGACAAATCACGGCTTGAACTATCTTGCTTTGCATGTAATGAGTCTATTTCATATACTAGTTTCACCTTTTAAGTTGCATTACTGAAATAAATGAACTTTTGCACAATATTCTAATTTTTCGAGTTTCCCCTGTATATATATGTACAGTATATATATCTTATCAATCAGCATCGTCAATTTGTGCAGGACTTTATAAATATATATATATATATATATATATATATATATTATACCTATAGATAGCAGTTGTTTATGATATTTAGTGCTTTAGTATAGTGTTTATCAACTTTTCTGGGCACCTCAATAGAGAATGGGAGCAAACTTCACATCAGAATCCCACCTTTCACATCAAGATCCCTAACCCCTCCATTTACATCACAGTCTTCTGCCTTTGCTCTTTCACATTAGTGTCCTTGGTACTCCCATTGGACATCAGAGTCCTTGGCTTTCCTCCTTCTACACACTTTTTGACACATCAGGTCCTCAGCCCCCTTCCCTTTCACGTAAGAGTCTTTAGGTCCCCCCTTTCACATCAGAATCCTCACCCCCCCCCTCCACTTTTACATCAGAGTCTTTACTGACCCTCTTCTTTTACACACGAGTCCTCAGTGTCCCTCCCCTTTCTTTTAGATCAAAGTCGTCAGTGCTCCTCCTCTTTCTTTCAGATCAGAGTCCCCAGTGCCCCTCCCCTTTCACATCAGAGTTCTCAGCCCCTCCCTCCAGTTTTACATCAGAGTCCTTGCTGACCCTCTCATTTTACACAAGAGTCCTCAGTGCCCCTTCCCTTTCTTTCAGATCAGAGTCCTCAATGCTCCTCCCCTTTCTTTTGATCGGAGTCCTCAGTGGTCCTCCCCTTTCACATCAGAGGTCTCAGACCCTTTCCATTTCACATCAGAGTCCTCAGCCCTCCTTTCCCCCCACTTCTCATGAAAGTCTTCCCTTCTTCCCTTTCACATGAGTCCTACCTTCTGATGTTCACCACGGCTGGGCTGTGGCAGGATGGCAGTGGACAGGAGGCAGGGCAGGTCTATATGGAGGTGTACTTCCATGCTCTACTGAATAATGGGGCTGCCCTGAATGCTGCCTGCCCTGGATTTGTGTGATTCATTTGCATGGTGCTGGTGGCCGGCCCACTGTGCAAAATATCAAAAAGTAGGGAGGTATGCACATCAGTAGCAACAGATTTCACTGTGGGACTGGCAATACAGTGTTAGTGATGTAATTTAAGGTGGTATAAAATATTAATTGCTAAAAATAAATAAATACGCTAGCATAGCTTATCTTGTTGCTCTCTTCTCGTCCCCTTTTTCTGTGCAGCCATTCTTTGCACTATAATTGGCGTTGTAAAGTGTGAGATGTGTGTTATTGCCCGGCTTTCTTTTTCTGTGCATGCTTGGGCTCTGTCTATAGGTTATTCATACACAGTGTGTCAGGGGTCCACCGCATTGTACCCACTCAGGTGCCAAACACAAGTGCAGCATGGGGCCCTTTATGACGTGCCTGCTCTGGTGCCGTACTTGCACAGTGTCCTTATTATGTTTAATTTAGAGAAGTGTGTAACCTGGAGCCAGCACTGGTGAATATCAAACTATGTAAGTGTTGTGTATAAACATGCAGCAAAAAAGTCGCATGGCATGTATAACTGCTGGCTTAGCAGGCTTTAAAGTGGTATTAAACCCCCCCAAAAAATGTAATATATTGCAGCTTATCATTCATTAGATGTGGTGGCTGCATTCATTTTTTTTTACGCTTTTTCCCTCTCTGTTTTCACTTGGTGATCTGGCCAGTAACACACCTCTTGTATTAGAATGGCAAGGAAGGGAGGGGGTTGTGGGGGTCTGGGGATGTGGGAGATTATTGGAATCTGGATGAAGGAGCACAGGGGGCACAGCAAACAGCAGCATAGTCAGTCTGGTGGTGAGGGGAGTGTTAAATGTACTAGCAGATTTACATACACTAACAAATTGAAACCAAACTCCAGCCCACACTGCAGTTACACAAGCAGTTACATCCACAGTTTTTTTTCCTCTTTTGGGATAAACATTTACATAAAATAAATGCTGATCATTGTAAGCACCCCTGTCAGTGGTAAATGGTTTGTCTCAATACTCTTAACTAATACATTTGCAGGAGAGCTTGTCCTTATTGGAAAACAACAGGCATACTGGCTTGATTACCAAGTAAAAATAAAAGAAAGGAAGCCTTAAAAAGAAAACTAATGCAGCCATAACATCTTAGAATAGGTAAACTGTTATTTAATAAATGTTTGCTTTTGGGTTTAATACTACTTAAAAAAAAAAATTGAGTGTATAGTACTACTTCAATACTATATAAAAGGTTAAGGAGGGAGCTTTGACTAGGCTTACATCTAACAACGTTAGGTAAGGGTTAGAGGTTGGCGTAGGGATGGGGTTGAGTATTAGGTTTAGATTGAAGTGATAGCAAACCTTTAGTTTTTTTTTTTTTACATTTTTTTTAAATAACAGACATGTCTATACTCACCTGCTCTGTGCAATGCTTTTACACAGAGGAGCCCGGTCCTCCTCTTCTGGGGTTCCCCGCCGGTGCTCCAGGTCCCTCCTCTTCAGCAGGAGCCCCCATGGAAAGCCGCTTTCCATGGGGGCACCCGTGCAGGCTTGCTCCCTGTCTGCATCCATTGATACAGAGCAGGCGGCTTGGCATTATTCTCCACTCCTGTATCACAGCA
The DNA here is from genome assembly GCF_062004578.1 of Staurois parvus. Lineage (NCBI taxonomy): Eukaryota > Metazoa > Chordata > Amphibia > Anura > Ranidae > Staurois > Staurois parvus. Next base: position 219,061 of record NW_028318327.1, read on the forward strand.
TTCGATTGACAGCAGCAGGAACAAATGGCTCCTGCTGCTATCAATCTGCCCAACGAGGAGGGAGTCAGCGGTTAGAGCTGCTGCTCTTGTACACAATGGATCGGATCAGGCTCAGGTAAGACAAAGGGAGGGCTGCAGCACAGAAAGTTTTTTCACCTTAATGCATAGAATACATTAAGATAAAAAACCTTAAGGCTTTAGAACCATTTTAATTATTAAATCGTAGACTACAGATCAGTAAATTTCATTTGTTTTCAGCAGCAAAAGCCCTGCACCAACATCTATAGGGCTGAGCTCTTGGCACTGAATGGTAACATCCTGTTTGATTCAAACATTCCATAAAAGCCTGCCAGAAGGATTAGGACTGCCACTTTTAATGATGTGGCATCATCAAGCCTTCTCCCATCACCATACATTGTTCTGCCAAGCTGGGCTGCTGTCTAACACCTGAGGATGCTACCAGTCATCACCAGGAAGAAAGAAGAAAGCGCTAGTTTTTATCGGGTGATGCTTGGCTTTACTGGACAGCTAAGTATTCACTACACAGAGAGCAGCAGTGGGTGTAAACTCTGCTTAATCCATTAAAAAAAAAATATATAACACTTGACTCCAATACGAATTGTTTACTTGAAGGAAACAATGTCTGTGGGAGAAGATGCTCAAATCAGAGTACTTTCCAAATAGTGATGAGCCAAAATGCCCTGGGTTCAGTTTGAGCAGAGTTAGGCAAACTTTAAAGAACTTTGGATCCAAAACCCGAACAACATTGAAATTCATGGGTGCCAAATCTGTTAACTAAAAATGTTTTTTTTATGGGCTAATAGATAAGGGAGTATAAAATATAGCATGGGAGCAGGGGTGGATTGACCATTTGGAAACTCAGGCACTGCCTGAGGGCCGGGGGTCAGTAGGGGGCCCCATGAGATGCCCCTGGTACCTTTTTCATAGGCTTTTTTGAGTTTGGGCAAGGACAGGGGGGCCCCATGATCCCCTATTGCCCGGGGGCCCCATGAGTTGTCAGTACGCCTGTGCATGGGAGGTAAGCACTACCCTGGGGAACATATATCAGTTCAAAAATGTGTTATAAAAATTTCATTCAGCTGGGTGCTGTCATTTTTTTAAATGCCTAAACTGAAACATTAAAAACTCCTTTTAAATAACACGGGGTTCCCTAATACTGCCTGCAAAGGGGAGCATCTCTGTGATATACAGAAAGGCTGCAGCAGCACTCTGCACACAAAGGAAAACAATGTTTAAATTGTGGACAAATAATTTTCATTCCCAGGTTTCTAAAAAAAAATCACAGAGACTCCTCAAGGGTCTGCTGTGTATTTCAGGGGACCTTTGGAGGGGTCTGTGTGACTTCTTTTTTCAAAGAAATATAATTTGCTGGCAATTTAAACTTCATCATTTTTTCTTTGTTAATGTCACTTTTGCTGTAGTACATTGTACAGAATGAAATTTGTATAGAGTTCCACTCAAAATACTAGTCCGTTTGAGTCTAGCATGGATCATAAAGGGGTACTTCAAGGAAAAAAAAAACAAAACAAAATGCATGGGGTCCACCAGGAAATCCATACCAGACTCTAAGGGTTTATTTACTAAAGCTGGAAGGTGCAAAATCAGGCTCACTTCCACATAGAAACCAATCAGCTTCTATGTTTTATTGCCAAAGCTTAATTGAACAAGTTGAGGTTAGAAGCTGATTGGTTTTCTATGCAGAAGTGAGCCTGATTTTGCACTCTCCAGCCTTAGTAAATAACCCCCTAAGGGTCAGGTACAAATTTTGAAAGGGGACCACACGCAGAAAAAAAAAGAGGAGGGGGTCTGTGGATGGGCAGGGTTGTCAGAATTTGGAAGCCCCCTCTAATATTAGGGGGGCCATCAGATACTAGATACGTAGTGCCCCTACTTATTAAAAAAAACAAAAAAAGAATTGTAAAATAGAAATACAGACACTCAAACCTTTGGCAAGCCCTTTTATTGGAAAAAAACAAAAATCCCAAAAAGGTCCCCCATTGTAAATCCATCATCAATCACAATGTATGCCGCCCGCCAGCTTGCACAAAAATATTTGACAAACCAGTGCACATGATTAATCCTGACAGTACTCATAGATCTCCAAGCTGTCATCAGATATATAAGGGAAGGGGCAGGATTGGTGGTGATATAACTGACCAAATATGGCTCTTTGCTTAAGTGGTGGGGATTCCCAGTGGCACCATTGGTTCCTAGATATGCCCCAGGTACAAGGATCTGTGGTGGGAAGCTATGATAGATGAAAGTGGTTGAAATACCATGTATATGATTTTCGGCTCCCACTGAGCAGGAGGCCAGACGGGCAAAAGTCTAGATCATCGTCCAAATGCCTAAAAAGCCAAATTTTATCCCCAGGCTAGTTTCAACTTGAACCATTGAATCATCCCTTTTTCCAACATACTGTATGTGGTTAAAGCAACTATGGTCTAAATGTAAATTCATATATAAGTGTGGAAAGAGATGGCAGGCAGAACTTACAACATAAAAGTAGATTTTTCAAGTAAGCATCTATTGGGTTGCCAAATATAACTATTGTTTGTATTGTTATTACAATGCTGATGTCATACAATGAAAGTGTATGATGTGACTATATATCTCCTTTGGGTTGCTCAAACTTCTTGTTCAAACTTTTTATTGAATTTTCAAGCCGAAGACAAATGTAGGACATTCAAATATATGTACAGAAAAAAAAGAAAGGGGGCACGGGTTGCCCCAAGGTATGAAGAAGATTGTCATACAAAAACATACATCTGGGAACCGTAAGGAAACAATAGGGTATAATACAATGTAAGGGGAGGTAAACCAAAATTGTGATCTAAATATGGAAAGCTGTTCCAGAGAGCTACAGATACATTCCATGTAAGAGAAGGGAAGAAGGAAGGGAAGAAGAAAGCAAAGACAGGATTAGGTAGGAAAGGAGAAGGGGAAAGAGAGGAGACCAAGAGGGGGAATGGGGGGGGGGGGGAAGGGACGTGTGACTTTCAGGAGAGAGATGGTAATCTTGGGACAGTACTAGGGTGTGGATTAAACCTCAGCTCCATCATACATTGCGGCTAGGGAGTGTTAGGGGAGGAGCAACGAATCATCAAAATTCAGTGGGAGAAAGTGTTCCACCCAAGGGGTCCAGATCTTCAAATGCTTGTGGACTCCAATGGTGGCTTCCACTTTGACAGGTTGCTCAAAATTCAAAGATTTTTGTTCTATTTTCAAAGATATTTCCAAAATACTACATAAAAATCTAGAGATAAAAAAAAATATTCTTTCTGTATAACTAAATAAAAAAATGTAAAGCAGTAGAATCATATATTGTCAAATCTATACTAATAGTAGTAAAATCATTGAAAACAATACTGGAAATATGAAGTAAGTCCCACCAAATAATGGTATACAACTACTACAAATTTTATCACATTAGAAAAACAATACTGCAGTATGCCTTCAAGAAAAAATTGAAACTATTGACCATTAAATGAAAACCCTGGTTTGATGATATAGAAAGGAAAGTACTCTAACCATAATTACTGTATTCTCTTACAAATTTCATATCAATTTATACATTAAGCAAATTCTCACGCTGCGTACATACAGTATACTGTAAATAGGTATTTATATCTACTTAGCTTTCATATTTTCAATAGAATATGGTTGCCAATAGCTATGTTCATTCCTCCTTGTGTTGTTTCTACCTTTTTTATTATTATTATTATATAGAGCCAACAGTTTGCTCAACGCTTTACAATATAACGGGAGACAATACAGCAACAATACAGTTCAATACAAGAGGGATTTGAGGGCCCTGCTCCTTGTAGCTTACATACTAGGAGACTATTATTTCTATTAAATATTTTGTTAACAAAATAATTTTGTGGCAGTTGGGGATTTACATGGCATGTACAGACAAAAGATATTTTGTACAGACAAAAGATATTTTGCAAAATTTACATTTATTTCTGAAAATACATAGAATTATATTTGCATAGCTTTACAATGATATGATATCTATTATGATGTCCTTAAAAATGCATCAGCAGAGATACTGCATCTGTAGCTGTTGTATTCATCCAACATTCTTTAAATGTAAAGTACAGAAGCCTGAGGCTCTGCATGACAGGCAGCCAGGTATCTAGCATTTTGAGAGGAAGCTCAGCCAATGGCAATGCCATCTACATTGTCATATGTAACATCTCCTAGATTGTAAGCTCTAACGAGCAGGGCCCTCTGTTACCTCTTGTACCAAATTGTATTATAACTGTAATGTCTGCCTTCATTTTGTAAAACTGTTGGCGCTATAAAAATCCTGTATAATAATAATAATTATAAAAATAGAAAGGTTGGAGAATAATAACATCTACAAATACCACATTTAATAGTTATAATAATAATATAAAAAAGCGTCCGCTTTCAAAATGCCTCCAATTTCCATTTAGTTACAGGTCACAGATCAACTGACACACCTGGAGGTATTTGCTGATGAGCATAGCCTGCTATAAAGGGGTAAATATTTAGTACAAGAAGCTGAAAAAGGCTGCCATAGACAGCAATTACAACACTGACATCTGTAGGTTTAAAGTAAGTACTGCACAAAGAAAACAACAGGCAGTAGCACAATACATATTTTTTTCGTTTTGCAGTTAAATAGCAGTCAGTATATCTAAAATGATCAGCAACATTTATGCAGCAAATTATGACTGTAAATTGCTGTGATGGTTTATGCTACTTATAGTGATATATCTCCTGGGAACATTGAGCAGAAAGATATCTGTCCATCCTCTAACACAGCCATTGTCAACCAAGGTTCCTTCAGAGGTGGCCACAGGTTCCTTGAGGTACAGGTGATTTTATGGGTCATTGTCACTTGGCAGAGCCAGCAGCATGGTACCAATGATATTTTTAAATTTCTAGAGTTCTGACTACCACTATAAAGGCTCATTTTACACATTCTGTGCCCACTGAAGAGTAATCTACAGTGGGATGCTTTTCAGAGGATATTTGACAAGCCGTGAGGAGGTGATATGTCTCTACCTCACTGCCTAAAAGTCCACACCACCATGCTGCAACTTAATTGCATTCGGATAGCGTGGCCCCATTTTCAAAACATCACAACCATGGCTTTTGTATACCCCATTCTACTGCCTTTTCGGCTTGGGATGGGGAAGTTGGGGAGTGGTAAAAGTACAGCTCAATTGCCTGTTTTTACCACCCCCAACAGCAAGTTTAAACTACGCCTGTGGAGGGACATTCGTTTCCTACTGACCACCAATGTTAAGAGCATTTTCTTCCTTGACCTCCAATGAAATGGAATAGAAAGGGTTTCCCAAGACTTGAAAATTATTATAGAGGTTCCTTTGGAAAAAAAGGTTGGAGAAAGGCTGCTCTAAGAGGTAGTTAGTGCATATCTGCCTATGGCTTTTAGCTGTTGGTAACACTGGAATGCACAGAGCGCCATGATAGAACTGGGCCAATCTCTCCCATAGTTTTGCAGCATGTTTGAAAAGCTTCTTTGGTGGCAACAAGTCCTAGCATAGGTTAAGGTCCAAGAAGAACTTGTCACCAGACCATTCTTTAAAGAGAAAAAAAAAATCTGTCATATGTCATTTACCAGGTAAAAGCTGAGACTGCTGCTGCGTACCACCATCTTGTATGTGATGTCAGCAGCCCTCAGTGCTTATCACTTAAGTGACACTCAGTAGTATTTTCCTATGTTTCTCCCCCAGTAACTATATAAAAGAATCTAAAGGAGGAGGACACTATAGACTTTAAGGGTGCCGAAAGACAAGCTAATTAATATTAATTTTACAAACTTTAATAATATATAACTTACCTGTTAATAACACATATACAGTTTACATAAATATTTGGCCCAATTGTGGGTCCCTGTTTATTGTATTGGACATCCCTTGCAGTTACCAAAAATGACATACGGCATAAATTCTCCCAACATATGTGTGTGTGGGGGTCCTCATACAACTCTCTTTACACCTCTACGCGTTTCATGGGGTAGACTTGCTTCTTCAGGAGGATTTCAAAGGACATACAAACAGAGTCAGGTTCTAATCCACCAAAAACCCAAATGGGGGGAAGGCCTCTACCTCCAAAACTTCTGGAGGGAGGGGGGTGAATGCGGGGGCACTCTACAGGAGCAGAGAGAGACACTGAGTTGACAGGTTCTGATCACTAATTAATAAGAGGCATATCATCCTTCATATTAAATTACCATGGAGGTGGTAGATTCTATATTGACACGGTCTAAATCACATCTTCTAGTGGTTTTATCTATTTAAAAAAAATCCTCTATATGGGATATTATGGGTTACACAGCCTCCCTAGCTATCTCAAATGTACCAGTTTGTCATATGCTTGGAACCAGCCCAAAACAAGTTCATGTGTTGTATTCCAAGAGTGTATATGCCTCCTCCAGAGTCCTGCATAAAAAGTTGTGTAGAGAAGTGAGGGGAGGGGTGAAGGAGCTGGCTCAGCACAGACAGTAATTAGATGCTCCCCAAGAGGAGAGAGGGCTATGGTATACAAGAAGAGAGGGAGCTGAGTTCCTGAAGTAGTCAAATTTATAACAAGCTTTTAGGACACAATGCAAATATATAAAAAATAATCTATGGAAAAGAAAATCAGGGCAAGAAGGAATTTAACATACTTGATTTTTTTTCTATGTTTTTACCTGCATTTGGTTAGTGAAGGGTCTCTTAAACATTGGAACAAATGATGATCAACTCTCTTGGAAAACCCTATTGTTTTCCCATTAGATTTCCCATGTCTTATTCACATTGAGGTTTTCTTTTCTTGCTCCACACTGATTTATTTTTTTTTTAGATCGCATCGTTCTTTTTAATTGTCCCATTAACGTGATATATCTGTCCCTGCAAACAATTGATGAGCACCTGATATTACAGCCACAACCCTTCATGACTTGAATGCCAATTGTACGATAAACTTATATCATGCCCTTGTCTCTCAGGGAAAAATGAAACCTTGTTAAAGTCTGTTTAAAGCCATTTTTTTGTTTATATCATTTTACATAACATAAAGCTGGCCATAACTTAGTTGATTTCTGAATAAATATTCATACCACCAGGAAAATTCTCAGCACATTCAACAAATTTTGTTCTAGAGTACCTCAAAATTTCATTCGTTTTTAATATTCAATTTTTGAATGAATGGTCTTTCCCGAATGAAAGCAACATATGATCATAAAAATTGGTTCATTTTATTATTATTATTATTATTATTATTATTATACAGGATTTATATAGCGCCAACAGCTTGCTCAGCACTTTTCAATATAAAGGGAGACAATACAGCAACAATACAGTTCAATACAAGAGGGTTCGGAGGGCCCTGCTCCTTGGAGCTTAGAAGTCACTTCCATCCTGCTCCTTCGAATTTTCTCATCACTGCAGTTGAAAGCAGACATTGATTTGACCCCACTAATAAAAATCGAATGAACATTCTTGAAATGAAATATTCTAAATGATGTATAACTGGCCAGTTTAAGGAAGGGTTAGAACCTCAGCTGTCAAGTTTATTCATGTCTTTGTCCTCTTTGAGAAGATTCACTCTTTCTATTGGTCCTGGTTACCATCATCACTGGAAAATTTAAAAAATTGAAGTGTTCCTTGCATCCAGCCTGTCAAAATCAATGACATTGAGAAATGAGGTGGCTGTAAGGTCTTAAAGTGTAATTTATTCAAATCAAATCCTAAACTTGTTCACACCCCTATTCTAATCCTATTCTATTTAACCCTGTAAAGGAAAGAAATCTATACTTAACTATTCTGAAGTTGCTCCAGTCCAGTCACATGATTGGGTCCCAGCGCCAACTTCAGTGTAGAGGAGGGACAGAGGACAACAGATACTCCATAGTAGGCCTATGGGTGGGGTCATCTCCCAGACATTTCCAGCTGTTGTTGCAGATTTCTCCTCTTAACTGAAGCCACTGCCGGAGAGATCATGTGACTGGACCGGAGCAGCTTCAAAATAGGTAAGTATACAGATCTTTTCTTTACAGGGTTAGATAAAATAGGCTTAGAATGAGGGAGGGAGCAGGTTTAGACAAAGGATTTCACTTTAATTATACTTTAACGCACATGTCAATGTGCACTTCCCACAGCACTAGGCACTAGCACTGTGCTTATGGGTCCATATGAATGAGGCTTAAGAGAGAATTATCCACAATTTTTAGAGGGATTTCACTGACCTAAAACAAATATACAGATAATGAGTAATGACATTCCTTTGACTAGATACAGCCTGCCGACATGTTTTCTTTAAAGTACAACTAAGAGAAATATAGAGGCTACCATTACTGAACTACTTTATTATTATTACACAGGATGTATATAGCGTCAACAGTTTGCTCAGCGCTTTACAATATAAAGGGAGACAATACATCAACAATACAGTTCAATACAAGAGGGATAGGAGGGCCCTGCTCCTTGGAGCTTACTTCTAAAAATAATGTCTTCCTGGCTGTGGTCAGTGTAAATTCAGAAGTCTCAATCTCTGCTGGATGGCCCGGGGGTGCCATGAGTATGGACCAGTCATAGGAATAAATAAGACCATGGTTTGCAAATGCACTAGGCACAGGACCCGGCCAGGATAGTTTTAAATATTTATTGCAAAGGCTAATCGTATTAGCACTCTAAAACCTAGCAGTGGGACTGAAGGTAAATCTGGCTATACAACAGTAGAACTTTGTTCAGTCATTCGTAGGGAAATAATGAAAAACTGTTCAACAGAGAATTTGATATCATCATCATTGAGTCAACTAATTCTGCTCTAAAGCCCAAAAAATTTATCCAGACCTGGTACTGGAATGGAATTCCAGACTTTCTACTAGCATATGGACATTTTAAGTAACCATACTTAATGCTGTAGCTACCAACTTTTAAGAACAGGGATCCAGTGCTGTCCTCACCCAGGCCGGTTCTTCACTGGTCTTCAGGTCCTAGGCGCCGGCTTGTCTACTAAGGCAAACCGGCAATGGCTGATTATGGTTTCCCATCTTTCTTCCCACTGCTATTACGAAAGTTGTGCTGCGCTTTTTGAATGGTACCCACATGTGATGTGTCCCAGAAGGCTGCAGGCAAAAGGGGGATGGTTGGAGCAAAGGTGGGACTGGGTATCTGTTAAAACTAGGCACCCACACCCCAAAAAACAAAACAAACCTCCAAAAATGGCAGAAGGGGGAACGAAGTATTGCAGGTAACTTCCATTTTAGGGTGAGGTTTCACTTTAAGCATGCCAATTCTACTGGTCTATGGCCAGTGCCTTAAAAGTTCAGCTTTAGTAACATGTAACTATACAGCACCTGCCAGCACCCCTCATCCCCTGACACCCTGACAGTGTGTGGGGGTTCTCTCTTTTGGCCTTTTCATGGCGATACTGAAGAGTTTGTGAAGGAGAGATTGGCATAGTTCCTGCATGATTGATTCCCAGAGGGGAAAAGGTACATATTGACCAACTGTACTCCGGGAGGGTCATGGTTTTCTGGTGAGTTCTCCTGAGTGGTGATATTAGTGAAGGAGAGTACTGATGTTTAAGTATGGACTAAATTACGCTTTACTTGAACAAGGTGCTTTTAATTATAAAGGACATACAAAGAAGCACTTTAACGCATAGAATTTATGTCACATATTGTATTTCACTATGTATGTAATTGTATTATGAGGAGTGGTGGATTATGGACATTGCACTTTAATGCTAAAAAGAGCAGAGTGTACTATTAGACTAGATAAAGATGAACTTAGCCTTAAAACTGGCCATAGACCAGAAGAGGTTAATTCAAAATGTTTTACTTTCAGAATGTTCATTCTATTTTCTAATGGTTGCTGGGGTAAAATCGGCATTCGTTTTCAACTGTAGTGATAAGAAAAATAGAAGGAACAGGGAGGAAAAATGTTATCAAATGAACCCAGGGGCGTACTGACCATTTGGAAACTCAGGCACTGCCCAAGGGTCCAGGGTCCATAGGGGGCCCCATGAGATGCCCCTGGTACCTTTTTCATAGGCTTTTTTGAGTTTGGGCAAGGACACAAGGGCCCCATGATCCCCTATTGCCCGGGGTCCCCATGAGTTGTCAGTCCGCCCCTGAATGAACCTAACTCTTACATAGTTACATAGTTAGTCTGGCTGAAAAAAGACAAAAGTACATCCAATTCAACTATTAAAAAAAAAAAAGTTATAATCCTATACCCAACTCTAACTGTGAAAATGTTTTTTATTTGGGGAAAATTTTACACATTGTAATGAAACCTGCTTAAACATCGCAACTTTCCCACAAGATTAGTTGAATCAATGATGGCAAGGAAGGATGCCCTAACACAATATTTCTCCGAGTTTTCATATGAACATTCGGACAAAAATCTAACTGTGTAAAGCCTAGTACACACAATCAAAAAATTGTACGGAAAAATCTGCTTTTGAAGTGATCGTACAATAATCTGATTGTTAGTACACAGCATTTCCTACAATTTTCGTTTAATCAGTACAGTTTTTATCTGAAAATACAATGTAAATACAATACAGTATATTATATAACTTTCAAATTTTTATTCTGTTTTACAATAAGTTTTGTAACTTTAGTAACCTCTTTACTTTCGATATGAGCCTAGCATGCAAAACAAAAAAAAAAACAGGCAATCATTCGTCTGATATTTTCATTGTGTGCACGGGGCTTTTGGCCAGCTTAAGATACTGATTATCACAATGAATAGTGTATGGCCACATTAGCTGGCATCATTGCTGGTAAAAAAAGAAGCAGCTATCTCAAATTATGGATAGTTAAAGAACATTTTTCAGGAGCTTTGATTAGCCCTGAACAATTGAGCTGATTAGTGAACTTCTGGAAGCACTTATTAAGATAACACACATGCTGTGAGATGGCTTTTAGCAGCTTAGATAAATAAATTTCAGCTTTGCCCAGAGAAAGAGTGAGACAAAGTATCCAAGAAAGATAGATTGGCCCCACCTCATGGTGACACCTGGACCCTTCTTCTTATCTTGGAGCAAAAAGGTATCAATAGATCATTCCAAGGTTTATTTATTATCCTTTTCTTGGGAGACTTTCTCTGATTAATTGCTCTTTAGTAATTGCTGCTGTTAACTAGACCCACATCTGATTAACCCCAGTGCTTTTCATTGCTGAGACACCAGAGTTACAAAAGGGAAAGAGGTCAGCCTCCTGTAGATAGGGACCATGGATAGGGGGTAGTCTACTGTTTATTTGCTTAGGTCTTGTTTGCTGTTCCTCCTCCACTGCCTAGTAAAATTTTTCTGCAGTTCCCATTCCATCTCATAGGATTGCTGGATCTACAGTGAACAATCATCTCCAATAATGTTTTCTTTAAAAACTTCTGGTCCTACAGACAAAATTAAGATCACGTTTCAGCCAGCTTGAGTCTTACATCTCCATGTGGCTTCCATGAGAAAGCTTTTTTTTTTTTTTTAGGAGACAGCATGTACGTAAGGAACATCAGCAATTCCTGAGAAGCTCTTGTCCTCAAAGTTGAAAAGTAGGTGGTGTCAACAGTCCAGAGATATCTATGGAATCAAGGGAAGTTGCCAAAATTAACACATAGAGGGTATTCAGTATCAAAGTTTTCAGAAATTGGCTCCATAAACACCATACAGGCTTAAAAAACAAAGCTGAAGATTCATGCTGAGTATTCAAATAAAATATGTTTGATAAGAAACATTTGGGAAATCCAGAAACGGACAACTGATCACTACTCCTGTGACCCCCCGCAGCTCACAGTCAAGTATTACAACTGTGTCAGCATCCTACTGATGATAGTGCTGCTTTTGGTGAGATAAGCATTTTCTTTCAACAAGAGATTTAATTAAATGTTGCAAAGAGGAACTATATGAGTGAGGCCAGTCCTTGTGAATGTCAGATTTCATGGGGGTGGATTACAGTACTGTGACCTAGTTTAAAGTAGATGTAAAGACTAACTGGAAAACATTTCATTTCTTAAAGCACTGTAAATAAGTAACAAATGTCATGTTTTTTTACCCATAAAATACTGTTCTCACCTTTTTTTCCCATACTTGGTACTGTTGATTTGCTCTAGCCTCTTTCGACTTGGACAAGCTTCCTAATAGTGACAATGGTGGAGGGTGCCTGGCAAGTTGTGTCTCCGTGGCAGATTGTATGCTCAACTAGAAATCACATAGTGGAAATGTATGGAACAGGATGACAATCCAGGAGCAGAAATGTGAGACAGTTATCACACGATAGCAGGAAGTGGCGGAACAAGAACCTTTATGGCAGGATCTTTAGGGATTCTTTGAAAAAAAAAAAACCTTTTGGAGATTTTAGATGAGATTTTATTGATTGGATTTAGATTTATTTTAACATTATGGCCCCTTTCCCGGATGTCATCTGTTCAGTCATGCGTGGCCCCTTTCACACAGATGTTCCGACCAGGTCCACCTGCCTGTTTTTCAGGTGGACCAGATCGGAACCTCTATTCTCCTGTGGAGCAGCATGTCTGTTTACACCCACCGACATCCAATCTGCCAAAAAGAGATGGATGGGGATCGTTCCCCTTCCATACGTTGGATCAGATGGCAGTCGGATGAAAACAGACAGGCAGTCTGTTTCCATCTGACGCCAATAAGGACAGCAGGCTGTGTCTGCTCTGCATAAGCGGAGCTGAATCAGACCTGTCATCCACTTGCTCTGCAGTGATCAGCGGGTTGAACTCTGCTGATGGGTCCGCCCTGTGTGAAAGGGGCTTTATTTTTAGGCCCCTTTCACATGATGCAGACCCGACAGTGGATCGGCTTGCTCAGCAGGGGATCTTTCCGCTGATCCCAGCTGAGCAAGCGGATGACAGGTCCGTGTCTGCTCCACTGCTGCAGAGCGGACACAGACACAGCCCTCTGTCCTCTATGGGAGGTTGGATGGAAACGGACTGCCTGTCCATTTTCATTCAACTGCCATCTGATCCGACGTATGGCAGGGGAACAATCCCCAACCACCTCTTTTTGGTGGATTGGATCAGATTGGATGTCAGCATCTGACTGCCATCCCATCCGATCTGATGGATGGAAGGGGAATGGATCCCCACCTGTCTCTTTTTGGCGGATTGGATTGGACGTTGGCGGGTGGAAATGAACACATGTCCGTTTACACCCGCCTCTCCATAGAGGAGAATAGAGGTTCTGATCAGGTCTGTCTGAAAAACGGGCAGGCAGACCCGATCGGAAAGTCCGTTTGAAAGGGGTCTAAAAGAAAAAAGGATTCAGTTTATATCAGTTTGCACATCTGTCTTCAGTTCAGTTTACCTCAGTTTACATCAGTTTGCACTTCAGTTCAGTTCAGTTTACATCAGTTTATTTCAGTTCAATATACATTAGTTTATATCTGTTCAATTGACATCAATTTATATCAGTTCAGTTCAGTTTACATCAGTCTACACCCATTCAGTTTCAACGGATCTGGACGTTGACTGTTCCTTTAAAAAAAGAACCTGAACTGACATGGATGTAGGCATATGTAAATTGATGATCATCTGTTTACATCCTACCATCCATAGACATACATTGTGGTTCAGTCTGGAACCATCTGAAAGACTGACAGACGGATCTATACAGAATGCTGATGTGAAATGCCTCTTTCACATGAACATTCTGAATGGGTCTGTCTGTCCATTTTTCAGGCGGACCTGATTGAAACCTCTATTCTCCTCTATGGAGCAGCGGGTGTAAATGAACATGTTTCCGTGTACACCCTCCTACATCCAGTCCGATCCTCCAAAGAGAGATGGATTGGGATCCATTCCCCTTCTGTCCAGCAGATCGGATGGATGGCAATCGGGTGTAAATGGACAGGCAGTCCGTATACATCTGTCCACCCATAGAGGAGAGTATCTGCTCCACTTATGCACACAGATCCCTCGGTGAGCAAGTGGATTGCAGCCTCAGTCGGCTCCATGTGAAAGGGGCCAAAGGGACCTTCATTATTGATTAGAATACAATAAATTTATTGTCCAATCCATTAAATTACATGCATTTTTACAGTATTTTTTACACCAGAAGAGCATGCAATCTAATTTGCCTCTCATAGCATATACTCCAAAGACATGCTGGTAGGTTAATTGGCTCCTGTCTAAATTGGTCCTAGTATGTGTATGTATGAATTTAAGTTAAGGACCTTAGATTGTACACCCCTTGAGAGTTCGGGACTGATGTGAATTACAATATATATGTAAAGCACTGCGTAAAATTTACAGCGCTATATAAGTACCTGACATAAATAAAATAAATAATAGCATACAGATAAGCATGGTTGAAGGAAAAAGAATCCATGGCACCTTCACCTTGGAAACATGTAAAAGGTAAAAAATACATTATGTAATTTTTTTTAGGTATGCTGTGTGAGTGGAAACACACAACCAACATATAGTGGGGTTCTCTCCAATTTGACTGCAAAAGAGTGGAAATACCCTTTAGTAAAAAAAATAATCACTGATCATAAGAAAAGCAAATAAAGCTAGGTAATGAAAAGGCTTAATTTGTTCTGCTTTATGAATGAAGATCTCATTTAAACCATCCTGTAACTTAATGTCTTTTTTAACTGTGCTACCAAAGTTGCAGCTATGAGTCCATGCCACACACAGGCTCACATTAGATGAATCACATGTATACTGTGTAGACACCTTGCATGTTTAATAGCTGTTAAAGACAAAGCGACAATTATAGGCTCCAAAAATCATGGGAGGGAAATATTACTAAAATTATCTTCATGTCATCCTGAGTGCAATGATTAAAGTCAAACAGAACATTTTATTGAAATAATCATAAGGTACAATTCAATGAAGAGATATGAATGGCCATCGGCAGCGGACGTGCCGAACAGTATTTAAATGAAGACCTATAAATCTGTAATTGCATCCTTTATACCTGTGTGGCATTCTGTGTACACTGGTTTACTGGCTTTCCCAAACTATTGATTGCAAAACAGTCACATTGCATAACATACCTCACATGAATGAGACTGTGAATGTATAGTCCAAGATACCTTATATATAAAAGCTTCCTTTAATTTTCATGTACTGCTTGTATCAGTTATAGTTACCATACTGAAAGGCAATGTAAAAAACAAAATGAAATTTTCAACTGGTTCAAAACATGATACGTTACAAGTGAATTCTAATTTTCAATCTGTTAACTTGTAACTTGCTATTGTTCCCCACCACTCTCAGGCTTTAGTGGGAACAAACAGTAAAATCATTGCTAGCAGCACCACCTGTAGGTGAAATCTGGTTGTGCAATAAAACTATACAGACTCAAGGGGTTTGATTTACTAAAACTAGAGAGTGCAAAATCTGGTTCAGCTGTGCACCAATCAGCTTTCAGGTTTTGTTGGCAAAGTTTTATTGAACAAGCTGAAGTTAGAAGCTGATTGGCTACCATGCACATTTGCACCAGATTCTGAGTGCTCCAGTTTTAGTAAATCTACATTAATGGCTCTGTAGCAATCAATATATTGTGCCCATCCCCATGTATGCATTTTCCATCAATAGGAGCAAATCAAAACATGCTTGTTACCTCTAAGGCCCCATTCACTCCTTTGTGTTCTGGGAAAACACACAGAAGTGCATGTTTATTAGCACATTCTCAAATATGCCTCAAAAAGCACATTGCACTTGTGGTGCTATTATTTTGTAGGGCATCCCAAGGAAATGCATATTTTGTCATTACAAAAAAGTGAGGTTCACTTCTTTTGTTGCATGTTGCTGTTGCATGGCAAAAAAAACCATGAAAAACGCACAAAAGTTCCTTGCACAGGTGTGAATAGGGCCTCAATGTCATGCTTTTTATAAAACATTTGCAATGTCAATGCACTCCAGAATGCACTGACACATAAGCGAGGGCTGATATGAATTTTAATGTGTTACAATGCAAGCTGATGTACAGTTTGCTTTGCTTTCATGTATTTAAAGGAAAGACACACATCAGGTAAAAATGCATAGGTGTGAATGGGCTCAATGCCTTAAGCACACAGACATCTATCAGTTTATAAGTCCTTAGCACACGGTGGTGCTTAAACTTTGATACAGAAGCATTCGGCTTTTTATGTGAGTACAGCTGCGTACAGCCATTTACCAGTATTTATCCTTGTGTGTAAGGCATTAAAATGTATGTCAGTACAAAAAAATAAAAACATATGTGGTACATCTTTGCAATAAATACACATTTCTCTATGTTTTATACATTCAACCCCTTCTAGCCATGGCCTCCTGGCCCTTTAAGAGGATCTAAATGCCAGGAGCTGGAGGAGGGCATTCTGATCATGTGAATGCTGTGATTGGCGGTCACAGTGATCACATGATCGGAAAGCTCCCTATCGCATGCATGCATCTGGAGCTTTCCGCTACCCTTTGGTTATTGTGCTGAGAGTGCGGATAGGAGCTGGATAGGAGCTGCACACCTGAACAATATGAATATCCCCACCTGAACAATGTGAATCATCTATATCCCCAGGTAATGAGGTGTTCTTTTGGGGTGAGATGCCAGAAGTTGCTGTTTAAGGACTGTGATTGCTCTCATAGGGTCTCAGATTTTCTGGTTGTCCACTCTGCTATCAGCATTATATTTTTGGCTTGTACTATGGGGCTTAATACTGCAGAGACTGAATTTTTTTAAGGAGGCTATTATCCTTCAAAATTTCCTGAATGTGTCTTTGAGTATCCTGCACCCTATACCATCCTCACTGTATTCTGTTCAAGATCTGCAACGAATCTTAAAAAGACACCTAGATTGGAGCCTGAGTTTGTGTGCTTGTGGGACTGGAAACAAAGTGGGCAGCCTCTGAACAGGTAAGGTGGATCCAATATATTTCCAACTGTACCTTTGGTGGCTAGCGCTAGGGATTCTGGATGTCCTGGCAGGGATTCTGAGAATAGGAGTTCTAAAAGTCCTAGCAGAGAATCTCTGTGTACCACTGGAAGTTTTGGCAGTGATTCTGATGTAGGGCAGACCCTCTGACTGGTCCAGCTGTTTTGTCTATGGTTCTATCCCCTTCTGGGTCCCTAGGCAGCCAGGCACATGACACTTGCACAGTCTTTCACAATAACCAGGCAATGGATGTCTTTTTTTATCATTTGTTTTGCTGGTTAAACTTAGATGGAGTGTAAGGAAAGCTTTGGGATACTTCAGAATTTAGTGACAAACATTTGAAGGACTCTTTCTATTCTGGCTATTCTCTTCAGGGAGGTAACCCCACTCTTTGCAGAGACTAGAGACACAAGCACTTCTGGGACTCCCAGCAGAGCAAATCCCACTTTAGCTGCACTGATGCCATTATACAAGGGGTTAAACAGCAACTTCATTAGGATCCCACTTCTAGGCCTCTACTCACTGTGTCTCCAGATACTTGGAAACCTCCTGTCCAGTATTGGCTAGACACTGTACTGTGAATCTCCAGGTCAGGTCCTCAGTGCACCCCCTTTACTTGGCTTTGAACTACTTCTATGAAGATAGGCCCCATAGCTTCAGCATAGCTGGGACCTCGGTGATCTCTCTACAGGCTTCAGACGACTTGTCTAGAAGGGCAAGCAGCTCTTCCAGGCTGGGATCTCCTCCCTCAGGACCAGAACCCTGATGCTCTCTGCCTCAGAATATTTATCCCCTTTCAGCCACTTACTGAGCACTCAGGGATTGGATGGGAACTCATAAATATTCAGACATAGTGTCAGCCTCTTCGAGCCCACTATATTCTAGAACCTACTAGAATACAGGGGGAAGTAGCTGAGCCTGCAGCCTATGATACCCAGAGCAGCAAAAATGAATCAAGCACTGTTCCACTGCTTATAAACGAGTAAAAACCTAAATTTGCCTGAACCTCTTTTTTTTAGCAACTTATTCTATGAGTGCTACACTGAGAATTGGGGTTCTGGAAGTCCTGGCAAGGATTCTGGGTCATAGCTCACACAAGACTATGGGCTTCCTGTATGATAGAGCTGATTGTTCCAGTGTAATCATATGGAGTGTGATTGGCTTCCAGTGCTGAAAGGAGCAGCACAGAAGCAAAAGAAAGGTAGGAACATGCTGCTAGGGATGGAGGAATTAAAGCTGCAAATGTTTGCTCTAAGATTTACTAATCATAAAGAGATTTCTATCATGACAGGGGCACTTCTTTGTCTTTCATTATAAAATAGCTTACATAATATTCATAACAGTTTTTTTGTGCTATCATAAAATTTCTGCAGCAATAGATATCTTGAAGAGCTCTTTACATTAGTGACAGCAACCTCACATTTCCTTCAGTTTCAATAATGTTAAACTGGTATCAGCAGTTTCCAGACATTGACATGTACAACATCCAGAAGGAATTCCAAAACATAGCATGGTTTCTTATTTTATTTTATGTTCCTTCACAATCTTTTGTGTCATAAATTTGTGTGGTCATACTGCTGATGTATGTCTGTGGGGAGGAAGGGTCATTGACGGGTTACACCAAGACAAGTTTCGAATGCATAGGCTTTCCGAAACAATTTCTCTGTGTCGGAAATGAAATCTGCCAAATAAAGTGACTGCACTCTTTGAGCTTGTGGCTTTATCTAAACCTTGGTGGAGATTAGTCAACACAAACTTATCACCAAGACCTCATAACTGTATTGATGTGGCACCCAAGTCTTTGAAAGCCATCCAGCAAGCTTTGTCCTTATTAAACTGAAAATATCTAGACGTGGTCTGACTCAGGCCTTCTTGAAGACAAAGTTACTGTTCAGGAAGTTTCCCCCAAATGACTTGTGAAGTCTTTAACTGATCTGGCATGATCATGTAAACAATCAATTTATGCTGATAGTTTTGACAGACTACAAAATGGGAGATGGGTGAAATGTAATTATGTTATATGATTCTTGATATGGTATTCTCAAGAGATAATGCAGAATAAAATCAGATTTTTGAAAACATATTTTCTGGTGAAGTTTGACATTCTGTGATTGGTTGGTTTGCAGACCAGCTACATTTTTTTTTTAATTAACAACTTGAGAACTGTCCTACAGCACTGTTACTGATATGGGGCAGCCCTCCTGTGCAAGATCACACACACACACATATATATTTATATATATATATATACTGTTGCAAGAAAAAGTATGTGAACCCCTTGGGATTACGTGGAGTTTTGCATGAATTGGGCATAAAATGTGCTCTGAACGTCATCTAAGTCACAACAATAGAAGAACACAGTCTGCTGAACATAATACTACACAAACATTAGATGTTGCCATGGTTTAATTGCACATAACATGTAAACATTCACAGTGCAGGGAGGAAAAAGTATGTGAGGCCCTAGATTAATAACTTCTCCCAGAGCTAATTGGAGCCAGGAGTGAGCCAACCTTGACTCCAATCAGTGCGATGATATTGGATGTGTTGCTGACAGCTGTCCTGCCCTTAAAAAACACACACCTGTTTTGGGTTTACTGGTTTCAAGAAGCACTGTCTGATGTGAACCATGCCTCGCAGAAAAGAGCTCTCAGAAGACCTACCATCAAGAATTGTTGACTTGCATGAAGCTGGAAAGGGTTACAAAAGTATCTCCAAAAGCCTTGATGTTCATGTGTCCACGGTAAGACAGACTGTCTACAAATGGAGAAAGTTTAGCACTGTTGCTACTCTCCCTAGGCGTGGTCATCCTGTAAAAATGACTGCAAGAGCACAGCGCAGAATGCTGCATGAGGTAAAGAAGAATCCCAGAGTGTCAGCTAAAGACCTACAGAAATCTCTGGCACATGCTAACATTTTTGTTGACAGATCTACAATAAGGAAAACATTAAACAAGAATGGAGTACATGGGAGGACACCACGGAGGAAGCCATTGCTGTCCAAAAAGAATATCGCAGCACGTTTGAAGTTTGCAAAAGAGCACCTGGATGTTCCACAGCACTACTGGCAGAATATACTGTGGACAGATGAAACCAAGATTGAGTTGTTTGGGAAGAACACACAACACTATGTGTGAAGAAAAAAAGGCACAGCACACCAACATCAAAACCTCATCCCCACTGTGAAACATGGCGGAGGGAGCATCATGGTTTGGGGCTGCTTTGCTGCCTCAGGGCCTGGACGGATTGTTGTCATTGATGGGAAAATGAATTCCAGAGTTTATCAAGACATTTTGCAGGAAAACGTACGACCATCTGTCTGCCAACTGAAGCTCCGCAGAGGATGGGTGATGCAACAGGACAATGACCCAAAGCATACAAGTAATTCAACAAAACAATGGCTGCAACAGTACAGAATACGCCTTCTGGAGTGGCCCAGTCAGAGTCCTGACCTCAACCCGATTGAAATGCTGTGGCATGACCTTAAGAGAGCGATTCACACCAGACATCCCAAGAATATTGCTACACTGAAACAGTTTTGTGAAGAGGATTGGTCCAAAATGACTCCAGATCGTTGTGCAGGTCTGATCTGCAACTACAGGAAACGTTTGCTTGAGGTTATTGCTGCCAAAGGAGGGTCAACCAGTTATTAAGTCCAAAGGTTCACATACTTTTTCCTCCCTGCACTGTGAATGTTTACATGTTATGTGCAATTAAACCATGGCAACGTCTAATGTTTGTGTAGTATTATGTTCAGCAGACTGTGTTCTTCTATTGTTGTGACTTAGATGACGTTCAGAGCACATTTTATGCCCAATTCATGCAAAACTCCACGTAATCCCAAGGGGTTCACATACTTTTTCTTGCAACTGTATATATATATGATTTTGCACTTCCACCATAGGGGATGCATGCCTGCCTCTGCCAGCTCACTTTTGCTGTGAACACTCACAACAGAAGCCAATCTGTGATTCCCATGGATCATTGAGCAGGAGACAGAACAGAGCTCTGCCTATGTAAACAAGGCAGAGCTCTGTTCTGACAGGTAGTGAATTGAAGGCTGGGAACAGGATCCTTCAGATCCTGTAGTAACAGCGCCTCCTAGTGTACTCCAAGCACATAGCTAGGCACACATTAAATCCTTTGATTGTTCTAGATGTTAACCCCCTTTCCAACCAGTGTCATTAGTACAGTGATCAGTGCATACTTTTTAGCACAGATCACTGTATTAGTATCACTGGGTGCCACAAAGTGTCAGTTAGTGTAAAAACGTCCACCACAATATCACTGTCCCACTATAAGTCGCTGACCACCACCATTACTAGTATAAAAATGAATAAATAAAAACAATTCCAGTATATGTCTCATAGTTTGTAGATGCTATAACTTTTGTGCAGACTAATCAATATTTTCTCCTAGCTTAGTGAATGTGGTGAAAATTCACATTGCAAGGAAAATAATTTGAAATAAAAAAGGATTTTTACATGCACGTAATTGGATGATAGATGTCAACAGAGCTTCTCTTCATTTGCTAAGCTAAGGGAAAATTCCCTTACAAAGTGAACAGCTACTTTGGCTTTAGCAAGTCAACCTCACGGTGTAAGGCTGCATTGACACGAGCCATGTACAAAACCAATGGCAGGTGCTGCCGCTGTTTGCATGTAATCACTTAATTGTGCTGCCTGTTACATATATTTAGGGACTCTGACCAGCCCTAGATACAGGAAAAAAGTTAAGAAAATAAACAAGAAGATTTACATTCAATAGTTACACTAAAGCATAACTGCTCTCTGTGCTTTTCCATTAACTGTCAGGTGATACACCTAAAAAGAACTTGAGGTAAGATTCCTTATAGGAGAAGTACAGCCAAAGCTCGTTTGGCTGTACTCCTGTGGATCACAGGAGTGCACTTTGCTCTGCACTCCTGTGACCTGTTTTCAACTGACAGTGACAGAGCAGAGAGCAGTGACTGAAATTATCTGCTCATGGAGCATTGAGAACTGAATAATCAGTGGTCTTTGATTCTCAGTTCTCAGTCTTAGAGCTGACAGGGGACAGATGCAGCATCGGGCCAATGCTGCATCCACCTAGGTAAGTATGATTTGTGAAAAAAATAAAAATAAAAAAAAAAAAAAACCCTCAACTTTTCCCTTTTAAAGATCACTTCTAAGACAGAGAGTGCAGCACAATGATTGCTTTGTTAAGTAGATAATTCTAGAAACAATCTAAGAAATAGTATACTGCCATCTATATGGATGATTGGTGTTAAGTTTCCTAAGAAAAAAAAATTATTTAGAAAGTTTTTATTTTTGTTTGCAGTCCTGCAAACCTGATGTACAGGTGCTGACTTTTATTAATTGCCCAAAATATGATAGTTTTAATATAAATATTTATTGAATAACGAAAAAAAAAATCCCAGAGAATTTTCTAAAATTTGGCTATGCAGCTTGCTTTGCAGAGCCCTTAGTCTAATTGAAACCTCAGACTAAGCCATCTGATAAGAGAAAAATCACAGCTGGGATGACTCCCTGAGGATGATTTAATAAAGGAGCATTAGCATTTTCAAGGTGCAAAGGTAATATTCTCTCAGCTAAGTTAATATGGTGAAGCTGTGTACACTTTGAATATCCTACCCCAAGTAAGGGGAAAATAAAAGAATGAAATAAACACTGCTTCACCTTATTTACTATACTAAGTGAACATTTGCTTTGCAAACAGAACAACCTCTAGCCCTTTAGTGAATAAACCCAGTTAGGTTTTAAAAGCAATGGGCTTCTTTCAGCCTTGGTGAAAGTGATAAAACGATTCAAATATGAAGGAAACTGGAGCACCAGTTGCCAGCTAGAAAGAAGTAGAAAGAGAAACTATTAATATACAACATTTCAAATTTAACCAGTCTAAAAAATAATTTAAGTTCTGACTATAATAAATAGAAATGAGGGGTGACCTACTAAAGGCAAAGGCTGTTTGCTTTGCAAGGGAATTAGCACTTTTCAAGATAATTTTCCCTTAACCTAGTGAATGAGGTGAAGCTCTGTTGACTTCCACCATCCAATTATGCAAGGAAAAATAAAATTGTTTTTGCTTGTGATTGGATGTTCAAGTGGGCAACCAGTTTGGCTTTAGTAAATCAACCCTAATATGTGCAAAGCACTATATGCTCCCTTTAAAGGTCATTTTATATTTCAGTCTTACATGTGCAGCAGTATGTGGAATCACTCCCTAGCTTCTTACAGACCTTAATTGTAGGGTTTCTCAAGATATAGTTTGTGATTTCAATCCCTCCCACAATGTTATAATGAAGTTGTTATAGCTAGATTTTCTAGTTGTTTGGTTGCTATACATGATGAGAATTCACTGGAAGAGTGTAAACCCATCATCTGGCTTGCAGGTGCCATAGTATTTTATTATAAATAAGTGATAGTTTAAGTTTTTGGGGTTATATTCTAGATGTGCAAAGAGAGATCACACAAACAAACACTTATTATTATTTATTACAGGTACTTATATAGCGCTGTCAATTTACGCAGCGCTTTACATATATATAGTACATTCACATCAGTCCCTAACCCTCAAGGAGCGTACAATCTAAGGTCCCTAACTCACATTCATACAAACACATACTAGGGCCAATTTAGACAGGAGCCAGTTAACCTACCAGCATGTCTTTGGAGTGTGGGAGGAAACCCGAGTACCCGGAAAAAACCCACGCAGGAACAGGGAGAACATGCAATCTCCAGGCAGGTGGTGCCATGGTTGGTACTCGAACCAACAACCCTAGTACTGCCAGGTGGAAGTGCTAACCATTTAGCCACTGTGCTGCCTTTGTAATTACACCATGTTCCAAATTATTATGCAAATGATATTTTTCTCATTTACCTAAATAATTGATGTAAATAACAGTCAGCATAATTCTCATGTTATCAACTATTAAGAGTACAATTCAAATTTTATTGAACAAACCTCCTAATGATAACAGTATTTTATTTTTTTTAAACAAACTTACAATGCACTGTTCCAAATTATTACGCACAGTAAGTTTCAAAACACTTTATAGGTTGTAAAGAACTGAAAATTGTCATTTGTTGTGTTTGCGACGTATTTACTGAAATCAAAAGCTATTTCAATCAAACTTTTAACAACATTTTAACTTTTTAAACATTTTAACAGGTCACGTTACATTGTAACATAGGACCCCTTATTTGATAGCAGCTTCACAAGTCTTGCATCCATTGAACTTGTGAGTTTTTGGACAGTTTCTGCTTGAATTTGTTTGCAAGATGTCAGAATAGCCTCCCAGAGCTGCTGTTTGGATGTAAACGGCCTTCCACCCTCATAGATCTTTTGCTTGAGGATGCTCCAAAGGTTCTCAATAGGATTGAGGTCAGGGGAGGATGGAGGCCACACCATGACTTTCTCTCCTTTTATCCCCAAAGCAGCCATTGATGCAGAGGTATTCTTTGCAGCATGAGATGGTGCATTTTCATGATGATTTTATTACGGAAAGCATAGTTCTTCCTTCTGTACCAGGGAAGAAAGTGGTCAGTCATAAACTCCACATACGTTGCAGAGGTCATCTTTACACCTTCGGGGGCTCTAAAGGGGCCGACCCGCTCTGTTCCCATGATTCCGGACCAAAACATGACTCCACCACCGCCTTGCTGACGTCGCTGCCTTGTTGGCCGTCCACCAACCATCCACTACTCTATCCATCTGGACCATCCAGGGTTGCACGGCACTCATCAGTGATCAGGACTGTTTGAAAATTAGTCTTCATGTATTTTTCTGCCCAATGCAGCCATTTCTGTTTGTGAGCATTGGTTAGTGGTGGCCGAATAGAAGGTTTATGCACAGTTGCAAGACTCTGGAGGACTCTACACCTTGATGTCCGTGGGACTCCAGAGGCACCAGCAGCTTCAAATATCTGTTTGATGCTATGTAATGGTATTTTAGCAGCTGCTCTCTTGATCCGATGCATGGATCTGGCAGAAGTCTTCCTCAATGTGCCTTTATCTGCACAAACCCGTCTGTGCTCTGAATCAGCCACAAATCTCTTAATAGTGCGATGATCACGCTTACGTTTTCATGAAATATCTAATGTTTTCATACCTCGTCCAAGGCATTGAACTATGTCACTCTTTTCGGCAGCAGAGAGATCCTTTTTCTTCCCCATATTGCTTGAAAATGGTGCTCTGCTTAATAATGTGGAACACCCTCCTTTTAGTAGTTTTTCCTTAAATTGGGCTCACCGGCCAATCTAATTATCACAGGTGTCCGAGATTGTTTTCAGTGATCAAAAGAACCCTGACACACAATGCCATCCATGAGTTAAACTGAAAAACAAAATATTTCATCTTTGTGATACTTAAATAGAATTTGCATAATAATTTGGAACGTGGTGTAGGTAGTCAGATACAGATAGCAAATGTAATATTATTAGAAAATGTAATCGGAATGCTTAACTAAATATGCTGTTTTGCTACAGAGTCCTGCCCGATTTCATATGGTGTGGCACAGATGATTGGACCCAGGCACATGCACGCCCTGGTAGTGACTGAACATTCCAAGCTTTTAGCTGTGTATATAGGACTTGTGTGTAAGTAAATGGTCAACCCACAGCCAACAACCCTCCCAAGCAATATCACCTTTTAGGGTCAGATTTCAATGACATTCCTTTGGTATAAAGTCAACTAAGGTAACCAGGATATTGGAGGTTTTCTTAGATATTGTGAGACCACTTCAATAAGGAAATATTAAATATGCAAAACAGTAACTTTTAGTGAATTTACAAACTCAGTCATTTTCCTCGTCTTGCATTGTTCATGGCACCAAGAGCCTCTTAAGTTTTCACAAAATGTAGATCAACTTTCTTACTTCCAAATCATGTGATGGGCAAAGGCACCCAGTCAATTGTCTCTGGTATGGATGTTGTAGTTCTGAAGATGACTTCATGATGCTACTGGTCACAGTTTGTTGGTGCTGTGTAATTCAGAACTTCCTGGCTCACCTGCTGCGCAGAACAAGCAAGCTGTTCTGAATATAGTTTCAGAGCCGCTCCACCATTTACTGGTGTGTGAAATTTGGCTGCCACTAGTCTCTATCTTTAGCTTGACATAAAGCGAGAGAGCCTATTCACACCGGGGTAATTGGCTGCTATGCCTTTAATGCATGTGCATTACTGACATGCGTTAACATTACTGAGCATTGCAATGCAGGGACATTGTGCAGGTACGCTAGGCTGACATTCCAAATGAAGCAGTCCAGAAGGAAACAATGATATAAAAGTCACATGACTGCACATTCCCCTTCAATCTACAAGTAAGTAAAGCCCACACAACAAAAGAAGGGGGAAGCTGGAGGAGGCAATTGTTTGTCTAGCTGGAGTTGGGCTTTAAAGATGATTTTGCCTACAGAAGACACATTTCCTTCAGTCTTTCATGGCTAAGATAGGAGATTTTAGTTAAGGTAATGTATAAATTATATTGCATGCTGCAAGTTAGCACTAGCATCTATCTTGACCCGCGTCACGCGTGTTTTAAACAGGAAGCTCTGTTCATACAGCCGCCCCTATTGTTCAGCTATTATGCTGCAGCTTGAGAAATCACAGGCATCTTTGACCTGACAAAACTTGCTACAAGGTGTGTAAATCAAAAAAGAACAGTTAATGACAGAAATTAAAAATAGCCTGTATTTCTAAATAACCCAAAATGAGCTCCATGAGTACATATTTCTGAAATGATTTAACTACGGATGGATTCTTGTTCACTTTAATGTTCCACAGAAATATGATATAATCACCATCATTATGGTCCTTTTACAACTAGGATATATCTATGTATTTTACCCTTGTTTTGCATGAATTTTTTAAGTTTGATATATACAATTACATTTTAATTCCAGGCCGGCAGCTAAATCTACACCTGAAACTCATATTCTATGCGCTGCTTTACCTGCCAAAGGATTTCTATTTCTGTCCATCCTTTTCTTAGATATACACATCTCTGCCACACAGCACAGCAGGTGTATAACACCTAATACAGTTAAGGAATAAGGTGGTGTTCTGTGTCTACCCCAGCCTCTTCCCCACAACCCTGGCCTAGTGGTGTGGGGGTCTATGGGCTGGGGGGCTTATTAGAATCTGGAAGCCCCTTTTAATGCATACATACATATGGGCTGGGGGCTTATTAGAATCTGGAAGCCCCTTTTAATGTATAGATACATAGAACCCCTACTTATTCCCACAAAAAAGTGAAATATATAAAGTCCCCACAACCCTGGCCTAGTGGTTGTGGGGGTCTATGGGCTGGGGGGCTTATTAGAATCTGGAAGCTCCTTTTAATGCATACATACATATGGGCTGGGGGGCTTATTAGAATCTGGAAGCCCCTTTTAATGTATAGATACATAGAACCCCTACTTATTCCCACAAAAAAGTGAAATATATAAAGTCCCCACAACCCTGGCCTAGTGGTTGTGGGGGTCTATGGGCTGGGGGGTTTATTAGAATCTGGAAGCCCCTTTTAATG
This sequence comes from Staurois parvus, assembly GCF_062004578.1. Taxonomy (NCBI): domain Eukaryota; kingdom Metazoa; phylum Chordata; class Amphibia; order Anura; family Ranidae; genus Staurois; species Staurois parvus. Next base: position 246,482 of record NW_028318327.1, read on the forward strand.
CATACATACATATGGGCTGGGGGGCTTATTAGAAACTGGAAGCCCCTTTTAATGCATACATACATATGGGCTGGGGGGCTTATTAGAAACTGGAAGCCCCTTTTAATGCATACATACATAGTACCCCTACTTATTCCCACAAAAAAGTGAAATATATAAAGTCCTTTCATAAAAAAATATAAGAACCCAAAAAATGTAAATTCATCATCAATCATGTCATCCAGCAATGCAAATCCTGGTCAGCCAGATGAATGACAACAAGAATGGGGGTAATGAATTCTGGCTTTTTTTTTTAAGCTCCTAATTTGCATACTTATACTGAGCCAGTAACTAGGAAATACAGAAACTGGGGGAAGGGGGGGGGGGGAGGCTTGCCACCTATCCATACACAGGATCATATCAGATTTGAGGTTGAAGTATTATGTCCCATTTTGTCTCTATTAAGGATGTGCTCAAGGTTCAGTCAGAACACGGGAACACAAGATTGAACCTTACCTGTTTGGACTAGAATGCTAGACTTTTTGAATGTTGTGTATCATAGCTGTATTGTATGTATGTGCTACTATACATGACAGATTCCTGTCAACAGTTGCTAAGGACATGGATGGTGCTAGCACCCTGTGCTTCCTTGACAACCATTGACAGAAAGCTGTCATATACAGTACTGGTTGAAATACAGACTAATCAGACTAAACCTGAAGCTCATACCTCAAAGATCAGCCCACTGGCATAAAAAAAAGTGTATGGCCAGCTTTATTGTATGGGAAGCACCGAAGGGGAACTGTTATATATTGCTAAAAGAAGGCATAATTAAGCATGTTGTGGAAATGCAAAATAGAATTGTGCAGGTGTTACCCTTCCTGAAAGATCAGTTGGCTCAGCAGGGGATTTGCAATCATGGAGCCCAAATCTGTGCCCAGATATTAGTCCCCATGGAAGAAATACATTTATAGCCAAATGGTGATGGAAAAAGTAAGTCAAGTAAATTACAAGATTAGGCAACCAGGGAGACAGAAGCCAGAGCATTTTTATCATGTGAATCATGTTATCATGTGAATTGTTAAAACCATGGAAGGACAAGATATCCTTAGTAGCTGAGTCTTCCTACTCAGTCTGAATGAGTTCCCAAAGTCGGGATTGTGAAAAGTTCAGCAACAGGAAGCTAGACTCACAAGGCAAATGGGGATCCAAACTGCCACAAGCCAGAGAAAGCCCAGATAGCAGACAGATGCAAAGTGGCTTCAGCCCAGCTCCATCCAGGCCACACCCTGACACATTTCGCCCTGCCCACAGGGCTTAGTCACCTCCATGTCAAAGCCTGTGGGTGGGGCAAAATGTTCCGGGGGTGTGGCCTGGATGGAGCTGGGCTGAAGCTGCTTTTCATCTGTCTGCTACCTGAGCCTTCTCTGGTGTGGATCATCATTTGCCTTGTGAGTTCGTACAGAACTGGGACGGGCTCCGTCCACATTTGCACCCTTCTTAGTGTGACTCACCGAAACCTGGATGGAGACCTGGAGCGGCACCCAAAATTTTTATTGTGTATGGTTAAGAGGAAGCTAGATCATTTTTGCTCTGTATAAAGATGTGAATGTCTGTGAACGAACATGACATTTCACCCAACCAGGCAAAAGGGTAAAATTAAAACCTTATCTGATTCCAGAGGTCAGACGAGGCAATCCATCAAAAAGCATAAACAATGCTTGAAATGGGGGTGATAGAGGAGTCTAATAACAATTGGTACAGCACCATTGTAGTAGTGCCAAAACCAGATAAGAGTTCACTATTTTTAATGTAGCTTTAAAATGTATTACACGAAAAAAGAAAAATGTATACAATATTTCTTGATATTGTTTTAAATAATGCAATTTGATGGTCTACAAATACGGCATTTTCAAAACAACTTGTTTTTCAAAAATACAATGCCTGCAAAAATATATTTTATCTTCATAAATACCTCATGGAATTAGACTGAAGATGAATTTAAAAAAAAATGCTAAACCACACTCAATCTATCCAAACCCGAGCTCCTAATATTTCCTCAATCATGTGCCCCTTCCCCTGACTTTTTTGTCAAGATCAATAACACAGCCATCAACTCGTCCCCCAATGACAGGCTGCTAGGTGTAATCCTGGACTCTGAATTCTCCTTTCGGCCCCACATCTAATCACTGTCCAAAGCTTGCCGCCTCAACCTCTGCAACATCTCCAAAATACATCCATTCCTAGCCAATGACAACACAAAGCTCCTAATTCACTCCCTGGTTATATCTCCCCTCAACTACTGGATTACCTTTGCATAGGCTATTCCCCCCTTCAGTCCATCATGAATGCTGCTGCCAGACTCATCCAATTGCCAACTGTTCAGTACCCCTCTCTGCCGATCCCTGCATTGGCTGCCACTCACCCAAAGAATCATATTCAAAATATTAACAATAACTTATAAAGCCATCCACAACTCTGCCTCCAGCTACATCACCAAGCTCATCTCAAAATACCAATGTAATCGCTTTCTTTGTTCCTCCGAAGATCTCCTGCTCTGTAGTTCCCTTGTCACCTCTTTCCACGCTCACCCCCAGGACTTTTTCCGAGCCTCTCCTATCCTATGGAATTCCCTACCCCAATCTGTCCGACTATCACCTACTCTGTCAATTTTTAGGCAATCCCTAAAAACCTTTTTCTTCAGAGAAGCCTATCCTACCTCCACTTAACAACTGTACTTTTATTTTCTCCATCAGCTCATCCCACACAATTATTACCTTTTGTATCACTTGACCCTCCCTTTTAGATTGTAAGCTCTAAAGAGCAGGACCCTCTGATTCTTCTTGTATTCAGTTGTATTGCAACAGTACTGTCGGCCCTCATGTTGTAAAGCACTGCGCAAACTGTTAGCTCTATATAAATCCTGTATAAACTCTATTGTATTCACCAGGTGCTGATATCATGCAGTTGGTCAGGATGTGGTAATCTGAAATGATGTAGTGTGCAACTTTAGCTTTTTTAAATCTATGCTTATCTATCAATTACCGAAAACAGGAGAAAATGCCAATGGCGCACAGCCACATGTACATTTGTGAGTGCAATAGCTTTGTTGTTACTTGTATTATTATTGTGACAGGTACTTATATAGCGCTGTCAATTTACACAGGGCTTTATACAGTATATATATTGTACATTCACATCAGTCCCTGCCCTCAACGAGTGTACAATCTAAGGTTCCTAACTCACATTCATACATATACAAGGGCCAATTTAGACAGGAACCAGTTAACTTACCAGCATGTCTTTGGAGTGTGGGAGGAAACCGGAGTACCAGGAGGAAACCCACGCAGGCAAAGGGAGAACATGCAAACTCCAAGCAGGTAGTGTCATGGTTGGGATTCGGACCGCTGCTAGGCGGAAGTGCTTTTCTTTGTATTTTCAGTAAATTAACTTACTACACTATATTGCTACCTGGCACCATTTACTCCTTTTGTTTTAACTCTATCAGTGATTGTACTAATATTAAGAAAAAAACAGTTTGCACACCTAAATGGAGTAATTAGAGTAATGCTTTAGTTACTTTTGGTTTGCATAATTTTATTCAATCTAAAATTTAGTCAGTTTATCCTGTTTAAAGACCACCCTCACTTTCAACCCATAATTAAAAAGATCACTGGTCCAGCATGTGCAAAAATGAAAAAAAAAAAAAAATGCAGCCCTCCACAGGTTTACCTCTCTGCAATCAGTGCTGGTGCCCAGTACTCCCAAGGGTTAGAGAATTGGAAAACATGCAGTTTGCTTTTAAAAAAAAAAAAAATAAATCTGCCATATTCAAATCGACTTTTACCCAATAGTCCACCTGTAAGTGAAGCCGAAAACAACTTATTTTCTAGAGACCCATGAATTGAAAAGCTGCCACTTCTCTGCTGCCCAGAAGCTCCAATTATTCTACACCCTTGTACAGTGGGGATCGAAAGTTTGGGCACCCCAGCTAAAATTTTGTATTAATGTGCATAAAGAAGCCAAGGAAAGATGGAAAAATCTCCAAAAGGCATCAAATTACAGATTAGACATTAGCTGTTCTGTCTGATATTTTTCTTGGTCTTCCAGATCTTGCTTTAACTTCCACTGTTCCTGATGACTGCCATTTCTTAATTACATTCCGAACAGAGGATATTGACACCTGAAAACGCTTTGCTATCTTCTTATAGCCTTCTCCAGCTTTGTGAGCGTCAACTATTTTCAGTTTCAGTTTTCTAGACAACTGCTTAGAAGAACCCATGGTGCTGATTGTTGGGGCAAGGTCAGATGAGTCTGGGCATTTAAAACCTTTGAGATTGACATCACCTGGTCTTCCCAGACGATGACTGAGAACAATCCATGACACTGGCAGGTCTCAGCTTTGCAAAGGGGGCAGTGCATGCTATAAATTCTGCAGGGTGCCCAAACTTTTGCAGACGCCATTTTTTTGTTTTCTGTTATTTTGAAAGTGTAAATGATGGAAATAAAATCTAACTTTTGTTGACATAAGAATGTCTAATCTGTAATTTGATGCCTTTTGGAGATTTTTCCATCTTTCCTTGGCTTCTTTATGCACATTAATACAAATTTTTAGCTGGGGTGCCCAAACTTTCGATCCCCACTGTACCTCTGCCAGCTCGCTGGTTCCTCCCTCCAGTAGGATAAAGTGTACACGTTGGTGGGAACAACCACAGCAACCTGGAGGGAATCCAGTATTCGATTTTGTAGCTGCTGAGATGTTGAGGTTTTTTAATAGATGAGCTGCTTATAAGGTAAGAATTTTCAGGCTTCTTTTACAGGTGGGCTATTGAGTAAAAGTGGCCATGTGGTGACACGGTCACATTAAGGTGTTGGAAAGAAAGAACAATAGTTGAGGGGTCATCTCTGCACAATCATACACAGTGATTAATAGATCCCGAGCAGATAGGCCTATGCAATGAGCAATCATTCATAAACAACTTTATCTCAAGAAACCAATAAAAATAATTAGGCAAAATTCTTCCCTTATGTAAATCCAACATTTCATGTTCCTGATATGTGTGTGCTGTACCATGTATTTTTATGAAAAAGTATTCTGTTATTTTTGAATTGCTGCCTTTGTGTGAAATACCTGCTGTTCCTATCAGTCCCTCTGCTCTCTTATGAAAAACTGACCACACTATGCATGAGAGCACAGCATGGTCAGTGCCCACCCTTCGCAGCTATAACAGCTTCAACTCTTCTGGGAAGGCTGGCCACAAGGTTTAGGAGTGTGTCTACGGGAATGTTTGACCATTCTTCCAGAAGCACATTTGTGAGGTCAATCACTGATGTTGGATGAGAAGGCCTGGCTCGCAGTCTCTGCTCTAATTCATCCCAAAGGTGTTCTGTCAGGATGAGGTCAAGTCAGTCAAGTTCCTCTACCCCAAACTTGCTCACCCATGTCTTTATGGACCTTACTTTGTGTATTGATGCGCAGTCATGTTGGAACAGAAAGGGGCCATCCCAAAACTGTTCCCACAAAGTTGGGAGCATGAAATTGTCCAAAATGTCTTGGTATGTTGAAGCCTTAAGAGTTCCCTTCACTGAAACTAAGGGGCCAAGCCCAGCCCCTGAAAAACAACCCCACACCATAATCCCCCCCCACCAAATTTTACACTTGGCACAATGCAGTCAGGCAAGTACCATTATCCTGGCAACCACCAAACCCAGACATGTCCATCGGATTGACAGACAGACAAGTGTGAGTTGTCACTCCAGAGAACATGTCTCTACTGCTCTAGAGTCCAGTGGAGGCGTGCTTTCAGCCACTGCATCCGACACTTTGCATTGCACTTGGTGATGTAAGGCTTGGATGCAGTTTATCGACCATGGAAATCCATTCCATGAAGTCCTCTACACACTGTTGTTGAGCTAATCTGAAGGCCACATAAAGTTTGGAGGTCTTTGGCTATTGGTGACTTCTGCGCACTGTGTGCTTCAGCATGTGCTGACCCCACTCTGTCATTTTACGTGGCCTACCACTTCATGGCTGAGTTGCTGTTGTTCCCAGTTGCTTCCACTTTGTTATAATACCACTAACAGTTGACCGTGAAATATTTAGTAACAAGGAAATTTCACGGATGGACTTATTGCACAGGTGGCAACCTACACAACTGAATTCACAGAGCTCCTGGGAGCGACCCATTCTTTCACAAATGTCTGTAGAAGCAGTCTGCATGCCTAGGTGCTTGATTTTATACACCTGTGGCCATGGAGGTGATTGGACACCTGAATCTAATGATTTGAAGGGGTGTCCCAATATATTTGGCAGTATAGTATATATTTAATAGTTTAACACATATCTGAAACATTTTTCTTTAGTTTTCAATAAAAAAAGGCAAGATCAGATTTGTTTTTGCTTTTCCCTTCCTATCCTGATACACCAGGAAGAGAGGAAATTCCCCAATTAAAGTATTACTAATCCCAGGAACCTACATTCACTATATCCGGTCTTCCACAGTACACAGAACATGGAAATGCAATTATTTTAGTAAATATAAACTGCTAAATACCTTTTTCTCATCAGCAGTATATAGCAGAGTATATAGCAGTCTTGTGACTTCTATCAGTGTCGCTTCTATCGTGCCCTGGAGCGATTGTGGCATAAAACCAAATCCCAGCAAGCATTCACCCGATATAAATCTGCTTTCTTAATATAAAATTCCTCCCTTCATGCTGCCAAACAAGCCTACTTTGTCACTCTTATTAATGCCTTGTCATCCAGTCCTCATCGTCTCTTCTCTACTTTTAACTCTCTACTTTCTCCACATCCACCTCCACCCAGTACTTCACTCACTGCTCACGAGATTGCAAATCATTTCAAAAACAAGATTGACGCAATTCGTAGGGGCATCACCACTGCACAGACATCCATCCCGCTTAGCATACCTTATACTAAACCTCCCTCAACACTTTCCTCTTTTGATCTTGCTACTACTGAAGAGGTCACTAAGGTTTTCTCAGAAGCCTGTCTCACTACCTGCCCCCTGGATCCTGTCCCCTCACAACTACTACGGTCACCCTCTTCTTCCATCCTATGCTCCCTCACTCACATCTTCAATCTATCTCTCTCTAAAGGTGCCTACCCCTCCCTTCTAAAGCATGCACACATTGCTCCCATACTTAAAAAACCCTGCCTGGACCCCACCAACCTGAACAACTTAGGACCCATCTGCCTGCTCCTGTTTACCTCTAAACTCTTAGAACGCTTAGTCTACAATCTCCTGAGCTCCCACCTCACCGACAACAACCTTCTTGACCCTTTACAGTCTGGCTTTCACTCACTACACTCCACTGAAACTTCCCTACTAAAACTCACTAATGATCTACTAACTGCTAAAACCAATGGCCACTACTCCGTACTCTTACTATTTGACCTCTCTGCGGCTTTTGAGACGGTTGACCATCCCCTCCTCCTCAAAAAACTCCACTCTCTTGGTCTCAGAGACTCTGCTCTCTCCTGGTTCTCTTCCTACCTATTGCAGCGCTCCTTCAGCGTTACCTATAACGCTGCCTCCTCCTCTTCACTCCCTCTTTCTGTAGGGGTGCCTCAAGGATCTGTCCTTGGACCCCTTCTCTTCTCCATCTACACCTCCTCCCTTGGTCACTTGATAAACTCCCATGGCTTTAAGTACCATCTCTATGCTGATGACACACAAATCTATCTTTCTACCCCTCACCTCACCCCTTCAGTCTCCTCTCGCATTACTAACCTACTAAACGACATATCGGCATGGATGTCACTCCACTTCCTCAAACTCAATCTTTCTAAAACTGAGCTCTTAGTATTCCCCCCAGCCCATGCCCCCTCTCCTCCATCAATACCACAATCATCATTCCCTCCCCTCATGCCAGGGTACTAGGTGTAATCCTAGACTTCCATCTGTCCTTTCACCCCCAAATCCAATCACTGTTCAAAACTTGTAGACTTCACCTCCGCAACATCTCCAAGATACGCCCGTTCCTAACCACGGAAACCACTATGCAGCTTATTAAAATCCCTTGTTATATCTCGCCTTGACTATTGCAACTCCCTCCTCATTGGCCTACCTCATCGCAGGCTATCCCCTCTTCAGTCTATCATGAATTCTGCTGCCAGACTTATCCACCTTACTAACCGTTCTGTATCTGCCAGCCCTCTCTACCAATCCCTCCACTGGCTTCCCATTTCCCAAGGGATAAAATTCAAAACATTAACAATAACATATAAAGCCATTTATAACTCTGCCCCAAATTACATCACCGATCTTGTCTTTAAATATCACCCAAACCGTACTCTCCGCTCTTCGCAGGACCTCCTGCTCTCTAGCTCCCTTGTCTCCTCCTCCCATGCTCATCTCCAGGACTTTTCCAGAGCTTCCCCCATCCTCTGGAACTCTCTACCCAAATTTATCAGACTATCGCCTACTCTACTCACTTTTAGGCGATCTCTGAAAACCTATCTCTTCAGGGAAGCCTATCCTGCCCTCAGCTAATAATGGAATCTTCTACTCTTCCAACCAGTCCATCCCCCACAGTTACTACCTTTTGTACCACTAGCCCCTCCCTCCTAGATTGTAAGCTCCAAGGAGCAGGGCCCTCCTTTCCCTCTTGTATTGAACTGTATTGTATCCCGTTATATTGTAAAGCGCTGAGAAAACTGTTGGCGCTATATAAATCCTGTATAATAATAATAATCAGTGTCTGGCTGAGCACTGGTCAATCTTGTAGTAGGAGTTTTCATTCTTTTCTGACTGTCCTATGAGTCTGCATGACCCCTGACCCTCTGTGTGGACAGTGCTGATTGGCCCTGTGCTGATCATGTGCAGCCTCTCGAAAAAAAAAAAAAGAAAGAAAAAACTCTATAGCAATACACAGTAAACTGAGCATGTGCAGACTTGCCACTGCTGCTCTGTACTATCAGCAGATAGATTGTGGACTGTGGAAGAAGGGGAGGATCAGAGAAGTGAGGATCAAACAGCCTTTTTACACAATGCAGAGGATTAACCCTTTAGGTTCCACAGTGAGTATAACAAGCATGCTTTACTGCATATACAGACTGATTTTACTCTTCTGGGTTTAGTAACACTTTAAATAGTTGTCACTGTCATTGGAAGATTTCCCTGTTCTGGTGATGCCAGTAAAATTTTGGATTTTCCATCACTTTCCATCACAGTAGTCACCAAGGCAAACAAAAGGAGAGAACACAGCACTAAAAATATGACTGAATTTCTCACCCTAAGGCCCCATTCACACGGGCGGTTTGCTTTCAGATTTTAGCCGTGGTTAGAGGAACTTATTTACTGCAGCTAAATGCAGATGATGCATTCACACACTGGGTTTAGCAACATTTACATAACATACGGTTTTATGCGTTTAGGAAAAATAAAGTTGACAGCATCCATGAGCGATGTACTGCAACTATCTGTACACAAACGCAGGTAATTGCAGTACAAAGAATAAATAAGTAAACAGTTGCTGTAAAAAAGGCAAGAATTCACTAAACGCAGCTGCATATAAACGCACGTAAACACACATAATCGTGGATAAACACAATGTACAAATGCAAGTGATCTCTGTGCCTGGAGTGCTGGAATTTCAAAATAAAAAAATATGCATTTACAAGTGGCAGAACAACCGTGTGAAAGAGGCTTTATTCATGCCATTGAAAAATAAATTAAATGTTTTCACTTTAGATACAAAGTATTTATTTTTCCAAAAGGCTCTTTCATTGTTATCTAATACTATGAAAAGGCACAAGCTCATTTTTTAGGATAAAACTGAAGATCGTATACATGACTCTTGCTGTAAACTGTTATTTTTAAATATATCCTTTGAAATGTTTTGATTAAAAATATTATGTTAAAAAAGAAAACATTTTTCAAGTTAAATTGAAAAAGCCATAACTTGTTAGTCATTGAAATAAATCATTCTAGATTGACACGATGGGGTTGATTTACTAAAACTGGAGAGTGTAAAATCTGGTGCAGCTCTGCTGAGAAACCAATCAGCTTCCAGGTTTTATTGTCAAAGCTTAACTGAACAAGCTGAAGTTAGAAGCTGATTGGCTACCATGCACAGCTACACCAGATTTTGTAATCTCCAGTTTTAGTAAATCAACCCCAGTAAGTTGGGGCGACTTGACAGAAATCTAATAAATCGTAACTGAAGACCTCCCAGGCAGCGAGTTCTATACACTGACATGGTACATGATGTATATTACTGTTAATATCTGATTTATAGATCCTTCCTGTACCCACCCATTTGCTTTGTTGTTCTCAGGTGGCAATTAGGAAAAAATGAAATGTAACACACATTGGGATGTCATAATTGTTGTGAAATCTTTGGCAACACCCTTAGTAAAAAAGAAAAAAAAATAATTATAACTTCTAAATGATTAAACATTAGGAAACAATTATTGTCTGTGGCAGGGGCGGACTGACAACTCATGGGGCCCCCGGGCAATAGGGGATCATGTGGCCCCTGTGTCCTTGCCCAAACTCAAAAAATCCTATGAAAAGGTACCAGGGGTATCTCATGGGGCCACCTTCTGACCCCGGGCCCTCGGGCAGTGCCTGAGTTTCCAGATGGTCAGTCCGCCCCTGGTCTGTGGTTGTTTCTGAAATTGCTTCTCTCTGTCCCACATAGATCCAAAACTTGGGGCTCTTTCGTAGTATGGACTGCTTTAATGCATCCACGTTAATGCAATGCATTTTAATGGTTTAGGGTAAGCTGCGTTACCCTAGATTCACACCTAAGCGTTTTCTGCAGCGTTTTGCAGAAATGCAGTACAGTCCATTTAACATGATTTCCTATGGGACTGGTTCACATATCCACATTTTCACCCGGTGCATTTTTTGGAAAGGGTCAGGAATTGTTTTGACATAAAATGTTGCATTTTTGGCTCTGTAGACTTCAATAGGAATGCTGCAGAAAAGGAAGTATTGCATTTTTACTGCATTGTTTATGCGTTTTTGATGAGTTTTGCATTTAAAATCTGCCTAGCAACAAGAAAAATAGAAAAATTGGAAAAAACCCCCGCAAAAAGCATCACAAATGCGGCAAAAATGCAAGTGCAAAAATGCAAAACGTAATGGAGAAACACATCAAACGCAACCTGCATAGGTGTGAACCTAGACCTAGAGCAGACAGAGTATCTTGACACATGAAAAAGAAAACCTGCAGCTTTTTCCAGCAATGCAGTATACAACACACAATATGGGGTAATTTACCAAAACTTGTGCGCTCAGAATCTGGTGCAGCTGTGCATAGTAGTCAATCAGCTTCTAACTTCAACTTGTTCATTTAAGCTTTGGAAATAAAACTTGGAAGCTGATTGGTTTCTGTGCAGAATTACACCAGATTTCCCCTGTTCTCCAGTTTTAGTAAATGCCTCCATGTGCATTGTGGTGCACTGTACTACAAGAGTGTTGGCAGCTACTGTACAAGTACTTTGGGGTTTGATTCCAAATTAAAGTGTGTGTAAACCCAAAATCTATTTTCAGGATGTTTGGCGCCATGCCTCACTGTATACAATTTTCTTAAACAAATAGTTTTTATTTTTGTTAATCTGTTACCAAGTTTCTTACCTGAAAGTTGTGTCAATAACAGCACTTTCTGCTGCATATCTGACAATGTTAGGATAATATTACCTGTGGAATCACCAGGCTGAGGCTTGCATTCCTACATAGCTTATAGGAGAAGAAGGTGGATGCTACTCAACCGACCCCAGGAATCAGATGCGTAGATGGCTTGGCCTAAGCCACCACTTTGGACACCCCCACTGACGCATTTCGCTCCACCCACTGGCGCTTGATCATAGATACGGCAGGGATACTAAGAGCCAGAGTATTTAACTGCACCATCGGCCGTGAAAGGAAGGAGTGTGAAAAATTAGAAAACAAAACAGGAGTGGACGTGGAAATGTGAAGAGGTAAAGAAATGTGTATGTAAATGTGTTTCCCAATGAAGCCAAATGGAAAAGGAAAATATTAGCAAAAAAGAATAAGTGAAGACTTTTTCTTTATTTTCAATAGAAGAATGGAAGTAAAAAAAAAAAAGAAAGAATGAAAAAATTAAAATATATAAAAAAAAAAAAGAGGAAAGAAAAAATAAAAAGAGAAAAATAAAAAAATAAATGAAATAACAATGGAATAAAGAAAAGTAATAATAAAAGGAAAAATGTTTTTGAGAATGAAAAAATAATAATACAAAAAAAAGAAGACACTTTCATGTGCACTCCTACAGTTTACTATTGCGCTGATTATCAGGTCTAATAGTTATGCAGCCAGGGGCGGACTGACAACTCATGGCGCCCCTGTATGCAGCCCAATGTCCAACTGAAGGAACTCACACAGCAGGTTGACAACTTTAGTACTAATCAAAAATCAGTGGCTTAGTGTTGTCACCCTGTACTAAGAAATGTTATTACTCACAGGATCTCCAGGTAAGAAACTCTGGGAACGCATAGGAGAGGCATTATGGAAAACAGGTTTAAAGCAGGTTTTTTTTTTGTTAAGGAAAACTGTTGGTACATTTCAAATAATTATAATATAATTATAAAATATTTACTTTTATTTTTAGTATGTGTCCTGCTGAAGCCAGGACCTTAGATCTATTTTTAAACAGTATCTCAATCTTATATCAGTATTCTGCAAAGTAGGGTTTGGGCTTGGAGAGGTAATGGCAGCACTATAGGCTAGTCATGATCTACTGCACTGTAGAGCACAAACAAAGCTGGCTAATAGGGTTGGGCTACATGTTCGAGTCGAACATAAGTTTAGCTTGAACATGGGCTGTCCGTGTGTTCAGCGAACACACGAACGGTATGGATGTTCGTGCCCCACAATGCACTGCGACCTGACAGTGCATTGTAATTGGCCAAAGCAATACACCTGACCACAGGTCAGGTACAATGCTTTGGCCAATCACAGCAAATGATGATGTCACAAGGGGGGGTGGAGTGACCCCCTTGTGATGTCATCACAGTATTTAAGAACTGTAATCCCGGGGCAGCTGTCAGACAGTGGGAGTCAGCGTCAAGAGCGGAGTGTTTCTTTTTTTGGGTCGGTGGTGAAGGCAGGCATCGTGATTGACATTAGATCTACTTCAGGGGAATTTTTCTTTGTTTGTTTTTAATAAATGGCTTGTCAAAGATTGTCTTCTGTCATTTTCACACTACACTTTTTTTTGTGAAGCGGTACCATGTATTCCATACTCCATATTCACATGGGGGGGGGGCAGGATCTGGGGGCTTCTTGTTAAAGGGTTCTTCCAGATTCCAATAAGCCCCACTCCCGCAGACCCCCATAACCACCAGCCACGGTTGGGGGAAAGAGGCCCTTGTCCTCATCAACATTGCCAATCAAGGGTTCCAGCTTGATTCTATCTTTATTCAGATGTGAATTATATGTCATAATATATGATACTGTTGATTATGCTGATGTTTACACATTGGGCCTACTGTCTGGAGTCCAGTCACCAATATCACCACTGTGTGTCTGGTGATTGGGTAGCCAGTTATAGCCAGATATACTGTAGTTCTATTCGGCACCATTGAGTGTGACTCTGGAGATTACTGACCCACCGTATTATGCTCTTAACAGAGGTATTGTTTATCTATAGCATTTGAGAGTGTATGAGCGTGGCTGGGGCTTGGGTTTTAAGGAGATAACGTTATCTTACCTTATTTTAATGGTAAATGGAGGATTGTCGGCCATTTGGCCTTATTACCTATATTGATCTCAATAAAGCTGTTTAACACCGCAGTTGGTTCTCTTTTAAACCTCTGTTCTAGGGGATCCATCTGGTCTCCTAATATTTTTGCTTTGGGGGGAAGCCCCCCATGGTGAGAGCATGTGTCCTGATATGGTTCAGGAGGGGGGAACTCGCTCATCCCCCCCCCTTTCCTGATCTGCCGGGCTGCATGCTTGGATAAGGGTATGGTATGGATTTTTGGACATTTGTTTTTCACATTTTGGCATAGGGGTTCCCCTCAAAATCCATACCAGACCTGAAGGGCTTGGTATGGATGGGGTGGTGGGACCCCACACAATTTTTTTTTAAATGTTTAATTGCCAGGAATGCCAGCAATTCTTTTTACAATCATCTGTCAGACAAGAACCCCACTGACAGCTGAAACATGAAAGAATACCCAATACTCCATTCTAGCTGTGTGGTATCTTACCGTAAACTCAGATGCGGTAAGATTCCACTTAGTGAATTGTCCCTGTTCGAAGTTTGCGGTTGAACTTTCGGTAGGTTCGAATGTTCGGCCGCAAACCGAACAGGGGTGTGTTCAGCCCATCACTACTGGCTAATAGGAGGAGAGTGCTCAGGGGTGATCTCTCACTATCTAGTCACAATCCAGAGCAGTCTTTGACCAATCTGTATTACTTTAACTACAGTATAGAAAAGTGAGGCCACGGTGGCTGTGTCACCCAAAATGGATATCAGCATTAGAAAACTGGCTGATTGGGCCGACAAATTTTTTAGTAGGTAGGCCACTGCACAATTATGTATCTCAACCATTAATTTAACTGTTTGCCTGCATATCTGCTTTACTGTATGACAGCAAATACTGCATTCAATAAAGTCATTATTAGAGAGCCATTATTAAACAGCTGTAAATAAGAGCTATGTTCAGGTTTAAAGTTCAAGTGCTAATTTGGGGGCAAAGCATCTCCTTTTCTCACATGTCCAAATTTCACTTTTTGTTACTTGAACCCTATGTAACTCCTAAGTGTTTATAATCAGTAGTGGGAAATGGTTACCGGCTCATGAAAGGGCTGTGAGATGAGAAGCAGACCCAACTCCAGCTGCCGGTGTCTGTTCAGTGTCTGCTGTCTGTACAAAGGTATTATAGGAACTACAGTAAGAAAACATCACACGCTGTTTTCATCTGCTCACATCTCTTTTCTATTTCATCCCCATTCAAGGTTTTTTTGTTGTTGCAGTCTTTATTTATTTCCTGTATTTATATAGTGTCGGCATGTTATGCTTTGGGAACCCACAAGTAAAATGTGCAAGTGTCAACACATTATAGTATATTCAAATGGTGTTTCTCAATTTTTTTTAGGAAAAAGAAAAGTTTTTGTTTGTGGCGTCTCAGATTTGAAGTGTAACCAATCTTTGCTACAGCCCAATTTCCCATGCATTTGGGTTTTGGGTCTCCTTTATTTAAGGATTTATTTTTTCATGGCTTTGGAAACTTTTAGGTGGGTCGTAAGTTGGGTACTGAGAAAATACTCACAAATAGTACATATGGCACTAATATTTTTTATGTAACTCTTGCACAGTTGGTTTGCAGCAATAGGTAAACTGATCTTCAGCACTGATATCAACAATCCAAAGAATCTCCTAGATTGTAAGCTCCAAGGAGCAGGGCCCTTTTGTATTGAACTGTATTGTTGCTGTATTGTCTCTCGTTATATTGTAATGCGCTGAGCAAACTGTTGGCAGTATATAAATCCTGTATAATAATAATAATAATAATATACAGTATCTCAACATTTGCAGTATATGTTACCAGAGGTTTGCTTCCATTAACAAAGGTGCAGTCCCTTATAGGCATAGGTAGATTTCCTGCAGTCTGTACTGGCTCTACATTCTGCAATGCTCACCGCAGTATATATACACCGATCAACCATAAATTTATGACCACTCTCATTAAAATGGCATTGAAAGTTGGTGGGCTTTATTAGGCAGCAGGTAAACATGTTGTCCATTATGTTGATGTGTTGAAAGTAGAAAAATATGGGCATTTCAGTTTGTTGTGTATGGGGCTGCTTAGTCACAGACTGTTCAAGGTGTCCATGGTGACTCATGTTCACAGCCAAAAGAGCCTACAATGGGCACGTGAGCATCAGAACTGGACCACAGAGCAATGGAAGAAGGTGGCCTGGTCCATTGAATCACATTTCCTTTTATGTGGATGGCCAGGTGCATGTGCATTGCTTGCCTGGGGAACAGATGGCACCTGGATGCAGTATAAGAGAAGGCAAGCCAGCGGAGGCATGGTAAAGCTTTGGGAATGTTCAGCTGGGAAACCTTGGATCCTGTTATTTATTTGTGTGTTACTTTGACATGCACCACCTGCCTAAACATTGTTGCTGATAAAGTACACCCCTTCATCGAAATGGTATCCGCTGATAGCAATGGCTAGAATTGTTTAAAAGACATAACAAGTTTGAGGCCTTTGACAAGGCCTTCAAATTCTCCAGATCTCAATCCAATCAAGAATCTGTGGGATGTGCTAGAAAAACAAATCCAATCCATGGAGACCCACCTCACAACTTACAGGATTTAAAGGTTCTGCTACTAATGGCTAAGTGCCAGATACCACAGCATACCTTCAGAGGTCTAGTGGGGTCCATTCCTCAATGTGTCAGGGCTGTTTTGGTGGCAAAAGCCACTTTTTTTGTGGTAAATGGAGGACCTACTCAATATTAGGTGGGAGGTCATAACGTTATGGCTGATCGGTGTATAGTGAAGAAGGAGCCTTTCCTGAGCAATCCCTCCTCACCAGGAACCTGGCCGTGAGGTAATCACTGTCCCTAACAAGCAGATTTCTTTCCCTACCACACACTCACCAGAAGCACTCCAAAATGACATTGAGACCCTTAAAAAAGTTTGCCCCACCTAAGATGGCCACCAAAGGTCAACAGAGGTTTAAATGTCCAATCAGACAGCTGTTCCCTCTGAGACACTTCCACAGGGAAGCAATTTTCCCTAACAAACTCCACTACATCTGTGTGATGGCATAGTGCCAGTACTGGACAGAGGAAAACCTGCACCTGCCTACAAACTAATGATTTGATTTACTAGGGCACACACTCTTAGATTCCTCTTATTCAACCACATGGGCTGAAAAAAATAAATCTATTGACTTCACCATCCACACTAAACAGCCTACATTTTACAGCCCATTCATAAAATAAAGGCTTAGTTGTGGAACCTAAGCTAGGCTACAGAATTCTCTTTGTTTAACACTGCAGAGGGAACTCCACAATTGGAAGAGAGACCTGTCAAAATTATGGGACCAGGCTCTCCTTCCAATTTTGTTGTTTTCTCATTCATTACAATAATATTCCACTATATTTGGAGTTTTAAAGCCAGTGGGGCACATTTGTAAAGCACATCATTACATTTGATAAATGTGCCTTCATCCACCAGAGGGTGCTTGTAGGACATAGAGTACAAAAGAGACTGTGATGAAAAATCATGGTGGATTGTGGGAAGTTTAGTTTGCAGGAGGAGCTTAGCTATACCAAAGACTGGCTGGAAAACTACAGCTCCCAGGACAGAGACATTTAAGGGGAGGGACAACAATGATTTTCCTGGGTTGAAGGAGGAAGAAGTTTCTCTTTTTCCGGTGAGACAAGGCTGATACACACTATAACCCACCTGTTTGCAGTGAGAGCAGGAAGTGGGATATTCATACCTGGAAGCAGAGCAGACCCTATCCTTGAGCCTTGGACCATGAGCAGAATGGTGGGGAGCCTGTTACACAGCAAAGAGATACACACACACCACCATAGAAAGAAAGAGGAAAGGCCTTTTGCCAGGCATATGGACTGAAAGCTTCTGTGCACGCACGACTAGTGAGTGGCCACTGGACAACTGGACAACCATGGAGTGCCTAATAGAGGGAACAATTTGCTGGCTAGAAATTCTTTACCATTACATGCAAAAACTCTTAAGGGGATAGCACTCTGAGTGCACCAACATATGGTTTTGGGCCCCAATGAAATGGCCAGCAGAAGGTTTGGAGCAGGTAAATTTTTAATTACTGACTGTTACTTTGGTGATTTTGTGTTGGTACTTTCACTAGTTAGAGTTACTCATAACAGGAATAAGAAAGAGGTGCACCCTTGGACATTTACTGTTTGCTTCTTGATAAGTAAACTGTTCAGCTGTTGCATCTTCACTTTTTGATACTGTTTAATTGTTGCAGTTTAACCTTTCTTCCAGCTGTTAACTAATATATATAATATTTTTTTCAGGCTGATTCACCATTGCAGTTCTCTTTCTCATTTTTCTGTGGCAATACACTTAGCTATTATTTAAATGGTTTAGTGACATTTTTTGGGTGCATTTGTATTCCTGTGCTTTTAAATAACCAAGAACTCGACACATAAAGCTGCTCCTTTGGGGGAAAGTGCTACACTTTATTGGCAGAACTCATATAATTAAAGTTAGAAGGAGGCTATTTGTAGAGGGTAGAATAGCTATGTTGGTCACTTTTTTGGTAAACTCTTATTCTTTTACAACTTTTTTTTAATCCCAGTCCTGACATTATCTGCATGTATTTTCCATGCTATTCTGGTGCTTGCATGGGTTTTATCCTACACTCCAAAAACACTCCAAAAACATGCTGGTTAATTGGTTCCTGTCCAAATTGGCCCTAGTATGTGTGTGCATGTGACATAAGAACCTTAGATTGTAAGCTCCTTAGAGGGCAAGGAATGATGCGAATGGACAAAATATAAAGTGCTTCATAATTTGTCAACTTTTTAGAAATACCTATAATAAATAAAATAAAATAATATAATAAAAAAGAGCACTGCTTCATTTAATTTACCAAGGTAATACCATTTGCTAACTCTTTTCCACCCATTTTTGCCCTGTTGAAATAATTAAAAGCATACATGGACTTAAGAACAAAAAGTCTGTGTGGCTAATGTGGCACAATGACAGTGGCATTTGTAGCTACTTGTAATAAAATATTTATCTGTTCCTCTAGAGTTGCTAGGTTTGATTTAGATCTGCTGATAGTTTTACCTTTTTTTTTCTTTTTTTTTTTTTTACAAAAATACTAATGCAGTTATCCTAGAAACATACTTTTTGACAACTCAGAAGCACAATTTAGAGACAAGGACAGAAAGTTGTCACCCTATAACAGGAAGTGCCTGGAATAGGACCTTCATAGCTGGTGTTATTGTAATTGCCAGTTTTCAAAATATAGAAAAATTAATTTTGAAATTATGATTTTTTTATTATCTAAGGTTTTAGTGATTGGGCTTACATATATATTCCTAGATTGTAAGCTCTAATGAGTAGGGCCCTGTTTCCTCTTGTACACAATTGTATTGTAACTGTAATGTCTATCTTCATGTTGTAAAGTATATAAATCCTGTATAATAATAATATACATTAATACCATGTTCCAACAAAACAGTGAATGCTCTTTTTTACTGAGACCAAATAGACAATAGCTAAATGGAAATCTTTATGCTTTCAGGAAGTCAAAAATAGAATCCTGGCACAATGATTAATGAGAAGCTGAAAGTCATAATGCAAGATTTCCACAACAAATTCCTCAAAATGTGGTCCCCATGGAGAAATGATATCCATCCTAATGACTCAGATCAGATTACATTTTCCCTACAGTATATATAAATTCTATGTCTTTATCTCCCTAATGACCAGATACCTTCTGATAAATTCTCCTACAAGAAACACTGATTTCATATGCTTAGCCTTTGTCCCTTGAATTACATAATTAAATCTTTATTGCAATGTGTATTTTTTGTAACTTCAGATTGCATTTCTGTGCTATTGTTATGTAGAAGTTTACAGCCCAATTGACCTTTTGTTTTAAATCAGCTAAATACTGTATATTCATAGCAACAAAAGTTGTTCAATGTCTTAGTTTGCTTTCTATTAAAAGTAGCCACAGATTGAGTAGAAAAGCATGTTCCCTGCCTGCATGCTGTAGAGAAGGACCCTTGCTATCTGTGAGGAAGCAGTGGTTAAAACATACCTCCTGCTGAGTCAGAGCTGGAGTCCTTCAATGCAAAGCCAAGCAAGGGTCCATTCCCGTATATAAATAACTCTATGAAAAATTAGCAAATGGTTCAAAAACATACGTATGAAAAGACTAGTAAAGAGATATTCTGTATAATTAACTATTGGGCTATGCTAGTAATAATTTCAGCTATTATAGATCTAAATCCTTATTGGATGCTAAAGAGTGGTGTAAAATTAGACAATTATAATTTTTTCTGTATAATTGTGTTTTCAATTTTATTTTTTTGCCTTTCAGTGATGCTGATTTCTAGCACCCAAGGCCTGAATTTTGTAGGAATTTTTTTTATAAAACTCAACCCATGTATGCCAGCCTTTACTCTGACAGTATGCATTAGAAGCTGTAGCAAGTCAGATAGAGTTTGCATAATTTCTTGGTTGGAGAGCATTCAGCATCATCTAGGCATTTTCTGCTGAGCCTTGCTATTCCCAGTCCACCCTTGTTAGATTTCAGGTCTTTCAATCATGGAGGCTCAGCAATTTTGCATTATCACAGCTTCCTGTTTTTTTGTACAGCACCCTGCCAGCCCAACCTACCAGTTATGATCTGCTTGCATTGCACAGAGAAGTATGAATACCTAGTCATGATGTCACTTGGTCTAAAATAAGGTATTGTCAGCACCTGTGGTAGTGAGCCCTTGTAGATAGTCAACTTGTGGTTCCCCAGTGTGTGGAGTCTAAGCCCAAGCCTGCTTCTTCACCAGAGCCCCTGATAGTGGGGATGGACTTGCAGCAAGCTGGGACCAGGTCGCTGCCCCCCAGGTACTCCCAGCTGAGAATGAGGAGACCACTCGCAGGAGCAGAGTACAATGGGAGTAGGCAAACGGAAATCCAATAGACTAGCCGAGGTCAGGATGGACGGAAAACAAGCACAGTCAGAGAATGAAGCTGGGGTCGGTACACAAGTAGTCAATGCAGGATACAGGAGATAGCAACACACAGGAGCTCAGACAACTAGGAAGTTGCTCAGGCAAAGTGGCCTAGACTGAGCATGCCTTATATAGGCAGGCAAACAAGGAGGCATGCCAGGAAGTGATGGAAGGGAAGGAAATAAAACCCAGAGAACAGCAGACGATGCCCATAGTCGAGCACAGACAAACCACACATGTGAAAGGGAGCAGGAACAGCACTGCAGCAAGGAGGTAAGAATACACAAACAAGAAACTGCAGGCTAACTTGTGACAGGTATGTAATGAAAACTGAAAGGTTTTAATTAAAGCAAAACTAAACTGTATCTGAGCACCACAAACTGAAAAAAATATGTAATTAATTTTTAATATTCACAGCAAACTCACCCATTCACTCATGCCTCCATGCTTTATTTTGTTGAGGAATCACTTTGAAAATCACCCCTCTAGCATTTCTAGCCATGACCATCTTGAGTAAGGGCAGATGATTCATGTTGCTTTTGCTTCCTGTAATCCATCTGTGCTCAGGCACAGATGCAGGAGGGTGTACGTAGCTGAGAAAGCCCCCATAAGCTGAGAATGGCCATGTGGGCAACACAGTGGCTAAGCAGTAGGGTTGTTGGTTTGATTCCCAGGAACTGCACTACCTGCATGGAGTGTGCATGTACTCCCTGTGCCTATGTGTGTTTCCTCCGGGTACTCCGTTTCCTCCTGTACGCCAAAGACATGACAGTAAGTTAATTGGATCCTGTCTAAATTATTTATTATTATTATTATTATTATAATTATACAGGATTTATATAGCGCCAACAGTTTGCTCAGTGCTTTACAATATAACGGGAGACAATACAGCAACAATACAATTCAATACAAGATGGAATGATTAATGTGTCTGTGTAGATATAATTTCTGGGGCATCATTGGGGCTGAAGCAGCTTTGAGAAGGTATGAATTATCTAACTCTGCAGAAGTACCGTTGGAATGTGACCAACTAGTTATGCCATGACTTGGACAACAAAGAATACACAATTAAAATCCTAGTTATAGATCTGGTGTGACATTATGAGTTCTTTCTTCCTTCTGCAGCCAGGGGGTCCTGAACACTGCATTGGAGAGTGAAATGAACTGAAGTGGTGCCAGTTCTTACACTGTTCTCCAGTGAGCCCAGAGTGCCTTCATAAAGCACCCTTAAAGAGCAGATGTTTGATGCCCTAGGCTCCAAGGAAGTGGGTAAAATTACATTGGGCAACATTCAGCCTGAGAAAGGGCTAGTGTTGGACTGCAGATTCTGCAGGGGGCATGGGTCAAGTATGGCAAGTATATAGCCAAAGTTCTTTATTTTGATTTCTGCACAGCAATTATTTTTTATCTTGAGCTGGAACTGGGATTTAAAAAAAACCTGTATTGACAGAATTACGAAATATGCCTTTCATTAAATTTGCGCTAGTAGTATGTGTATGTATGAATGTAAGTTAGGGACCATAGATTGTAAGCTCCTTGAGGGCAGGGACTGATGGGAATGTATTTTGTATATATACCTATATATATATAGATATATATATCTATATATATATATTAATATAAAGTGCTGCGTAAATTTACGATGCAATACAAGATAAGTTAAACAGTGAAGCGCTAAATAAATCAATAAATATATATATTAAGGTGCCATCAGTGGATATAAGTGCTATAGTGTTAATAGTTCCTTGTAGGTCACTGGAACATTCCAACCAATAGTGTATAAAATTAGAAACCAAACTGAATGCTTAATATATCAGTGAAAAATACTAAATAAATATATATAAACACACCAGTGATAAATATTCTAATACCTCCAATAAAATCCTTCTTCTCATTCACAAAAAAAGTGCTCATTAGTGAACAAATAATCAAAAGCTCAAAAAGTGAACAAGTGTATAAAAAACTTTTCTACGTGCATATGCAAAAAAAATATATATATAAATAAATATTACATATATATATATAAATAAATAAAGTCCATGCAGGTGTAGCTTGTGATAAAAAACAGTGATCTTCACTTCTAGTGCTCACACACAAATCCTCAAATGGCAGCAGTGCCTGCTCACCTCCCCGCACTGACCCTCAAGGGGCCAAAAGGCTACTTAATCTCCTCTATGGCCAAACTTTCTCCTTCGGTAGCTCAGCAGGGGATCACAGGGTCTCCACTTCTCCTCCACTCATACGTCATATAGGACATAAAACAGAGCTCCCATAGTATAATATTGTTTATTATAGGCCACTTCTATTACATATTGGTTGTACTCACAATTTTCTCCCTGGTTACAAAGACCTTCCACCTCATCCCATAGGTGTATCACATGAAACACAGGGGATCACCAATATGGCCGCTCCGTTCGGACATGCGTCCCACGTGACCGGAAGTGACGTAGTTCTGAACCGGATATGGCGTACCGACGCGTTGCGTCACGTGCGTCGTGACTTCATCAGGGTTAACGCCCACCAGTGTCTGAATGCATTTAAATAGGATCAGCCTAATCTCTCTTCCCAATTAGAAGGCAGGCTCTCGGCGGCCATTTTCCCGAAGCCCGCTATCTTCATTATACAACACAGAGGGACATTATCATAATGTCCCCCTATGGGAAAAAGACCTTCGATCTATAACACTATTTATTACTGCAATTCTTATATCCCATTGTTAACCGATAAATCTATGGAGTATCACTATATAGTTTAAAACCCCACAAACCACCCCATATTAAAAAATCTCTTTATTATATTAAAAAAACCTTTTTACACATAGTAATTATATTTAATTTTATTTTTAATAGACACCAATTACAAATATATATATAAAATCTAAAACCCATATAAAAAAAAATATATATATATATATGAATATATATATTATTACCACATCTATGGAATTACCCTTCTACCTATAGACCCATCCAGCATGTTAATATACCTTGTATTCCAATTAAATATACCTCAAAAAAACCTTAATATTAAAATAGGACCATTAATACTTTAACCATTAATACAAATCTCTACCATATATAAAAACATCTTTTATATATATAGAAGGAATCATGTTGATACACCCATGGCTTGAGTTTACAGTATTACTCATGTTATATCCATAAACCTTTTATTCATCCTTTTTATTAAATCTCATATATTAAAAATCAATAAAAACTAAAAACATGTTAATAATTCAAATGGATACCTAATGGATATATATTAACCTAAACTACTTTGTACTCCCGTCTATTCTAACGATAGACCCAAAGTCTATATTATCAAATGTTCCGATAAAAATTATACATATATATCTATTCAAAACAGACTACCGCCACTAGGGGCTCCCTAAAAAACTTGATACTTAAAAGTCACTAATAAAACAATTTAAATCAAATTCCACATTGAGTCCAAAAGGGGCCTGCGTGTGCATAGTAAAAATCCATCGAGATTCCGCCTGGCTCAAAGATTTAATCATTGCTTCCTCTCCAGTGTTTGGTATATTTTTGAATCCCCCAGAACCTCAAACCTGAAGGATCCTTATTATGTTTTTTTAAAAAATGTTTGGATACACTGTGTTTTGGGAAACCATTTTTTATGTTCTGAACATGTTCCCTAATACGTTTCCAGAGCGGTCTTTTTGTTCTGCCTATGTATTGGTAGCCACAGTCACACTCCAAACCATAGACCACACCTTCTGTACGACAGGTAATGAGATCCCTGATTTTATACTCCTTTCCGTCAACATTACATTTAAAGGTTTTCCGTCTCACATTTTTTCCTCTTGTTTCCCTGCATCCATAGCAATGTCTGCACGGGAAAAACCTATTTGGTCCAAAAAAGTTGATTTTTTCTTACCAGGTAGATCTAACACACTCTTAACTAGCCTCGTCCTCAATGTGGGTGCTCTTCTATAAATAAATTTTGGACAATCATCTAATATTGGGTTCAACACAGGATCAGATTTCAAAATTGACCAGTGCCTCCTAAATTTTTGTTCTATTTTTTTATAGTGAACATTAAAATCTAGCACAATGGCCATCTGACTGTCAAAATTCTCGTCCTTCTTCTTGTCCAATATTAACGAGTTCCTCTTCAGATTCCCGACTTCATTAATCTTTCTTTCAATTTCTTGTTTTGGGTACCCTTTATTTATGAATTTGTTCCCCATCAATTCCGCTTGTTTTTTATAATCTTCTTGGCTTGAACAGTTCCTTTTAAGCCTAACCAGTTGCCCCTTTGGGATATTATACAGCCATGGGGGAAAATGACAACTGTCTACTGGTATATAGCCATTCCTATCTACTTCCTTAAAAAACGTTTTGGTAATAATTCTTCCTCTTTCTATTCTAATATTCAAATCTAGGAAGTTAACCTGACAGTTATCATATGTCCATGTAAAATTTATATTTCTATTATTAATATTCATTCCATTCAGAAACCCTAGTAATGACTCACTGTTTCCCTTCCATATAATGATCACGTCATCTATATATCTAGAATATAGCATAAGTTCCTCGGGGGTTTGGCGATAAATCGCTTCTTCCTCCCAGTGGGCCATATACAAATTGGCCACACTGGGGGCATACTTAGCCCCCATTGCAACTCCTTTTATTTGTTGAAAGAAGGTCCCATCATGCCAGAAATAATTCTGTTGGAGGCCAAATTCTAAACATTTTAATATATATCTTCTTTGTGGCCATCCAATGTTGGTATATTGTCTCAGGCCCCAAGCAGCTGCTTCTACTGCTCCATCGTGATCTATAATGGTATATAGGGAAGTTACATCCGCACTTGCTAGAATAACCTCTGAGTTTATCTCTATTTTATCCAGTAGTTGAATTAAATGCTTCATATCGCGTAAATAGGCTCTGGTCTTTCGAACTGCAGGTTGTAAATAGAAATCCACATATTGACCTAATCTCGCCAGGATGGATTGTATTCCATTTACGATAGGTCTTCCTGGAGGTTCCTTCATATTTTTATGTATCTTGGGAATTGTATATATTATGGGTATCCTACATAATTCAGGTACTAGGTATTTGGCCTCCTTTTTATTCAAAATTTTCCTATTTTCTCCTTCTTGTACAAGTTTAACCAATTTCTTCTTATATGTTAATGTCGGATCCTTTGGAATCACTTTATATGTAGTACTATCAGATAATTGTTTATTCAATTCCTGTAAATAGTACTCTTTCGACAGAATCACAATCCCCCCTCCCTTGTCTGCCGGTCTGATTACTATATTATCTCTTTTGGAAAGGCTATTGATTCCTGTTTGGATACCAATATTAGTTGAAATTTTTGGAATTTTAAGATTATCCAGATCTTTGTTAATCATACGTTTAAAAACCTCAATATGGTGATTACCAGAAATTTGTGGGTTAAAAAGTGACTTATTTTTTAAATGACTATGTAAAATCTCATTACTCGAACCGCTTGCTATATTGCTTTTTGCCCCTGGTAGTCCTAAAAAATATTTTTTTATATTTAACTTACGGATGAATTTTTGAGCATCAACATAGGTGTCAAATTTATTGGCTGCTTTGGGTGGTGCAAATTTCAGGCCTTTATCTAACGCCATAATCTCTTCTCTAGATAGATCACATCCACTCAAATTAAATACGCCTTCCCCTATTATTCTCTTTTTCGTTTGCTGTTTCCACCCTGCCCTGCATCCCCTCCTCTTGGGGGGCTTTTCCATCTTACTCCTTCCGGACTCCTGTCTCTGTCTAAAAAATCTCTCGGTGGCAGTTCATTTCTTAATGCCTCATATCTGTTAGACATCTCAAAAGGGCTTCTACCTTCTCCGTTGGGTGGATACCACCTTTCTTGTGGATAGAATCTTGGGCTCCTCTCCGGGTAATAATTATACGGTCTTTGGTAATACTCAGGCCTAGGGGGGCCATAGTATTCTGGTCTATGATAATTATTTGGTTGGTTCCACTGTGGATTAGGTCTCCAACCATTACCTCCATTTTTCCCTTTATTGTTATTATTATTTTTCTTAATATTATTTTTATTATTGTGATAGGGTCCTCCTTTCTTTGGTTGCTGCTTCCATCCATTATATGGAGTATGGTATGGTGGTACATATTGATTAGTTCTCTGATCATTATTGCCTCTAAATGCTATTTTTGGCGGCATAGGGAGGGATCTGTTTACATCCATCTTTTGATCTTTAATCAGAGTGGTATTATTGGATCCAATATCTGTCTCCTTTTGGGAACTCTGCCATTTAAAGACTTGTTCTTTTTTAAAATCATTAAAATCTCTCTGGTATTTTTTGGTTTTTCTATATTTTATCTCTTGATCTAATTTTTCAAGATCCTTATTTAGACGTTTATTGTATGGCCCTATGTCCACAGAATCTTTCATGGGTTCCAACTTGTTTTTAATTTCTCCTATTTGTGATTCTAAAATCCTCATTTTCCTTTGTTTTCTCTTCATTAAAAACCTCACAAGTTCTAAACCTTTCTCATGGAAGAAATCAAACCATTCTTCGGTTGATTCTACATCATCTAACCCATCACAGATGGGAACATCCCATCTGAATCTCCTTGGAATTAACCGATCTTTGAGATATTTTTCAAAGGTGGCCATATCCCACCATATGGACAACTTCTTCTCCATTATGTGCCCTAATTTTCTATACATGGTGTCTAGATCATTATTCATGGCATGTTCAGTTTGATTGAAAATTTCTTCTACATTGATGGCCCTATTTTCTACAAACTGAAAAATCTCCATATTAGCTGCAGGGGGTATATGGTAAATAACACAAGAAGACAATATTAGAGTATCCTCCTGCGCTCAATATAGGCACAATCCCTATCTAAACAGCTGCTGTCACTTAAAACTTAACCATTCAGTAACCAATAATATATACCTTAAACAGTGAAGCGCTAAATAAATCAATAAATATATATATTAAGGTGCCATCAGTGGATATAAGTGCTATAGTGTTAATAGTTCCTTGTAGGTCACTGGAACATTCCAACCAATAGTGTATAAAATTAGAAACCAAACTGAATGCTTAATATATCAGTGAAAAATACTAAATAAATATATAAATATATATAAACACACCAGTGATAAATATTCTAATACCTCCAATAAAATCCTTCTTCTCATTCACAAAAAAAGTGCTCATTAGTGAACAAATAATCAAAAGCTCAAAAAGTGAACAAGTGTATAAAAAACTTTTCTACGTGCATATGCAAAAAAAATATATATATAAATAAATATTACATATATATATATAAATAAATAAAGTCCATGCAGGTGTAGCTTGTGATAAAAAACAGTGATCTTCACTTCTAGTGCTCACACACAAATCCTCAAATGGCAGCAGTGCCTGCTCACCTCCCCGCACTGACCCTCAAGGGGCCAAAAGGCTACTTAATCTCCTCTATGGCCAAACTTTCTCCTTCGGTAGCTCAGCAGGGGATCACAGGGTCTCCACTTCTCCTCCACTCATACGTCATATAGGACATAAAACAGAGCTCCCATAGTATAATATTGTTTATTATAGGCCACTTCTATTACATATTGGTTGTACTCACAATTTTCTCCCTGGTTACAAAGACCTTCCACCTCATCCCATAGGTGTATCACATGAAACACAGGGGAACACCAATATGGCCGCTCCGTTCGGACATGCGTCCCACGTGACCGGAAGTGACGTAGTTGTGAACCGGATATGGCGTACCGACGCGTTGCGTCACGTGCGTCGTGACTTCATCAGGGTTAACGCCCACCAGTGTCTGAATGCATTTAAATAGGATCAGCCTAATCTCTCTTCCCAATTAGATATATTTTTTAATCTCTTCCCAATTAGATATACTTAATATATATATTTATTGATTTATTTAGCGCTTCACTGTTTAAGGTATATATTATTGGTTACTGAATGGTTAAGTTTTAAGTGACAGCAGCTGTTTAGATAGGGATTGTGCCTATATTGAGCGCAGGAGGATACTCTAATATTGAATACAAGATAAGTACCTCTAATAAATAAATAAGATTCCTGGGATGTATGATGTAATTTTGGCCTAGGCCAGAAACAAGGAAGCAACTGAAGAAATGTAAAACAGAAAAAGAAGTTTAAAGCAAGTAAATATATTATACCTTCCTATCTATTTACTAATGCAAGCAGTATAATGATTACAAATAATTGTTGATTGAAAGAGTTTAGTTTAATTTAGATCATTTAGATTATTTTGTACAGGGCCTACATGCTCGGACCGGACTTTTTTACTATTAATATATTTGAAGAATTTTGGGGGTTGGTCCTGCTAGCTTTTGCAATCTGTCGTTCTTTTTCAATTTTTGCAGCCTTTATTTCTTTTTGCATATTCTGTTACACTCTTTGTAATGTTTAAATGATGATAGCGTTCCTTCATTTTTATATTTAATAAAATCTCTTTTCTTATTATCTATAGCTTTTTTAACTTTGGCCGTAAACCACAAAGGTTTGATTTTTAGCCTTTTAAACTTGTTGCCCATCAGAATATAATTTGCAGTGTGTTCACATACAGTCTTTTTGAAGAACTCCCATTGCTGTGTTGTGTTCATTGATGTCAATATTCCCTCCCACTCTAAGTCTTGGAAAGCAGCTCTCAGCCTTGGAAAATTAGCTCTCTTAAAATTGAGCGTTTTTATTTTTCCTGTATGTGCTTGCTGTTTACAGCTAACAATAAATGAAATCATGTTATGGTCACTGCTACCCAGATGTTCTTTTATATGGACATTCATAATAAGCTCTGCATGGTTTGAGATTACCAGGTCCAGCCGAACATCATTCCTAGTTGGGGCCTCTATGAACTGTACCATAAAATTGTCCTGTAGTAGGTTTAAAAAATTTTGCCCTGTAACTGTTCCTGCAGTACCATTACTCCAGTTAATTTCTGGGTAGTTAAAATCCCCCATTATTATCACTGTCCCAGCCCTTGCAGCCCTTTTGATCTGTGCAAGGAGCCTCCACCTTCTCATTAACACTGGGAGGCCTATAACAAACTCCAATTATTACCTTTGTAGTCCACACACCCATGTGCAGTTCCACCCATAATACTTCAAACCTCATCACACTCTCCATCAACTAGGTCCTCTTTCACACTCGCTCTGAGATCCCTTCTCATATGGAGACAGACACCACCGCCTTTCCTTTTTACCCTGTCTCTCCAAAAGAGAACATAGCCAGGAATATGAATGACCCAGTCATGTGAAGCATGAATCCAAGATTCAGCAATACCAATTAAATCATTAATCTCTTCATGCACCAAAGCTTCCAAAGTGAACAAACACTTTAATTCATTGACACCTTTTTCACATGTATTTTGCATATTTTTTTATTTTCATACAAATGGTACCAATTCCACTGGTTGTTTATAACATGGGAACCTTTTTATCACCTGCCATAGCCTTCCCCCCATCTTTCTCCATTCCACCACCAATAAGTACTGACCCCTGTCTGATCTGTCTACCCCCTTATAACCTAATTCTCCCTCCCCCCTCAATCCTAGTTTAAATATTCCTCCAGCCTTCCCATAAACCTCTCCCCCAGCACAGCAGACCCCCTTCCATTTAAGGTGCAAGCCATCTCTAGCATATAGGTTTCACCTCAATGAAAAGTCAGCAGTGCTCTAGAAACCCAAATCCTTCCCTCTTACATGATCTGAGCAAAGGTTCACTTTAAAGAAGAGCTTCAGCCAAAAACTGTACCCAGATTGATACATCACCAAGCCAGTGGAGAAGAGAAACACATATTCCCAGAAGCTGGAGGATGACACATGATCCTGTACTCAACAGTAGGTTGCTCAGCTCAGGAGCCTCAGGACAATGGGAAGGGTCTGTGGATGGTAGCCGCTGGGATCATCTGGGAAGATGGCTCATCCTCCGGAAGTCACATATCTTAGATGGCTGCAATCCACACACCCTGCCCACTGTCCTGAGCTGAGCAACCTACTGTTGGGTCCAGGATCATGTGTCATCCTCGAGCTTCTGGGATTATGTGTTTCTCCTCTCCACTAGCTTGCTGATGTATCAATCTGGGCACTCCTACATGTCATGCTTTTTAAACCAACATTAAAGTGAATTTCGATTTTAACTGTTCCTGGGCTCGTGACTCTATTGACTTCCACTGGGTTTGGAGTGCTCCTTTATTTGTTGTTTTGTGCTCTTGTCTCATTGCTGGTATGAGGAGTTGTTGGAGCTGCCCATACTATGGTTATCTACATATCCCTCTAGAACTTCACTGTGCTTGGTATTTGCACCTTTTCTTAGTCAAAAACTTTAGCTGCTAACTTTTAATAAACAGACAGTCATCTGTCCAGGGATCCAGTGCCATCCTCACCCAGGCTGGTTCTTCACCGGTCTTTGGATCCCTGATGCCCGCATGTTAACTGTGGGCAGCCAGCTGTGACTCTTTACGGCTTCACAGTTGGCTTCCTACTGAACATGCACAAGCCACGCTGCACTGTGTGAATGGTCCCCCAGCCTTCTGGGACCTGTGACATGACCCAGAAGGTTGCATGCAGGGGGGGGATGAGAACTTCTAGTTGATCCACCGTGGCGATCCAACCGGAACTGGTGTGGGTAACTGTCAAAACCAGGTAACCACTCCTCCCCAAAAATACTGTATATAATCCAGTATACAGTATTAACTGGTGACTAACCATTAAAGGGTTAATACCCATGCTCTAGGGGCTAGTCCCTGAAGAATAGTGCAGATACTCTAAAGTATGATTATTGTATGGTCAATGCTCACATTCTTGAAACTGGTTACTGAGTGTTATGTGTTTCATCTTGAGATTAGTCACAGGGAGGCTTATGTACAGTCTTTGGTGGCTGACCATTGAAATATAAGTGTTAATACACTGGAGACTGGTCATTGAGGATTTATGCTTATATTGTCAAGACTGGTCACTGAAGGGTTAAGGTACATATACTGGAGACTTGTCAGTGGGAGGTAAATGTGCATACACCACTAGCGTGAAAACTGACTAGAAGGCTCTGTGTATTGGGTTGGCAGGCTCACTGCTTGCATGAATTCTGAGAAGTGAGGTGTATGTGGTGGGGGCAGACTACAATGTGCTTACTGGGGGTTCAATCTGGCTAAATCTCTAAAGGCAGAGACAGAAAAGTATAGTATTCTTTTACTACTATATAGGATGACGGATGGATTGCAAAAAGTGTTCACATGACAGAAATTAGCAGAAGGCTTCTCAAAACCGATCTCCATTTTTCGAAGGGCAAATTATTCGAATGACTGTTTTGGTGAGTTCAAGACTAAAGTAAGAGTCCCAGCTTACATGTAATTCCTTTGTTTGGTTTTGTTGGCAGCCTTGATGAATTGTCTGGGCTGAAATAGCATCAAATGAAGTCAGAATCTGTTTTAAAATACAACATTCTATTTTCTGTTCAATGTCCCTAGCAGTCGTCACTTAAAATCACAAGTGCCGGATAGGCTCTTTTTTTCCTCCAAGCAGCAGAGTTTCAATGCTAACAGCTGATTATTGTCCCATAAATTCTACTCTTCACAGTCACCTTAATGTTATTCGGTCGAATAGAAATGTAATTAAATATTGCCTTTTGATTGAACATTGATGACTTTTTTTTAATTCTTGAAGTTGTTGTCAGGAGTAGACTGTACAAGTTTAGCCTACACCTGTTAAATACTCCCTGCTTTTAAGTTGTATGGAACAAGCTTGACAGACACATGTTAAATATCATTCTTAACCCAATTGTAGCATTAATGTGGCATTAAACCAAAATAAACACATTTCTACAAGCAAGGCTGAACTTTTCTTTTAGCTAATATGCACAACTCCTGGCTGGATGTGGGATTATGCTTGGACGAACATGGACCGAAGTTTCAGTGTTGCAAGTAATTAGAATTTAAAAATAGGTCTTTTCTCATCAAATGCCTAATTGGCCAGTCAAGTCAGAACATTGGTCTGGTCTAATCCCAAAATTTCATATACTACAAAACAGAGTTGATGTATTAATAAAATAAGAATCAAATAAATAAATCTGTCATACAGTTTCCAGTCCACTTTCCAGTCAGAAAAATAGATATGCAGTCAGATAATCTTACTAGTATAAGTGCATGGTTTGTTAGGTTAAATAAAAGGCATAAAACCATTTAGTTCAACCAATAGAAAAAAATAATAAATAGAAAGCCTCCATATACAGAACCCTATACCCACGGTTGATCTAGAGGAAGGCAAAAAACCCTATAAAGCATGATCCAATTTGCTCCAGTGGGGAAAAATAAACTCCTTCCTGATCCCTGAGAAGGCAATCAGATATTGCTTGCATCAAAAGTCTCATGTGTTGTAATCTATACATGTTAATATCTAGTTATATTTTGTGCATTTAGGAATGCATCCAGTTCTATTAAAAAATAAATTACTGATCTTGTCAGAACTAGTTCTTGAGGGATTCTTTTCCATGTTTTCACAGCTCTTACTGTGAAGAAGCCTTTATGCATGTTGCCTTTTTGCACCAGACATAAAGATTGCCCTATTGCACTTTGTAATGATAATGATGAAGTTGATGCTGAAGGTTGTGTCTGATACACACCACGGGCATAGATAAGGATGGTGGTCAGGGGGGTCTGAACCCCCCCTTCCCAGAGGAGAGTTGCCAGCCATCCCTCCAACCCTTGAAATTTCCACTCACCCGCGAGTGAAATAAGGTTAAGGCGGTGAGCAGTGCCAGGACTAGGGGTGGGTGGGAGGGGTGGCGGTGACAAGCAGCAATCTCCTGTATGCCTTTCAATAAAGCAGCTGCTTTATTGAAAGCCATACAGGAGATCGCTGCTCGTCTCGCCCCCACCACTGCACAGAACATATCTGATGGTTCGGCTTTCATTCTTGTACCCCCTCTCCCTCCCACCACCTCTGTGTTCTTCTCACTGCCCAGCCCCTCCCTCCATCCTCTGCACCAATAGGAGAGAAGGGCAGAGAGGCTGGATCGGATCTGCCTCCCCCTGTGCCCACCCACACTCTAGTCTATGCAGCTTCAGAGGGGGTGTGGGCAGGAATCTGAACACAGCAGCTGACAGCTCTGATACATCTGAATAAGTTATGATGAGTCTGACCTTCGTTCCTTCCTTCCACCCCTTCCTTCCACCCACCCACCCCTCCCTTTCTTCCTTCCTTCCACCCACCACTCCCTCTCTCCCTCCTTCCCTTCCTTGCACCCACCACTCCCTCCCTCCTTCCCTTCCTTCCACCCACCCCTCCCTTCCTCCCTACCTTCCACCCACCCACCCCTTCCTTCTCTTACACCCACCCCTCCCTTCATTCCTTACACCCACCCCTCCCTTCATTCCTTACACCCACCCATCCCTTCTTTCCACCCATCCCTCCCTTCCTTCCTTCCACCCACACCTCCCTTCCTTCCTTCCAGCCACCCCTTCCTGCCTTCCTTCCTTCCATCCCTCCCTCCCTCCCTTCCTTCCTTTCTTCCTTCAAGGGGAAGAAGTTGTTGGGGGGGGGGGGGGGGGGGGAATGCAGCTTAGCTGCAAGCTGACCCCTCCCCAGAAAAAAAATTAACTACAGTCCTGTTACACATCAATGCCAACACTGAACACTGAACACTGGAGTGGAAGTGCAATATCATTAACTAGCTATGTATTTTAGGGCATTTCCAAGCAAACACAGCTATGAATCAAATTGTAAAATACAATGCATGGATATAAAGAAAAAAAAAAGTTTATTTGGATTTGAATTTGATTTTAAAATGTTTGTAAGAGCAAAGCCAGTCAAACTAATGAAAATGCACTTACCACCATTTCACCCCCATTTTCCATTAACCGTTTGTCATCCGCGTTATAGCAGATATACTGCTACAGGGTGGTACGGGTGTGTAAAATCACGAATATATATGTGATTTTGCAGTTCCGGGTAGGGGACGGACCATTTGCAGCCTTGGCTGTCAATCACCGGGTCCTGGCCGGTGATTACTCACCGGCACACGGTGATCACCTTGTAATACCGACAAGGGGAGAGAACTATATGTAAACAATACAGTTCTCTTCTCTGTCAGCTGCTGCACACTGCTTTGTATGGCTTTGCATAGCAGAGCCATGCAAAGCAGTGTGCTTACAGTGAAGCACACACAGCACATAATGTGAAACAGCACACAGTTAACCCTTTGATCGCCCCAGATGTTAACCCCTTCCTGCCCAGTGCCATTAGTACAGTGTCAGTGCTTTTTATTAGAACTGATCACTGTATTGGTGTCAATGGGGATATCAGTGACACCAAGTCAGTTCCCCCCAGTGTCAGAATGCCCGCCGCAGTCCCGCTATAAGTCGCTAATCACTGCCATTTCTAGTAAAAAGAGAAAAAAAGATTCCAGTATATATACCGCCATCTGTAAAAGCTATATCTTTCATGTAAACCAATTAATTTACATGTATTGGGATTTTTTTTTTAGCAAAGACATGGAGCAGAATACATTTTGGCCTAAATTTATGATGAAATTAGATTTTTTTTTAAATTTTTTTACTGGACATGTTTAATAGCAATAAGTCACAAATATTTTTTTTTCCTCAAAATTGTCGTTTTTTTTCTTTTATAGCACAAAAAATAAAAAATGCACAGGCGATCAAATACCACCAAAAGAAAGCTCAATTTGTGGGAAAAAAGGACATAAATTTCATTTGGGTTCAGCTTTGCATGACCGCATAATTGTCAGTTAAAGTAACACAGCACAGTATCGCAAAAAATGGCCTGGTCGGAAAGGGGGGTAAATGCTCTGGAGGGCAAGTGATTAAAGTCAAATGCAGTTACCTTTTTTAGCAATATATGAAAGAAAATCTTCTGAGCTGTTAGCTGTTACACTGAGTTCAAATACCAAATGGTATATATAATATTGAAATTGTGAATCAATCACTCACACCATACACATATCCATACAAACGTGTTATAGACAATTACATTACAATCTGGTGCCTCAATCCAATCACAATAAAAATAATATAAATCAACTTAAATCATCTACAAATAAGTGTCCATATGATAGAATTAGATAGTAGAATTTGTGGTTGTTTGTATGCACTCAGATGTGGAGATTAGATGCCTCTTAGTACACCTTGTGCAATATATTCAAGCCAATATGTGTACACCTCCACCGGTTGTGCTCTCACCTTGTCTATATGACCAAACCGATAAGTGAGGTCATATATAGCATGAGTCCTTTAGGTGGACTATGGTAGGATGGTTGTGCTGTCCAATGGATCTGGTCTCTTTCACTGTCCTAGTTATCCTCATGTAAGAAGTATATTAGCACTTTGTACTAAGTATCTCTCAAAGAATATATTGTACAAGGTGTACTAAGAAGCATCTAATCTCCACATCTTAGTGGATATAAACAACTACGGATTCTATTATCAAAAGGACACTTATGTAGATGATTTAAGTTGATTTATATTATTTTTATTGTGGGTGGAGCGCGGCACCAGATTGTAATTTAATAGTTACCATTTTTAGGTCTTTTATCTATAGTCATGTGACTGCTTGGTCCCCCTCTTCTCTCTGCTGCCTGGAGAGTTCAGGGTGGAGGTCGTAGAGGACCCTCATGAGCCACTGTCAATTACAGTGGTGAGTGCTGTGCTATGGGACAGGAAGAGCTACTGTTATTAAAATATCAAATATACCGGGTTATATGGTGATGTTCTTTTTATTCCAACATTTATATAATTAGATTATTTCACAGTGGACACTGACACTGATGTACAAAGCCGTCCACCATACTGCCCCGAACTACATCACTGACCTAATATCCAAGTACCACGCAGCACGCACACTCCGCTCCTCACAAGACCTCCTTCTCTGTAGTTCCCTGGTCTTCTCCTCCCATGCCCGCCTCCAGGACTTCTCCAGGGTGTCGCCCATCCTCTGGAACTCCCTGCCCCAACCCATCAGATTATCACCTACTCTCCTCTCCTTTAGGCGCACCCTGAAAACCCATCTCTTCAGGGAATCCTACTCCACCCCCTGCTAACCTGCCGACCTCCTCCACTCTTCCTACCACTCCATCCCCCACAGCTATCTCCTCCTGTGCTACCATCCCCTCCCTCCTAGATTGTAAACTCGAAAGAGCAGGGCCCTCAATCCCCTCATGTTTTGCATTGTATTGTTATTGTTCTGTCACATGTTCTGTTCCCCTTTGTAATGTACAGCGCTAAGCGAACTATTGGCGCTTTATAAATACTGTATAATAATAATCCCTAAATACACATGAAATACCGAAAACACCTTTTACTGTACTGCTGAAAAAGGCAGAATAACGTAGACATGACTTTTTTGTGCCAGGGAGAAATCACACAATGATTACATAATATCATATATCAAAACAATCTTTTATTTGGTAATCATAAAAGCCAAAATGGGACAATAGACATAATTAAAAGCAATTTTGTTTATATTGTGTTCATTATTTTTGTGAATGAACCCTAAGTGTCAGGAAAGTCATGTTCAAGCCCATGTTCAAAGGAATGCCTGTGCTCAAAGGAATGCGCATGCACGCAGAACAGTCCACAGAACTGTGTACAGCATTAGGGCCCTGCGTGCATCTATGTGGACTCGTGCGCATGAACATTAGCATTGTGCACATGCTCATATATGTAAGCATGCTTATTTAATGGATTTTAGCACCTAGTGGCCTATTTATAGCCTTACAGGACTCAGGTTCAGTGCTGAGTGGTCGTCAGCTCCTTTTGCTTGTGACCTGATCCTGTGCTCATCTGTATCCTGACCCGGCTTGTTCATCCTGTTTGTTCCTGAACCTGTATTGCTGCCTCTAGCTTATGACCCAACCAGGGGCCGACTGACCATTTGGGCATTGCTCGAGGGCCCGGGGTCGGTAGGGGGCCCATGAGAGGATCATTGTCTAGTGACAGTGTGGGGAGCGGAGGAGGAGGCAATCTCAGATCCTGACCCAGAAGTAGCTCACCTGTCACTTCACCTGGTGGCAGAGTGAATCGGGTGATGGGTCCGGACACTGTGCTGGTGATGGAGCCGGAGAGTAGTGGGAAGGTGAGAGGCATATCATCCATGGGTGCAGGATGTTCACTGCACACACCCTACACACACCCTTCCCCCATGGATGATATGTATCAGGAACAAAGTCAGAGGTGATCAGTGCAGTGGAGGGACAGTGACAGCACCGATCTCCCTGCATGGATTTCAATGAAGCAGCTGAAAGACTTCCAGCTGCCTCCTTGAAAT
Source organism: Staurois parvus (assembly GCF_062004578.1). Lineage (NCBI taxonomy): Eukaryota > Metazoa > Chordata > Amphibia > Anura > Ranidae > Staurois > Staurois parvus. The sequence continues at coordinate 284,439 of NW_028318327.1, forward strand.
CCATGCAGGGAGATCAGTGCTTTCACTGTCCCTCCACTGCACCAATCATCCCTGACTGTGCATTGGATTTCCCTCCTGCCCCCCCCCCCCCTCTGTGCTCCTTACCCCCCCCCCCCTGCAGGTCTCTGATGCTTCGTCTTCTCTGACAGTGTCCAGCCCCTCCCCCCCATCCTCCACGCCAGAGGAGAGGAGAGTGGATATGCTCTGCCTCCCCTGTCCAGATCAGCCAGCAGCTCTGTGATTCATTCTCTCTCCCTCTCTCTCTCTCCCTCTTTCTCCCCTTCCTTTCCTCCATCCCCTCCTTTCATTCTGTCCTCCCTCCCCTCCTTTCATTTCCTTCATTCCTCCCTTCCTTCATTCCTTCCTTCTAATCCTTCCCTCCCTTTTCTTTCTTTCTTTCTTTCTTTCTTTCTTTCTTTCTTTCTTTCTTTCTTTCTTTCTTTCTTTCTTTCTTTCTTTCTTTCTTTCTTTCTTTCTTTCTTTCTTTCCTTCCTTCCTTCCTTCCTTCCTTCCTTCCTTCCTTCCTTCCCTTCTTTCCTTCCTTCCCTTCTTTCCTTCTTTCCTTCCTTCTTTACCTTCTTTCCTTCATCCATTCTCTCCCTCCCTTTTCTTCCTTCATCCATCCCCTCCCTTCATTCTTTCCTCCCTCCCCTCCTTTCATATCCTTCCTTCCTTCCTTCCTGCCTCCCTCCCCTCCTCTCATTTCCTTCCTTCCTCCCTCCTCTCCTTACTTCCCTCCCTTTCATTCATTCTTTCTTCCATCCATTTCCTTCCTTCCTCCATCCATTCCCTCCCTCTCTTTTCTTCCTTCCCTTCCCTTCTCTTCCCATCCTTCTCTTCTGGTACATCTTCTGATCGGTTGATGCTGATCCTGGCCTGGCTCTCAATCCTGGTTTCTGACTTTGCACTCTTTCTGCCCGGTTGTTGCTGATTTCTGCCCATCTGACTATGCATCTGAGATCCAGTATCTTTCTACTTCCCACTCTGTGCCCTGTTATACCCTGTCATCATCCTCAGGGGAAACAGGACAAGAGGTGTAAGGGCAGCCCTCTTGTCAGCTTGGCCTCAACCAGGTATGTGACACTAAGGATACTGATTAGCTACGCTTATACCCCACAGCACAGCAAATCTTCCCTTTTAGAATAGATCCACTCTAATATTTCACTGCCTCTCTATTACTCTTATTAGCTATTAAATTATGTAAGCTCCATATGTTTTAAGACTAGTGCACATTTGCCCTTTACTCTTCTATGAATGTTTGATTACTGTCTGTGCTGACCCAGCTCCACCACCACTCCCTTTACCTCTGTACTTAATCTTTTACATTGCTGCTGGGAGTGGAGCAAAGAGGAACAATATATGTCACTTGAGTGATAGTTCTGAGTCTGCTGGGACTGTTGACTTCACATCCAAGATGGTGGCACCTAGCAGCAGTGGGGTGTCTACCCAAGGGAGGCTTTTACAGGTAAATAACAGGTACAAAATATGTAAAATGCACATATAATCTTACCAGAAAATTGTTGTTAAGATGAATGTTACTTTGGCTACAGGTTGTATTCTTTCCCCCCATTCCATTTCACTCTAGTTGTCTGAATATCAATTAAAATAAGTACTCTGGCCTTAGTAAAACATTACAGAAGGATGCAGCCATTTTATAATTAGGTGACATTCGGTAATGTAGGGAAACACAAATTAGGAAAATGGAATATGAGACGGAAGCGATTTTGGAGTAACAGGAAATGAGATCATTCATAAACACTGCATTACCCAAACAACACGTCATGTTTAAAATATTTATATAAAATGTTTTTTGGGATTTTACAGTATGTATATTTTTTTCTTTCAATAAAAAAGGGAGTTCATATGGTATTTAATTAGAATCATATTCTCAACAATTTAACATTTCAAAAGCTGTTAAGATGACAGATGGCACATTTTCTTATGACTACTACCATTACTGTCAAATAGTGAGCTTTTGATCTCCGCTGAAGGTTACATATGGGCAGAAGCAATGTCAATTTCCCGGGGAAGGGACAACTCAGTATTCTTGCTGGAGAATGCCTCCATTGGCTAAAGATCTATAGCTGTCTTGTCTACAGCTGTGCACAAAGGGACCCCTGAGGACATTTTCTATGTTTCTCCAATAACTGTGATGCTATAAACTCCAGGTGGCTTGGGATTTATTCCATTTCTGTTCCTGAATACAGTGTATGTTTTCTGGAACGCTACTTGCCAAGGAGAAAACGAAACAGACGTGTATTGTAGAAATATATTTAAATGGACTGAGTGGAGAGGTTCATTTTATGTCTGTTTAATGGCTTTTACATCGACTGTATTGTTGAAGAAATGACAGTGAATAGAACTTCAGCAGATGATCCCAAAGCAAGCACTATCAGACAGCTCTGGACTTTTAAAATCATGAAGATAAGAGAATGTTGAAGGACACAAGGAACAACTCCAAGACTGTGGACAAATTGGACCAAAAGTTTTATTTGAACTCTAAACTATGTGAGCGCCAAACCTCAGCTGCACACACAAGGGGTCTTCAGCTGCCTTGAGTGAGTTTGGGTTTCTAATATGTTGCTGTGACTTTAAGGAGGAACTGGTTACCTCCAAGGCATGCCTGCTTTCAGTTTATCTATTGCTGTTTAGATGTCCCATTTTGGTAGCTCAGTTTAGAGCTAGGTGTGATGAACAAGGTGCCCAGTCCCAGCCCTTCTCATCAACTCATGACAAACGATCGGCCAATTTCACACCACCACTTACGTAACAATGCCACTCTCAGATGCACCATGCACAAAGATTTTCCAGCTGCATAACCACAATCTAGTTGCCAGCAGCCTGAGAGCGGTTGTCACAGAGTTAAGTTAATTAAGCAATTAACTCTTTAAGTTACCACCACCACCTTTTGACTGAGAAGGAGGAAACTCACAATCATAGCAAAAACAAATATGAAAAATAAACATCTGTACACACAAAGTCACCACAGTCAGGTATATTCAGAAATTTCCCATATACAGTAGAAGTCTTCAAGGGACAGGGATTCTTTAGTTTACATTAAAAGCCTTAGAGAAAATTTCAACTTTTCCAAATATGGTTTATAATGAAAAAGTGGTGCCAATAAAAGAAAAAAGGGTGTTACAAGGAAACAAAGAAAAAATAAAGCAACAGAGAAAAAAAAAAGGGGTTGAAAAAGAAAAAGAAATACTTGACTCTCATAACCTAACAGATGTTCCTTCATTGATGGTACATGAGAGCTGCCAAATCTGCTTGCAATCTCTTTTTTATCTGACATCAAAGGGGTGTTGACAGAGACCATCTGACCAATCATCCAGTTTAGGGGGTGGGTGCTGGGAGGCCACCAGGTTTATGACCAAGTCCCAAATTCAGTTCTTATAAGTATTCATATTTCTGAATACCTACCATTTACAGTGTGCTACCTTGCAGATTATTGTCCAGCATGAAATTAGCTTTAAAATTGATACAGATATGACAGGTCTCAGAGATCTATTTCTCATAGGAGGGGTGTGGAGGCCCAATCCACTCTGGTACCTCCTAGCATAGGGGTGTTTGGGTTCAAAATGCTACCCAATAACTGATAAAGGTGAATATGACTTTATTCTGGCTATACTGTCATAATTTCAGACGTTATGAAACATGCTGAAGTTGTAGAGTCTTGGCTGATAAACAGAAATGTGTATTCCACAGACTTCCACTAAGGTTTTTATGACCCAATGTCTGCTGGTTCTCCGGATTGCTCAAGCATGTGAGAGTGACAGTTTTAATAGACTTGAATGGTGGATTGGGCTAAAAGGCATGAAAGGGCCTATATCTGTCTTGGTCTGATAAACAAGGCACTGGCATCAGTTAATAGTTGTGTATTGCACCAGAGGCTTCATGGTGGGATAAAGATAAGTGAACCACTGCTGCTATTCACTAACTTGTGTTGCAAACTGTCATGGCTGAAAACTGAACAACACGACGTCCTTGCCCTTTCGCACAGTTTTGTGAGGGCTCATTATGCATTGCCATTACACTAGGGACCACACTTCACAGAGGTGCCGTGTTGGGGCAATGTAGCTTCATGTGTCTTTGCAAACTGGAGTTTTAACCCAAATGTAAACAGTTTAATGAAGAGCTTCAGGAATTCACTTCATTGCTAACTTACATTTGTCCACCTTGACTTGATGTATATATCCATATTTTATAGCGTGGGATTCTGAAAACTAGTGTAATAGCCCGTGCTAAACAGAAATAGGGAAAATCTTCTGGGTTCTGCTCAAGCAACTTCCCTCCTGTACACTAAACACAAGGCATTCTCTGCTTGGATAAGAGTATTGCCACCTTGTCCAGTCAGAGAATGCCTTGAATACACTCAAAAAAGCAAGGCATTTTAGGAATGGCAGCAGTGATAAATGAGTGACCCACTTTGGTTATTATGCAGATGGGAAGGACCTGGAAGATCAAGGCTATCGCTATATTTAATGCAGGCTATTACAGTGGTTTCAATGCCCTCTAGAAATATAAAATGGATAATTACATCATAACAAGCTGGTCCAATGTAAGTTGGCAATAAAAGGTATTTTGGAGCACCATTGTCACATAGCTAATTATATGAATGTGTGTGTGTGTGTATAAATGTGTATACTTACTTACTGTATGTCCATGTGACTTTTTCTTCATTTTTTAACGGGGAAGTTTTTTTTACCAGCAATAAGAGTAATTTCATATGGGACATGCACGAGATGAGGTACATGACATAATGCAATTCATCTCACCTATGCTCATTAAGAAAATACTGCAAGATCTCATGAGATCTCCCAGTTTAGGTACAAGATTTTCCTATTTCCCTGAAAACAGTGGTGACATTGCCTTCCCAGGAGGCATCTGTGTGACTGGGGCTGCATCACCTCTGCTTTCATGGAAAAATAGGATGCGGAAACAAAAAAATGCAAGTAAAGCACAAAAGCAAACAAACAAACCAATTTTTTAACCACTTGACCTTCGGAAAGGTTTTACCACCTTCGTGACCAGAGCAATTTTTGCTATTCTTTAACTTGCAATTGCTCGGTCATGCAACACTGTACCCAAATAAAATTTATATAATTGTTTTTACACAAATAGAGTATTCTTTTTATGGTATTTGTTCACCGTTGGGTTTTTCAACTTTTTGCGATATAAATGAAAAAAGACTGAAAATGTTTAAAAAAGCATTATTTTCTGCAAAAAAATCCAAATAAGTGTATATTGTTTGTTTTGTGTTAAAGTTATAGCGTTTACAAACTATGGTATATACTGGAATTTATGAAACTTTTACTTTCTGACTGCCTATCACGTTTCTTGAGGTGCTAAAATGCCAGTGCAGTGAAAACAGCCCCCAAATGACCCCTTTCTGAAAAGTAGACACCCAAAGGTATTTACTGAGATGCATGTTGAGTCCACGAAAGATTTAACTTTTTTGCAACAAGTTTTTACAAAATGACAGAAATGTTTATTTTTTTATTTTTACACAAAGCTGTCACTTTAATGAGATATTTCTCACACATGCCATGGGTATATGTGGAATTACACCTCAAAACACATTTTTATACTTCTCCCAAGTATAGGGATACCAGTGTGAGACTTTTTGGGAGCTTAGCCACATACGGAGCCAAAGATTACTGACCACCTTCCGGTTTTCGAAGGCCGTAATTCCCTCATTTCACTTCCTGACTACCTATCAAAGTTTTGAAGGCCTAAAATGCAAGGACAGTTCAGACACTCCCCAAATGACCCCTTTTTGGAAAGTATACACCCCAAGGTATTTGCTGAGTGGCATGTTGAGTCCATGGAAGATTTTATTTTTTGCCACAAGCTTTTTGGAAAATGACAAAAAAAGTTTATTTTTTTAAAGTTGTCACTTTAATTAGATATTTCTCACACGTCATTGGTATTTGTAGAATTACACTCCAAAACACATTCATCTACTTTTCCTGAGTATGGAAATACCATATGTGTGAGATTTTTTGGGAGCCTAGCCGCATATGGGAGCCCAAAACCAATGACTACCTTCGGGCTTTCAAAGGGCGTAACTTCCTTATTTCACTTCCTGATTTCCTATCTCAGGTTTGGAGGCCTGGAAAAGCCAGAATACTACAAACACCCCAAGGTATTTGATATGAGGCAGGGTGAGTATTTTGCAGATTTCATTTTTTTTAAATTGAAAAAAGAGAATAAAAAATACATTTTCATATTCTTTCTTCATTTTCAAAATCTTGTGGCAACAAATGGGATCTGCAAAATACTCGCCATGCCTCTTATCAAATACCTTGGAGTGTCTACTTTTCAAAAAGTGTTTATTTTGTGGGGTGTTTGGTATTATCCTGGCATTTCAGGGCATCCAAAACTATGATAGGTAGTCAGTGAAATGAGGAAGTTACCCCCTTTAAAAGCCTGTAAATCAGTGGTTCTCAACCTTCCTAATGCCGTGACCCTTTAATACAGTTCCTCATGTTGTGGTGACCCCCAACCATAAAATTATTTACCCAGTAATTATAATTCATGAGTGTCATTTTACCTCCAATACTGCTGCTTTCAACACAGTAGCTGCTTTTAACAGAGTAGCTGCTTTCTACACAGTAGCTGCTCATTACACATCGAAAATATGTGTTTTCTGATGGTCTTAGGGGACCCCTGTGAAAGGGTCGTTCGACCCCCAAAGGGGTCGCGACTCACAGGTTGAGAACCACTGTTGTAAGTGGTCAATGGATTTTGGGCTCCTGTGTGTAGCTAGGCCTCCAAAAAATCTGTCACATTTGGTATCCCCATACTTGGGGTGTAATTACACATATACCCACTACTTGTGTGAGAAATACCTAATTAAAATGACAGCTTTGTGTTTAGAAAAATATAAATCTTTTTTGTCATGTTGCTTCTACTACAGACACAACATCTTTCTTGGGGTGACGTTTGGGTTAGAGTACCAAGTAAGACATCAGGAAAATGCACAAGTGCACCCACTAGATGCTGGCACTCCAACCGGAGACAGCAGACTAAAGGGAATCCAAACATTCCCCAACAAACAAGGCTGACCACCCTTTACCAAACACAAAGGAGAAATACAAGAATTAGAGGGTAATCAATGGGTTAAATGTGCCTAAATAGGTGTTTGCAAATGTAAATGTGCTGATTTTATTTACACAAATCTGGCTTCTTCTCTCTCTGGAACCAAAAGGGCTCAGAGAGAGAGGAACCCACTAGAGCCTGTGTCTGTGTTTACTAACAATGACACAGGCTATGCTGTGATTCACCACAGCTGATCAGTAGGTCCAGGCTAAAAATCATTGGCCTGAGCCTGCTGCCAAACTTGTGCTGTAGCGAATCACAGCATAGATGGGGCGGGGGGGACACCCTATAACCGTAAGAGCTGGGTCAATAAATGTGATAAAAATCAGTGTTTGACGATTTCATGCAGAAATGCATGCTGATGTGAATTTTAGGGTAAGGGGGATCAGTTCACCTTAAGAAAAGACTACAGAGTGCAAATGACAGCACTGGATTTCTTGCAGGTTATATATATATATATATATGTATATCTGGGAAAAAGTATTTGCCCCCCCCTTCCTGATTTTTGGGTTTTGTTTTTTGTCACAATTAAATGCTTCAGATCATCAAACAAATTTTAATATTACACAAAGTTAACCTGAGTAAATACAGTTTTGTAACTGATTCTTTCACATCACTGGAGGAATTTTGGCCCACTCTCCTTTGCAGAATTATTTTAATTCAGTCACGATGGAGGGTCTTAAAACATGAACAGCCTGTTTAAGGTCACACCGCAGCATTTCAATCGGATTTAAGTCCAGACTTTGACTAGGCCACCTTAATTTTTTTTTTTTTTTTGAGCCATTCAGAGGTGGATTTGCTGGAGTGTTTCAGATCATTGTCCTGCTGCATATCCCAAGTGTGTTTGAGCTTGAAGTCACAAACTAATTCCTGCACATTCTCCTTCAGGATTTTCTGGTAGCGCACGGAATTCATGGTTCCATAAATTATCGTCCAGGTCCTGAAGCTGCAAAGCAGCCCCAGACCATAACACTACCACCACCATGTTTGAATGTTGGTATGATGTTCTTTTTATGAAATGCTGTGTCAGTTTTACACCAGATGTACCGGGATGCACACCATCCAAATAGTTTTGTCTCATCTGTCCTCAGAATATTTACCCAACGCTCTTGGCGATAATCAAAAATTTTTTTTGCAAATGTGAGATGAGCCTTGGTGTTCTTTTTGGTCAGCAGAAGCTTGGAACTCTCCCATGGATGCCATTTTTACGCAGTCTCTTTTTTATTGTTGAATCATGAACACTGACCTTAACTGAGGCAAGGGAGGTCTATGGTTCTTTAGATGTTGTTCTTAGTTCTTTTATGACCTCCTGAATGACTCGTCATTGTGCTTTTGCAATCATTTTCATAGGCTGGCCACTCCAGGGAACATTCACCACTGCTCCAAGTTTTCAGCATGATGTGTTTCTTTTTTAGATCTTTTAGTGTGCTTCACTTTTTCATACAGCTTCTGGTTAAGTGATTTCTTGATTCAACAGGTCTGGCAGTAATCAGGCCTGAGTGTGGAAATTTAAATTTAACTGCGTTTCAAAAAATGTGGTTAAACATAGTTCGTTCATGATTTGGCAATGTAGGGGGGACAATTAGTTTTTTACATAGGGCCAGGCAGGTTTGGACAGCTTTTTTCCCTTCATAATTAAATCATCATTTAAAAACTGCATTTTGTATTTACTCTGTTTATATTTATATAATATTAATATGTGTTTGGTGATATGAATAAGTTAAGTGTGACAAATATGCAAAAAATTATAAAAACAAGAATCTCTATATATATATATATATTAACCAGTTGCCGCCCGGCCTATGGCCACATGGCGGCTGGGCGAACACTTCGTCCCTCCGGAAGGATGCCATATGGCGTCCTTCCTGGAACGCGCATTGCGCATACCCGCAGGGCCGTGCTTCTGCGAGATCTGTCATTGGCCGTGTACCTCGGACACGGCTGATGACAGATCTGTGTACCGGCCCCATTGCCAGTACCATGTGACCTGCTGTGACCAATCACAGCAGGTCACATGACAGTTGTATACAATGGATGGCTTCCTTTCATGTCATCCATTGTATACAAGTGTGTCTAGCTGTACATGGTCACAGTGATCACTTGCACAGGCTGGGCCAATAAAAGCCCATCTGTGTCATGTGATTAGCCGTGGTCAATCACAGCTAATAACAACAAAAAACACCTGAATGAATCAGTGTCATTCAGTTAAATGCTTGCTTATAGCAAAGCAATTCTTTGCTATTACCAATTAAACTGTGTAAAAAAAAAAGAATAAGCACTGATGACTTCCCCAAAGTAGTACAATTTTACTATGGTAACATTATACTACTTTGGTCATAGTGCAATATGAAATAAAAATCTTAAAAAAGAGAAAAAAAATTTAATAAAAAATTGAAAAAATTGAAAAAAAATTATAATTTTTTTTTGTTTTCACACTGTCACCAGTCAGTGTTTCTGATCACCACCAAACTAGTTATATGATGCTGCTGTACTGTACTGGTGACAGTATGTAAAAGAAAATTGTGAACAATTTTTTTTTAATTTCTTCATTTTTCAAAAAATTATGACCAAAAAAATAAAGCTTTAAAAAACTCGCCATGCCTCTTATGAAATACGTCGGACTGTCTACTTTCCATAAAGGGTCATTTGGGGGATATCTACTGTTCTGACATTTTTGGGCCTCAAGAAATTAGATTGGCTGTCAGTGCTTCAGAATTGATCAATTTTCAGATATATACCATAGTTTGTGAACTCTATAACTTTCCTACAGACTAATAATAAATACTGATTTGGGTTATTTTTACCAAAGAAATGTAGTAGAATACATCTTGGCCTAAATTTTTGAAGAACAATTATTTATTTGCAAACTATTATAACAGAAACAAAGAAAAAGATTTTTTTTTTTCAAAATTTTTGGTCTTTTTTTGTTAATATAGCAAAAAAATACAAAACCCCAGCGGTGATTAAATACCACCAAAAGAAAGCTCTAATTGTGTGAACAAAATGCTAAAAAATTATTTTGGGTACAGTGTTGCATGACCGCGCATTTGTCATTCAAAGTGTGAGAGCGCTGAAACATGAAAACTGGCCTGGGCAGGAAGGGGGTAAAAGTGCCCGGTATTGAAGTGGTTAAAGAAACACATCAGATCTCAATGGGAAAAATTCATGCTGGATTTCTATACTGATATGGACTGAGTAATGTCACATCGTTTTATGGAAATAAAAATTATCATTGCAGCAACTCAAAATGGTACTCTGTAGTCTGTATAGTCCCCACATGCTTGTATGCATGCCTGACAATGTCGGGGCATGCTCCTAATGAGATGGATGGTGTCCTGGGGTATTTCCTCCTAGATCTGGACATCACTGAGCTCCTGAGGTGTAACCTGGCGGTGTCAGATGGATTAAAACATGATATCCCAGAGGTGTTCTATTGGATTTAGGTCAGGTGATTGTGGGAGCCATTCAATGGTATTAATTCCTTCATCCTCCAGGAACTGCCTGCATACTCTCGGCACATGAGGCCGGGCATTTTTGTGTACCAGGAGGAATCCAGGACCCACTGAACCAGCGTAGGGTCTGACAATGGGTCCGGGGATTTCATCTCGATACCTAATGACAGTCAGGGTGCCATTGTCTAGCCTGTAGAGGTCTGTGCGTCCCTCCATGGATATGCCTCCCCAGACCATCACTGAACTACCACCAAAACGGTAATGTTGAAAGATGTTACGGGCAGCATAACGTTCTTCATGGCTTCTCCAGACGCTTTCACGTCTGTCACATGTACTCAGGGTGAACCTGCTCTCATCTGTGAAAAGCACAGGGTGCCAGTGGCGGAACTGCCAAATCTGGTGTTCAATGGCAAATGCTAATAAAGGTCTATGGTGCCGGGCACTGAACACAGGGCCCACTAGAGGACATCGGGCCCTCAGGCCACCTTCATGATGTCTGTTTCTGATTGTTTGGTCAGAGACATTCACACCAGTGGTCTGCTGGAGGTCATTTTGTAGGGCTTTGGCAGTGCTCATCCTGTTCCTCCTTGCACAAATGAGCAGATACTGGTCCTGCTGATGGGTTAAGGACCTTCCACGGCCCTGTCCAGCTCTCCTAGAATAACTGCCTGTCTCTTGGAATCTCCTCCATACTCTTGAGACTGTGGTGGGAGACACAGCAAACCTTCTGACAATGGCACGTATTGATGCCATCCTGGAGGAGTTGGACTGCCTGTGCAACCTCTGTAGGGTCCAGGTATCGCCTCATGCTACCAGTAGTGACACTGACCCTAGCCAAATGCAAAACTAGTGAACAACAGAAACAGAAAAGATGAGTAGGGAAAAAATGTCAGTGGCCTCCACCTGTAAAACCATTCCTGTTTTTGGGGTTATCTCTAGAGATGAGCGAATCGAACATGGCGAAGTGGAATTCGTTTCGAAGATCAGGAAAAATTAGATTTGCGCCGAATCCGAAAATTAGCAAACTTCGGATGCACGAATCGAATTTTCCCAAAAATGGCGGCGACATGTGTGGCGACGGAGCGGGGATCTCTGGGAAGGCGCGCAGACAAGGAGCGCTGACCCATAATGCATTCATTCATGACATGTGATCGCATTAGCCAATCAGCAGCCAGCCAGCACTGTGTAATGGTGGAGCTATAAATTGCGGCCATCTTACAATTCTCCATTAGCCTCCGGTCATTCAAGAGAGACAGACCTGTCTGTATTAGGGACAGAGTTAGGGCCAGAGAGACTTTAGGGCCACAGAATCGTTACTTAGGGACACAGAATCGTTACTTAGGGACACAGAATCGTTACTCAGGGACACAGAATTGTTACTCAGGGACACAGAATTGTTACTCAGGGACACAGATTCGTTACTCAGGGACAGACACAGAATTGTTACTCAGGGACACAGAATTGTTACTCAGGGACACAGAATTGTTACTGAGGGACACAGAATCGTTACTCAGGGACACAGAATTGTTACTCAGGGACACAGAATTGTTACTCAGGGACACAGAATCATTACTCAGGGACACAGAATTGTTACTCAGGGACAGACACAGAATTGTTACTGAGGGACACAGAATTGTTACTCAGGGACACAGAATTGTTACTGAGGGACACAGAATTGCTACTCAGGGACACAGAATTGTTACTCAGGGACACAGAACTGTTATTGAGGGACACAGAATCGTTACTGAGGGACACAGAATTGTTACTCAGGGACACAGAATTGTTACTCAGGGACAGACACAGAATTGTTACTCAGGGACACAGAATTGTTACTCAGGGACACAGAATTTTTACTGAGGGACACAGAATTGTTACTCAGGGACACAGAATTGTTACTCAGGGACAGACACAGAATTGTTACTCAGGGACACAGAATTGTTACTCAGGGACACAGAATTGTTACTCAGGGACACATAATTGTTACTGAGGGACACAGAATCGTTACTCAGGGACACAGAATTGTTACTCAGGGGCGCAGAATTGTTACTCAGGGACACAGAATCGTTACTGAGGAACACAGAATCGTTACTCAGGGACACAGAATCGTTACTCAGGGACACAGAATCGTTACTCAGGGACACAGAATCGTTACTCAGGGACACAGAATTGTTACTCAGGGACACAGAATCGTTACTGAGGGACACAGAATCGTTACTGAGGGACACAGAATTGTTACTCAGGGACACAGAATCGTTACAGAGGGACACAGAATCGTTACTCAGGGACACAGAATCGTTACTGAGGGACACAGAATCGTTACTGAGGGACACAGAATTGTTACTCAGGGACACAGAATTGTTACTCAGGGACACAGAATCGTTACTCAGGGATACAGAATTGTTACTCAGGGACACAGAATCGTTACTCAGGGACACAGAATCGTTGAATTAAAGAGTATGTCAGACAACACGCAGAGGAGTGGCAGAGGAGGCAATGTTTCAGGAGCGAGCAGACGTGGCAGCAGAGGAAGGGGTCGAGGCAGCACTAGTCGCAGCCAGAGGCCAGTGCTCCCGGTGTCATCCAGCGGTCGTGTCTCCACCGACAACCCTGCCGTCATCGATTGGTTGGCTCAGTCGTCTTCCTCTTCCCAGGTCACCTCTGACACCTACAGCCAACGGTCGGTGGGTACGTCAGACACAACCGTTAGTTGGCATGGCCCGGGAGCAAGCCCACTGAAATCACATGTCCTCTACCTGCCCCTGTCCTTTGGTGTTCCCTCACCAAGCGAAGTATCGCATGCTGTGGGCTCAGCCCCACTGTACAGTGAGGAAGAGCTAACAGAGGGCGGTCAGGAACGGGGGGAGACATCCGCCTCTTCAGCAGCCAGGCGAAGAAGTAGTGGCGAGGAGAGTGGCTCGGTAGCCGGTCTAGAGACAGGTCTGTCTCCTGACCCACACGCAGCCGAGGGGGCTAGTAGTGAGGCGGAGACCCTAATTGATGATGATGAGGCTGATCGCACTTGGCAGCCTCGTCGTCATCTGCCAGGCCCGTAATCTGCCATGGGCCCCTGTACCGCCTCCTCATGCTGCTGCCAGGTCCAGAGTGTGTCATGGGTCCCTGTACGGCCTCCCATTGCTGCTGTCTCCATCGCCACACTCTGCCATGTGCCACTTTCAGGTCTCCTCACACTGCTGGTGGGTTCCATTTTGTCATAGGGTGCTGGCAGATTACGGGCCTCCCATTGCTGCTGCCAGGCCCGTAATCTGCCATGGGCCCCCGTATTGACTCCTCATGCTGCTGCCAGGCCCGTAATCTGTCATGGGCCCCTGTACCGCCTCCTCATGCTGCTGCCAGGTCCAGAGTGTGTCATGGGTTCCTGTACGGCCTCCCATTGCTGCTGTCTCCATCGCCACACTCTGCCATGTGCCACTTTCAGGTCTCCTCACACTGCTGGTGGGTTCCATTTTGTCATAGGGTGCTGGCAGATTACGGGCCTCCCATTGCTGCTGCCAGGCCCGTAATCTGCCATGGGCCCCCGTACCAACTCCTCATGCTGCTGCCAGGCCCGTAATCTGTCATGGGCCCCTGTACCGCCTCCTCATGCTGCTGCCAGGTCCAGAGTGTGTTATGGGTCCCTGTACGGCCTCCCATTGCTGCTGCCAGGCCCGTAATCTGCCATGGGCCCCCGTACCGACTCCTCATGCTGCTGCCAGGTCCAGAGTGTATCATGGGTCCCTGTACGGCCTCCCATTGCTGCTGCCAGGCCCGTAATCTGTCATGGGCCCCTGTACCGCCTCCTCATGATGCTGCCAGGTCCAGAGTGTGTCATGGGTCCCTGTACGGCCTCCCATTGCTGCTGTCTCCATTGCCACACTCTGCCATGTGCCACTTTCAGGTCTCCTCACACTGCTGGTGGGTTCCATTTTGTCATAGGGTGCTGGCAGATTACGGGCCTCCCATTGCTGCTGCCAGGCCCGTAATCTGCCATGGGCCCCCGTACCGACTCCTCATGCTGCTGCCAGGCCCGTAATCTGTCATGGGCCCCTGTACCGCCTCCTCATGCTGCTGCCAGGTCCAGAGTGTGTCATGGGTCCCTGTACGGCCTCCCATTGCTGCTGTCTCATTCGCCACACTCTGCCATGTGCCACTTTCAGGTCTCCTCACACTGCTGGTGGGTTCCATTTTGTCATAGGGTGCTGGCAGATTACGGGCCTCCCATTGCTGCTGCCAGGAACGTAATCTGCCTTGGGCCCCCATACCGACTCCTCATGCTGCTGCCAGGCCCGTAATCTGTCATGGGCCCCTGTACCGCCTCCTCATGCTGCTGCCAGGTCCAGAGTGTGTCATGGGTCCCTGTACGGCCTCCCATTGTTGCTGCCAGGCCCGTAATCTGCCATGGGCCCCCATACCGACTCCTCATGCTGCTGCCAGGCCCGTAATCTGTCATGGGCCCCTGTACCGCCTCCTCATGCTGCTGCCAGGTCCAGAGTGTGTCATGGGTCCCTGTACGGCCTCCCATTGCTGCTGTCTCCATCGCCACACTCTGCCATGTGCCACTTTCAGGTCTCCTCACACTGCTGGTGGGTTCCATTTTTTCATAGGGTGCTGGCAGATTACGGGCCTCCCATTGCTGCTGCCAGGCCTGTAATCTGCCATGGGCCCCCGTACCGACTCTTCATGCTGCTGCCAGGCCCGTAATCTGTCATGGGCCCCTGTACCGCCTCCTCATGCTGCTGCCAGGTCCAGAGTGTGTCATAGGTCCCTGTACGGCCTCCCATTGCTGCTGCCAGGCCCGTAATCTGCCATGGGCCCCCGTACCGACTCCTCATGCTGCTGCCAGGCCCGTAATCTGTCATGGGCCCCTGTTCCGCCTCCTCATGCTGCTGCCAGGTCCAGAGTGTGTCATGGGTCCCTGTATGGCCTCCAATTGCTGCTGTCTCCATCGCCACACTCTGCCATGTGCCACTTTCAGGTCTCCTCACACTGCTGGTGGGTTCCATTTTGTCATAGGGTGCTGGCAGATTACGGGCCTCCCATTGCTGCTGCCAGGCCCGTAATCTGCCATGGGCCCCCGTACCGACTCCTCATGCTGCTGCCAGGCCCGTAATCTGTCATGGGCCCCTGTACCGCCTCTTCATGCTGCTGCCAGGTCCAGAGTGTGTCATGGGTCCCTGTACGGCCTCCCATTGCTGCTGTCTCCATCGCCACACTCTGCCATGTGCCACTTTCAGGTCTCCTCACACTGCTGGTGGGTTCCATTTTGTCATAGGGTGCTGGCAGATTACGGGTCTCCCATTGCTGCTGCCAGGCCCGTAATCTGCCATGGGCCCCCGTACCGACTCCTCATGCTGCTGCCAGGTCCAGAGTGTGTCATGGGTCCCTGTACGGCCTCCCATTGCTGCTGTCTCCATCACCACACTCTGCCATGTGCCACTTTCAGGTCTCCTCACACTGCTGGTGGGTTCCATTTTGTCATAGGGTGCTGTATGGCCTCCCATTGCTGCTGCCAGGCCCGTAATCTGCCATGGGCCCCCGTACCGACTCCTCATGCTGCTGCCAGGCCCGTAATCTGTCATGGGCCCCTGTACCGCCTCCTCATGCTGCTGCCAGGTCCAGAGTGTGTCATGGGTCCCTGTACGGCCTCCCATTGCTGCTGTCTCCATCGCCACACTCTGCCATGTGCCACTTTCAGGTCTCCTCACACTGCTGGTGGGTTCCATTTTTTCATAGGGTGCTGTATGGCCTCCCATTGCTGCTGCCTCCACCGCCACACTGTGGCTCCACACTCTGGTTTTGGCCCCGTGACTGCCCAAATGAGTGAAGTGTGCGGTGATTCTAAGATCGACGGCACTCATCTGCATGTCATACTGACTGACAGTATTATTTCTCTTCCCCAGCAGACTCCAAGGGCATTTAAATTAAAGGTACAGTGTTCTGCACTAATATAAAGGCTCTCTGAAGCCTATAAACACCCTTTTTATAAGTTAAATCCACAGCGAATATATTCGACTCGAATCAAATTTATTCCGCGAATTCGCCGAATCAGCCGAATCGAATTTTTGAATAATTTGCTCATCTCTAGTTATCTCATTGTTGCCCGTATAGTGCACCTGCTGTTAATTTCATTAACACCAAAGCAGCTGAAACTGATCAACAACCCCCTCTGCTACTTAACTTACCAGATCAATATCCCAGGAGTTTAATTGACTTGATGCTATACTCTGATTAAAAAGTGTTCCTTTATATTGCTTTGATGGAATATGCTTATTGTTAGGGTTTATGAAAAGCTTGTTTATTGATTTATGTATGTACAGCATGTACAGTTGTGTTCAAAATAATAGCAGCCAGACATCACTAACCTGATCAATCACTGTTTTTGGTAGAAATGATATTTCTACATGGCATGTAATTTACTAGCAGGTGTAGTAGAGTAATAGAAATCCAACAGACCCAACAGTCATGACATGCATGCTGCTGATTCTGTGTAATTGAATCACTAATTGAAAGGGGCATGTTCAAAATAATAGCAGTGTGGAGTTCTAATAGTGAGGTCATTCATTCTTTGAAAAACATGTGGCAATTATTGCTCTTATTTAAGGAAGGAAGGCGGCAAATGTTGTACATGCTGGTTACAGTGCATTTCCCTCTGAAATTCTGAGGAAAATGGGTCGTTCCAGACATTGTTTAGAAGAACAGCGTAACTTGATTAAAAAGTTGATTGGAGAGGGGAAAACATATAAAGAAGTGCAGAAAATGATAGGCTGCTCAGCTAAAATGATCTCAAATGCTTTAAAATGGCAACCAAAACCTGAAAGACGTGGAAGAAAGCAAAAAACTACCATTCAAATGGATAGAAGAATAGCCAAAATGGCAAGGACTCAGCCAACAATCAGCTCCAGGAAGATCAAAGAAGGTCTAGAATTACCTGTGAGAACTGTTACAATTAGAAGACGCCTATGTGAAGCCAAGCTATCTGCAAGAAGCCCCCGCAAAGTCCCACTGTTGAAAAAAAGACATGTGCTGAAGAGGTTACAATTTGCCAAAGAGCACATTGACTGGCCTAAAGAGAAATGGCGCAACATTTTGTGGACTGATGAAAGTAAGATTATTCTTTTTGGGTCTAGTGGCCGGAGACAGTTTGTCAGACGACCCCCAAACACTGAATTCAAGCCACAGTACACTGTGAAGACAGTGAAGCATGGTTGCGCAAGCATCATGATTTGGGGATGTTTCTTATACTACGGTGTTGGGCCTATTTATCGCATACCAGGGATCATGGATCAGTTTGAATACATCAGAATACTTGAAGAGGTCATGCTGCCTTATGCTGAAGAGGAAATGCCCTTGAAATGGGTGTTCCAACAAGACAACGACCCCAAACACACCAGTAAACGTGCAACATCTTGGTTCCAGACAAACAAGATTGATGTTATGGAGTGGCCAGCCCAATCCCCGGATCTTAATCCAATAGAAAACTTGTGGGGTGACATCAAAAATGCAGTTTCTGAGGCAAAACCAAGAAATAGAGAAGAACTGTGGAATGTAGTCCAATCATCCTGGGCTGGAATACCTGATCACAGGTGCCAGAAGTTGGTTGACTCCATGCAACACAGATGTACAGCAGTTCTCAGAAACAGTGCTTATACAACTAAATATTAAGTGATTCAAAGGAAAGCAAAATCTTCAAACATTTTTCAGTTTATATAGTGAATGTTTGAGTTTGTAAAGAAGAATACAAACACTGCTATTTTTTTGAACAGTCTAATATTCACTTTTCTTCAATTTTTTTAGAGGAACAACACAAATTTGATATATTTTTCTTCATGTTTTGATTTGGAATAGAATGGGTAGTGTTCCCAATGCATTTGTGTGTATGGAAATAAAAGCTATTAGAAGGATTTTGAGCTTTATTCACTTTTTTCAACACACTGGTATAATTTTGAACACAACTGTACGTATTTATGTATTATTGACTTGCTAAACCAAGTGCTAGGGAGTTTTTGTTGTTTTCAGAAAAAAAAAATGTGACCTGAAATTTTAGCTATTCTTCACTCTACACTCCCCACTCCTTCCCCAGCAAAGAATTGGCAAATATTAGTATGTTGTACTGTAAGTAAGATATAGTGTATAGGTTTGTCATTAATCACACCTGAACCTGTTCTTCTCCCTGCAGTCAGCTCTGGGAGCCAATAACACATTCCTTATACATGACCTGGCTGGGAAATTCCTGTCTCTTCAACTCCTCTGTGGATTGTAAGTGTATCATGGCAGCCATGACCTTTGCCTAAATTTCCCATCCTTCCTCTTGTCTGCTAATTAGCTGTGATCTGTTTCTTAATACTGGGGACAGCTACACATTGCTTATCTATAAAAGAAGATAATAATAAATGGGATCCATATGAATCCAATCCCACTGTGTATTACATTGCACCAGTTCATGGGACACCATGAAGCCTAAGACCTGAAGATGTTACACCCTGAGAATTCTTGTGACTAGGTGAGCACCACAGCACAACCTCCTACATAGTATTAGTAGAACATTTCTACCTCATTGAAGACCATTCAAAGGAGATTATACAAAACTGTCAGGACTCTTTATTACCATATGTTTTGCATTTGTTTCAATTTATTAAATTTTTATAAAAGCCACTGCAATGCCTTGTTACTGAGTCTCTTGCAGGTCGGAGAAGCACAGTCTATACCAGGGGTGGGCAAACTTTTTGACTTGAGGGCCGCAATGGGTTCATATATTGGACCCGGGGGCCGGACCAAGAGTAGATGAATGATGTGTATGTGTCATCCATAGTAAGTATAGTAATATTCCCCCATAGTAAGCATAGTAATTAATCCCCCATATAGTAATTCATCCCCCATAGTAATTCATCCCCCATATAGTAATTCATCCCCCATAGTAATTCATCCCCCATATAGTAATTCATCCCCCATAGTAATTCATCCCCCATAGTAATTCATCCCCCATAGTAATTCATCCCCCATATAGTAATTCATCCCCCATAGTAATTCATCCCCCATATAGTAATTCATCCCCCATATAGTAATTCATCCCCCATAGTAATTCATCCCCCATAGTAATTAATCCCCCATAGTAATTCATCCCCCATAGTAATTCATCCCCCATATAGTAATTCATCCCCCCTATAGTAATTCATTTCCCATATTAAGTCCCCAAGTCCCCCCTGTGTCAATTCACTTACCTTTGCTCCGCGCGTTCCTCTCGCCGTGTTCCCGCGCCGTTCCGGTGTAGCATGAAAATCTGTCTCCTATGAGGATCTGTCCCCCTCGACGTATCTGCGCATGTGCCAGTTTCAGGCATTAGCAGCCGATCGACGATCTCCGGCACATGCGCAGATACGTCGAGGGGGACAGATCCTCATAGGAGACAGATTTTCATGCTACACCGGTCTTCAGGGCGGACTGTGAGAGGAGCCCAGCTCCCCTCAAGTTTGTCACGCTGCCCCGCCTACACACATCCTGACAGCCATCCTGACAGTATCACGCTCCGCGGGCCGGATTAAAAGGTCCGCCAGGCCGTATAAGGCCCGCGGGCCGTAGTTTGCCCATTGCTGGTCTATACTGTACCTGGAGAGTTTATTTAGCAGCTGGCTTGGGTCAGGAGAGGGTGGGGGTCTGGAGACAGTAGTTCTGGAAGTGAAGTAGTCAGATAGATTCTATGGACGCACTCACTATGATGGTTTGTGTTCTGCAACACAGACTTCTAACATGGTGCAGAGCTAGTCTATGGACCAGACCTGGAACTAAACATGTGCATGCTGGAAATTTTCATTTAGTTTTGGATACATTCGTTCATTGAATTTTGTTTCATCATATTCATTATGTTGAATCGGTTTGTTTTCGGAGTTTGCTTCGTATCTTCGACGTTCATTTCATATATTCGGATAAATAGCTGGTTGTAAGGGATCAGATGTCCACCACAGGATTCCCCACTGACAGCAGAATGTAAACAAAACAAGTCCTGACATTAACCTCCCTGGAGGTATTCCCGAGTGTAGCTCGGGGTAAAGTTTCAGCACCACAAGCGGTAACCCCGACCTACACTCGGGAATACTATGCAGCGCTGCTCCGGGATCTCTTCTACACTTACCTTGTCCTGCGCTCCTGTGATGTCCCTCCTGCAGTGTCCCCGGCAATGTCCTCCAGCCGATGCTGGCATCCGTCTTCTGGGTTCCGTTCCCTGCGACGTCAGGACGTACGGGGGGGACGAAACTGGCGGGAAATTTTAACATTTTAAAAGTGACATTCACTAAATTCACTAAAATCACATAGTAAAACATTACTGTATCAAACCATTTCACATTACATTACATTACATTACATTGAGTTTATATAGCGCCAAAGGGTTTGCTCAGCGCTGTACAATAGAGGGGGGGACAATACATGAAACATTACAGCAACTACAAACAGCACACGAGGGGTTATAGGGCCCTACTCTTTCGAGCTTACAATCTAGGAGGGAGGGGGTAGTGGTACAGGAGGAAGTGGCTGTGGGGGATGAAGTGGTAGGAGGAATGAAGGAGAGCAGCAGTTAGGTGAGGGTGGGGTAGGCTTCCCTGAAGAGGTGGGTTTTCAGGGAGCGCCTGAAGGTGAGGAGGGAAGGTGACAGTCTGATGGATTGGGATAGTGAGTTCCAGAGGATGGGGGAGGACCTGGAGAAGTCTTGCAGACGTGCGTGTAAGGAGGAGACCAGGGAGCAAGATAGAAGGAGGTCCTGTGAAGAGCGAAGGGTACGGGTAGGGTGGTACTTGGGAATCAGGTTGGTGAGGTAGTTAGGGGCAGTGTTGTGAATGGCTTTGTAGGTCAGAGTGAGTAGTTTGAATTTGATGCGTTGGGCGATAGGGAGCCAGTGGAGGGAGAGGCAGAGGGGGGTGGCAGAGGTGGAGCGGGTGGTGAGGTGGATGAGTCTAGCCGCTGAGTTGAGGATGGTCTGAAGCGGGGAGAGCCTGCACTGGGGTAGGCCGGTGAGGAGGGAGTTGCAGTAGTCAAGGCGTGAGATAATCAGGGAGTGCACAAGTAGTTTAGTGGTGTCTGGGGTAAGGAAGGAGCGTATTTTGGCGATATTGCGGAGGTGGAGTCTGCATGTGTTTGTGAGTGATTTGACATGAGGTTGGAAGGAGAGGTTAGAGTCCAGAATGACTCCAAGGACTTTGGCTTGCAGGGCGGGATTGATGGTGGTGATGTTAGTAGTGATGGATAGGATGGGGGGGGGGGGCACGGGCAGGAGGGAAGACGAGAAGCTCGGTTTTGGAGAGGTTGAGTTTGAGGAAATGGAGCGACATCCAGTCAGAGATGTCGTTTAGGAGGTGAGTGATGCGGGCGGAGAAAGTGGAGGTGAGGTGAGGGGTGGAGAGGTAAATTTGAGTGTCATCAGCATAGAGATGGTAGTTGAAGCCGTGGGAGTGTATGAGTTTGCCAAGGGAGGAGGTGTAGATGGAGAAGAGAAGGGGTCCAAGGACAGAGCCCTGGGGGACCCCAACAGAGAGGGGGAGTGAGGAGGAGGTGGCACCATTGTAGGTGACACTGAAGGAGCGTCGGGATAGGTACGAGGAGAACCAGGAGAGAGCGGTGTCTCTGATGCCAAGGGAGAGTAGTTTATTAAGGAGGAGGGGGTGGTCAACTGATGTCACATACATTTTGTCCCGAGTGCTTTGTCCTGTGCCCTGCCTGCATTTTACTGTTCTTTCTGCCTTGAAACTGAGAAATGTCCATGGTGTCCAAAAAGCGTCCCTTTAGGTCAAAAGCAGTTTTAGACCAGCTAGAGAACAGCGATAGTAAATCAGAACCACTTGCAGAACTGAGTAATAATGATTCGTGGGGAAATTCGTCATCAGACACTGAAAACAATTTTGAAGCTTTGCTCAGTGATGTGGGAACTTGGCACTCTATTTCAAATTTCAGTGTTTTTGGTTTGATTATATTATTGAATTAAATGTATTATTATATTTTTATTTTTTATGATTATTTAGTAAATTATAATTTATGATTTCGTGTTTCAAATTGTAGCAAATCCGGGATTTTTACTAGATTCTTGTTCAGACAGATTTCAGTGAGTTATTCCTAAAAATTACAGGCCTACAATAAAAAAATACATATTTCCATGCAAAAAAATGTACCACTTTGAGCACAGAAATATGGACATAATCACACCGCTAGGGAGGTTAAAAAAAAATTTAACTACTTGCGGACTGCCTACCCGCAATATACTGTAGATGGGCGGCTCGTACAGGTAAAGTGACGTACTGGTACATCGCTACCTGTTTCTGAGTTTAGGTAGCATGCGTTCATTCTCCCCCCCCCTCCAGACACCTGTGATTATACACAGAGAGAGTCCGTCAGCAGGTCCCAGCCAATGATTCACAGTGATGGCTGGGACCTGCTAATCAGCTGTGTCCAATCACAGCCCAGAACCCTGTATTGACAAGTCAGCACAGCACTCGGGAAACTATCTTTAGTAAAAAGTACACATTAGATTTTGGTCAAGGTGTTAGTTTGCCTATGTTGTTATACATTTGTATGCTGTTTTCTTGACTGATTGACATATACTTGCTGACATTATTAACATAAACCTTTTCAATAACACACATAACCTCTCCCACCGTCTCAAACTGTTAATATACTATCCATGATAAAGTCCCAAATTCAAAATTACAAGTTCCAAAATAAAAATTAAAAATTAAAAATAAAATAAAAAAATATTTTTTAAAAAATTATTAAAATCCTTGTACTTCAATCTTCAAACTGTGAAATGTCCAAATCTTCCCTTCAATCCAAAGAACCTCGAAAAAATAAACTAGATATAGTGCATTATCTTAATAAAATTAAATAAAAGTGATATCATGCAACCACACAGGTGATATAATATGTACTAATAAATAAGTAACGCCTGTGAGGTGAAAATCAACACATCACTTCACAAGTGACCCTGTGAAACAGCCACTGCAATACGTGAGATGCAACACATACACAATAAGTGATCTTTCAAAGATTGTGCCAAAAATAGGTGCCACCACTCTGCACGTGGGATAATATACAATTACCCTCTTTCTGCTTTCAAAACACTCTGAGATTTATTTTTCCCAGATGGGATTGCTTTCACTGGGAATATGCTTTCCTTTAGTAGGAGTGCGCAGTTGAATCCCTTCCTCCTGTAGCAATGGGTATCGGGATCCCCGTTCCTCACAGAACAAATGGGGGCAAACTCAGTGGAGTAATAAATAGGTATACATAATTTATTAGCAGCTTACATTATCAACAGGTACCGTCCATCCTCGATAAGTCCGTTATAAGCCGAAAACCACCTTAAAAATGGCCGCGCTGCTCCTTTCGGCCTAGCGTCTGACGTCACGACTCTGACGCGTTTCGTCACTTCCGACTTTTTCACAAGGTACTCTGTATTACTAGCAAATGTTAATAACGAAAAAAAATGTTAATAGCAAAAAAAAAAGTACACATTACACACATGGTAGGCACACATTTAAGCCCTTGATCACCCTAGATGTTAACCCTTTCCCTGCTAGTGTCATTAGTACAGTGGCAGTGTTCAGTATTATAACTGATAGCATTAGTGTCACTCGTGATGGTGATTAGTGTCACTGGTGGTCAATTAAAAAATCCCGCTGCCCGCCAAACACGAGTCCCATTGAGAGACACGTTATGACAGCTGCTTCTACCCCAGCGGTGAGTAAATATGGGGGCGAGGTCACCCAGTGACATCTCCAGGTGACCCGCCCCCCATGTTTACTTACCAGTGAGGGAGAAGCGGCAGTCTTTTGGTGAGTGTCTCTCGATGGAACCCGTCGTGTTCGGCGGGCGGCGGGAAATTTAGTTTTTTCCGTGTGGGTCAGAGTTCATTGTGATTGACACTGGATTTACATCAGGGAACATGTTTTATTTATGTACCCCATGCTCAGTGACATGGGGGGGCAGAAATCTGGTGCCCCCTTGATAAATGGGGTTTCCAGATTCTGTCACACCCCCACAACCACTGGCCTAGGGTTGTGGGAAAGAGGACTTTTTTCCTCTTCAACATGGGGTTCCAAAGTGTGTAGCGAAGTAATGTATGCTCCTGACCAGGCCTAATGGTGAAGATTTGCTAGAAACCTGTGATGTTGTTGGGCATTGCCACTCCTTCTTGTAAAGCTGAGTAATGTTCAAGCCTGGAACTGGCTTAACAACCCAGCCCCTAGGTTACGGCTATGTGCTATGTGGGAAAATGGGCATGACTTCTCAGCCAGGGGGCGCTACAAGTATATAATGGTCTAACTTTCACAGACCTTTTTTGGTTTTGCAGGCACAGTTGAATCAAATGGGAATGTTGCAAACACCCTAAAAGACCATCAGCATACTTAGGCATTAGGCATTCCATCAAAAGTTGAGGAGCGCTATAATGAACAGTACTTGTGTCATGCGGCCATTCCCCCCATCTTTTCTCTTTTTCCCCTCTTTGTTCTCTCAGGCTTTTGTTTTTTTAACAATACTAAATGGGGTCCACATTTCCCTGGTACCCTAAGCATTGCTCCACTTCTGGGGAGAGAGACAGTCTACATATCTGCTGTATGATCTTTGTCTGACCCAAAGCTTCTAATACAGTTCTTGCTCAACATTAGAGGATGGGCAGTACACAATGATGTCAGTGTGTCTGTTACACAACATGACAGCTTCTCTCTTTGCAGTTACGCTCCCCTAGAGACAAACCATTAGCACTCTGACCCTCTCTAGGGGGTAGTAGCTGCAATCCTAAGACCCGGGGGACTTGGATAGAGACCTTCGGCCAGTACCACATGTGCCTGGGACTAGATTTGCCCTTGATATATGAGGTTCATCATACATTAGGCTTCTTATACAGTATTGTTTGCAGTGTGTGGTTACAAGGCTCCAGTCTCAGGCTCTTTCCCCATCCATGACATGTACTTGCCATGTGTCAGAACTCTGTTGTTTTTCTAGCTCAGGACTCCGCAGATATGTAATGTGACTCTTGATAGCGGGATAGCAGATTACATTCTCCTATAAAAACTGTTTCTGAGGAACTTGGCAACAGAATTGTTATTGCATGTCTGCAGGTGTTTAATAATTGGATTAATACAAAGCAGAAGAATGTCTGCCGCCTCGGCAGTGAACAGTGCCGAAGAAAGACAAATTCACTTCTGACAGTAACCTGGAATGCATGATGACAGCCCTGTTCACACACACACAGAGTCACATCTAAGCCTACGAGTTTAATATGAGCCGCTGTGAACAATCAGCTTTCACAGAACAGTTTATCTAAAGCTCAATGCAATAGAGGCAGTAGATAATGGGGTAGGGTGGACAAGGTACACCTTGGTGTTTTCGTCAATCTCCAAAGACAGTTCTGTTTTACAAGGCAAATCCTAAAAATTAGGTCTGGTCAACTAAGTCACCTGGAGGTCTCTAGTGGTGAGATCTCCTCAACTTTGTTCCAGCCCACCTAGGAGTCATTCCCTATAATTTAAAATAAACGGAACCTTAATAAAGAAGAGTGAACATCCTCACAAAGTCACTGGCAAGTGGACAGACCTGGGACCTCAAGTGCCATATGCGTTCGAAAGAGACATATGAAACCTGTGGGTGGTTTATCTCTGCAACAGCTTTCTAAAAAGTTTAGCGTGAATCTGCGTTTTGCCAATGCAGGCCCACTTTAACATGGACATCCCTAGCATCATATGTTTACTCTGAAGTTATAGCTCACACAGGGCTTCACAAGAACAATGTTGATAGGCAAAGCACTGTAACATGGAGTGAGTTAGATGCTACTTCATACCCAGAAGTAAAGAGGGTTCAGAGAGTATTAATCATCCACAGTAATTAGATTAGTCCTATGTCAGATGCAACACTTGGAAACATATGGTATTGTACACACCCACTATCACCCAACCCCAACATGCACAATACAAAACAACAAATTATTAATATGAAACACAAAATATATATACAGTACATTTGAAAAAACTTGGGCTGT
The DNA here is from genome assembly GCF_062004578.1 of Staurois parvus. NCBI lineage: Eukaryota > Metazoa > Chordata > Amphibia > Anura > Ranidae > Staurois > Staurois parvus. The sequence goes on from NW_028318327.1 coordinate 311,007, forward strand.
GACCCTTCATTGGGGTTCAAATGTAACCATAATTTCAGCTTTTATTTACTCATAAAACATAGTCATTAAACATTATGTGATCAGAAATATCAGTCTTCAAGGCTAAAGCACCAGAAACCAAAATGAATTGACCATCTTAAATCACAGAGAAAAAAATGGGGGCAACATTACACCCATCAAGAATAAATAGTGTCAAGGTGGGCAGGCATTAAGCTTGCAACTTGCTTTGTACAGAATGCTGCAAATTTTGGATTTTGTTGTTGTTTGATGTCAATTTTCCTGCAAAACATCAGTCACAGATCTGAAGATCAACAGTTCTTCACTCTTGTTCTGCAGTGGCTCCATCCCTTTGCAGCTTTTTCTGAACCATACTGAACAGATTTTATCCTAAAGAAAGCCAGCAGACCATCCCAAAAGCCTAGCCATCCTAAATACAATAAATTTAGTTAAATAAAATTGTTGAGAGAAAGGGAGTGGGATGATGGAGAGAACCTTATGTGGCCACTTTTGTGTGGTTCTGACAACAGAATTTTCAAAGTTGCCAAAGGTATGTGGGCCATTTTCTAATAATTATTAGATTAAATTAAAAATTACATTAAATTAAAAGTGCAAGTACTGGAACACCTTAATGGAAAACTTTCAAAAAGGAACTTCACTCCCAATTCTTCTTTTTTCTTTTTTTTTTAACATACTTATCTGGCAAGAATTGCCATGAACAGTATTTTTTAGTAAAACCTGCCACTCTGCGGCAGGCTGAGTCTAGCACCGCCATCTTCCAATATTATATCGTTGTGAACCAGCTGTATCTTTTGTGTTTTTACAGCTGGTCCCCTGATAACACACCATGATGCATGTGCAATGTGTTGTAGATGGCCCTGAAGTCTGGGTATCTCAGGAGGTTGCAGGTACCTGGGCTACATCATTCCTGACTAGGTGAGAAACCATGAAAGGAGGGTGGGTGATAAAATGATGGAAAATTAAGAAAGGGGTAAAGGTCTGCTTTAAATAACGCACTTGATAGTTACTGAGGAAATACTATGGGACTTTGATGTCGAATGTGACAATAGACACACTGAAGCAACAAGACTTTTGTATCATGGTTTACAGAAAAGAGACAAATGTAGGGTTTTATGATAACGTTTATGGGCTGTTTGTCCATTTTAGGGGTTTCCTCACTCTATATTGAATAAAGCAATGGGAACATGCAAAGGTATGCAGGATCACCCAAAACTCCTACATGGACAGGAACATAGTTGTGAATTATGGCAAGGACAATGCACAGTTAGACATAAAAAACATAACCTGAATCCAGCCACAAGGTGCCATCTAAAATTATTATATAGCTTTTAGGTGGACTGACCCTTTAAACATGTTGTTGTAACAGCCACCCAACATTGCATGTAATGAAATAAGTGAGGTCACCGCAGTTCACTTTAAACTTTTCAAGTACGGATGAAACTCCTAAGTTTGTAACTCGGCATACCATATTTTATTCCAATAACTATTGAACACCTGCGCTCTATGTAATATATGTTCAAACCATAAACCGATTAAACATATTACATTTGTAAATTTATTATCTCACAGATTCATTCTAAGAATCATGGTGCTGCATTTTCCGGTGACAGAAAAAGTCCTGGGAGTTTACCATGTCAGCTATGACTAAATTTACCATTGAAGGGATTTTCAAAGAATTTTGGATACATCACCCTGGATCTGCTTGTGACGGAATGTGTTGGCTCAGAAGAAGGAAAACCTGTAACTTACTGAAAACCAGGCAGAAATAAAAGGCACACATTAATGCAGCTCTTTATTCATTAGTTCTTTATTAAAGAGACCCTGTCTCCAACTTTAAAAATGTAAGATAAAAGCACAGAACAATCAAGTATTTTTAATACTTAATATTTTTTGCTTTCCATAGATTAATTTTAATTAATTTGTAAAATACCTCTGAGAACTGCTAGAATATTTGACTACTGCAGGAAGAGACGGTTCCCTAGCACACTCCCTTCTTTTGTGCATGAATAGCCCTTTCCTCTTCTGAGAATGTCTAATTACTCTCCACGCTGGCCCAGCTCCCCCACCCCTCCCTTTACCTCCCGACATAACCTTTTACGTAGCTTTTTGGGAGGAACAAAGAAGAATACTAGAGTATCACTTGAGTCACAGCTCTGAGCCTGCTGAGGCTGTTGACATCACATCCAAGATGGTGATACCCAGCAGCAGGTCTCTTTGTTCACATATAATGTACATATAATCTTATGGGAAGATTTTTAGTAAAGTGAATAGACTAGTACAGAGTCACTTTAAATGTATTTTTTAAATGCCAACAGTGAAAGTACCTGAGATTGACTTAGTATCAGTCTATTGCAATTCTCTATACAGCAGAGCTTAGACTGGGAGAGGAAGAAGCAGCACCTATCAGTTGTGTTGCAGTGCTCCTGTGATAACATGGAATAAGTTGAGAGGAAGAGAGAGCAGAGTGACAGAGTGATAAGCGTATCAGTTGGCTGCTTCTCCTTTTACTGTCCAATCACTGGCTGGGGGAGGGACAAGACTCATGAGTGTTAAAGTGGTTATAAACCTCAGGCATGAAAAATGAACAAAGCACATCTCACTAAAGTTTGTACTAACCTGTATCCAAAGTATTGAGTGTGGCTCCTCTCCAATCTCTCCTCTCACTTTATCTGCTTGACTCAATAGATTAAGGTGTTACTAAACACACAACAGTAAAATCAGTCTGCAAATGCAGTAAAGCATGCTTGTTATACTCACTTTCAAACCTAAGGGGTTAATCCTCTGCATTGTGTAAAAAGGCTGTTTGATCCTGTCTTCTCTGATCCTCCTCTTGTTGAAATGACCACCTGATACAGACTGAACTCGTGGTCACATGCACATGCTCAGTTTGATGTGTATTGCTAGAGAGGTTTTTTTTTTCTTGGGAGGGTGCATGTGATCAGCACAGGGCCAATGAGCACTGTCCAGACAGAGGGTCAGAGGTTTCACATCCTCCTAGAGCAGAAAGAAAACTCCTCCTACAAGCTTTAACCAGTGCTCTGCTGAAGTCACAAGACTGCTCTAACTGCTGATGAGAAAAGGTATTTAGCAGTTTATATTTACTAAAATAATTGCATTTCCATGTTCTGTGTACTGTGGGAGACCAGGTATAGTGGATGCAGGGTCCTGGGTTTAGTATCACTTTAAATTGACAACTCAGCCTCCCAGGAGACAGCCTGCCCCCCTCCCCCCCCCCCCCCGCACACAGCAGACGAGTCATACCCTTAGCTCTATATTTCTCTGAGCCTGTGAAGAGGGGTGTGTGTAACTTTCCTCCAATCAGCTCTCAGATAACACCCAGCTCTGTGCTCTAGCTCTGCAGTGTGTGTGGCATCAGATCCCTGCCCTCTTCTTTGTGCTGCAGAGAAAAATTCTTTGATCTGTGTGTTGCAGAAGGCTGTACAGGACAGATGGCTACAGAGAAACAGGTACAACCTATGTAGGAGGATTTGTTTCATCCCTGTGTATCACCTGAGGCCAGTCACTTCACTGGGTATATGTAAGGGTTTACAATTATTTTAATTAACTGCAGCAGAATAAAATCAGGTCTCCTGTCCTGCTAAACAGGGCTGTGTTATGGGGCAGAGCTATGTAAATCTCAGGACTGAACAAATAGAAATGCAAATCCTTTAGCAGGTAACACAGCTCCATACTGTATGTGTATTTTATCTGTGTTTAGCTGTTTGCCTGGAATTCTGCTTTAATGTAAAGTTTCCTTTAAACACAGAACAGCTTCTGTATTTCTTCTGATGCATACAACACAAACACATAGCTGGGAATGGAAGTGCTAAACGCTGAGATAACTGGGTCATGGCTAGTCATTGGTAAGAGAAAAAATAGATTCCTGAATCTGTAACTCAACACATAGTACACACATCCTTTCTACCATAGGCCATGGAACACCTGCGTCATATTAAATTCATCTTCACAGCACAAATCGATTAATCATGCAATAAATCTGTAAATTTATTATCACACAAATATTGGAGTTCATACTCTGTAGAATCATAGTGTTATAATTTCCTGTGGAAGAAAACTCTGGAAGTCACTATGTTGGTTATGACTAAATTTCCTGCTGAGAGAAATTCCAAAGTGTTCGAAAGAATTTCAAACGCATCACCTCAGATCCGCTTGTGGTAAACTGTCTTGGCCCGAGGTGAGGAAATGTTGTGTCTTAATTGAAAGGAGACCAACTTTTCAGGGATTTACTACTCCAGTTACCCAAAAGAGCGATGGATTTGGACTCTCGAGTGTGGGTAAGTAATGGCAAAGTTCTTAATCATACTGACATATTTAAGTTGACCTGTCACTTTGTAGATGACATAATATTGTAAGAAGGTAGGTAGGGAAAGACAAATACTTTGGTTCATATACTTAGTTATGGAAGCTATAGATATTTTTTGTAATGCTAAAGGGAAACATTTTACTATTACCATTAACCTATTCGCTGCCAGAGCTGTTTTCTGCACACATGTTTAAAAAGTCTCTTTAGGCCTGAAGATTACATAACCCCCCCCCCCCCCTCAACATTATATCTGTTCTGAAAGTAGGCACCCTAGAGAATAAAATAGTAGTAGTTCCAATTTTTTATATGAAAAAAAATTAGTGCAATACACTTAAGGTAATATTAAGGCACACCAACACAATAAATTACCAACTTCAAACTCGGTTGAGGTTGTGCCAAGTGAATAGATACCCAACATGACAAGCCTTAAACTTGCATCTCCCGTGAAATGGCGACAAACTTCAGTACCCTATATTTTTTCATTGGTGATGCTTTAAAAGCCCCTACAAGTCATCAGAATAATGGGCCTAGAATTATTTCCCTCAATCTGGTGTGTGTGGCAATATGTAACATATCTAGCACAACCAACGTTTCTGCACATAGGAGCCCTTGATGCATACATTCACAGGTTTGTATATGTGTGGGGGGCTCAAAAATTTTGGGTGGGAGGATTTAAAGTGCTTGGATGCAACTAATTTTTACACTTTTTCTTTCTTTAATAAACTTATTTTTTCTTTAAATAGGGGACAAAAAGTCCCCATATGCATTTTTTGATGACAGGGTCTCTTTAATGAAACATCAGGGGTCTAAAAGACTGATGACAGGGATGACAGGGAGCTTAGTTTCTGTGCCAACCTTACAACTAGGGATGAGCTCTCCATTTACTTGTTTAGGCATTTGTCCGACTGCTGGATATTCAAGCCTGCTCGGCAGGAGCCAAACGTCATATAATGTATAGTACCAGGTTTTTCCTCCACTACTATACTGTATATGACTTCTTCTATTGTTAATGGTTGTTAAGGAAGTGATGGTCCAACACCCACTGCTTCTGTAGCAACCAGTGATGTCATCGGCCCTTTTTACTTACTGGCCAGATATCCCTGGGTTATATAAACAAACTGGTTGATATTGTTTAAAAAGAAAAAATAGGTCTCCCAATAATCCAACCCTTCAGGTCTGGTATGAATTTTAAAGGAGACTCAATATTTTAAAAAAAAGTCTTGGAGCCCCCCAAATTCTACACCAGAAGCTTAAGGTCTCATATGGATTTTGAGGTGGAACCCCACACACAAATAAAGAAAAATTAAAGCGTGGAGTCCCCCAAAAAATACACACCAGACCCTTATCTGAGCATGCACCATGCAGACTGGAAGGCCAGGAAAGATGAAGGCGAGTGTGCTCTCACCCTCCTAAATCCTAGGTCACATACCCTCAACATAGGGGGTACCTAGCCAGGGGGGAGTCCTCTGGCAAAAGCACCCTGTTCTCATGTTGATAAAGACAAAGGCCTTTTCCTCACAACACTGGCCAGTTGGTTATGAGAGTATATGGGTGGGGGCAGGGGTGGACTGACAACTCATGGGGCCCCTGGGCAAAAGGGGATCATGGGGCCCCTGTGTCCTTGCCCAAACTGAAAAAAGCCTATGAAAAAGGTACCAGGGGCATCTCATGGGGCCCCCTACTGTCCCCGGCCCTCGGGCAGTGCCTGAGTTTCCAAATGGTCAGTTCGCCCCTGGGTGGGGGTCTATTCAGAATCTGGAAACCCCCTTTAACAATAAGGGGGCACTCAGATACCAGCCTCCCTATGTGAACAGGTACAACTAAATTACATAATGCTTTCACACAAAAAAACGCAAACAGTAAATAAATCACTGTTCTGTCATTGACAAAATATGGTCATGTCCATATTTGATTAATGATGGCACCCAGGGAGACCACACACCTTTGTTTATATCAGCTGTCATGCACAGGCAGGCAGTCATCGGGATCAGATTTGTCAAGGACTGGAAGTTGTTTTTTTTTGTGGGTCAGTAGAATTTATTCATCATGATTGACATGGTTCTGCATCACTAGACAATGTGATTGACATACAGTACATTGTGGGACAATTTTTTTTAATAGAAGACTTGTAAAACGGTGTGCTTTTATTTCTTGTTCACTTTTTGGGGGGGGGTACCATCTCGGTACCCCCCAATTGTTAAAGGGGTTAGTATACTGAAGAGCTCCTGTACCGTAGACCCACACAACCACTGGGCCAGGGTTGTGGGGAAGAGGCTCTTGTTCTCATCAAAATGTTAACAAGGTGCTTTTCTGGGGAAGGCCATCCCTGTCTAGGTACCCCCCCCTATGTTGGTGGCATGTGGCCTGGTTTGGTTTCCATCTTTCCTGGCCTGCCAGAGTGCATGCTCAATTAAGGGTCTGGTCTTTTTGTATAGGATTTCTACTTGACATCCATACCAGACATTCATCAATAATGGTCTAGTATCTGTTTTATGGGCTATTTTTTATTTTGTTTTCTTTATTTTTTTGTGGGATTCCCCATTACCATCTATATCAGACTTTGTTTTCTAGGATAAGGGCTCGTTCACACCATGGTGCAGAGACGTCAGTTTTTCTGCACGCATTCTGCAAGGGCACAACAAAATCTATTGTTCTTTATGTGCCCTGCTAACACCACAACACTAGTATCATGTGCTGATTTTTTCTGTGCAGGAATATTCAATGTGTGTAAAACTCATTGCAGCTCACATGAAAACTGATGGAAACTGATGTCTCTGCAAGTGAAATCTGTGCATCAGTTTCCATCAGTTTGCCTGCAAATATGGTGTGAACAAGGCCTTAAGGTCTCTTTTAGATGAATGGAATCCCTGAAGATTTTGTTTATGAACAGAAGTAAGTGGCTGAAGCTGGCGATTTAAAGTGTCAATTGGCGATTTAAATCACATTTTATTTCTTTGTAAATGTTAGTTTTGCTGTAGTAGGTTGTATACATTGTACAGATTTGCCACTTCACTTGCATGTTAAAGGGATCCCCAGGCATGTTTTTGTACCACTTCAAGTCCGGACACTTTCACTCCCTTCCAGTCCAGGCCAATTTTCAGCTTTCAGTGCTATCACACTTTGAATGACAATTGCGCGGTAATGCAACACTGTAACCATATGATTTTTTTTAGCATTTTTTTGAGACAGATAAAGCTTTATTTTGGTGGTATTTATTCACCACTGGGATTTTTAATTTTTTTTGCTATATAAATGAAAAAGTCCAAAAATTTGGGGAAAAAAAGTGTTTTTCTTATAAAAGTTTGCAAATAAATAATCTTTCTTCATAAATCTTGGCCAAAATGTATTAACCTATCTTTTTAGTAAAAAAAAAAATAACCCAAATTAGTTTATAACTAAAAACTATAGTTTTTTAAAAAAATGTTTTCAATTTTTATTTTTTTTTTATATTATTATTTATGTTTTTCTTTCCAACATACCGTCACCCTAGCAGTACAGTGTCACCATAGTGACACTGTACTACTTGTGGAGGGTGATGAAGATTTTTTTTCTTTTTTTGCACTGATTGCTTTTACATCCATAAAGGCTGTAAAAGCAATCATTTCTCCTTCTCTCTGACTGCATTCCTGCAGCAATTCAGAAATACTATATAACAGGTGCAGCGCTAATATACAGATAAATGAAGATCCATATATCACATGTGGACTCGTATAAAAGTTCAAAGTGACATAGTGCATACAGGTATAAAACACTACTGATGTGTCTGGTAGAACGTGAGGAAAGGATTATATCCAAACAAAAGTTCAAAGTGAGGATGTGAATAAATTCTCAAATACTCTGATGCTTTCCAGGCAACACCGACTGTGTCTACGGTGAAAAATGGGGGTACAAATTGCGCACTCACCAAATGCGCAACCTTTATGCGCTTTTCTCTAACAAATAAGATCTCCAATCCCTCATCCAGGGTCTGGTCAGATCTGGTCAGGTCCCCTTCTTAGTCCAAACACCTTGCAGTTAGCCTTCTCCTTTGATGGTCACCACTCTCCAAGACACCTGGCTCCCACAGGAGCTCAGAAGAAAGCAAAGGAGGCCAATAGTGCAGTATGTCTTAAGGGTACATTTATTCCCACGCACAAACAGCAGATACAAGGTATGGAAGAAGCAAAATAAATACTGACCCTATATGGAGTAACCGCCGGGCCCCTCGTGGTGCCGGCGGTGCATGCGTCAATCAGTTGAAGCCTGACCCTTTATACGAGTCCACAACTTTATACGAGTCCACATGTGATATATGGATCTTCATTTATCTGTATATTAGCGCTGCACCTGTTATATACTATCTGTTGGGAGGTCTTATATGGTGCCTTTGGTGTACAGCTGCTGTCATTTTGGAAGGCGCTCGCTTATCTGTATATTTTAAAATTCAGAAATACTCTGTGAGCTGTGATTGGTCACAGCTTGTCACATGGTACAAGGCTGTTGTGAATAGCCTTGTACCATGTGACCTCTGTGATCATTCACAAATTTCACAAGTAGTAAGCAATGATGTTAGGAGGTGACATGTTGTTTACTACTCTTCATGTGGTCACTAATTGGCCAATCAGTGATCACATGAATCGATACCTCACACAGAGGTCCTGTACAGCGATCGGTGTTTCGCTGTGTCCGGAGGAGAGCGCGCACAGGCAATGAATGCGGGGGGACCTTTAGAAACGTAGACCCGCATCGGCAACGCTCCTGTTCGGCCGTTTATCTACATGGGCCAGACGGGAAGTGGTTAAAGAGTAACTTCACTTTTGTTGAAAAAAAGAAAAATTATCTCTGGGTGATCTAAGTGCATTGCAATGATTTTACAAAACTTTGTTGCAGATTCCTACCTTTTGTTTTTCTGAAGAGAGAGCGGTTTGTTTGTCTGTGTACATGTGCTCAGTGAATGTATGGAGGTGATTTCATAATTATCAATCAGCTGCTGCACCTGCAGGGCTCTAATGGGGAATGTGGCAGGGTCTGCATCACTTTAGACATGCTTTCCTATTGGGAGTATGTCACCACAAATTACATTTTTGTTGCAGGGGATGCCTGAAATGTGACTTGTATCTTAGTGAAGACTACTGGGAAATATCAGTGAGCCAAGCAGGACATTATATTTCTGGGAGGCATTCTGTACACCATCAGTGTATTAAACAACTCCAGGTACCCATATTGCATTGCATTTTACTGAAAATTACAGCACAACAGATTGAAAAGTAAAGGTAATTTTTAGTTACATTCATTTACAATATGAGGTGTGTTGCAATTGTATATGCTATATATTTTTTTTAATTTGCTCTTTTTTTTCCCACGAAAGTGGAGTTACCCTTTAGGTATTATCATTTCTTTTTTCACTATTAGTATTATTTTTGCTGGAATGGCCATTACTAATAGGGATAATAGTAATGTTTAGTTACAGCTTTAGTTAAGTCAGTATGCATGCTGCTTCCAATAACTGCCCCATCTTTTACCTAACATTAGATTAACTGCAAATAATTCTGCAAATATACAGTTGGACCATTAGTACCAACTATACATAAAACTTTTTGCTGGCACAGTAATTATTTTTACTTTTCTCGCTGACTTTTCTAGTAGTTTGCTCAGGACAAAATTAGCCCATGCAAATATTTTCCCACAGTGCAAAACAAACTCCAAAAATTCAAATCAATGTGAAAAACAAATCTATTCCTTCAATAGGTCTAAGCATGCATGTTTATGCTTTCATCCCTCACTCGCAATTATTGCCCTGATTAAATAAACGTCGTGTTGGCAGTAACTACACCTTAATGACATCACTGACATCTGGATCGCATGAGGGTCGAGGAGAAGGAGTGCTGGCTCAAGGCCAATATTAGCCAGCATGATTATAAATTTAATTCATTTGCTTGACTTACATCTTGATTTGAAGAATTTCATATCAGTTTAATTCAATATAATTGCTCGTGCTATCGTGTTTAAATTGAATTTACATAAAGGGACACACTGTTGCCACGAAGCTCTTTTCAAGAATGAGAGCGCAGCATGATTCTCACCCGTGATTTGGGAATATAAGGGCAGTCTGCCCATTTATGTGCAGAGTTTGAAGAGAAATTGTATATATTAACATAAAACAATGCTGCATTTTTAGTCAGGACCCATTCTGGGTTATTATTTATAACATTTACTTGATGGTAATTTTCACATTATTTTACCTTATAGTTTCTTACTGTTCCATATTTTGATAATTGTTTTTCATATACAGGTTTGAAAATGTCTACTGTATAGGCAGCCACTGTTTATCAGGAAATGTTACTAGCATTCCTTCCTTATAACCCAACTCTGGGCTGTTTTTAATGTCCCCAAGTGTTATGAACAATAGGCAGCTCAGGCTGCAATACTTACCTTTAATCGTGAGCTGTCCCCTGCAGTACCTTTTCTTTGACATAAAGTGGCCCAGCCTCACTCAAATTGAAAGACTGAGAGTTCAGAATGTAGAACATCAAGGTCCCACTCTTTGAAGGATCATCAACACAGTGCCTTCAATCACACTGTACTAGTGGAATAGTAAGGATTTCATAGCGCAGGCGAAGATGAGGGGGACCCTACAACACCACATGACATTCTGGTGGAACTCTGAAAAGGCTTGCTGGTATAGCTTCATCACTGTCATTGTACCTCTCTGTGGAGTTCTGTTAATGCAAAACAGTTTCTTGATTCTGTAAAAGGGATGTAGCCTGGAGAAGGAAGTATGAATTCCCTGGTTCCTAGTGATAGTGACCCTTCAGGCAACACTGCACCTTCTAACACAGCAAGACTGGAAGAGAAGATGCTTATCTGGGTGGCATGCCCATTAGATTAAATAACAGCAACAATGGCAACCAAAGACAATTACTGATTGCACTAATAACAATTTACAAATGAGATATTAACAAACCGATTTCACTAAGTACCCAAATACTGGCTCAAGGTAGCAAAGTCCACAACTCCTAGATGCTGATTTATGGGGGAGCCCCAAATACAGAATATATGCATTCAGGAGCTAAACTTCACAACAAATATACATAAAATATAAAATATACAATACCTGTTTGTGGCTGGCGTTGGGGCCCAAAACTGTGTTGGAGTGCTCTTAAACAGAGATTTGTAATAACAATTGGAAAGGGAGCAGGGGTGAACTGACAATTCATGGGGCTCCTGGGCAATAGGAGATCATGGGGCCCCTGTGTCCTTGCCCAAACTCAAAAAAGCCTATGAAAAAGGTACCCGGGGCATCTCATGGGGCCCCCTACTGACCCCGGGCCCTCGGGCAGTGCCCGAGTTTCCAAATGGTCAGTCCGCCCCTGAAAGGGAGTAATATTCAAAACAAATCTCTGGTAGGAGTATAGGAAGGATGTTGGCCAATGGCCTCACATCACTCTGCAGTTCGTCACAGAGTCTCCTCCATCTTGTGTGTGTCTGGACCTCCTGCAGTCAGGATATTTTCCTCCACTTACTGGAGTGGACATTTACAAGATATATCAGCAAATCTCTTTGAAATAAGGCAAAATCTCCATTTAGACAGTTATCATACAGATATCACTGGGAACCTGCAAAGGTTCTACCTTTTTATCACATCCTCTAAGACAAAAACAAAACTTTGATTTTGCTTTAATGTCTTTCTTTTTATTTCTTCTTTCCCTTTCATTGGGGTTACAAACCCCAGCTTGGACTTTCAGTTCTTTGTCTTGGACTACCTGAGATGTCTTCAAATTGGATGGGTGTGTTCTCTGACTGCCTTCCCATTATATGTTTCTGGGACACCTTCATCAGAATGCTCTAAGACAGTGTTTCTCAACCTTTTTCCAGTCAAGGCATCCTTTAAAATTAAGCACAATCTTGAGGCACCCCTCAAAAAAACTAAACTAATAGTTTTACATAGGGCAGGCTCCACACTCATAGAACACCCAACATTAGAGATGATTTATGTTGGGTGTCTGACTGGTATTCCAGCTTTTCTTTTTCCTCATCTTATTTCCCCTTTGCAGCTAACATGACCCCTGTGCTGAAAGAAAGGGGTGGAGTCAAAAAAGATGCTGTACAAGTGCCTTATGTCCTCCCGTTATCAACCAATGATGTCAGCAGTCGCTAAGATGCTGGTAGCTGGTCTGCACAATGCCCAAGGTTGTAATGTTGCAAAATGAAACCCGTAGCTTTGTGTAGCAAAAAAGCAGGCTTGATCCACTGGCTGTTTTGGGCAATTTGTAGGCATTTTGCCAAGACACCCCTGAAGAAGGCACCCTGGTTGAAAAAGGCTGCTCTAATGGATAGAATTAATAGGTTCCCATATTCCTTCACCATATTATATTAACTTAGAAAAGTTCTACTATGGCTCTACATGATTTTGTAGATTTGTCAGATCCCATTATGTGATGCAGAAGATCATGGAAAATCAGAGTTAGGCGTACAATAATGACAACATTTACTGGTAGATGCAGCCATCCTATTAGTGGATTTTCATTGCTTTCTATGTCTTCTGTTATTTATATGGTTGCTTGGTTGGATAAGTCTAAATCAACCAGGATACAAGATATTTTTTTCTGTTTGATTGTATTGTACCTCTAAAAGTATCAAGGAACCCTTCTAAAAATTAGGAGTTAAAATCCATATAGCTCAAACAAAATATAAAATTAAAATCCAAACAAGACATTTGAACCACTTAATGTATGAGTTCTATATCCATTCACTAGAATTCATTATGCTGCCATTAAATCAGAATAAAATGCTGTAGAGGCATGGAGTGTTTAACTCCATCCAATGATGGTAACAAAATATGATTTGCAGATATTGCAGTTGCAGCAGGTTGTGCTGGCTGTTTCGGGTCGTACACACTAATTTTAAAGATGTCATTACCCGCCATTGGCTACTGCCTATAAAACAAACAGTCACTGAAATAATTTGAATGCAAGTAGAAACCTGATATTATAATGCTATCCACATTTCGTTAAAATTACTTATTTTAAAGCTCTTTCATCTTACTAAGCAGATCTCTGAATCACCCAACAGAAAAACCTGATTAATAAATTATCCACCATAAATCTTATGATAACTTTTATGTCCTTTGGAGAATTATGAATTCACATCTGGAAAAGGAGTTCACAGGCTACTGCAAGTTTAACAACACACAAGCTTCTGCTTAAATGAAGCAGCAATGAAATACTTACACAGTGCGGCTTTACCGCGTCACTTTTTTATTTTACCCTTTTTTTTATTAGTCATAACACTGGTAGAGCTCAATTCTAGGCAGATATAAAAAGAAACAAGTAAAGTAGTTATGTATTCATTTGAAAAAAATAAAATAAATAAACATATGTGTAAGTGCAACTAGTGAAAGTACCTTAAAGTGATACTAAATCTTTTTTTTACTTACGTATACCTGCTCTCTGCTGTAGTTTTGCAAACAGCTGCCCCGATCCTCTTCTTTTTGGGTCCCCCGCTGGTGCTCTGGATCCTCGCTCTTGAGCAGTGCCCCCAGAGAAAGCTGCTTGCCCTGCTGGCATCGCTACGTGCTTGCTCCTGAGTCTTTGCTCTATGCGTCCATAAGACACATAGAGCCGCGGCTCAGCCCCGCCGCCATGCTCTCTCTTTATCTGCTCACTGGATGTGATTAACAACAGCGGGAGCTAATGGGGTCCCACTGCTGTCTCAGCCAATGAGGAGGAAGAGTCATACAGCCGAGGCTACTGTGAGCATTGTGAATCGGCTCAGGTAAGGATTGGGGGGGGGGTTGGGCTGGGGGGCCACTGCATACAGAAACCTTGAGCCTTGAGGACCACTTTAAAGTATATCAAGTACATACTATATCTGCGATACATGATGTTTTAAACCTTTAATGAGTCTGCCAGTACTGAAATTATGTGTATTTTTTGCAAAGCTGCCATCTGCCCCATATTTACTGGGACAGTCCCGAATCTAGGTCATCTTCCTGTTGATCAGATCAGCCTAATTTAAGAGGGGGCTTATGAATGGCTGGAAATCAGCACCAAAACACAAGTCCTTGCTGTGCTCCTCTCCTGCTAGAACAATGATCCTCCTGCTGAGGCTTTAACTCTCTCCCACTCCATGCTAGAGGCCTCCTCCTGACATTCCTAGCCATTAACTTTTCCCCAAAGGAAGGAATGTCCACACATAGATAGGGTTGCTGCATTTTACTGATGGTACTTGGAAATGGAATAAACAGTCACATCGCATGACATATTCTCTGGGGTCACTTGACAGTACATTGTCAATCACATTTAATGGATGGTCCATACTAGTCACACATGAAAGCATCATGCAGCCCTTTAAGTAAGCCATCTTTCCTTAAATTTTCTCTTCCTCCAACCAGTGTCATTAGTACTCACTGGGATCTCTGCAATCACCTCCTCCATGGGTACTTCTCTCCTGAAAACCCCCAAGGGCATAGTCTCATTCCAGGGAATTCTTGGCCTGGCCTAAAAGGCATTTTGCAACCCACCCTAGCACTCACCTCCAAAGAGCCAGGAAGTCTACAACCTGCTCTTCTGGCTGCAGGTATTTCTCTCTTTGGCCTACAGCCCTGTCCAGGTCCTCCACTTGCTGGCTATATACACTATATTGCCAAAAGTATTGGGACACCTGCCTTTACACGCACATGAACTTTAATGGCATCCCACTCTTAGTCCGGAGGGTTCAATATTGAGTTGGCCCGCCCTTTGCAGCTATACCAGCTTCAACTCTTCTGGGAAGGCTGTCCATAAGGTTTAGGAGTGTGCCTATTGGAATGTTTGACCATTCTTCCAGAAGCGCATTTGTGATGTCAGGCACTGAAGTCGGATGAGAAGGCCTGGTTTGCAGTTTCCGTACTAATTCATCCCAAAGGTGTTCTATCAGGATGAGATTTCTCCACCCCAAACTCACTCATCCATGTCTTTATGGGTCTTGCTTTGTGTACTGGTGCTCAGTTATGTTGGAACAGGAAGGGGCCATCATCGAACTGTTCCCACAAAGTTGGGAGCATGAAATTGTCCTAAATGTCTTGGTATGCTACCGCCTTAAGAGTTCCCTTCACCAGAACTAAAAGGCCAAGCCCAACCCCTGAAAATCAACCTCACACCATAATCCCCCCTCCACCAAACTTTACACTTGGCACAATGCATTCAGGAAAGTATCGTTTTCCTGGCAACAGCCAAACCCAGACACATCCATCTGATTGCCAGACAGAGAAACATGATTCTTCACTCCAGAGAACATGTCTCTAGTGCTCTAGAGTCCAGTGGCAGCATGCTTTACACCACTGCATTTGATACTTTGCATTGCACTTGGTGATGTAAGGCATGGAAGCAGTTTCTGGGCCATGGAAACCCATTCCATGAAGCTCTTTACTCACTGTTGTTGTGCTAATCTGAAGGCCACATGAAGTTTGGAGGTCTTTAGCTATAGACTCTGCAGACAGTCGGCAACTTCTGCACACTGTGCACTTCAGCATGTTCTGGCCCCGCTCTGTCATTTTACATGGTCTCTTTGGAGTTGCTGTTGTTCCTGTTGCTTACACTTTGTTTTAATACCACTAACAGTTGACCGTGGAATATTTAGTAGCAAGGAAATTAATTTACTTATTGCACAGGTGGTAACCTATCACGGAACCATGCTTGAATTCTCTGAGCTCCTGGGAGCGACCCATTCTTTCACAAATGTTTGTGGAAGCAGTCTGCATGCCTAGGTACTTGATTTTATAAACATGTGGCCATTGAAATGATTGGAACACCTGAATCCAATGATTTGGAGGCATGTCCCAATACTTTTGGCAATATGGTATATACAGTACATAGGTGTGGGTTGTTTGCCTCCCATGCCCCAACTGCACTAGGGCTCCTCAAACCTGGCTTATACTGTATGTAGGTACTGAAACACCCATGACATCACTAAAGGTGGGCCCTAACTAAAAGGGGCCTAGCACCTGATAATACTGTCTTCTGTAATCAGACACTATTCTGGAGCAGAGCCACCTAGTGGCAGATTAACTAGCTGCACTTGCCTTCACTGGGACCACAGCATCACCCTTAAATGAGTTACTGATCATGCGCAATAACTAAAAACAGGGTGTTAATTAAAAGGACTGCATCTGTCAGTTCCCACATAATTACAGCTGGGTCAGCCTGAAAAGTGGACATGACCTAGAAAGGAGTTCCCACAAAGTGGTCTAATTAGAAGCAGGACCACATAGAAAATGGATGTGAAATCACAGACTGGGAATGGGGATACAACCCAGTTATGTTGTTTAAAGGCAGAAAAGAAAAATGCGGTCACCAATCTTGTTCTGCTGTCTAACAGGGCATGGTAAAATTTAGGACTAGGTGGAAAAAAAAACAAGGTAGGCAGGTGGGTAAAAGAGCTCTTAAAGATGTCTATTAAATGTGCATTTAGCTGTTTGCAAGGATCTTTGCTTTAATGGTTTGGTAGAAGCTATATTGTATTGGGAGCAACCATATTTGATTACTAAATATTTATTTTTGTCAGTGCAAATCTGTTTCTATAAATAGAACTTCCCATAGACCTTAGCATGGTATTGTCTGGCTATCCCTCTTGATGGCTGGGAATCCTCCAGCCATGTAAACAAAAGGGCAGGAACAGCTTGACATCACTGAGCAAATATGGCCACACAGTCATATTTGGGCAATGACACGTATTAATTATGGTCAAGGCAATATTTTGTCAATGGCATGACCTAGGAGACCCCGCCCTTTAATTACTTTCTGTAGCAGGGCCCTAGGAGATGTTGTTTAGCACGAGTCAGAGGCAGAACTGGACACATTTCGTTGGTTGGTGGGATTTGTTTTTATCGGTGGGTGTCAGACATTGTTCATTGTGATTGTTGTGAATCTTCATTGCTGGAGAACAGGATTTACATGTTTATCAGGGGCTTTTTATTAAAAAGACTTGTCAAAAACTATGTAAGTGTCTTTAATTATTGTTTGTTTTTTTGTGTATGTAGCACCTTCCTAGGCAGCTAGGGGGAGCTAGACTCCAATTGTTAGCTAGGAGGGCTGAGTAGCAGCCTGGGTGTGATAGCTAGCAGGGTCAAATTGAGGTCAGAGCTGAGAGGCTCTGCAGGCCAGCTTTCTGGAACTTCCCACTGCACTAGAACTTTGGAGAGCGATCTAAAAGTAGTGGGCAGAGGTGAAGAGTAGCTGGTCTGTACTCTTAGAGGATCTTGGCCAATCCCCAACAAGAGGCTTGCCAAGGGACCAGGACAGCCTTTAAGAGTAACTGAGCCTGTTCAGCGGCAGGGGAGTTGGGTGGAAAATGGAGAGGAAATGGAGCTGGAGAGCAGGAGCTTGGGAGGGAGCCCAGATGGAGAGGGGTTCACCTCCAGACATAAACACTGGAAAGGAGGAAAGCTCAGCACCTTATCAGCCCCCGGAGAGGAGACCACCTGTGTAGCAGGGAAGGAGCAGCCCAGCTAGAAGGCCTGGTAGCAGCCACCAACCCATTTGCTCAGACAGAGAACTGAGTGAGTAGACCTGCATCCCCTGGGCCAGTAAGGGGAAATTAAATTAGCTTTTTACCCAGGACTGTTCAAGCTGTAGTGGCAGGTACTGGATCCTCTGTACAGGGATTCTTTCAGGCAGCCGGATTAGGAGAATCTGGAGTCTGGGGTGGTACTACAGGAGGAACTGGCTAGCTCTCCAAAAGAAGAATTTTTGCTGTAAAGAGTTGTACATAGTTCAGGAAGATTGTCCTGTATTGCCATTCCCTTGGGCATCCCATACACCCCTTACCCTTTCCAAGTTCTAAAGTCCCCTAATAAAATCCAAAAACAAGCTCAAGGACTGGTTACTGTCTCCTGGATGCAAGCCTGACTGAGGGAAATGCGTGCTGCCTGGCCATGCAGAACTATAGGGGGACCCAAACTTCAGTGACTCCTAAGGGGGTAGTGCTACGTGTAAATGAGAAGGGTTGTGGTGAGGAGGCCCTTGTCCCCATCACCATGTGGACAAGGTGCATTTCCAGGGAGGTCCCATCTGTCAAGGTACCTCCCTTCCATGAGAGGTCAAGTGGCCTGGTATAGTTTAGGGGAGCATGTCCTCCCACCTTTCCTACATGCTCAAAAAAGTGTCTGGTGTGGATTGGGGGGGGGGGGGGGGGGCATGCTTTTTTTTTTCTTTCTTACATGAGGTCCCTCTAGACATCCACCTGGCTGGATGCAGCCACTGTTTGGGTAACAATTTTTCATCCATTTTTCAGTCAAATGATGTTGGGTGGGAGAATGACAACAGGATTGCATACATACCAAAATCCAAATAGTGTATGGCTAGCTTATCCCTCTTTAGCCTCTTTGCAACTGCAAACTGTCAGTGAACTTTATTAGGCACAGTTCCCTATATTTTGAGCATATTACTCTAGTTTCCATTTCAGTGGGATCGCGCAGCTATGTGCTCCTTTAGTCCTGAGATGGCGCTGTCACTGACAGATGCTGGTCTCAGAAGGTGATCCAAAATGTTTGTTTATGTACAATATCTCTCTCTATATACATCTAAACTAAAGAAGATATAGCCAAAGAAGAAATTTAAAGACTTTTCCTTTTTTAACTTTTTTATATATGAAGTATTTCTAGAGATTTCTCTTACTCCCTTAAGGAACCAGTTGTTTACTTTGAATTTTTGCCAACCTTTACTTTTTTGCAGGTTTTGTAGTTTTTTTGTAACTCTCAAAAGATGAAAGAGTTCCTCCAGTTTTATATTTTCAAATGTTCTTTTTAATTATTTATGCCATTTTAACAGTAGAATTAAGCCAAATAGATATATTTTTAATGTTTTTCTAAAACGTATTGCCCAAGGGGATACATTATGTAATGTGTTTAGATAAAAATAATTTGAAACGCTTTGTTTGACCTTTCATTTGCTTCATGAGCTGCTTCCCCATCCAACACTTGTAATCTTACTATTGGAGCTGCAGACTGGAAAGACTTGAAGGAGAGAGTAATTTTCATCATGTTGTTTCTAACCACTGTACCATATTTCTATAGACACTAATTATATTCCTTTTGCACTTCTTTCTGGGGAAAAACCTGATGGAAGGGGGTTCTGTATCAACAACCAGCAGGTAATCTGTATCAACATAGAAGAGAATATACATCGATCAGCCATAACATTCTGACCACCGGCAGGTAAATGGCACCTGAAAGTGGATGGAATATGTTAGGCAGTAAGTGAACATGCTGTCCCTGTGTTGAAAGCATTAAAAATAATAAGTAGGCAGCCATAATGTTATGGTTGAACAGTGTATGTTGCCAGTTTAAAGTGATCACATCACAATCAGTACGAGTGCCAGGTGTAAGGGCCACTTAGACCACTTCATCAGACATCAAATGCCAGATATAGGGGTCCTGCATTGCCCTGAAACGTTGCACTTGCAATAATTGTGATACAACGGCATTACTACATTTCTAGACTATATCATATGAATTCATGGTGTGCTGGTGACATATATTCTCTTCCATTTTACCTTAGATTGTAGGCCCTTGAGGGTTAGGGACTGATGTGAATGTACAATATATATGTAAAGCGCTGCGTAAATTGACGGCGCTATAGAAGTGCCTGAAATAAATACAAAAATATTACAATTTAATAGACAGTCACAGGTGGTCTGAAGGAGTAAAACAAAGGAGGTTACAAGTAAAAAAATGGCCTTTTGATAAGTGAAAATATTGTTTTTGCCCCAACCTACAGTAACTCACTCTATACTTCTCCAGGTGCCTACTTACCTGCATCCCTCCAGGCAAAATTTCCTTTGCACTGGCTGCCTCTGATAACACTGTTCAACAGGTAAAAAGTTTTGGGCATAAAATTAGCTAATCTTACATAATTTTGGGGTGCTGAAAACGAAAATGACCCTAAAAAATGTTGATTGGCTCTAGTTTCCATGATATATTCACCCATCTAATGACGTAAGCCATTCAAAATTATGATGCAACTTCAGCTGCATATTGCGCAATTGATACTGGTGACCAATAGAAAATTGCATGTATACTGAGATGATGCAATATTAGCCTTTAATTGCATCACTTCACTGCATAAAAGCTGCAGTATCTGTAGCTGATTGTAGTTCGACAGCGTCTTTACATTTGGTTTTATGCTTATATAGGCTACTCAGTAATGCCTCGAACTTGTGTGAATAAAGCAGATAATTTCTGCTATATCTGCGGTGAAATAACTTTTATCTCACAAAAAAGGAGGATAACAGGAATGATTAAGAAAGCCTACAACTTGTATTTTGGCTGCAAGATAGGAGACCAGGACAAGAGCTGGGCACCACATATATGCTGCAATTCTTGTGGGACGGCACTGGAGCAATGGTTGAATGGAAAAAAGGCATCTATGCCTTTCGCTGTGCCAATGATTTGGAGAGAGCCAACAGATCATGTTAGTAATTGTTACTTTTGTATGGTGCCTCCAATTGTAAAAGGGCTAAATAAGAAGAAAAAGTTATCTGTGCACTATCCAAATATTCCATCGGCAATACGTCCAGTTCCTCATGGAGAGGGGCTACCAATTCCTAAAGCACCAGAATCCTTCGTGGTTGAGTCAAGTGAGGAAGAACCTGAAGCGTGTAGTCACGTGCAGTTGTAAAAGATAGCCCTTTCCTCGAATACAAGAGAAAAGCCAAGAGAAGCAAAACCGACACAAACTGAAGACAAAACTAGTGAGAATCCTAAGTATTAAAATGATTCAACTTAGCTTATGGCTATAATTTTTCTTGGTAATCCTATGCAATATATTATGCCATTTAGGCTTTGTTATGTAGTCAATATCACTTGCTTTATATTTGTGGAAAGACATCTATCTATATAATTATTGTGCATTATGTAGTCATTACGCCTAGAGTAGAAAACTTTCCGTTTACAGAAAAACTAGAGCCAATTGACAAATTTCATTGTTATATTTGAACTCAGAATGTGAAATTCATTAAGAAATGGATCCTTTTGTTTCCAAAACTGGCAAAAAATAAAAATTTGTTGAACAGTGTAATTTAATTGCCTATAAACTTCTATGGAACTGTGTCCCAAGGGTCTCCTGTGTTAAAGTTATATGATCATGGTAATAGTTGTCTCTTCCTGACAAAAATAATTTTTAGCAATTTTGTGATACCAAGATTAGGAGTTCTCTTCACTTTAAATTGGCCCTCTCACCATTATAAAAAAAATCAAGCAAAAAGAAATTAAACAAAAAGCCTAAATACTGTATCCTTCCAACATGTAAAAAGCACTGCTCTACATTCCTGGGTGTGTGGCCAAGACGGTGGAAATTGTCCTTTACTGCTTCTACCCTCTGTTGTCAGTATAACCCAAAGACGTGCTTGTAGGTCATTGGCCCCTGTCTAAATTGACCCTAATATATGTATGAATGTGAGTGAAAGACCTTAGATTGTACGCCCCTTGTATACCCTATGTAAAGCTCTGCGTAAATTGTCTCCACTATATAAGTACCTGAATACTTTCTTTTAAGGCTTGCTGGGTTGTGGTTGGGGGGCAGTAAGATCAAGTGGTTGAATTGCATTTTACTGCCCTCCAACTGCTCACACTTGAGCTGCCAAGCAGCGGAACGGGTTGATCACCTGCCACAGCCACAGCCACAATGCTTTGTTTCACACCTGCAGCAAAAATGTCCCACCCTGCCACATTTGGGAGGCAGTAGCACCGCTGAACACAACCCACTGAAGAAAATGACATGATGGTGCAGCATTTACGTATTTAAAACAGGCTTTGAGGAAGTGACATGTCACCTCCTCACCAACTGTTAAACGCCTCTCAAAATTGCTTTTCAGTGACAATATTGTCACACATGTAAACTTAGCCTTAGCCCTGCTCTGGAGATCTTCACTCTCTAGCGGTCCACAGCTGCTGCATCAAAAATGTCTCGGCTCATCCTGCATTACTGCAGGATTACTGCAAGAGAAAACAAATACATCCACACATCTAAGTGCTGTTAAGCTATAAAATATGATCATTTTTATTATTGGGTTTAGATACACTTCACCACATCAGCATTCACATAGTTGTTGAAAATAATACAAAAAATATGTTTAATATGTGTATTTCCTATGATCTCAACACCATCTAGTGGCCATAATGTGATATTTTCCTGAATGGTGTTTTTAAGGAAAATAATGCATTATGACCACTAGATGGAGCTGATGATCACTGAAATACATTTATTAGACACATTATGGGGATGATTTGTGGCAGCTTTGTGAATTCTGAGCCATTCAGACAGCAATTTTTTTTATAAATAGACCCCTAAGCATGCACCCTAATGCACTGCATGATTCTATGCAGACTTGACAAGTCTACTCAGTTAATTATCATTTGCAGAGGAAAATGTAAGTGTATACCAACCCAAACACATTTTTAGCTGGTAAGGATTAGAAACCCTGTCTGGTTTTTGCTGCTGATATCCTGTTTACTGTTAGAGAAACATTCCCTCCCTTCCTCTCCCACTGACAATGGCTTCACTAACAGGGACATATAATGCAATACAAATCTTACAAGGGTTTTAGCCTTCCCCTACTCTCCATAAACAAATAAATAAATACATTCCCCAGGAGGAGGGAAAGGAGCTGCGTTTTCTCAGGCTGTACAGTGCACAGCTTCCTCTGGCCATGAGGGAGACTAGAGAGTGCATATTGCTGTCCAGTGTGCACCATCAATGCTACATATCAGTGTCCTAAGCTGGGGGATGCTCACAGACAGATTCACTTGGGTGCAGAGCAGAGAGTTGATTAATTGCTCTGTGTGACCAAATGGTGAGCTGTAATATCACTGGGACTGATGAACTGCTGCTGTGAGGATTTACTATCTGCTGCTAGAGATACTGAGCCCTTTAGGAACTGATCATACAGCCATCTAGTAGCCTTATTGCTGCCTGCAGGCTTGACTGGGACTATTTTCATGTGTGCCAACGGTACATCGGAGTCTCAATGCTAGCCGGCTGAAGAGTTAGGACTAAAGACTGTCCCTTTACAGCTGCTACACATAGACCTTATGCTAAGAGATACTTCTCAGGGAACATTGCACCATGTCCTAGCCATTCTCCTATAATGCATTCTAAACTATTTATAGTATTATTCACATTGCAGTTAATGCTTTTATGCACCATTTATTGCTGACTTTGCTGATGTATGTGTTGATTCTACTCTACTGGTACATAACTCTATTCTAAGTCATTTTTGTATAGTGATTATACTGTCTAGTGGACTGTGTCTAAACCTACCTTCTGTGTGATCATTTATGCTCAAACTGCCATTTATCCTAACCTGTATCAAGACATTGAATTCACTTACCACTAAATAGTCTTGTTTCTATTTTTTGGTACTAATTCATAGTCAAGTTAAAGGTATCTATGTTCATATTCTTAAACGTGCTTGCAGTAACTTTGATTCAATCAGATGTGTCAGAGGGGCTGAAGATGTTGTTGGAGTTGAGGCACCAGCATTCTTGTGGCAGTAGAGCTACAATGTGGGCAGGGCCCACCTTTGTCCATGCACATGTGGAGTAACTTTTGCCATGTATGTTTTCATCAATGCTCGTGACCAGGTAGGGCCATATTCATGTGCAAGCAACATTATGGCAGCACTCCAGATGAGCCATATATAGTGGAGTAGTTTAATGCACAGAGTCCCCAGTGAAGTGTCTTGTCCCTTGTTACTACACAACTTGCTGTCAAGCGGTTGCATTTAGGAGGGACACTTCTGAGCCCGTGCCCTCTCCACCTCACTCTTAGTGACAAAATGGGGTCTCACCAAGCATCTAGCACTGACCTCATGCATACTCTCACTTAACTTCTTCACACTCGTACCATATGGTCCAGTGCATTAGACCTCCGTACCACAGGTTCAGTTCCAGATGCTTTTGGGGAAACCTACCGCTAGGAAGGGAGCCAAACCACTGACCCCTCGCTACTGGAGGAACCGTCACCATTGCCACGTGCCATGCTTCTGACTGGATGCTGTGAACTTTGCACTAGTTACTGGTCACTCCTAGCAGCTGCATTCCTCCTCCGACTTGTGATGCAGAGTTAACCTTTTGCAGCGGCCTTACTTCATACCCCATTGTGTGTTACAGACCCTGTTCTTCTGATAAGCCTGAAGATTTCTTGTAGCAAAGTCCAACAGAACATTTCAGTGTAACATGATTACAACCTTATCTAACCTGAGTTGCCCGGGCATACCTTAACAAAGATGGTAATCCATAAGTGGCATCTTCCAAAGCTTGACAGTTTCTTCAATCTTCCGGTGTTCTGAAGTACTATTAGGCACAGCAACCTCTAATAGTGTCCCATGTTGATCACGGCAAGTAGCAGGAAAAAGGCCCCCTGGACCCAACTTTTCTCCCCCTTTTATATCACAAAGGGTAGGAAGGCAGGGTCTAGAAAGCCCAGGAAGGAGTCCAATATAGGTTAACCTCTTACCCACCTGGGCAGGCTAACTGGCACGCTAGAAGAAAACCCATACTTGTAGGCAAACTGCCTAAACATATACAGTGGGGCAAAAAGGTATTTAGTCAGCCACCAATTGTGCAAGTTCTCCCACTTAAAAATATTATAGAGGCCTGTAATTGGCATCATAGGTAGACCTCAACTATGAGAGACAAAATGAGAAAAAAAATCCAGACAATCACATTGGCTGATTTGGAAAGAATTTATTTGCAAATTATGGTGGAAAATAAGTATTTGGTCAATATCAAAAGTTCATCTCAATACTTTGTTATATATCCTTTGTTGGCAATGACAGAGGTCAAACGTTTCCTGTAAGTCTTCACAAGGTTGGCACACACTGTTGCTGGTATGTTGGCCCATTCCTCCATGCAGATCTCCTCTAGAGCAGTGATGTTTTGGGGCTGTCGCTGGGCAACACAGACTTTCAACTCCCTCCAAAGGTTTTCTATGGGGTTGAGATCTGGAGACTGGCTAGGCCACTCCAGGACCGTGAAATGCTTCTTACGAAGCCACTCCTTCGTTGCCCGGGCAGTATGTTTGGAACCATATTCATGTTGGAAGACCCAGCCACGTTTCATCTTCACTGCCCTTGCTGATGGAAGGAGGTTTGCACTCAAAATCTCACGATACATGGCCCCATTCATTCTGTCCTGTACATGGATCAGTTGTCCTGGTCCCTTTGAGGAGAAACAGCCCCAAAGCATGATGTTGCCACCCCCATGCTTCACAGTAGGTATGGTGTTCTTTGGATGCAACTCAGCATTCTCTCTCCTCCAAACACAACGAGTTGTGTTTCTACCAAACAGTTCTATTTTGGTTTCATCTAACCATATGACATTCTCCCAATCCTCTTCTGGATCATCCAAATGCTCTCCAGCAAACTTCAGACGGGCCCAGGCATGTACTGGCTTAAGCAGGGGGACACATCTGGCACTGCAGGATCTGAGTCCCTGGCGGCGTAGTGTGTTACTGATGGTAGCCTTTGTTACATTGGTCCCAGCTCTCTGCAGGTCATTCACTAGGTCCCCCCATGTGGTCCTGGGATTTTTGCTCACTGTTCTTGTGATCATTTTGACCCCACGGGGTAAGATCTTGCGTGGAGCCCAAGATTGAGGGAGATTATCAGTGGTCTTGTATGTCTTCCACTTTCTAATTATTGCTCCCACAGTCGATTTGTTCACACCAAGCTGCTTGCCTATTGCAGATTCAGCCTGGTGCAGGTCTACAATTTTGTTTCTGGTGTCCTTCGACAGCTCTTTGGTCTTCACCAAAGTTGAGTTTGGAGTGTGACTGTTTGAGGTTGTGGACAGGTGTCTTTTATACTGATAACAAGTCCAAACAGGTGCCATTGATACAGGTAATGAGTGCAGGACAGAGGAGCCTCTTAAAGAAGAAAGTACAGGTCTGTGAGAGCCAGAAATCTTGCTTGTTTGTAGGTGACCAAATACTTATTTTCCACCATAATTTGCAAATAAATTCTTTCCAAATCAGCCAATGTGATTGTCTGGATTTGTTTTCTCATTTTGTCTCTCATAGTTGAGGTCTACCTATGATGCCAATTACAGGCCTCTCTCATCTTTTTAAGTGGGAGAACTTGCACAATTGGTGGCTGACTAAATACTTTTTTTCCCCACTGTATATATATATATATATATATATACTGTATATATATATATATACTGTGTGTATATATATATATATATATATATATATATATGTATTGTAAGCTCCAAGGAGCAGGGCCCTCCTATCCCTCTTGTATTGAACTGTATTGTTGCTGTATTGTCTCCCTTTATATTGTAAAGCGCTGAGCAAACTGTTGGCGCTATATAAATCCTGTATTATAATAATATCTAGGCAATGAGGGGAAATCTCTCTAGAGCGTCCTCGGAAAACCTATATAAACCTGACAGGGTTTCTGATGCTTTCCCACTTTATCCAAAACTAAGAAAATAAAAGGTTTAGCTTCACATACATCACTGCTTATTTAAACATATATACTGTATGTATATGTAAGAAGACTAACTAGATATTTTAATGTTCGCCTGGAGTTTTTCTTTAACTGACATAAGTCCTGAAATTTTTCTTGAATGGACTGATGTTAAGTCATGTTTGGGGGGAGTGAGGAACAGATTAAGGAAATATGAAAAGGTTCATCTGGTATAAGTTTATGAAATCGGAAAAGCTGTGCCAAAGTTAAATCAAGAAATACTGTGTCGTATATCCAAAATGGAACGGGAGAAGCTCATTTACTACAGGGTCAAACAGCAACGCTGTTACATTATTCGATTCCATTAACTACATAACCTTTTTAAATGAATCGGTTATTTAGCATGAGGGGCCGTAATGTTTCTGGAATTAAAAACTTGATTAAACATAAGTATTTGTTAAATGAAATGAGCAAAGTGTTCTCCAAGCCAAATATGTCATTTGCAAATCTAAAACCTAATTTATTTCCCAGCAGATGTTTGTAATAAGGGGAGAAATGCTGAGTGAACGGGAAGAACACCATTAAGCTAAGGTAACCTTAAAGAATTTTTATATAGTTCCCAATAGCGTACACCCACTATGTGATAAATATCTGAGGCTGGGCCAGGGCTCCTGGCTCTGCTTACTCTGCAATACACATGAATTTCAGTCATGTCATTCATTTAATACAGCAATTCATATTTTTATGGGGGAACCTGTCATTAAAGGAAAACTCATGCAGAAGACGACAAATTGGGAAATTTATCAGGAAAGGAATGCAGACTAATTCTTATGAATATATGGCTGAAAATGATATTGTGTTGCATCTATCACTGAAAATGTTCATAAAGAGACCTTGTCACTAGTGAGGAGCTGAAGTACCTTAGTTCGGTTTGGGGCAGATTCGTTAAACTGTACTGAGGTTCTGGTGCCAAATCCAAACCCAATTGAAGTTGCTGGGAGACAAAACTTAACAGAGAAGTTTAATTTTTTTGTTTTCATTAGAAACAATACTTATCTAGGTGGATGCAGCATCGGTCTGATGCTGCATCTGTCCCCGGCTGGCTCTAAGACTAATAACTCAGATGAAAGACCACTGATCGCTCAGTTCTCAGTGCTTCATAAACACATCAGGCTTACTGAAGCGCTGGACTGTAGAAGGGGCAGGATTGGCTGGCTCAGGCTCCCAGGGGACTGCTGAGCCAGGTGCCGGTCCAGACATCTGGTTGGATCCCAAATTTAAAGTCAGGATCTTTCCCCAGCCTGAACCGGCTGAGTGACGTCAGCCCGCTGTCAGCTGAAAACAGGTCACAGGAGTGCAGAACAAACTGCACCTCTGTGATCCAAAATGAGCTTTGGCTGTACTTCTCCCTTAAAGTGGAACTTTAGTCAGAAAATTAAGTCCTGCTAGATAACTTCAGGCTGACTCCTTCTGCAGGTATAGCTTTGTAAAACTATAAAAAAATAAGCGCCCATACTGTTTAAAATCCAGTAATACACTATCTCACCCTGCTCTGCTCGTGCTCAGTTGCTATCTATTTTTTGACACTGTGCCAAAAATCAGAGCCACTAGGGGACACTCTGCTGACAATATTATGATTTACTGCTGCTCAGGGGCTCTGGGATTTAGCAAAATGGGAGCCTCCGGCAAGAAGAAACAGGAGCAATGCTAGAGGCACTTTACAGCAAACACTCATTTTGGTAGTGTAATTTTTAATGTGGAATGCTGCTTGTAAAGAAAATTATTTTTTGTTTACAGTAATGTTCATTTTCAAGGCTAATAAGCAAAGGATTGTGAAAAAATATGGGGAATGGGCACTGCCCTGGGAAACATGTACCAAACCAAAAGTTAAAAAAAAAAATCAATTTGGCAGGAAGTAGCAATTTTAATAATGCTTACCATGAAACATTAAAAAATGCCAAATTCCTTTAACCGCCTCCCATCCGCCATATAGTACAATGACGGGAGCAAGGCGGTTCTTTCGTTCTGGGAGGACGTCATATGACGTCCTCCCATTCTAACCGCACATGCGCGGCTCCAGGAGTGCGCAACGTGCGATCGGCAATGCGCTGTGTCCCTCGGACACAGCGGATCACAGATCCATGGAAAGAGCCGAAGATGTCGGCTCGGTCATGTGATCAGCTTTGTCCAATCACAGCTGATCGCATGTAAACAGGGAAATGCCAGTTATGGGCATTTCTCTCCTCACAAGCTGTCATGCTGATGATCAGTGTGCCCTGATGATCAGTGTAGCCCCAACAGTGCCACCTGTCAGTGTCCATCAGTGCCAGCTGTCAGTGCTCATCCATGCCACCTGCCAGTGCCCATCAGTGCCACATCAATGCCACATATCAGTGGCCATCTGATCTGCCTTTCAGTGTCACTCATCAGTGCCAGTCAGTGCCACCTATCAATGCCAGTCAGTGCCACCTATCAGTGCCAGTCAGTGCCACCTATCAGTGTGCATCAGTGCCGCCTATCAGTGCCCATCAGTGCTGCCTATCAGTGCTGCCTAACAGTGCCAGTCAGTGCCACCTAACAGTGCCAGTCAGTGCCGTCTATCAGTGCCGCCTATCAGTGCCATATAAGAGTGCTGCCTTTCAGTGCCCATCAGTGATGCCCATCAATGCCCATCAGTGCCACCTACCAGTGCCTCCTCATCAGTGCCAATCAGTGCCACCCATCAGTGTCCATCAGTGCAGCCTATCAGTGCCCATCAGTGCAGCCTCATTAGCGCACATCAGTAAAGGAGAAAAATCACTTATTTACAAAATTTTTTAACAAAAACTAAGAGAAAACTTGATTTTTCTAAATGTTCAGTGGTTTTTGGTTTGTTTAAGAAAAAAAAAAACAGAGGTGATTAAATACCACCAAAATAAAGCTCTATCTGTCACAAAAAAAATGATAAAAATTTCATATGGGTACAGTGTTGCATGACCGTAATTGTCATTCAAAGTGCAACAGCGCTGAAAGCTGGCCTGGGCAGGAAGGGGGTATAAGTGCCCTGTACGCTAGTGGTTAAATAACATGCCTGGGGGATGCCCTTAACCTTCCTGTGAGGTGGTGTATCTGTGGGATGTATAACAATGTACTACAGAAAAATAGACATTTACAAAGGAAAAATATGCAGGATAAAATTGCCAGTAAATGACAGCTCTCAGCTGCTTTATTCTGTTGGTAAAAACAAAACTTCTGGTGATCCTCTTTTTCTATACTAGATACTTATCCTGGATAAGGTTCTGGTATGGCTGTTAATGGGGGCTCCACAAAAAAAAACTGTGTTAGGTTTCCCCTAAAAATACTGTATGTACTTCATGATGAGGATCCGGTATAGATTTCAAAGAGGAAGCTACACAAAATAAAAAAACACCCTCGGGTCTCCCCCATATTCCAGATGCCATGACCATTGCACCAACTGGAGGACCACAACAAGCGTCAACTGAGAAGGAACACAGCAGAAGGTAAAAAGGAGTCCACAGGAGACAGCAGAAAACATAGGGACAACCATCAGGAAGATGCACCAGTGAGTGTTCCCCAGCTGACTGTTCAAAGCCCAACTGTGTCCCAGATGTCTTACCCATTCACAAATGACCTCTAACCATAGCTGAGGAAGGCTACTGCAGATCAGTGCATGACAAGTACTAATAAATGTATTCATTACATTAAACATTTCACCCCATTTTTACAACTGTGCTGCTCCTTTTTTCCATTTCCAAGTTCTTGAGTCAAAGAAGGATCACGTCAGATCAGTATTTAGGTTTATATTTATAGACATAAGTAAATCTAAAAATATAAAGTCTTTATGTTCTGACATTTCCAATCAATTTTTGAATGATTTAGGCATTTAATAATTGAACACAGTTTGTAAGACATTTCAGAAAAGTTTAAAATGTGTTTTTGTTTCTTTTGGGTTTAAGCCAGAATGACAGCAGGAGAAAACTTACATTTGACATTCTCATAGACAGTTGTCTATTGTATAACTTGAAAGGGTTAAGTACGTCATACAAGAGGATATGTTACATCAGCATATCCATGGGACTTTTCTGTAGAATTTTAAAAATGTTAGCACAGTATGTAAAAATCTTTCATGCTACATTACGGTGTATCTTTCTTCTTTTTTATCTTGCTCTTTTACCTCCTCAATTCTTTACCTGGCAATTCCTCTCCTCTTTTCCTTTTCCCCCTTCCCCTTTCCCCCTTACCTTATTTCTTCCTTACCTTTTTCCCTTTCATTTTTTCCCTTACCCTTTTCCTTTTTCCCTTACACCTCTTCCTTTTTTCCCCTCATCCTTTTCCTTATTCCCTTACCTTTTTTCCTCTTACCTTTTTCCCTTTCCTTTTTTTCCTCTTATGCTTTTTCTTTTTTTCCTTGCCCTTTTCCTTTTTTCCCTTAACCTTTACCCTTACCCTTTTCCTATTTCCTTTACCCTTTTCCTTTTTTCCCTTATCCTTTTTCTTTGACCTTTTTTCCATTACTCTTTTCTGTTTTTTTTTTCCCTAACCTCTTTTTTACTTTTTTCCCTCTCCTTTTTCCTACCATTTTCCTTTTCCTTCCTTTCCTTATCCATTTCCTTTTTCCCTTGCCCTTTTCCCTTTTTTTCCTTATCCTTTTCCTTTTTTCTGTTGCCCTTTTCCTTTTTCCCTTCCTTTTTCCTTTTTTTTCTTACTTTTCTCCTTTCTCTTTGATTTCCATTGTAATCTCCATTTCCTTTCTTTTTCATTGCCTTTTGGTATTTTCATTTTATTCCATTGTCTGTTATATTTTTCTGTTTTTATTTAAGTTTCTTTGTACCCTGCCTTTCTCAGTCATACCAAATGAGCTGAATTCCAGCATCCTTGAGGCCTATGTAAAACCAATCATTTGTTTATTAATATGCCTGATACTTTGTGTGGCATTGACAGAGAGCAGAAGGCGTTACCTGTAAATATATATAGAAGAAATATTGTTTACAGAATTTATTATATAGTTTAACAGACATACACACATAGATTTTTGTGAAAATGGGGTGAAGGATAACACTGTTTCATATCACATTATTTGTATAGTTTTATGCAGGTATGCGGACACTGATATAGGTTTCATTCTAAAAATTTTGAAAAATAATCCTTATATATGCAAAAAGAAGATTTTCACAGACATCTTATATATCAGGGAATTTCCTCCCATCTCATTTTGTGGTTTGCTTCATGTTTGCTCCAGGAGACCCCTAACTCCGAGAAAGTTTGCCAGCAGTGAACAAATTGGTTATTAGATTGTCTCTATGACTCATGTGTGACTCGATGAGATTGTATGTCCCATCTTATTAAGGAATAGGAATAAAAAACAGCAGCTGAACTTAGTTCTCCCTGACAGAACATTTCATTTGAACATCCTAAAATGGTTCTATATTTTTACCATGTCCAGTTTTTCATACTTGATGTACAAATATTATTTGGTGAATGTCATATATAATAAAGACCTATAAAAGGGAACATTACATAGTCTCTGAGAATTCTCTTTATTGCCTCTTATTTTACCTGCTTGATGTTGGTTGTCCAGTTATAATGGACTAATGAAAAGCACTGGAGGAGATAAAGGAAAGTGGGTGGGTGTAAAATAAAATTACCTAGCTGCCATAGGCAGATAAGATTACAATATTTAATACAGTGGGGCAAAAAAGTATTTAGTCAGCCACCAATTGTGCAAGTTCTCCCACTTAAAAAGATGAGAGAGGCTTGTAATTGGCACCATAGGTAGACCTCAACTATGAGAGACAAAATGAGAAAAAAAATCGCTTCTCGGCCTTTTGGCTAAGATCAAGTGTAGTATCTGTTCTTATCAGTGTCCAGTGGGGGTGCTCCCGACCATTCTAGCTTTGCGGGGATGGTTGTTGTATAGTACCCTCACTGGTATGATGGGGGTCCGGAAGGCTAGTACCGGAGGGACAGAAACCAGGGAGCGCCATGATTCATTCTGGGGCCTTGGGAGTAATTCCTCTGGGAAGACTGGAAAGACCCAGTACCTCCTGATTTGGACGGATCTACCTTGGTCTGGCCTGGGGCTGGGGATGCAAAAAGTCCGCAAACTCAGTGCCCCCTGGGGAAGACGCTCTCAGGGGTGTCACTAGTAACACTTGGGTGTGGGACCCCACGGTGTGAAGATGACACATGGCCACTGTTTTTCACCTCTTTTTGCACAGCGCCCTAAGGACCAGGTCTTTTGGCTAAGTCCAGGCAATTTTTGCTACGGGCCTCAGGGCCTGGTCTGTGCACAATTCGGCACGGAACCACTTTTTTATTTTTTCTTTACTATTATTTATTATGCACTCCCACGTTTGTCACTTTTTGCTCTTATGTGTGTGTTTTTCACGGATGGAGGGTGTGGGTCCTCGGGCCTACCCTGAAGTCTAGGGGGAGGATGTGTAGCCTTTTGGTTCCTTCCTCCCCTGATCCCTAGGGGGCTTTTCTTCGGGAGAGCCCCCTTGCCTAGTACTGGATGTCCGGCTTCGGCTGGGCATAGGGAACGGTGGTCCACAGGCCTTTTGGCCAGGAGGACCAATTGGGAACCTTGTCCCCGTCAGGAGCTTCGTGCCCCGGGGGATCAGGGTAAGCGGTCCAAGCCCCTTTAGGGGTAGGACACAGCACACCCCTAAGTGCACTTTTTCGTGTGGTGTTTTGCATTTGCACTTTTTTTGTGAACACTTACGGGTTTTTTCGTTATAGTTGCACGTTTGCGGACTTAAAAAAAAAAAATAGTGGAGTTTAGAGTGTGTCTGTTTGAGGTTGTGGACAGGTGTCTTTTATACTGATAACAAGTTCAAACAGGTGCCATTGATACAGGTAATGAGTGCAGGACAGAGGAGCCTCTTAAGAAGGTACAGGTCTGTGAGAGCCAGAAATCTTGCTTGTTTGTAGGTGACCAAATACTTATTTTCCACCATAATTTGCAAATAAATTCTTTCTAAATCAGCCAATGTGATTGTTTGGATTTTTTTTCTCATTTTGTCTCTCATAGTTGAGGTCTACCTATGATGCCAATTACATCTTTTTAAGTGGGAGAACTTGCACAATTGGTGGCTGACTAAATACTTTTTTGGCCCACTGTAAGTACAAAAATGGTTAGATGGGCAGCACAGTGGCTAAATGGTTAACACTTCTGCCTGGCAGTACTAGGGTCGTTGGTTCGAATTCCAGCCACGGCACCTCCTGCCTGGAGTTTGCATGTTCTCCCTGTGCCTGCGTGGGTTTCCTCCAAGTACTCTGGTTTATAATGTAATATATTGCAGCTTACCAATCATTAGTTGTGGTTATTATATGCATTTGTTTTCAAAATAAAATTAGAATTTAGTCAATTAACGAAAACTATGACAAAAATCAATTCCAGTTTTCACCAATGAACGAAGACAGAATGAAAATGTGAGGGAGGGGCATTTCCCTACCTGAACATCCTCTTTCCTCAGAGTTCCACCTGTCTGTTAAATCCCCAGCCCCTTGACTCTATCGGTAAGCTGTATTGGCTGAGAAAAGCAGGCTCCCTCTATCTGCCTCCTGCCTGAGAGTCACAGAAAAGGAACTCCTCCATCGGAATCATTCATATCTGTCTAGATATGATGTAGTGAGTGTTTCCCCTCCCAGCAAGGTAGCAGAGCTTAGCACTGTGTAAAATAATAGCCTTCCCAGACCGTCCAATTCTCTGCCCTGTTAACTCCCTTACTACCATTTACTTCACCAACCCCACTTAAAGCCTAAACCTGTATTTATGGTTTGTTCAAACCTTAAGCCCGGGTTCACACCAATGCGGTGCAGGAAACGCTGCGAATCCTGTGCGTTTCCTGCAACGCATTGCAATCACATCACATTCATGCGATCTGGTGTGGGTGTCAATATTAAACTAATGACACCCCGAAACAGATTGCATAACGCAATGCCATTGCCAGAAATCGCAATGGGTGTTCTCTCAGGTGTGGATTTAAAAAAGGGTCCTGCACCTTTTTGGTGTGGATGCAATGCAATTTGATCCATACAAAGTGTATGTTTCAAATCTCACCACACAGACATTTGCATGTAATTCTCACAGAAATGTGGTGAAATTCCTGTGCCAATAACATGCGGTGCCCCGCACCACATCGTGTGAACCAGCTGTAGTACCATAAGTAACAAGTTATTAGATTTTTGCTCCAGGAGTATATAATGAGTTTGAAAATTCTGTAGAAATGCTTAAATAATGCGTTACAACTCAACCGGTTCCCCTCCGCCCTATAACAGAAATACTGCTACAGGGCTGCAGGGTTGTGTAGTCATGTATATATGCATGATTTTGCATTTCCGGGTAGCGAGAGTGCAATCCCGCATCGCCATTCGCGGCCTTAGCTGTCAATCACTGGGTCTTGTCTGGTGATTACTCACCAGTGATTACTCACCGGGTGATCGCCGAGTACCTCCGACGATGGGGGAGAGACCTGTATATAAACAACACAGATCTCTCCCTTGTCAGCTCCTGCACACTGCCATACAAAACAGTGTGTTTAGAGTGAAACACACACACAGCCCCCATAGTAAAACAGCACACAGCGCAAAGTTATCCCTTTGATCGCCCCAGATGTTAACCCCTTCCTGTCCAGTGCCATTAGTGCAGTGCCAGTGCTTTTTATTTAGCACTGATCACTGTATTGGTCTCTGTGACACTAAGTCAATTCCCCCCAGTGTCAGAATGCCTGCCACAGTCCCGCTATAAGTCGTTGATCGCCGCCATTACTAAGAAAAACTTTCATGTAAACCAATTAATTTACACATATTGGGATTTTTTTTTCCAGCAAAGGCATGTAGCAGAATACATTTTGGCCTAAATGTATGATGAAATTCGATTTCATTTGGGTGCAGCGTTGCATGACTGCACAATTGTCAGTTAACCACTTCCAGTCAGGACACTTTTACCCCCTTAGCATTTTTTTGAGACAGATAAAGCTTTATTTTGGTGGTATTTATTCACCACTGAGATTTTTTTTTTTTTTTGCTATGTAAATGAAAAAGTCCAAAAAATTTGAAAAAAGT
Source organism: Staurois parvus (assembly GCF_062004578.1). Lineage (NCBI taxonomy): Eukaryota > Metazoa > Chordata > Amphibia > Anura > Ranidae > Staurois > Staurois parvus. The sequence goes on from NW_028318327.1 coordinate 346,846, forward strand.
GTTTTTCTTTTTGCAAATAAATAGTATTTCATCATAATTCTTGTCCAAAATTTATTCCGTTATCTTTTTAGTAAAAAAAAAAAAATAACCCTAATTAGTTTATAACCAAAAATTATAATTTTTAAACATTTTTTTTACATTCTTTTTTAATTTTTTTATATTATTATTTATGGGTTTTTTTAGCATACTGTCACCTTAGCAGTACAGTGTCACCATGGAGACACTGTACTACTTGTGGGGGGTGATGAAGATTTTTTTTTTTTTCACACTGATTGCTTTTACAGCCATAAAGGCTGTAAAAGCAATCATTTCTCCTTCTCTTTAGCTGCATTCTTGCAGCCATTGAGAACTACTGTGTGAGCTGATGATTGGTCACAGCTTGTTACATGGTATAAGGCTGTTGTGAATAGCCTTGTACCATGTGACCTCTGTGATCATTCACAGATTTCACACGTAGTAAGCAGTGATGTCACAAGTGACATCTTGCTTACTACTCTGCATGTGATCACTGATTGCCCAATCAGTGATCACATGATCGAGACCTTGCACAGAGGTCCCATCCAACAATTGATATTCCACTGTGTCCAGAGGACACAGCGGGCACCAGATTGTGGTGCTGCGCGCTCCCAGGGAGCGTGCAAAAGCAGGGGTGGGGAGGCTGTTTATAAACGGCCACCCAACCCTGCACTGCCACCGTCTGGCCGTTTATATACAACGGCCGGACGGGCGGTGGTTAAAGTAACGCAGCACCGTAATACAAAAAATGGCCTATTCAGGAATGGGGGTAAATCCTCTGGAGGGCAAGTGGTTAACTAAACCCATTAAATTTTAATTGACTAAAATGTACGGGAGATTTTAGTTGATTAAAATAGGACTAAAACTAAAACAATTTAAATGACTAAAATACAACCAAAACTAAAATGGCAGTTAAGTCAAAAGACTATGACTAAAACTACAGTACATTGAAATTTGACGTTAGAATTAACACTGCTAACACATTGAAGCTGAACTCCAGCTAACACTTTATAAGCTGTTACAGTAAACAGTTTCTGTTCCTTTTGGGATAAACGAATGCAGCCACCATATCTAAGAACTTGTATGCTGTGATTTAATAAATAATTGTTTTTGGGTTTAATACTGCTTTAAATCCTTTCAGTTTTAAAGCCTAACTCCATGATATCTTTCACTTTAAATTGTTCATTTGGATCATGCTAGTTCCAACAAACTATTTGCTTCACTGACAGATGCAGAGGCTGAGTATACCTGTATGTAGCCTCAGAAACTTCCTATCCTGCTCCCGGAACAAAATTGAATTGGACTGAGCGCTGCTCAGCCATTCACAGAAAGTTTTCTATTTTCTAAATTAATACAAAGCTACCTCTGATTTCTTACATTTCTACCTCTTTTATATTATGGAAAAGAAAATACTAACTCTGCAGTAAAAGTCTATGTAATATTTCTTTTGCTCCTTAATATTCAGTCAGGTCATGATGTAACTTTTACTTCTTATGGTATATGGGGAATCTGTGACTCAGCTTGAATGCTTTTGTGACATGCTGTGTTCTGTATTGATGGTTTGACCTACCTGCGTGTGGTGCCTTGGTAGTCTATCCTATATGTAGCACTACCCCTTAGGAGTTGCTAAAGATTTGGGTCCCCCTATAGTCCTGCCCAGCCAGGCAAAATACATTTTCATTCAGACTTGCATCCAGGAGACAGTGAGCAGTCCTTGAGCTTGTTTTGAGGTTTTTTTGGGGGATTTAGAAATTGGATGGGGTAAGGGGTGTATGGGATGCCCAATGAAACTGGAACTGAGGACAAACTTTCTGAAACTATTTATAAGTCCGTACAGCACAAAATCCTCTTCTGAGAGCTAGCTAGCCTCTCCTGATGTACCACCCCAGACCCTAGATTCTCCTTAATCCATCAGCTCTGGGTAAATCCCTGCACAGGGGATCCAGTGCCTGCAACTGCAGTGTGAACAGTCCCAGGTAAAATGCTAATCCAGTTTCCCACCAGAGTGCCTCTTTCCCCTTACTAGCCAGGGGGTACAGGTTTACTCACTTGGTCCTTCTTCTGTGCTGCTGGTGGATTGGTGGCTGCTACCAGGCCTTCTAGCTGGGCCACTCCTTCCCTGCTGCACAGGTGGTCCTCTCTCGGGGGGCCGGTGAAGTCCCAAGCTTTCAGCCTTCCAAGGTCCTTGGCCTGCAGGTGAGCCCTTCTCCAGCTGGGACTCCTCACAAGATCCTGCCTCTCTTCCTCTCTCCCTCTCCAACCACCACTATCCTGCTGCTGAGCAGGCTCATTTACTTTTAAAGGTTGTCCTTGCCCCTTGCTAAGCCTCCTGTTGGGGATTGGCCAGGATCCTCTAAGAGTACAGAACAGCCACTCCTCAGGATCCACACACTGCTTCTAGACCTTTCTCCAAAGTTCTAGAGCAGGGGGGAAATTCTAGAGGGCTGGTCTGCAGATCCTCTCGGCTCTGACCAAATTATGACCCCTGCTAGCTATCACACCCAGACTACTACTCAGCCGAAGCTAACAATTGGAGTCTAGCTCCCCCTAGCTAACTAGGAGGGTGCTACATATATAACACACTGCAAAAATAAAAAAAGAATATTAACAAATAATGGTGTAGCGCCACCCCTGCAGGGACTGCTGGAAGATGACGATCCCAATAGGCTGCTTTGACCTTGAAAACCTCCTGACACCTCTGACACTCTGGGTTCAGACATTGTTCACAAAAGATCACAATTGCAAAGACTCCAGACTGTAGTAAAGCAACTGAGTATTTACTGAGGGTCCAAGTCAACAGTCAGAAAGGTATGTTAACGCAGATATCTTCCAATATGAACGTTTTAGTCTCTGTGAGTATAGAACACAGAAATGCAGTGTTAAGGGTATCACAGTAACCCAATCAATGATTGGGTATGGGTAAAGGCCATGAAAGAACTTATGACCTCAGGTATGAAAGGGAAAAGGGAATACCTTTCTGGTTCAAGCTGCTCCCTTAAAGTCCTGATGCTACAGGTCCAGAAAGTATCAGCACAATTTATAAAAACTCAATATGTGAACAATGCAGCAAGTAAATTCTGGGTAAAAGTTCCCCTTAATACACACAGATATAATACGCAGAGTCCTTTATATGTGTGTGTGTGTGTGTGTGTGGGGGGGGGGGGTTGTGAAGGAAGAAGAAAGAAGTCCTGGTGGTATAAATGTTCAGAATCTTCAGCTAGATCAACCTGGGCCTGGAAAGATTGCTGTGGATTGCTGAGCAATGGCGACCAGCAGTAGCGAATAGCATTTGCAAACATTTTCCTGCTAGAAACTTTGAGTAAAAAAATGGGGTAAAGGTGGCTGCATGCAGTGTCTTTTGTAGAAGGTACAAAGTGAGGTCTTCTGCCTGCTCATCAATCCTAATAATACCCAGGCTTAAGGGAATGGGATGTCCTGGAACAGGCTAACCAGCGAATAGTGTCTGAACCGTGCACCTGGCATCAATGGGATTCTGTTAGGTTGACAATGAGAGTGACCACTGACTGCCACTCAGCCCACAGGGAGCTGGAGATGGAAGATCTGCCTGTAGGTGTATGACACACTTGCTGAATACTTTCCCCACTCTCTGGGCCATGAGGCCTGCTCACACTCTCCAGTGTGGCCAGGCCTTGCCTCACATTAAAAGCCTTGTTCCCAAGACAGCAAACTTTTCCTGGGCCGGGCTATTTATTTCCTTTCCCAGCTTTCCTCCTTCTCTCCCCATCCGGCTGGAACTAGTAGCTTATGGCAACACTGGCTCTATGTAAAACCCAGTCCTACGATCCCCCGTTCTCAGAAGTGGTCTTTCTCTCCCTTTGCTTCCAGGAAGTGACGCCACAATGACTAGGCTATAGACTAGAGGGAAACTAACTCAAGCCAGTCTTTGTTAGGAATGTCTCAGGATGACACAGGCAGACTAGCCAACACTGGGCTACAATGGATTAAGATGTTATGTCAATGCTCAAAGGCTAAATCAAGGGTAACTGTTTTAAGTAGTTCTAAAATATGAAAACAAACATTTTTCCTTTAAAATCTGTATTGCCAGTTTTAAATTTTTGCTCTAAATGCAAAATTCCACATTTTAATTTTCCTTTTTTATTTTTTAAATAAAAGCAATGCTACTTATCCCTCCTACAGCTAAGTAGGGAAAACATTATACATTTTGTAGTTTCTATATTTTGATGGGCTCCATATTTAAAGAAAATAATTTTCGGATCTATTAGTTGAACGCATACATCTAATATGTAGTAATATATTATTGGGGACTTTTTTGTTCATCTTTCAAATTCTCAACTCATGTAAATAAAGATCTGAATAATTTTTCTTTTTTAGACAGTCATATCTCATTTTTTGGCCATGAAGGCTCCTGGAAACAAAATAATATCCAGAGCCATCAGCTTGATGATGTGTTACTCCAAAGATGACATACATCTGGGATGTCAAACTAGGGACTCTGCTTCAAATACTACAACAACTTTTATGGTATATTAATGTCACTAACAAGAAAAAAAATCTGCATTTCTTCATATTTCATTGTTTTTGAAAAAAGGACTATTTATAGATTAATAGTGTTCATAAAAAAATTTAGCCTGAGATTTATTTTTTTTGTATAACAGTTTACATAAGGGAAAAATAAATACTTTATGCAGCTATTATAATAAAATAGTGGAATTTTAATAAACACATATTTTGAGTTGTAACGTTTAAAAATATTCAAGGCTTGTTTCACCCTAGTGCAATCAGTTTTGAACGTGATTTAAGGAGTGATTCTACATTGCAAGTGTTTAGCAATGCAGTGCTCTCTAAACACCTCCTCCTTGGGCCGATTGATAACCTCCCATGGCTTCCAGTACCACCCTCATGTATCAAAAATCTACTGAGCGACATATCAGTATGGTCACACCACTTCCTCAAACTCAACCTTTTTAAAACTGAGCTTGTAATATTTACCCCCCCCCGATCCCCCACTCATGACTTTACTATTAAGATCAACAGCACAGCCATTGGTCCCTACCCACATGCCAGGGTGCTATGCATAATCCTAGACTCTGACCTCCCCTTCGGGCCCCACATCCAATCACTGGCTAGATTCTGCTGCCTCAACCTTTGCAACATTTCCAGAATTTGCCCCTTCCTGACTAACGACACCACAAAACAACTTATCCATACCTTGGTTATATCCTGCCTTGATTACTGCAACTCCCTCCTCACTGGCCTACCTGTACACAGGTTATCCCCCTTCAGTCTATTATGAATTATGCTGCTGGACTCTTACACCTTACCAACCAATCAGCAACTGCTGCCCCTCTCTGCCAATCCCTTCATTGGCCTCCACTAGCCCAATGTATAAAATGCAAAATACTAAAAACAAAGTATAAAGCCATCCACAACTCTGCCCCTAGCTACATCACCAACCCCATCCGCAAATATCACCCAAATCGTCCAATTCACTCCTCCCAAGACATCTTTCTCTCTAGCTCCCTTGTCTCCTCCTCCCATGCATGTCTCCAGGACTATTTGAGAACCTCTCCCATCCTCTGGAACTCCCTAACCCATTCAGCACCCACTTTGTCCGCCTTTAGGCGATCTTTGAAAGCTCACTTATTCAGGGAAGCGTGAGTCACCTCCATAAGATCATCCCCCGGAGCTATCACCTTTTGTACCACCTCCCCCTTCCTTTAGATTGTAAGATCCATGAGTAGGGCCCTCCTATTCCTTCTGTATTGAACTGTATTGTAATTGTACTGTCCCCATTTATATTGTAAAGCGCTGAGAAAACTGCTGGCACTATATAAATCCTGAATAATAAAATTAATGAACTGTGCTTTTGTTTCAATCTAAGGGCTGTGCATTATGGAAGAAATTTTATGACCACTACTGCTAACACTACTTGGTCCTGGAAAAAGGAGAATGGAAAATGAAAAAAAAAGCACCAGAATCACATATACATATTTTATTTATTACAGGTACTTATATAGCGCTGTCAATTTACACAGTGATTTTACATATATATTGTACATTCACATCAGTCCCTAACCCTCAAGGGGAGTACGATCTAAGGTCCCTAACTTACATTCATACATACACATACTAGGGCCAATTTAGACAGGATCCAATTAACCAACCAGCATGTCTTTGGAGTGTGGGAGGAAGCCAGAGTATCCAGAAGAAACCCACACAGGCACAGGGAGAACATGCAAACTCCAGGCAGGTGGTGCTGTGGCTGTGATGTGAACCAATGACTCTAGTACTGCCAGGTGGAAGTGCTAACCATTTAGCCACTGTGCTGCCTCATGCTTTTCATATGTTTCCATTGATGTCTATGTACTACAAAATTGCACTGCAATGCACCAAAGTAGCACAGGACCCTTCTCCAAATTCACATTGCAGTTGCATTGGATTGATGTGAACAGCCACCGTTGAAAACAATGTTATGTGATTCTGTGTGTTTCCATTGTTATGTGATTCTGTGAGACTCAAGTTGCATCAGAAATTGCACTAGTGTGAACCAGGCCTAAAAGTATATGTAGAATCATATAAATTAGTCATAAAGGTATTGCCAAGGTAACTGTCACATACCAACACAGCAAAATTTGGTCTGAGTGTTTATGCTTGAAAAATCGTTAGTCACAAAAGGGGGTAAATATGCCCTACTTTATCCAAAATAAAAAAGCCAGTTTTTTGGTTAACTGTTATCATCTCAGTACATCAGAGGACACAGAGCATCTTCATATTCATAAAGATATATATATGCTGGCACCTTCAGGTGACAGGACACTAGCAAAAAAAGACAGGATGTCCCCTCCAAGATATAACCCCTCCCTGCTAGGCCAAGCTCTAGTTTTTGTAGTGAGCCATGATCCACAAAGGAAGACTCTCTGTCCCATGATGTACGTAAAGAAAAGGATTTCACAGGTAATCACAAATTCAACTTTTCTTTTTCCGTACATCCCAGGACACAGAGCATATTCATGACAATAGAGACAGCCCAACGCAAGGAATTGAGGGGAGGGCACATGACAACCAAACACCAACCAAGAATTGGTAAGAACCTCACACGGCCACCTGCAAAACCTGTCAACAGAAGTAAGCATACTCTTGGTAAAACTTGATAAACGTATGAACCAAAGATCAGGTAGCAGCTTTACAAACTTGAGCAGCTGAAGCCTGATGAATAGCCCCAGAGGCACTAGCACTCCTAGTAGAGTGGGCTTCACCACAAATGATGAAGCCTCACCCTTTAAAACATAAGCTTGAGAAATACAATGCCGGATCCAAGACAAAATGGAAGACTTTGAAGCTGCGTGACCTTTCTTGGGGTTCTCAGGAAGCAAAATGGAGTCTAACTGACGAATAGCAGCAATAAAGTTGTGATAAAACCCAATAACACAATCCACATCTAAACGTGTGTAAAATGTTGTCATCCATTGTCTAAAAGGTCAGACAAAAGGACGGTAACAGAATATTTTAGTTAAAATCGAACAAACATACCACGTTAGGCAAAAAACACGGCTGAGGCCATAAGACCACCATATATAAATATTAGAATCCTTGCGCTAGGTAAACTCCAATAACAGCCCTCCTGCAGCTAGAAAAAACACCCTCCAGTGCGCTATAAATAAAACTATATCAGTGAACCAGTGCTGTACCAATAACAAGTGAAAAAAGGTAAAAACCCACAGGTGCTCTACTACGGTGAAAACATATGTTATAAGTTGTTCCTGACTTGGAGAGTATACTGAGTGGTGGGAATCCTGGCAGAAGGAGGAGAAGAAGGTGGATGTCGTATTGACCATAATTATTTGTCTAAAGCACTTCATGACTTGCTTAGTAATAAGGAGTCAAGAAAATCTGGTGAGCCTTTTATCTATTGAGCACAGAGTGGGACTTTTTTCAATATTTGAGTGTGAAAGAGTACAAATCAAATTCAGATTTTTTGCATGTTATAATGTAATATACTGTATATTTTCACTGTATGTAGCAAGGAATTAGGAAGTGTGACACTAATATTTTTTAGTTTTTTGTGTGTCTGCTTTTTATAGTGCAAATCGTGCAAGTTGGGATATTTCACTGTTTATAACATACTGTATGTTTTCACAGCAGTAGAGCACCTGTGGGATTTTACCTTTATTCATTTATAATTGGTAGAGCATTGGTTCACTTATATAGTCGTAAGACCACCTTGTCATAGTCTGGAGCCAGAAATGGCTCCTTCCAAGAAAGAGCAGACAATTCCAAAACCCTGTTAGCTGAAGTAGCAACCAAAAAAAACCACACTAAAAAACACTAGCAAAGAGAGCTGGAGCCTGTCCTAGTGGGGAGGGGCTATATCTGGGAGGGAACGTCCTGTCTTTCTTTTGCCAGTGTCCAATCTGAAGCTGCCAGCACAACCTTATCATTGAGAATATGAAGATGCTTTGTATCCCAGGATGTACGAAAAAAGTAAAAAAAAAAAAAATGTTTTCCCTTTAGATACACTTTTAATCAATTATCTGATTTCTACATGCTTGTAGGCAAATGCAGTCTCTTTTCTCCACTGCAGGTGGTGCTGAACCATAGCAGCATCGCAGAGGGAGAGGAAGCCAAGAAGAACATGTTCCTCTATGATTCCTAGACCACTGGGGCAGCAACCCGGTTGGTTGCTGGCCTCATATGTGACCCTAGAGGCCATCTTAGGTCTGGTATTTAAGACCCTGGCTTCTTGGGTTTGTTGTGCATTTTTGCGAGTGGACAGGTTAGAGACAGATCTTCTGTCAGGGAAAGTAGCTAGTGGTAGGGAGAGGTTTCTGTTGATTAGGGACAGGCTAGGGATACACTTTCCTGCTTGGTCACAGACCAGCAAGGACGCATTCTGCCCTCTGGAACAGATGCTGTTGGCACACTCAGGAACTGCTCAGTTCTACTTTGGCCAGCCATACTATGTCTCCAGTTGGGTGCCTTCCCACTGGGATGTTTGCATCGTTTCTTTTGTCATTTCTATCGGTTGTATCATTTCTTGCATACTTTCTTCTCAATACAGATTCTGTTTACTAAAAGGGGACTCTGTGTCTTTACTGCTGTTGCGCCACGCAGCACCCACCTACATGCTGCTCTAGCATTTTTTTTTTTTAATACATACATTACATTGTTATAATAAGTTCTCTGTTCATGTTTTGTATTATAAACTGGCATGAAATGCACTTTACACCTATCGGCTTTTGATCACAGTTTTTAAACTTTTACCGTTTTCATTTTTTGGCATACTGCAATGCATAGTGACAGATGTAGCCTGCAGTTTTGTTTGTACGCAAACCAGAGAAAGAGAGAAAGAGGCATAGCCTCACAGATTAAGCCTACTGGCCTGTTTGTAAACAAGGCTTATGTGACCACCATGATTGACTGTCAGCTGATCACATGATTGAGAACCCACTAATTGGTTACTGAGGACTGGCCTGTAACTGCAGCTGTCAGTGAAAGTGAAGTCTCCGAACTAGGAGGGCTCCTAGGAGCATGCTCCTAGTTATAAATCAGAGATTAACATTAAAGTGTTACTAATCCCAGGACCCTGCATTCACTATATCTGGTTTCCCACAGTACACAAAACATAGAGGAGGAGTTTTCATTCTCCCCTGATTGTCCTCTGAGGCTACATAACCCCTGACCCCAGTGCTAATTGGCCCTATGCTGATCACATGATTACTGTGTAATTAATATGTGTTCGGTTTTAAAGGGATGAGGTGGCAACCATAGGCTATACGCAGCACCAGGGGCTCCTGGGCAGTAACATATGCCTGATTGTTTACTCTGTATGGATGAATATGTCCATGTGCATGAGCTCAAATTTTGCTGAAACAGAACCCAAAATTACAGTGCAAATGACTAATTAGTCATATAATTCAGACTGCCCTAATCTGGGACAGCACATAAATTCTGATGAGGAGGATAATGATCAATCAGTGTAAGTGATTAGCTAATATTATGATATAGGTGCTTTATTTTGCAAGTCATGAGTTACTAGATTTGTTACTTTGTTGGCAATTGTTATCAGGTTTTTATTATGATGGCAGGAGTTAGAGGAAAATTGCAGAGGAAGAGTCGACATTTAAATAGATCCTGATAAAAGATGTGAACACATGCTTGAAGGTATGAAAGAGGTGAATAAAAAGAAGGAAGCTCCTCCACCCAACCCCCACCCATGTAATCAGTGTGATTCTAAGAGTTCACAGCCTTAACACTTTTCTTGGCACACCATGAATGAAACAGAATATAGATGCCAAGGAATGTCAATCTTCAGCTTCCCTTTGAAATGATCTAAGAATAAAAGTGCAGTAGATGTATAGCAACTGCTTTCAACACCTGGATCCTCTGCAAAAGTTCAAATCCAGACACGGCACAGCCATCCACATCAAAGTCTGCCTCAGACCAACTGCAACTACTGTATTGTAATTGTAATGTGATTGTGTTTAAGGCAGGGGTGGACTGACCATTTGCAAACTCTGGCACTGCCCGAGGGCCCAGGGTCAGTAGGGGGCCCCATGAGATGCCCCTGGTACCTTTTTCATAGGCTTTTTTGAGTTTGGGCAAGGACACAGGGGCCCCATGATCCGCTATTGCCCGGGGGCCCCATGAGTTGTCAGTCCGCCCCTGGTTTAAGGTCTCTGTAGAAATACACCCATTGCCTTTTTTAGCCTGATACAGTGATACAGTCACATAAAGTGAACCTGTGCTTTATCCTTTGAGTGATCCCATTACTTTAATACCTCCCAGCAGAAACACATACTTACTATGCCTCTGCCGTCAAGCCACTCCATACAGTGCCAGGATAGAGAAAAGAGTCCTGTGTAAGTTCTAGTGAGATATCAGTGATGCTTATATAGTGCTGACAGTTACCCTACCCCCATATAACACACTGGGTCAGTCACCAAACACCTGCACTATGACATGAAGTGAACTACATGCTCCTCAGTATCCTAAAGCAGACATTCTCAGCCAGGATTCCATGGAACCATAAGGTTCCTTCAGAGGTTGCTAGCAGTTACTTGAGCTGTAGGTCATTGACTTCCTTTTTTGATGATGTCTGCATAGTCCCAGGACCAATGCCACTTGGCAAAGTCAATAGCATGACACTATTTACTGTATCTTCTTAGTTGACTATAAGCAGGGGCAGACTGACCATTCAAGCACCCGGCACTGCCCGAGGGCCCGGGGTCAGTAGGGGGCCCCATGAGATGCCCCTAGTACCTTTCATTGGCTTTTTCATAGGCTTTTTTGGGTTTGGGCGAGGACACAGGGGCCCCATGATCCCCTATTGCCCAGGGGTCCCATGAGTTGTCGGTCCGCCCCTGTCTATAAGGGTGGCAATCTGTAAGGGTGGCATTCTTTCTTTTGATCACCAATATAAGGGACATTTTTGCCTTAAACCGCAATGAAGTGGATTGAGTATGCTTCCCCAAGACCTTAAAACTATTTTCAGGGTTCCTCTGGGGTAAAAAGGTTGAGAAAGGCTGCCCTGAAGTAACATGTATTTGAAATTTAATTTAACTGAATGGAACAGCAAGGGAGCAAAGTAAAGAAAGCCTGTAACTTTGCCCTGCTTTAGTGTGCCCCTTTTATGGTGGTCAATCTAGCCTCATTAGTGGTCAGTGCATCTATTTTGGTGGTCAGTGTGCCCCTATTGGCGTTTAGGGTATCATTGTCTCCCTCATTTCATTGTTAGCCAATGGAAGGGGCTCTATAGTGGTCCCATGCTGTTTCCTCACTGGTTTTAGATAATCGGCCATTGTCCTAGGGCTAGCAGGCTCCACTTGTAGCTGCCTACAAGTAAAGCTGGCCATAGATGGGTAGAATTTTTAACAAAAATTCTTGGGAAAAAAAGGTTCTGAGAAAGTTTATTTTTCTAATCATGAGTGGGTCAAATCAATGTTTGTTTTCAACTGCAGTGACAAAAAATTAAATTTTTTTCTAGAATGAGCAAATTTCTAAAAGTGTATGTGGTTTTTCCATCGGGAAAGTCCATTTATTCCAAAATCACATGTTAACAGCAAGATCTTTTAAACTACAAACAAGCATTTTGAGAATGTCCTGAGAATTTTCAAATTAATTTTCGTAAGACTTTTCCTAAGAATTTTTCTTATAAATTCTATCCATCTATAATTGCCAGCTTAACAGAGCATATCATTCACAGTCATAAATAGTGATGGGCTGAACAAACCCCGATATGGTTGATGGTTGGACATTCAAACCTAACGAAAGTTCGACCGTGAACTTCTGACAGAGGGGACAGTAAGCGGTATCTTACCTCATCTGAGTATGCAGTAAGATACCGCAAAGCTACTAAAATACCACATTAATTATATTATTAAGTCATGCGGTATTTTATTAGTGAAAATATTCTTTAATGTTTTAGCTGTCAGTAGGTTTTCCCGCTGACAGCTGAATTTAAAAAGAATTGCCGGTGTTGCCCAGCCATTACATTTTTTTTTTAAATGCATGGGCCCCCCCCCCTATCCATACCAAGCCCTTTGGGTCTGGTATGGAATGGTGTGGGGGTGCCCCCCAAAATCCATACCAGACCCTTATCCGAGCATGCAGCCCGGCAGGTCAGGAAAGGGGGGGGGATGAGCGAGCACCCCCCCTCCTAAAGCATACCAGGCCACATGCCCTCAACATGGGAAGTGCTTTGGGGCAGGGGGATCCCCCCCAAAGCATCTTGTCCCCATGGTGATGGGGACAAGGGCTTCTTCCCCACAACCCTGACTGATGGTTGTGGGGGTCTGCGGACGAGGAGCTTATTGGAATCTGGAAGACCCCTTTAACAAGGGAGCCCCCAGATCCCACCCCCTATGTAAATGAGTATGGGGTACATGGTACCGCTACTCATTCACAAAAGAAAAATGTAGTGTAAAAAATGACAGCAGACTGTCTTTGACAAGTCCTTTATTACAAACAAAAATAAAAAAAGTCCCCTAAAGTAGATTCAACATCAGTCACAATGCCCGCCACCACGAAAAAAACACTGCCTTGCTCTCGATTCTGGCTCCTGCTGTCTGACAGCTGCCCTGGGATGACAGTTCTAAAATACTGCGATGATGTCACAAGGGGGCTGGGTCACCCCCACCCCCCCTTGTGACATCATGCACTCTGATTGGCCAAAACATTGCATCTGACCTGTGGTCATGTGCATTGCTTTGGCCAAACACAATGCACTGTCAGGGAGCAGTGCATTGTGGGGCGCCCTTACCGTTTGTGTGTTTTCCAAACACACAAAAGGCTGATGTTTGAGTTGAACTTACATTTGTACATATTCATACCTCAAAGCCAACACTAGTCATAAATAATTGCTTTATTAGGTTTGCTAGTCCCAGGGTACATGATTGGTTCTAGCAACACTTATGAGAGAAAGGATGTGTCATAATGACATGCACTTCCCTAATACCCTGTATAGTTATTTGTGGTGATCTTAGTCAACGGCTAACAACTGTACTCTCATCAGGACTGACAGGATCTACCCATAGGATCAATAATGCTAAGTGCACAATGCATTAGTTGCAAGTGCCAAATCTGAAGTACATAATGGTGCCTACATCAGAATGTTTGACTCACAAATGAACAGTGAATAACCTAACCCAATATCCAAGTGAGAGTATGAAAAAAAGCTTCATGGAACATTCCTGCTGTGACATATGCCAAATGACAGGGAGATTATTAGTGGGCATCATGACACCTTAGCTTAGGGAACTTTTATTGATAACCTAACATGACCCAATGGTCATAGTAGGATGAATCCCTTTGTCTTTGACTTTTTGCTGTGAATACCTGTAATATAAAAGTGAATGCATGAACAGATATATCAACATGGGGCTGAACAGGAAATACATCATATAGCTCTGAAGCCTGTCTTTGTGTAGATTAGCCTTTCCCAACATTTCAACACAGAGGAACCCTTGAAAAAATGTTCTGGTCTCCTGGAAGCCCTGCTAAAAATCACTATATCTAAAACTCATGATACATTAGTGAGATGGTCAGTGGGAAGAAAGCTCCTTACACTTGTGGTCACTGGAAAAAATGATCCCTTTACAGATAGCTAAAAAGATCAGTAGTGACCTTTATGCCAAAAATTTCTTACCGGTTTTCAAAGTCATACAGGAAGACCTAAACAAGTGGCATTGCCCTTGCTTCTCTTGGTTTGGTAGGGCTGCAATTATTAAAACGAATATACTTCCGCGTCTCCTCTATCTCTTCCAAACTTTGCCAATTCAACTTCCAATGACATTCTTTGCTTCTTGTAAGAAACTATGTTCATTCTTTTTATGGAATCACAAGCGTCCGCGGGTCTCGTTCTCTCAGCTAACTCGTCCCAAACTCAGCGGGGGCATTGGGCTCCCTGACCTACACCGCTATTACTGGGCGTGTCATCTTTCCCGCATAGTCGACTGGCACATTCATTCTGCTTCCAAAGATTGGGTCCTTTTGGAGAAGGCTTTTTCGCCCACTCCCCTACCATCGATCCCTTGGCTATTGCCGAAACACACACCTCAGGTTCTCCTCTCCCATCCTTTGATAGGTCCCACGTTAGAAGCTTTCCGCAAGGCTTGTAAAACGTCGTCCGTTTCAGACTCTCCTAGTCCCTTGACGTCGATCCGCCTGAATCCAGATTTTCCCCCAGGGTTGCACAAGGATTTTTTATCAAATTACTGGCCACACGATCAGATTCTAGTAAAACATTTTCTTCACTCTGGCAAGGTGAAAACATTACAGGAGCTGAAGGTTAGCTTGAATATCCGCGAATTCCCTCTCTGGGCCTTTCTTCAGATTAGACACTTCCTGCTTTTCCATAAATCCCGCCATAATTGGACTCGCCCTGTTACTCCATTTGAATCCTTATGCTCTAAATCCGAACCGCGGACGCATTTGATCTCTGAGATTTATCCTCTCCTAGGGGACAGCAGGACTTGCACTTCTTTCCCCTCTTGCCTGCGTGGAACAGAGACCTAAAGACGGATTTATCGGAGTCGGATTGGGACCGCATTTTTATGTACTCCCACTCCTGCTCGAGTAATGTTTCGACGCAGGAAAATGGCTACAAATTAGCCACTAGATGGTATCGTACTCCCTCCAGACTTCATCGGTTTAACTCTTCTGTCCCTGACGTGTGCTGGAGATGTGGGACACCTGATGGCTCTTTCTTACATATTTGGTGGTCCTGTCCACTTATTCAACCGTTCTGGCAGGAGGTCCACCGGTTGTTGACTTCAGTGACCACTCTGCCCATAGTTTTCTCTGCTGCTCAGCTATTGCTTCATCATACCCCCATTCCTAGGAGTCAATATTTCAAGTCCCTAGCGATGCATATGATCAACGCAGCCAGACTCTGTCTTCCTGTGCTATGGGGCTCCACTCACCCCCCAACTATACGCGATTGGCTCAATCGAGTAAGCAAAGTGGCGGAAATGGAGGAACTGATTGCGACTGCACTTGATCTGCCAACTAAATACTCACATGTTTGGGCCTGCTGGACCCACTTTGTAACTACCCCTGAATTCGGATCTCTCATGGGTCGGGATACCTGATTGAGCTCAGCCCTACCTCTGGTTATGCCCTTGGTTCTTTCATAATCTGCGTGGTTATGACCTCCTTTCCGGTAATTTATATTTGCCTGCTTAGCTTTGGTGAGTGTTTAAATTCTTGACACTCTCATTTATGATCTCCAATAACAATGTTGACACAAACTTCGCAGCCCGGACCTTTCGCTTCCCTTTTTTTTTTGCCTCTTATCCCCCCTTCTCCCTCTCCCCCTACTCTCCCCCCCCCCCCCTCCTTTTTTTTTTTTATTTCTCCCCCCCTCTTTCTCTCCTCTCTCTCTACTATGACTCCCATTCTTTCTTTTTTTGTCCTTTTTTTTTTCTATTCTCTTTTTTTTCTTTTCTTTCTCGACAACCTCTTCGTCTTCGATCAGGCTTAGTCTTCATTTTATTTAGGATCACTTGGTATATGGTTAGCTTATCTCCTCTGGGATAGTCAATGGTACTCATGACGTCTTCTCTTATACTGCGATGCTTACTTAGCCTCATGATAGCGTATTGCTTTTGGTTTAGGCTCTGAAGGTTCATTTCCTCCATGCATAGGCCAGTACGCCAATATTCACTTGGTGGAAGTACGCTGTTATTACCTTCTATATTGTACATTTTTGAACCTTAAGTACTACAGGCCTATCTCTGCCGTAATTTGCCATGCTTCCGTTATCCACAGTTTCACACTCTACCATGTTGTTTCTTACTGTATTTTGGTTTAAGCTGTGTCTATGCCCTGATTGATGCTGTATGTGCATTTCTTTATATTTTCCTGTACCATGTTGTCATTTCTAAATAAACTTTTATGGAATAAAAAAAAAAGATCAGTAGTGTCAGTAGGAACTAATCTGAGAGGCAGAAGTTGTTCATTGCTCAAGAAACCCTTAGCAACCTCTGGAGGAACCCTAGTTGAGAAACCCTGATATAGATTATTTTGCGATAACTGCAATATAACTGGCTTGATAGGGAATATTTTGAGTGGTGATTGTCATGTGCATGAATAACTCTACTTTGATATATTTAGTGTATCTTCCTCACCTCACTTGTCTTCACTGTCTAAATTAACCATTTATGGTGCACAGGAGGGGCAGAAGGCAAGCACCAGCTTCTGAGTGGAAGTTGATACTTAGAGCACCCCTGGTTCTGAGACTCTTGGAGTGCTCTCAAAGGTAAATGAGGAGAATTAAAAGCACTACTTGATTGCTGCTTAACATTCCGACCAAAAATAGAGTACAGGAGAACTTTATAGTGGTATTAAACCCAAAAACAAAAATGTAATATATTGTAGCATACCAATTCTTACATCTGATTGGCTACATTAGCTTCCTTTCTTCCTTTATTTTCACCTGGTGATCCAGTTAATAAGCCTTTTCTTTTTCAACTTACTTTAACAGACCGAGCTATCCAGCAAAAGTGGCAATTAAACACTGACAGGGGTGCTCACAATGGTCAGCTTTTATTCATTTTCATAAAACCTTTATCCCAAAATTAAAAAAAGAAAACAATTTCTGTAACTGCTCATCTGTTAGGTAAGTCCATCTAAATCTGCTAGGGCATTTAACATTTCCCTCTCCCCAGATTGGCAATGCTGTTCTCCAAAGTTGTCTTAGTTACTTCTCCATCCAGATTGGAGATATTGTAGGACAGGAGATGTGTTACCAGTGTAATCACCAAGTGAAAGTAAAGGAAAGAAAAGTCTGCCAAAAAAAACAAACAAACAAATTCAACCACCATATTTAAGGATTGGTAAATTGCAATATATTACTTCTTTGTTCTTGGCTTTAAGGATTTATATTAATACAAGTGATTTCCATTTGTTTGTCTTTTCTGGCTCATCACAATTTATTATTCATGAACATGGCTCCCAAACAAGAATTGGAAATATCTGATTTCCATGGAGACCTTGATTAATAGTTATCAATACAATGCCATTCCATTTATCTATGTGTGCAAAATAAAATCTCCAGCCACAACAAATACCAAAACATAAAAAAACACACATACGTATCCAAGACATGTTCAGTAGACGTTACAATGCTTAACATCAAAACAACATTAACTGTTATTTATACGAACACTTGACTTTTTAGACTCTTAACTTTTTTTTTTCATATATCTGTTTGTTAAGTGCACATCCTTTCTTAGCCTTGATATCATAGCCAGCTGCAAAGTTGAAATATTTTTGCTGCCGAGCCTAAGAAAATCCTTTAACAGCTCCAGAATGTCTTCGTTTACTGGCCTTCGTGGGGCTGTCAGGGATATATCTCTTTCACTGCCTTTGATATCAGCTTTCATCTGTGAGGAACACAGATGTAAGGAGCAAATGTGGATTCAAACATTTCTATGGCATTGTTTGACTAAAAGAGGAGCTGCCATCTCCTTCTATAACAGTTCATCCTTCATCTTCGCAGGCAGCTCATTGCAACCAAAGATAGTTCAGTGTAGTAGCTGTGTATATACAAAGTTGCTGGCTTTTATTGAAGTTCATCTGTTAGCAATAGATAGACACAGTAGAAAAATGATGGTTCTTTGTGCTGAAATATAATTTTACAAGAGTGAGTAAAAGCTCAAATCTGTGATAATGTAGAATAAACAACAATTTAGTCAGTCTGATATATTTAGGTTCTTATAACAGGCATTAAAGTGGATTTAGAATCAGATATATTTTTAATACTCGGTGCATTTATGATAAGTAATGTCCTACTGACAATGCCTTCACCTACTGTTCTCTTTGGAAGCATGGCACCATTTTTGTTCAGGCATCAGCTTTTTCTTGAGGCACTTAAATTCTTTCCATGTGTAAAATTCATGCAAATTCTGGTGTTCGTGTGGAGGCCTTTATGTGTGTGTGTGTGTGTGTGTGTGTACATGCTGCCTCACAGCTCCACAGATCAGCCTTTGACTGAACACAGACCAAGGAAATGATCCCTGCTACCTGCAATGGACTGGTGACATCATTCTTCCAGATTGGATCTGTCTAGGCCGAGTCATTGGTCTGGAGCTCAATTACTGCCTGGTAATGATATAAGGTACACCATAGTTGTCAAATGTGACTTGTCTGGAAGTTATGTTACAGATTTGACAATTTACGGATAGGTCTGCTTTACCAGTTAACTCTATATTAATACAAATTTCTGAACCTTTAGGCAGTGTCTGTAAGCTGGATCTATCTCATATTGGGAATGATGTCCGATGTGTGCAACAGTGCGGGACCAATAGAAATGAGTCTTGGATTTTATGGATCTATAATGGAGTGTGTCTTCCTTCAAAGGAGCTGATCCATAATGAAGGTTTAGTCTTGGTGGACCATGATCTGGTCTTAGGCTGCTTTCTCTCTGATTGTGACAAAAAGAGCTCTCAGCAGATGATAAACTCTGGGGTGGGTATTGAGGCGCACCCAGTACAAAAGTTCACATTACTCAGAGGTCTTTTTGAAACATTTTATTGTTTAAGAGCATCAAATACAGCCAACACATTTCAGGGTAATGACACTATTATGAAGAAATGTGTTGGAAACGCCTGTTACCAAAGGTAACAGAGATTTACCAAGCAGCATGTCATAAAGCATGTGCCTGTGACAGGTGGGACACCCTCTCACAGCAAGGGAGTTGAAGTTAGCACTTTCTCCATGAGCAGTCCATCCCCATAGCAAGGGGGGCAGATCATAACCACAGAGGTCCTTTGCCTGTGCACAGGTACAGAAGAGGAAGAGTTAATGCAGAGCACATATGGAGTCCATGCCAGCGGCGGACTGACAACTCATGGGGCCCCCGGGCAATAGGGGATCATGGGGCCCCTGTGTGCTTGCCCAAACTCAAAAAAGCCTATGAAAAAGGTAAGAGGGGCATCTCATGGGGCCCCCTACTGACCTCGGGCAGTGCCCGAGTTTCCAAACGGTCAGTCCGTCCCTGGTCCATGCTAGGTGCTCAGTGGGACTCCATTCCATTACTGGCAGTGAGGTAGTGGAGATACGCTGGACAGGTGTAGTGGGCATAGGCTTAGCATGTCGCTACTAATTGCAACAAGTTACAGTTAAGTTGTATATTGACCCGGAGACAAGAGAGTTAACTGGAGGGAAGTTTACATAGTGTACTGCCATCTCTAAAGTTGGAGGTCTGCCTTAAGGGTTGCAAACTTCATTAGCACCACCCACTAACTCACTCACTGCCCAGGAGATTGCTAATCACTTCAAAAACGAAACTGATACAATTTGTGACTAGATCTCCACTGTACAGAAATCTCCCTCACCCTACACTCCTTGTTTACCTGCACAATCTATACTTCCCTTGTTTAACCCTGCTACTATAGAGGAAGCTGGTAAACTTTTTTCTAAAGTCCTGTTAACCACCTGTTCCCTGGATCCTGTTCCCTTGCAAATACTATGGTCACCCTCTAGCGCTATCCTTCACTCTTTAACTAATATCTTCAATCTCTCCCTTTCTATTGGCATATTCCCCAACCCTCTAAAACATGTGCTAGTCACCCCCATACTTAAAAAGTTATCACTGGACCCCACTAATCTTAGCAACCTAAGACCCATCTCCTTACTCCCTTTTGCCTCCAAACTCCTTGAACCTTGAACTCCTTGGATTTTGCCCACAACACTCCACAGAGATTGCTCTCCTAAAACTCACAAACAACTTACTAACAGCTAAAACCATTCACTATTCCGTACTCTTACTTTTGGACCTTTCCGCTACCTTTTATACAGTTGACCGCCTCCTCAAAAAACTCGATTTACTTGGCCTTCATGACTGTACTCTCCATTGGTTCGAATCTTACCTCTCTCACCACACCTTCAGTGTCACTTACAACTCTACTTCCTCCTCTCCCACTCCTCTTACCATCGGGGTCCCCCCAAGGTTCTGTCCGTTGACCTCTTCTATTCTCAATCTACACTTCTTCCCTGGGTCAGCTGATAGCTTCCCATGGTTTCCAATACCATTTCTATGCTGATGACACACAAATCTATCAATCTACTCCTCAGCTCACCCCATCAGTTTCCTCACATATCACTGAATTACTAACAGACATATCAGACTGGATGTCACACCACTTCCTAAAACTCAATCTATCCAAAACCTAGCTCATAATATTTCCTCCCCCATTTGCCTCTTCCCTTGATTTGTCAGTCAAGTTCAATAGCACAACTATCGGTAGGCAGGACGGGGAGGAGCCCGAACATGGCGGCTGTGGGGAGCGCGCGGCACTAGCTTCTCACTAGGTCCCGCTTCCCGACCCACCCAGTGACCCGCACTAGGAGCTGACCCACCGGAGTCTGGAGGGCTGGGAGTTGGTCCCGGAGAGCCGGAGATGGAAGCGGGTCTGAGGCTGCGGTGACACGCCGCTTCCCCCGGCATTACATGAGCGGGAGATCCGTGCGGCTGAGAGGAGAGGTGACGCTGCGGGAGCACGTGACCAGCCGCGGAGGATCTCTGGGGGAAAGAGGAAACCGGCCGGCTTCCTGATGTGACAGGGAGCCGTCAGCTCACTGTTGCCTGTACCCCCCGGCCAGCTGTCCGATCCTGGGTCAGGGAGACCCAAGAATACTAGGAGAAACCATCCTGCTTCCCTAGGACGAATCCTAAGGAGAAAAGAAAAAGAAGGAAACAAAGCATCGGAAACCCATAGGAATCCCCCCCCCCCCAGGACTGAGCAGCAGTGAAGACCCTCCACACTATCCTGGAGCCACGTTCCTGAGAAGGGAAGGGTGAGTGAGATCTGCTGGGGACTTACTGTGTTGTGGTCGCCTGAGTGATATAGGAGACCAAGGAGAGAAAGAGGGGAGGGGAGGATTCCCAGGGGTTAGAAGAGAAGAAGAGAGGAGGCCCAGGTGTCCTAGGAGAGTAAAATATATAGGAAAAGTAGCAAGCCTGTCTGTCCATAAATCTTAAAGGAGTGGTATAACCCCATCTTGAGAACATAGAAGAAAAAGGAAAGAGGGAAAGAGAAGAAAAGGAAAAAAAAAGAAAAAGAAGAAAAAAAGAAAGATTTACAGAAGATATGAAGAATAAAGGTCCCAAGGGAACAGGGCTCAAAGGGTCTCAAACAGGAACAAAAAGAAATTTACATCACATGGAAATATTACGCCAGAAAGGGCCCAAGGTGCAAGCGCAAAAGGGGAAATGGACATTAGTTCAGGAAATAGTCCTAGATTATCATTGGGCATGAATAGCAGTGGTAGCCAACAAATAGTGGATGGCTTGGGAAAAAAAGAAACTGATGGTGAACTACAAGTACCAAGCAAGAAGGAGATGATAGAAATGTTTCAAAATATGGAAAAAACGATAAAACATGAAATGACAGCTATTCGAAATGATTTAGGGCATCTGCTATCAAGAATGGAAGAAACAGAGGAGAAAGTTAAAATCCAGGCCCAAAACATAGATAATCTAAGGAAAAAAATAAAACAATTGGAAAACACTCAGAAAAAATTTACCTATAGGATGGAAGCTCAAGAAAATAAAGAAAGAAGGTGTAACCTTAGAGTACAAGGAATCCCAGAGACTGCAAAAGGGGAAACACTATATGATCTAGTTAAAAAAATTCTAAACTTCATAAGAGACAGACCTGAAACAGACGGGATCAAGCTAGACGGAGTGTTCAGAATAGGAAAGTTCAAACAGGCTACTGAGAAGGATAGACCGAGAGACATAATAGTCCAGTTCCAAAAATTTGGGGTCAAAGATGAGATTTGGAAGAAGACCAAGGGAAGATCATTAATTAAGTATGGAGATTTGACTATCCAAATATTTGCGGACTTAACAGCAGAGACCCTATGGAGAAGGAGATCCCTGAGACCCCTGTTGGATCAAATGAGAAAACAGAATGTGCAGTATAGATGGGGTACCTCAGCATCCCTAGTTGGCTGGAAAAATGGGGTCACAGCTTATTTGAGATTTCCAGAGGATTTAAGTGATTTTTGCGATAGACTGGATTTGCAAAGAATGAAGATAGCTGGGTGGGAAGAAGAAGAAGAAGATAAAGGAGATACAGATGATACAAGAAAAGAGGACTGGCAGCGGGTTGGGGGGAGGGGGAGGGAGGCCTCGGGGTTGAGGAGGGAAAGGAGGGAGAATGAAGTAGAAAATATGTTTTGGTTTTTTTTTTTTTTTTCCTCTCCCTCTCTAGCCCCTGGTCTCTCCCCTCCGGAAGCAGAGACCCTCTTGGAAGCTTCGGTTAAGGGAGGGAAGTATAGATTCTTGCTGAGTCTAGATGATAGAGAGAGGGGATCTGGGGGGGTCGGAGGAGAGGTGAGCCGTACATGGGCGGAGCTTACACCCTAAGTTTTAAATCAATGGTGGAAATAGATCCACAGATGATTTGTAGGCAGGTTATAGGCCTAAAAATGGGTAGGGGAAAAAGAGGAGGGGGTGAGAGGAGAGGGGGGTGGGGGTGGGAGAGGGGGGTTGGGGGGGTGGGAGCGGGAGGAGGGGAGGTTGGGTTAATATGCTGCAAGAAAGTAGGGCCTAATAGGAGGAGGCATATTAGAGGAGAGATAGATAGAATTAAGAAGGATGGAAGAAATACAGTTTATAACATATAATGTGAATGGGTTGAACTGCCCTGGGAAAAGATTTAAGTTGTTTAAAGAGTTACATCATAGGGCAACGTCAGTGGTATTTTTACAGGAAACACATTTTGAGATAGAGTCAAATGTGAAATTAAAATCCAAGTACTATCCAACATGGTATTACGCTGACTCTCCAATTAAAAGAGCAAAAGGGGTGGCAATAGGGTTGGCTAAGAATATAAGATTTGAGCTGGAGGATAGAAAGACCGATCCGGAGGGGAGATTCCTGTTCTTGAAAGGTAAATTACAGGGTATTGAGTGTACGTTAGCCAACATATATTGCCCCAACAAAAAGCCGGAGATCTATTTGAAGGGTCTGTTGAAAAAATTGATAGACTTCAAAAAAGGGCGTTTGATAGTAGCAGGAGATTTAAATCTCTGTATGGACCCACAAAAGGATGCAACCTCCCTTGTGCAGAGAGAGGGGGGTAGGTCTCTGAGAGCTTTGAAGAAGGTGATCCACGAGTACCAACTGGTGGACACCTGGAGAATAATGCATATGAAAGACAGAGACTACACCTTCTTCTATAATGCACATGAGATATACTCGAGACTGGATTACATTTTAATAGATCATCAATTCATTGATCTGCTGGTTAAAATAGAAATAGAGACAAGAACTTTCTTGGATCATGCCCCTGTCATAATGAAAATAGGATGGGGAGGAAGGTGGACGGGAGGTTTAGGATGGAGGTTAAATGAGGCTCTTCTCTTAGATGAGGATATTGCGCAGAAGATCAGGGAAGAGATTAAGGTATATTTCAAGGAGAATGAGACAGAGGAAGTATCGACAGCTAAAGTATGGGAAAGCCATAAGGTATATATAAGAGGAATCTTAATTGCGATGGGAGCAAGGAAAAAAAAAGAAAGAAGAGAGAGGGTTAGTGGACTCCTAAAGGAAATCCTGGACTTGGAGCAGATACATAAGAAGAAAATAACAATAGAAACAAGACAGAAGTTAATGGATAAAAAAGACGAGTTAGAGAGATTGATGGAAGAGGAGAGGAGAGGAGAAGAGTATATAACAAAGTATTAAGTGAAAGATATAGATGGGGAGATAGACCAGGAAAATACTTAATGAGAGTCCTGAATAAAAAGAAAAACAGGAATTATATAGAAAAGATAAAAAGTCCTAAGGGGGAGTTGGTCCACTCAACTAAAGAAATTATTAAAGTATTCACGGAGTATTATAGAAAGTTGTACAACATTAGTCCCCAAGGTTCACCAAAAGAAATTAGAGAAGGTATTAACGAAAAAAGGATGATATATTTAAAAAATGCGGGATTACCAAAGTTCAGTGAAACACAATTGAACTCCTTGGACGCGGAAATCTCCCAGGAAGAAATAGAAGTAGCATTAAGAAGTACAGGGGGTGGGAAAAGCCCAGGCCCGGATGGTTATACAGTTAAGTACTATAAAAAATTTAGTGAATTACTGTTACCGAAGTTGAAGAAGTATATGAATGATTTGAGAGGTGGGATGGAGGGATGGAGGGGAGGAGGGAATCCCTTCAGGCCCATGTCGTTCTCATTCATAAGGAGGGAAAAGATCCTTCTCAGTGCTCTAGCTACAGACCAATTTCATTATTGAACACTGATACCAAGTTGTATGCAAAGGTCCTAGCAAACAGGCTGAAAGATCTAATGCCTGAATGGATCCATGGAGATCAGGTGGGCTTTGTCCCAGGGAGAGAGGGTAGAGACAACGGGTTGAGAACTTTAATGCTTATTCAGAAAAGTAGAAAAGGAAAAGCCCCGGTGGTGCTCTTGTCAATTGATGCCGAAAAGGCGTTTGATAGAGTGGACTGGGGCTTTATGATGGACAACTTGGAAGTGTTGGGGATTGGAGAGAGAATGCGTGAGTGGATAGGTAAATTATATAGGGAGCCCACCGCAATCATCACGGTAAATGGGGAGAGGTCGGAATCCATTGGGATGTCCAATGGAACAAGACAAGGCTGCCCATTGTCCCCCTTGTTGTACGTTTTGACATTGGAACCCCTGTTGTCTATAATAAGGAATAGTGGAGCGGTAAAGGGAATCCAGATAGAAAATATAGAACATAAAGTAGCGGCCTTTGCGGACGACCTATTGTTTTATGTAGGCAACCCCCGAATAACACTACCAAGTATAATGAAGACCCTGAAGGAATATGGTGAATTATCAAATCTAAAAATTAATCCAACAAAAACAGAGATTCTGAACATCAATATACCAAAGAGCGAAAAAGAAAATCTACAAAAAGAATTCCCCTTTATATGGAGAGAAAAAGATATTAAATACCTAGGAATAAAACTAGCCACTTCATATAAACAACTGTATAGATTAAACTATATTTCTCTGATAAATGAGACTAAGGAAGAATTAAAAAGATTAGAAGGAGGAAATCCATCATGGATAGGACGTATAAACCTAGTTAAAATGGTAATTATACCTAAAATACTCTATAGATTTCAAATGGTCCCAATTAAACTCCCAGAGGCGTTTTTTAAGATAATGAGAAGATATATATGGAGGAATAAAAAACCAAGAATATCATACGAAACACTAAGTAGGACTAAAGAGAAAGGGGGAATGGGACTACCTGATGTCAAAAGATATTATAAAGCAGTAATTTTAGCAAGAATCTATGATTGGACATTTAACCATAAGGGAAAAAGTTGGGTAAAAATAGAAAACAAACTGAGTGGAATTAGTTTGAGTAAGATGATATGGGTTCCAGCACATTATAGAAGAATTAAAGAAAACACAAGCACTTACACTTTAAATGTTTTAAGGACATGGGATAATTTACATAAACACATGAAATGGGAATTCAACTCTATATTAATGCCTCTTGCAAACACGGAGTATTTCCCTCCAGGAAAGGATGAGATATCAGGGAGATGGTTCAAAAAGGAAGATATCCAATTGAGAGACGTATTGGTAGAGGGGGAATTGAGAACATTTAAAGAATTAAAAGAGAGGGGGGAATATGTTTACTAGAATAGATGAGTGGAAATATCATCAATTAAAATGTTTCATTGGAAATCTCCCAAAACCCTTAAGATTAAAAAAGGAGTGGAATATGTTTGAAAGGCTATTAGAAACACGTAGAGATGGGAAACACGGTGTTACAAAAATTTATAGAATACTCACAGAATTAGACACAGACACAAAGTTAATTTTTATAACAAATTGGGAAAGAGATATGGAGGTGGTGATAGATGAGGATCAACAGAATAAGATATTCAGACTGGTACACGAGAGTGTTAGTATGAGAGACATTGAGATTAACTATAAATGTCTGACACAATGGCATATCACACCGAGCATTGAGCACAAGATGAGAGGGGAGAATTCAAAAATATGTTGGAGAGGATGTGGGGAGGAGTGCACGGTGTTACACATATGGTGGCAATGTCCAAAAATTCAGGTTTTCTGGAAGACAATAGTTAAATTAATAGAAATAATAACGGGAAAGGACATAGGGTTAGACCCAACGATGTGCCTCCTACATAATGTTGAGACAACAGTAAATAAATATAAAGAATCAGGCGTATGGTACTACTTAAATGCTGCAAAAGGGTTGATACCCAAGTTTTGGCGGAAGACAGAGGTGCCGGTGGAGGAGGATTGGATCAATAGGGTAATCCAGATTAGTAGAATGGAAAAATCTTACTATATGCAGGAAGATAGGTTGGAAATATACTATTCGCGATGGGAAAAATGGGAAAAATCAGGATTGAAAGAAAAATATAGAAAATTTTAAACTAGGAAGTTATTTAAAGTTATTGGGCCTGGAGAGATTGGAGATCTTGCAGAGGGGAGGGAGGGGGAAGGGGGGTAGAAATGGGTAGGGAGGGGAGGGAAAGAAAAGAGGTAATTAGAAGGGGCAAAGTAGAAATGTATTGATTATGTATATGTATTGTGTCTCTTCTTATGGAATTTTTGTAATAATATGAAAAACTAATAAATATTTAAATTAAAAAAAAAAAAAAAAAAAATAGCACAACTATCAACCCCTCCCTGCATGCAAGGGGCTTGGGGGTAACCCTGCATTCTGAACTATCTTTCAGGCCCACATCCAATCCCTGTTCAAATCATGCTGCCTCAACCTCCACAACATCCCCAGAATATGCCCCTTTTAAACCAATGATACCACAGAGCTTTCAATTCACTCCTTGGTTATCTCTCGCCTCAACTACTGCAACTCCCTCCTCACTAGCTTACCTTTACATAGGTTATTCCCTCTTCAGTCCATCATTAATGCTGCTGCCAGGCTCATCCACCTTACCAACAATTCAGTGTCTACTACCCCTCTCTGCCAATCCCTCCACTGGCTTCTAACAACAACTTACAAGCCATCCACAACTCTGTCCCTAGCTACTTCACCAACCTGGTCTCAAAATAGCTAGCTGCTGAGAGGCACATAGGGTATATGGTGGAACTGCATGGCTCCTCTATGATGAACAATTCAGACAACACATGTCTGTTGGCTGGGCTCTTAATTTGAATCATTGGGATACTGGATGCAAGTGATGAATGCAAAACAAGGAATGTATTTAGTGGCACATTTTATTGCCTATACTGTCTCTGTGGATGCAGAGGCATCAGGATCTGCCAAAGAGGGGCTGTGCTCGGCCTTAAATGACTATCAAAGTAAGGGGGGGGTTTGGCATGTAGGTTCAAGCATGAGTGCCCACATTGCAGAGGTAACCATCCTCCCCCCACCTCCCCCCCAAAAAAGTCTGTAAAAATAGGATATGGAGAAGGCTCTGGAGAAGGGTCCAGTGAATATGTACTTGCCTGCCATTGGTCAAGCATCAACCTTGTGTCTGTGAGGGACCACCCTGCTGTTGTTAGGGGTAAATTGAACAAGGAAGTGAATTTCAACAGTATGATGTTTTTCAGAACCTCCTATGAAAAATTTGGTTGTATCTCCACTGGGTGTGGTTCTGAAGATGGATCTTGGGAAGTTTTTGCCTTGTTCATCACCTATCATTCCACAAAGGGGTTTGATGAATGATGATAAATGATCGTATAAAAAAATTACTTATTTTCAGCCATGTACACATAATTTGATTCTGCCATAAATCTGGTTTGGGTTGCTGGCCTGGGCACCCTCACTTAGGCTGCTTCTGGTGCACCTGCATTAATTTCATTTGCTTGATTGTACTGTAGGTTCAACAGGGGTTATATTAACGTGTGCATCCTGATGGTCTACACCATCACTTGTTTGTATTTTGAGACATTTAGCTCCTTCCTAGATTGGGTAGTGAAAACTTTCCTGATTGTCCCCACAAACTATGACATCTGTGGTCTGTTGTACAGTATACTCTTACCTCAAGTTTCAAAAGTTTTGGTGTTCTGCTTTTGCATTAAAAAAATCACATTCCCCTGCATGGTCATTACATTTTTCAATGTCCCAAGATAGCTGAGGCTCCAGTAGACATGCAGAACAAAAAAAATTGTTTCATTTCTTATCGATTTGTTAAGTTACTAATTTAGTTTTGTTGCATTTGTAACAAAAATAGTTTAATATAGTTTAGATTAGTTTTCGACTGGACTCAAATTTTTTCCAATGGAATAGAGGTATGAGAGTTACACCAAAGGGTTCCATCCATACAGGTTGTTGATCCTATCACCACTGCCTATTTCCCTCCCCACCCTACCTTTCCTACCTTACCCCTCTGACCTCCCTCTTCATACCCCAACTCCCCCCCCCCTTTTTTTTTTCTCTTCCTTCTACCTCCATGCTTCCCCTTATTCCCCTCTACCACCCCATTATCCTTTACTCTCTTCCTCTACTGAGGTTACTATCCCCCTTCTTCCCTTTAGAGGAAACATCAAGCAATTCCTTCTCTTGCCTTAGTCACACATCCTTGATAAGAAAGGCCACCCTCCTCAATAACTCATAACTACACTTCTACGGACGCCCCATAAATTAGACCAGGGGTCCTCAAACTTTTTAAACAGGGGGCCAGTTCACTGTTCCTCAGACAGTTGGAGGGCCGGACTATAGTTTAAAAAAAAAACTATGAACAAATGCGGACACATTACAGGAGATGACCAGAGACTGCGGACATACAACGGCGGCTGGAATACTGGGCCGGCCACTCCATAAGATGCACAGACATTTCCCCACAAGTGTGTCTTATGGAGCGAAATATATGGTAAATGCAGGACACCTTCATTGGTGTCAGTGGGAGGAATAGTGTCCCATCATTGGTGTTAGTGGGAGGAATAGTGTCCCATCATTGGTGTCAGTGGGAGGAACAGTGCCCCATCATTGGTCTCAGTGGAAGGAATAGTGCCCCATCATTGGTGTCAGTGGGAGGAATAGTACTCCATCATTGGTGTTAGTGGGAGGAATAGTGCCCCATCATTGGTATTAGTGGGAGGAATAGTGCCCCATCATTGGTGTCAGTAGGAGGAACAGTGCCCCATCATTGGTCTCAGTGGGAGGAATAGTGCCCCATCATTGGTGTCAGTGGGAGGAACAGTGCCTCATCGTTGGGGTCAGTGGGAGGAATAGTGCCCCATCATTGGCATCAGTGGGAGGAATAGTGCCCCATCATTGGTGTCAGTAAGAGGAATAGTGCCTCATCATTGGTGTCAGTGGGGGGAATAGTGCCCCATCGTTGGTGTCAGTGGGGGGGAGAAATAGTGCCCCATCATTGGTGTCAGTGGGGGAGGAATAGTGCCCCATCGTTGGTGTCAGTGGGAAGAATAGTGCCCCATCATTGGTGTCAGTGGGAGGAACAGTGCCTCATCGTTGGGGTCAGTGGGAGGAATAGTGCCCCATCATTGGCATCAGTGGGAGGAATAGTGCCCCATCATTGGTGTCAGTAAGAGGAATAGTGCCTCATCATTGGTGTCAGTGGGGGGGGGAATAGTGCCCCATCGTTGGTGTCAGTGGGGGGGAGAAATAGTGCCCCATCATTGGTGTCAGTGGGGGAGGAATAGTGCCCCATCGTTGGTGTCAGTGGGAGGAATAGTGCCCCATCATTGGTGTCAGTGGGAGGAACAGTGCCTCATCGTTGGGGTCAGTGGGAAGAATAGTGCCCCATCATTGGTGTCAGTAAGAGGAATAGTGCCTGATCATTGGTGTCAGTGGGGGGGGGAATAGTGCCCCATCGTTGGTGTCAGTGGGGGGGAGAAATAGTGCCCCATCATTGGTGTCAGTGGGGGAGGAATAGTGCCCCATCGTTGGTGTCAGTGGGAGGAATAGTGCCCCATCATTGGTGTCAGTGGGAGGAACAGTGCCTCATCGTTGGGGTCAGTGGGAGGAATAGTGCCCCATCATTGGCATCAGTGGGAGGAATAGTGCCCCATCATTGGTATCAGTAAGAGGAATAGTGCCTCATCATTGGTGTCAGTGGGGGGGGGGAATAGTGCCCCATCGTTGGTGTCAGTGGGGGGGAGAAATAGTGCCCCATCATTGGTGTCAGTGGGGGAGGAATAGTGCCCCATCGTTGGTGTCAGTGGGAGGAATAGTGCCCCATCATTGGTGTCAGTGGGAGGAACAGTGCCTCATCGTTGGGGTCAGTGGGAGGAATAGTGCCCCATCATTGGCATCAGTGGGAGGAATAGTGCCCCATCATTGGTGTCAGTAAGAGGAATAGTGCCTCATCATTGGTGTCAGTGGGGGGAATAGTGCCCCATCGTTGGTGTCAGTGGGGGGGAGAAATAGTGCCCCATCATTGGTGTCAGTGGGGGAGGAATAGTGCCCCATCGTTGGTGTCAGTGGGAGGAATAGTGCCCCATCATTGGTGTCAGTGGGAGGAACAGTGCCTCATCGTTGGGGTCAGTGGGAGGAATAGTGCCCCATCATTGGCATCAGTGGGAGGAATAGTGCCCCATCATTGGTGTCAGTAAGAGGAATAGTGCCTCATCATTGGTGTCAGTGGGGGGGGGGAATAGTGCCCCATCGTTGGTGTCAGTGGATGGGAGAAATAGTGCCCCATCGTTGGTGTCAGTGGGGGAGGAATAGTGCCCCATCGTTGGTGTCAGTGGGAGGAATAATGCCCCATCATTATATCAGTGACACCAATGATGGGGCACTATTCCTACCAATGACACTTAACGTGCTGACCCCTGTTCCAGCATGGTGCTGCTGCAGCCAGCATACCTGGTTGCAGCAGCACCATCTGCACGGCTCACTTTCCGGGCAGTCAGCTGTCCTCCATTCACTCCGACCGCTCCCTCATGTGATGTTTCCGGGGCCGCTCGGCTCTGCCTCCTCGCAGGTGATTGGCCGCCTGTGTGCCTTTCCTGAGCTACAGTTCTGGCGCCCAATCACCGGTGAGGAGGCGGAGCCGAGCGGCAAATACGCCCCTGCCGGTGTAGCGGCAAGATCGCTTGATCGTCACTGAAACTGTGACATGCGCAGATGCGTCAGGGACACATCTTCATGGGGGAACTGATCTTGCCGCTACACTGGCAGGCCGGATAAATGTCTTCGGCGGGCCACATGTGGCCCGTGGGCCGTAGTTTGAGGACCCCTGAATTAGACTATTGTGAGAATCTAGATATCCTGATGCTTTCAATGCTGTATACTTACCCCCTTTCATAAATCCACTTCTTGTTATTTGTCACCGAGATCTCTGTGCTGGTAGGTTAATTGGCTCCTGTCTAAATTGTCCCTAGTATGTGTATGTATGAATGTAAGTTAGGGACCTTAGATTGTATGTTCCTTGAGAGAAGGTACTGATGTGAATCTACAATATACATATATACAGTGGGGATCGAAAGTTTGGGCACCCCAGCTAAAAATTTGTATTAATGTGCATAAAGAAGCCAAGGAAAGATGGAAAAATCTCCAAAAGGCATCAAATTAAAGATTAGACATTCTTATAATATGTCAACAAAAGTTAGATTTTATTTCCATCATTTACACTTTCAAAATAACAGAAAACAAAAAAATGGCGTCTGCAAAAGTTTGGGCACCCTGCAGAGTTAATATCTTGTACTGCCCCCTTTGGCAAGTATCACAGCTTGTAAACGCTTTTTGTAGCCAGCCAAGAGTCTTTCAATTCTTGTTTGAGGTATCTTTGCCCATTCTTCCTTACAAAAGTCTTCCAGTTCTTTGAGATTTCTGGGCTGTCTGTCACGCACTGCTCTTTTAAGGTCTATCCATAGATTTTCAATTATGTTGAGGTCAGGAGATTGTGAAGGCCATGGCAAAACCTTCAGTTTACGCCTCTTGATGTAATCCCCCGTGGATTTCGAGGTGTGTTTAGGATCATTATCCATTTGTAGAAGCCATCCTCTCTTTACCTTCAGCTTTTTCACAGATGGCATCAAGTTACCATCCAAAATTTGCTGAAATTTTATTGAATCCATTTTTCCTTCTACTCGTGAGATGTTCCCTGTGCCACTGGCTGCAACACAACCCCAAAGCATGATTGATCCAACCCCATGCTTAACAGTTGGACAGAGGTTCTTTTCATTAAATTCTGTGCCCCTTCTTCTCCAAACGTACCTTTGCTCATTCCGGCCAAAAAGTTCAATTTTAACCTCATTGGTCCACAGAACTTGTTTCCAAAATGCATCAGGCTTGTCTATATGTTCATTTGCAAAGTTCAAATGATGATTTTTGTGGTGAGGATGTAGAAGAGGTTTTCTTCTGATAACTCTTCCATGAAGACCATATTTGTACAAGTATCTCTTTATAGTGGAATAGTGTACCACAACTCCAGCGTCTGCCAGATCTTTCTGGAGGAATCGTGCAGTCAAACGTGGGTTTTGAATTGTTTTTCTCACAATCCTGCGAGCTGTTCTGTCTGATATTTTTCTTGGTCTTCCAGATTTTTCCATCTTTCCTTGGCTTCTTTATGCACATTAATACAAATTTTTAGCTGGGTTGCCCAAACTTTCGATCCCCACTGTATGTAAAGCACTGCATAAATTGACGACACTATATAAGTACCTGTAATAAATAAATAAACAAACAAATAAATGTTAACTCTTTGTTTAAGTCTATTACCCTGAATCACATGTTGTAACTATGTCCTACTGTTTGCCAATTGATCGCTTGTTGACCTGCGATTAATATGAAAACTATTGTAAGATGTACATTGTTCATTGCTGTTTTTATGATTTCTTCAATAAAACGTTTTGGGAAAAAAAAAATCACATCCATCCAAATTCATTGTGAAGAATAGTTGGTTTGATTGCATTCAAAACTTTTTCAAATTTCAGAAGACGTCTATATGCTATTTTCTTCTAATCTATTCTATTCCAATTGGTTCTATTTTTTTAAATTCTATTCTATTTCTTTATTTTATATTCTATTCTCTTCTATTCTGTTTTATGCTATTCTGTTTTTTTCCATTCTATTCTTTGCAAAATTACTATGTTCTGTTTCATTCTATTCTATTCTAATGTAATTTAAAAATTCTAAATTCTTCCTATTTTACTCTATTCCATTCGAATTTTGGAAGACGGCTATATTCTTTCTATTCCATTCTATTTTATTCTACTCTATTCATTTTTTTCTGTTCTATTATTTTATTTCCTATTCTATTTTTTTTGTTCCATTCTAATTTATTCTATTGTATTCTTTTTGAAATTCGAATTTCAGAAGATGGCTATATTGTTTCTATTCTATTCTAATCAAAATTCTAAATTCAGAAATTGCTGTATTCATTCTAATCTATTCTATTTTTTTCTATTCAGTTTTTTTCTATTTTATTCTCTTCTATACTATTCTATTTCAGTCTATTCTTTTTCTATTTTATTCTATTGTAATATTTTTGAAATTAGAATTTCGGAAGACGGTTATATTCTTTCTATTTTATTCTATTCAAATTCCGAATTTCAGACAATAGATATATGACATTATATACCGTATTTTTCGCTCCATAAGAAGCACTTTTTTCCCCCCAAAAAAGGGGGAAAATGTCAGTGCGTCTTATGGAGCGAATATAAAGCGGCCGGTCCGGTATTTCTGCCACCACCATGTCAGAATACCGGGCCGGCCGCTCAGCTGTTGTCTCCTGCAGGGCCTTACTTGTTCCTCGCTCCAGCGCTGCACAGTCTTCCCGCGCTGGCTTCTGTGACAGCCGGGTGCCCACGGCGCATGTGCTGCGCTTTGTGAATGATCCGGTGTCTTCTGGGACACATGACAGGTCCCAGAAGGCGCCGGGCCATTCACAAAGCGCTGCGCTTCTCGCGCATGCACAGTGGGCACCCGGCTGTCACAGAAGCCGGCCCGGGAAGAAGGAAGGAAGAACTACGCGGAAGTGGGAGCGGGTACCTGTCAAATTCAGGTACCCGCTCACCCTCCCTCCCTAAAGGTCAGCAGTCTCTGGTCATTTCCTGCACTGTCTGCAGTCTCTGGTCATCCCCTGCACTGTCTGCAGTCTCTGGTCATCCCCTGCACTGTCTGCAGTCTCTGGTCATCCCCTGCACTGTCTGCAGTCTCTGGTCATCCCCTGCACTGTCTGCAGTCTCTGGTCATCCCTGCACTGTCTGCAGTCTCTGGTCATCCATGCACTGTCTGCAGTCTCTGGTCATTCCCTGCACTGTCTGCAGTCTCTGGTCATCCCTGCACTGTCTGCAGTCTCTGGTCATCTCCTGCACTGTCCGCAGTCTCTGGTCATCCCCTGCACTGTCCGCAGTCTCTGGTCATCCCCTGCACTGTGTCCGCAGTCTCTGGTCATCCCCTGCACTGTGTCCGCAGTCTCTGGTCATCTCCTGCACTGTGTCCGCAGTCTCTGGTCATCTCCTGCACTGTGTCCGCAGTCTCTGGTCATCCCCTGCACTGTGTCCGCAGTCTCTGGTCATCTCCTGCACTGTGCCCGCAGTCTCTGGTCATCTCCTGTACTGTGTCCGCAGTCTCTGGTCATCTCCTGTACTGTGTCCGCAGTCTCTGGTCATCTCCTGTACTGTGTCCGCAGTCTCTGGTCATCTCCTGTACTGTGTCCGCAGTCTCTGGTCATCCCCTGTACTGTGTCTGCAGTCCATTGGTTTAGAATATTTTTTTTTCTTGTTTTTCCCCTCTAAAACCTAGGTGCGTCTTATGGTCAGGTGCGTCTTATGGAGCGAAAGATACGGTATATAAAAAAGTGTGTGTGTGTGTGTGTAACTTTTCTCTATTCTATTCTATTATTTGATATTCTTTCCAAAATTCAAATTTCAGAAGATGGCTATATGCATTCTATTCTGTTCTATTTTTTCTGTTCTTTTCTATTCTATTATTTTCTATTGCATTCCATTCCATTCTTTTCTTTTATATTATATTCCTTTATTTTCTATTCTATTTTTTTATTTTATATTCTATTCCTTTATTTTCAGTGCTACTCCTGTTTTATTCTATTCTTTGCTTTTCGAAATTCAAATTTCGAAAGATGGCTATATTCTAATACTATTACACAAAGTCTTTGAAGGAAATCAGTATTAGTCAGCAATATATATACATTTCAAATTTGTTTCCAAATTCAATTTAGTTTTTGAATTTGTTTCAAATTTGTTATTTAAGGCTGTCATGGTCCACCCCTCTCCCCCCTTGCCTGCTGTCCCTCTGCTCCCTCTCCCTTTGATCCACCCCTCCTTCCCCCCTTGCAGATTCCTCGCGTCCTGCCAGCCCACATCAAAGGCTGTGTAGGACGGGAGAAAACGCCCCCTTGTGGTGCGGGTAGCACCTCTCGGGCCCCCCCACCAAGAATCCTTGGCGCAGTGCCATCAACCTGTCTCTGCGCGCCCCCCGACAGACGCAGCGCGGCCACAAGGCTTCCCGCGCTCTGCGCCCGCTGGAGACAAAGGCTGTGCTCCCTGAGCATGGCCCGAGTGAGGGGGGTGTGCCTCGTTGCCCCGGCAACCCAACACTGGGCCGGTCGTTGCCGGGGAAACCGGGAAGCATCCTGCGCCGGCTTAAGAAGGCCGGCGCAGGACCCAGTTGTGTGTGTGTGGTTTGTCCCCCACTCCGGACAGGGTGCTGTGTGGGGTCTGAGCTGAGGCCAAACCCCACAGCCAAGACCCCGCTGAGTCCCGTGAGCCTGCTGTTGTCCCTGGAAAGCTGAGTCTCCATGTGCCTGCTGTTGTCCCTGGAAAGCTGAACCCTGTCTGCTGACCGCTTTGTCCCTGGAAAGCTGTGTGAGGTCTGAGCTGAGGTCAGACCCCACAGCCAAGACCCCGCTGAGTCCCTGTGAGCCTGTTGTTGTCCCTGAAAGCTGCCCCCTGTCTGCTGATCGAGTGTCCCTGGAAGCCGTCAACCGTGAGTGTCCCTACAAGCCGCCTGCTGCTGAGTGTCGCAGCGTGTGCAGGAGATGAAGTGAGGAGGCTATGACATTAGGCAGTGTGTGCAGGGAAGGAGTGCAGAAGGTATTATAAGAGTAATGTGTGCAGAAGTGTGGAGAGTAACACAGTGGGCAGTATGAGCAGGAAAGGAGTGCAGAAGATATGACATTGGGAAAAGTGTACAGGAGAAGAGTTAGAAAGAAGGCTAGGCAGACAGAACTTGCTGTCCAACAACAAAGAAAGAAAATATGTAATTCCTGCAATTAATCTCACCATATTCGCTTGAATTGTTTTCCTTTGTTCTTCTGAGCACTTAAGATAATGTATTACATCATGTATTATAGTAGATTTTAGGGTTATATGCCTTTTAGCAATTTGTTTCCTTAAATGATTACATTCACATAGCAATTTTAAAGAGGTTCTGTCTGATGTTTTATTTAGACAGCAAACCAAAGCTTCTTTTGTAGCCACCATCCTGATTGCCAAGGGTAATCAGAATAATTTCCAAGTCAATATATTGCTATATTCACTTTTAGTAATTACATATATTTCATGAATTGACAATATGGGGTTTATTTACTAAAGCTGGAGAGTCCTAAATCAGACTCCCTTCTGCATAGAAACCAATCAGCTTCTAACCTCAGCTTGTTCAATGAAGCTTTGGCAATGAAACCTGGAAGCTGATTAGTTTCTATGCAGAAGGGAGTCTGATTTTGGACTCTCCAGCTTTAGTAAATAAACCCCTATATGTCTTCCCATGCACAACTGATGTCTCAGCATCAGCTTTTAGCAGGCAGCATATGCATGAGAATATTGTAATTTATATGATAGCAGACAGTATGTGTAGGAAAGGAGTATAAAGAGTATGACAAGGGGCAGTATGTGCAGGAAAGGAAGACTGAGGGTATATTGGCAGGCAGTATATGCAGAAGAGACAGGTAGAAGGTATGATGGGGTAGTATGTGCTGGAGATACTGTAAGTATGGAAAGTAAGGTAGTGGGCAGTATGACGAGGAGAGGAGTGTGGGGGATAAAACAGTGGGAAGAGTGGGAGAACAGAAGTGCTGAGTGTATGATAGTGGGCAATGTGTGCAGGAGATGAAGTGAGGAGGCTATGACATCAAGCAGTGTGCGCAGGAGATGAAGTGAGGAGGCTATGACATCAGGCAATGAAACCTGGAAGCTGATTGGTTTCTATGCAGAAGGGAGTCTGAGTTTGGACTCTCCAGCTTTAGTAAATAAACCCCATATTGTCAATTCATGAAATATATATTATATGTAATTACTAAAAGTGAATATAGCAATATATTGACTTGGAAATTATTCTGATTACCCTTGGCAATCAGGATGGTGGCTACAAAAGAAGCTTTGGTTTGCTGTCTAAATAAAAGATCAGACAGAACCTCTTTAAAATTGCTATGTGAATGTAATCATTTAAGGAAACGAATTGCTAAAAGGCATATAACCCTAAAATCTACTATAATACATGATGTAATACATTATTTTAAGTGCTCAGAAGAACAAAGGAGAACAATTCAAGCGAATATGGTGAGATTAATTGCAGGAATTACATTTTTTCTTTCTTTGTTGTTGGACAGCAAGTTTTACTGGTACCATGAGAAAAGAGACATTTGCCAAAGTTTAACTGCAGATAATGTTGATATATTGCAATTTATTTTACTCCCAGCGTGGACTAATAAAATACCTCCTTGGTATCATATTTAAACTTTAAAATATGTGTTTCCTATAACTTTCTAATACTTCATTTGAATTACTGTACTGGAGAGACGGCTCAGAGGTAAAATAAATTATGTACAGAAAATTCCATAGCTTTCCTTATCTACATTCACTACTAAGACATAGACATGATGGGGGAATTTAATCTAGTACTGTGTACACACTGGCAGTGGACAACCAGGTCCAATACTAGTGAATTTAGTTGGATTATAGGATTTTCAGGATCACTAGTGATCACCTTAGTCTGGCTATAAACTAGTTGATGTTTTAAAGCAGCCCTTCTTAATTTTTCTCCACCTGTTAAAAAGGATTGTTATATAGCGCTTACACTGGATGGGCGGCTGGAGATGGACAGGTTCTCCCAAAGTAGTAAAGAGGCTGCCAATCATACAAGCACAGTCCCCCGCACACTGATAAGCTTGCTGACCCAGCAGAAAATTAACCATTTTCAAATCAACACAAATTAACCATCCATGAACATGGTATTCCAATCCATCCAGAACAATCTTGATGTTGGCATACTCTTCTTTCATTTTTACAGAGTGTCCTATTGGGATTGAACCATATATATTTCTGTTGTGAAGTAACACACATTTCAAACTCCTTTTACTACTGTCAATAAAAAGTCTCCATTCACTTGAATCATATGCGGGCAGTCCCATATTAAGAAGAAGCTCTTCAACATCATTACAATAAACAAGTTGACCATCTGAATGGAAGTACTTTCGCAGTGCTGATTCTCTCTTACGATAAAAGGAGACACTAGTGCCAGGTCTGAGTAGTCCTTTCTCTTGCAGCCTGGAAGCCAATAATTCAGCAGACTGCTTTGGCAAATACAAATCTCTTACAAGATCATTCAATTTAGGCTGACTAAACAGAGAAATTTTATCACAATCTGCATCAGATGGCTTATATTCGATCTGAGCATCATTATCATCATCTGTAGAAGCAGGTAAACTGAGGGATTCAACATCAATCTCTGGTAGCTCAGTAAATACGGGCACAGGTATTTCCTCACAGTGCTCAACTGGTCGTCTGGCAGATGGGATATCTGGGTATTGTAAGTGTTGTTTGTTTTTCTTATTGAAACCTTTTACATTGACAAGGCAGAAGTAGCAGTTAACCCAATGGTTTGTATGTTCTCTCCAAACCATTGGCACACCAAACTTCAGCTTAGCATTCTTTCTTTTAGACCATGATCGCAAAGTTTCAACACAGGTTTTACACACTTTGTGAGGAGCCAAATTTTTGTCTTGGTCTCCAAGTCATACTTTAAAGTAGGCAAGATAAACCTTCTTGACAAAAAGGTATTGATGTTGCATCTTTGATCCTGCAAAGTGAAGCTGCCACAGATGTAGCAGAAGATATCTGGGTCATTACCGCATTTCCTTCTTTTGGATGTTGTAGCCATTGTTAGATCATGCACTGCAGAAGGAAAATATTAAATAAATGTGAATATCTACATAAAATGATATTATAAACACGATATCCTAAAAATACAACACCATATTTTAACACGAAAGCAGTCACTGACTCGCAACAACTTGCAATCATAAGTGACAAAGAGTTAATTTCGGGTAAAATCAATGAAAATGGAGTATGCCAATAGCATAAAAATGAGATGTGATAAAGCAAATCTGAGATCAGATTTGGAATCAGCATCCTGAAATTAGCCTAAACCAGCTGCAAAAGTCCAGAGCAGAATTATTATTTTTTTTTTGTTGACCAGTGTAATTCAAGCTCAGGGGGATGTCTTTTTAGTATGTATAAACCAAGATATACAGCGCGTACATATAAAGTGCAAAACAACTAAAGAGCAAAACAACGAATGTCCACATGTGAACCCTACAAATATGGTGCAAACCAACAAATGTCCACATGCCACCATGAAACCCGCCCCGCAGGCCAGAGTACTTGGTGTCATTCTGGACTCCAACCTATCCTTCTAGCCCCAAGTCCAATCTTTAACAAACTCGTGCAGACTCCACCTCCGCAACATTGCCAAAATACGCATGTTCCTAACCCCAGAAACCACTAAACAGCTCATCCACTCCCTCATCATATCACGACTCAACTACTGCAACTCCCTCCTCACTGGCCTGCCTCGCCGCTGGCTATCCCTGCTTCAGTCGATCCTGAATACGGCTGCCAGACTCATTCACCTTTCCAACCGCTCCATTTCCGCCACCCCCCTCTGCCAATCCCTCCACTGGCTTCCGATTGCGCAACGGATCAAATTCAAAATCCTAACACTGATGTACAAAGCTGTCCACCATACTGCCCCGAACTACATCACTGACCTAATATCCAAGTAACGCCCAGCACTCACACTCCGCTCTTCACCAGACCTCCTTCTCTCTAGTTCCCTGGTCTCCTCCTCCCATGCCCGCCTCCAGGACTTCTCCAGGGTGTCACCCATCCTCTGGAACTCCCTGCCCCAACCCATCAGATTATCACCTACTCTCCTCTCCTTTAGGCGCACCCTGAAAACCCATCTCTTAAGGGAAGCCTACCCCACCCCCTGCTAACTTGCCGACCTCCTCCACTCTTTCTACCACTCCATCCCTCACAGCTATCTCCTCCTGTGCCACCATCCCCTCCCTCCTAGATTTTAAGCTCGAAAGAGCAGGGCCCTCGATCCCCTCATGTTTTGCATTGTACTGGTATTGTTCTGTCACATGTTCTGTCCCCCTTTGTAATGTACAGCGCGGAGCGAACCATTGGCACTTTATAAATACT
The DNA here is from genome assembly GCF_062004578.1 of Staurois parvus. Classification (NCBI taxonomy): domain Eukaryota; kingdom Metazoa; phylum Chordata; class Amphibia; order Anura; family Ranidae; genus Staurois; species Staurois parvus. The sequence continues at coordinate 387,702 of NW_028318327.1, forward strand.
GTATAATAATAATAATAATAATAAAATGTGATTCCCATTATAACACAACGTTTATGGGAAACTACATATATATTTTATAAATTAGTCCATCATCCATAAAGTGCAACCATTCTTCCACAACGGAGTGAAATAATGTAAAACTTCTGAAAAATAAAGTGCTTCATACAAAATCCACCACTTCCTGATTCTTGTGTTCCACTCCACCTGCGTGTACCACCACCATCACAGACAACTCACCAGACAACCATGACCTTCTCAATTAAGAGTTGGTCTATATGCTCTTGTTTGTATATATGGATTCCCCCACTCCAGTAAGTCAATCCACCATGCTCCTCATTATAAGCTTCGCCAAGGGTGTCATGTGTTAAAAGGGGAGAAGGAGACTCTAATATTGTAAAATACCCTTTATTAAAATTTACATTAACGTAAAAAACCATTGGTACATCTGCTCACATTTCATAGTGTATTAAGCCCTGTACTTGGGTTTAAACATTCAATGTATTGCCTGGCTCTCTCTGCCTCACAAAGCTCAGAACGCTCCACACTACATGCGTATGTAACCACTTCATGCTCACCAGGTCGTAACTTTTTGTAGCTCCACCTCAATGTATGTTTCATCGTGCTGACATCATCAGGAGGTGTGACAGGAAGCTTGCAGTGTGATCTTTATATACCCTATTGATTAACCGTTTACATGCCAATTATTTTTCATGTGCGCTGCTAGTTATTTGTACAACTACTTGCATCATTATCCGGCAAGCAAAAATTTGCTACCAATCACCCATCAATAAAATACTGACTTATATATGGTTATTCTACCTTCAAATTCCCCAAACGATGTATATCGGTCAGTATGTGGTATTAAACAAAGGTGGAATAGGATCTTATACTGAGTGCACATGAAACCTACTTATATAAAATAAATTAATATGTAGATACCCTAAAGGCATATTTAAAAAGACCCAGGAATATGTACATACACTAAAAACATATTAAAACACCCTTATAGTTGAGGAGACCCAGGAGTTTAATAATTGCTAATAAAGCAGTTAAGGTCAATATCTATGTTGAAGCCTTCGGGGGTTAGTGTGTCCAACATACAGTTTGTTTAATTTTGGGATATCATTTGTTTTTTAATTTGTCCTCTCCGATGTCCTTCTATTTTATCAATCCCATAGAAAATCAGCAAACTTGCATCTTTACCATGGCACTCTTTAAAATGTCTGAATAAGCTATGTAGAGTGTATCCTTTCCTAATATTGTTCATGTGCTCTTCCTCTCTTCTCCTTAGCTCTCTAGTAGTTCTACCCAAATATTGGAAGTGGCATGGATACTCCACTACATAGGTAACATGGGTACTTTTGCGTGATACTAATTAATTAATTTGGAACCTTCTATTGTTGACATTAGACTGAGAATGGGTTCATTTTCTATCTTTATGTTTGCTAGTTCTACATGCTTTACATTTTTGACATCTATAAAACCCCTTTACATTCAAGAAATTGCTACTCCTAAAGGGAGGATTTATGACATTTTTCACTATCATGTTCCTTAGGGCTTAGGCTTTCTTATAAATAAATTTAGGATGCTCTGGCAATTCTTTTCCTAATGTTTTGTCTTTCTTTAGGATAGGCCAATGTGTTTTTATAATTTTTTCCACTGTTTTATAGTCAACATTAAAGTCTGTGATGAATGCATATTCCATTAATTTATTGTTGCCTCGGGTGCTACTCTGTTGCAACAATCTGTTCCTGTCTATTTTATTTACATCTTCTTTAACTTTCATTAAGGTTTCTTTTTTATACCATTTTTTATGAACTTATCAAGTCATTGCTGCATTTCTCAAAATCTTCTTCTAAATCACAATTCCTTTTCATTCTTATCACCTGACCTTTGGGTATATTTCCTACCCATTTTGGGAGATGGCAACTACTAGTCGGTAGAAAGCTGTTTCTATCTGTCTCTTTTACATACGTTTTGGTTAGAATTTTATTGCCAACTGTGAATACAGTCAGATCCAGGAACTGTATCTTTTTCCAACTCTATGTGGATGTAAAAGTCAGTCCATATATATTATTGTTAATCTCCTCTATAAACTTTTTGAGTGATTCCTCATCACCTTTCCATATCACCATCATGTCATCAATAAATTGTCTGTAAAAGACCAATTCCTTCCGCCTATTCTTAAAAATATCCTCAGATTCCCACTTAGCCATTGTCAAGTTAGATACACTGGGTGCATACTTAGCCCCCATCGCAACACCTTTCACTTGAACATAATAATAATTGTTATTGTACAAAAAAAAGTTATTTCTCATTGCCAAATCCAATCAATCAATAATAAACTTCTTCTGGTCTTTCCTCATTGTTCCATCACTATCCAAAGCCCATTTGACTGCTTGAATTCCGTCTTGCAGCTTTATGCTGGTATACAAACTATTGACATCTATCTTTGCCATAATATAATTATCCTCCCAACTAATATCCTTCAACATTTTTTTCAAATCCCCACTGTCTTTCAAGTAAGCAGGCTGTTGTATTACCTTTTCTTGGAGAAAAAAAATCTATATATTCCCCCATCCTGCTAAATGCTGAATCTATACCACTGACTATTGGTCTCCCTGGTGGTTTAATAATCCTTTTATGAATTTTCAGGGTATAATATATAACCGGCATCCTTGAATTATCCGGAACTAGATACCTTGTTTTCTTCTTATTCAATATCCCTTTTTGTTACCTTTTTTCACTAATTTTTTAAGATGTGCCAGAGCTTTTTTCATTGGGATGTTTGGTAGGACTTCATAAGTGTCCTCCTCACCTAAAAGCCTTTCCATTTCTTCTTTATAATCCTCTTTGATGAGAACCACTATTCCACCCCCTTTGTCCGCTGGTCTAATAACTAAATTCTTCCAACTCTCCAATAACTTAATACCCCTCTTAATTTCAGGTGCTGTCATCCAAGCTTTAGTGTGTACCTTCCTTATGTCATCCTCAACCATTTTTTGAAAACCTCTAGATATTGACCATTAGTGCTTTTTGGATTAAAAGTGGATGCTTACCTTGGCCCTGTGTCCCAGCGGGGAGAAAAATTCTCTGATGGAATCACCCAATCAGGGTGACAGGCGGTCCATCACACTTGGCTTCAGTACTTTCAGAATAATTGACTTGGAACACCGGGCAGCTAATGAAGTCACTGTGAAGTCAGAACACCTGAATTGCTGAAATGCTTTAGGTCAAAGACACAAAAAGTGATGATGCCTTCCAATAAAAATGTAATGTCAAAAAAAAGAAAGTAATAATGCCAATGGCTCTGCATGATATCCAGGCAACTAGCTTTTTCAGTAACAGAAATTTCATCCTAAATGTTTTTTGAAGTGTATTTTGAAGGGGATCTGGGATTGGGAATAAAGATGGTAGTATAGCTTGTATGTAGAGAGGCTGAAATCATCTGCCTAGAAGTATAGGCAGAAGTAGGCATGTTAATGAGCCAGGTCAGGGAAGGGTTAATGCTATCTCTGCTGGCCTGCTGGCTTTTTGCAGGGCTCTGCCCTCCTCCCTGTATCTATAAAAAGGGGGAAGGCTCTGCTCAGAATAATCCTGTTACATGTGAAGCAGCAAAAGGCACACAGATGAAAATGTAACCCCTTTACAGCCAGCAATTGCCTGCCTGGAGGGAAAGAGGAACCTGCATGGGAAGTTGCTGCGGAGCTTCTGCGCCTTGTAGTCCCACAAGAGACTGCAGCACTGCCAAGTATGGACTTCCACCAGTTAATGGACTTTCTCCTTTCAAAGGTATGCCTGGGCAGCTGCTAAACAGACAGTCAGGGTTAGGATGTTCTGGACTTCTTTTGCACTTATTTCAATACTCTGCTAGACTTTTAGTAAAGCTTTTTAACTGTGTTGCTTATTAATTGTGTTACTAAAGGATTGCATAAATTACTCTGGGCCTGTAAAGATATGCTAAATTACTCTGGGCCTGTAATAGCACTAGAAGGATATGTAGTACACTACACTACTGTGTCAAGTGAATGTACCAAGCAAGCATACTAACAAAGAACAAGGCCTTTACTAAGGGCAACCAAGTTCACATTAAAAAGACACTATGCAACCAGTTGAGGCATGGTTCCTTGGTGAGATGGGGCATCCTCTGGTAGTGAGGGGGTCATTAATTGGACTCCCTCTAGAGCAGTCCATCACCCTTAGCAACCATTAGTAGACCAGTACCACAAAGGCCCTCAGCCTAACTATAAAGTATGGAAGAGGAAGAGTTAACATAGGACACACATACTGTAAGATCCACACTATGTGTATGACAGGGTCTCATTCTGTTACTGGGAGTGAGTTAGCAGAGCTAGCCTGGCTGATGGAGGTGGCTCAGCCCGCTACTCTGAATGCAATATAAACAGATCACTGTGTGTAGAGCTGTGACACAACACTTATAAAAGGAACATGGCTTCATATTACATGTAGCCACAGCTCATCTCTATGTCTGAAGCCTTAATGTTAGAAAGTTCACATGTCCGCAGTCCCGCCTGATCCAGGGCATTGCTTAGCAAAGTTACCCCTTGGCCATGGGCACAGTAGGCCCCACCCACACTGCCTGGCTTAGCCCAAGAACCTGGTGGGCTTACAGTCACGAGGAACATTCACCAACACCAGCCCACATTTAAACCTCCTTCATCTCTACAGCTCCTCATTTCCTCTGATTGTGGAGCTTACTTTTAACACAATGACGACTGGAGTGCATTTGGCAAAGCGTGATGGACATCATTAGTTACCTTCCTAGCCCTTGCTTTGAACATAAATAACTTGAAAAATTATAACTGAGGTATTTTCATAATCCCAAAGAATTAAGTGGAATTGCAGGAAAACCACATGTCTACTTTGACACAATATTGGAAAGAACTTCGTGAAAAGCATTTCATCAATTAATTTTTTTTTGTTATTTTTATCTTAAACGCTGGATTCAAACTATTTAGAATAACAGACCTAAAACTGACAGAATTTAGTGGCTGATTTAGTCTGTCAATCTATTATACTTAAAGTGTATCTATACCCAAAATTTTTTTTTTATAGTTTAGGATAGAGTGGGGAAGGATTGGAACCCCTGTCTAGTGTTACTTCTAACCCTATTAGAGAGATTCCCCCACAGTTCCTCTTATGAGGACAATTTTTACCAGACTGGAAGAGAAAATCTGCAATGGGGGATACAGACAACAATACAAATCTGACATGGTTTCTAGCATTTCCGTATGTAAATTAAAGGATAAGTTCACCTTTTGCAAAAAAAATAATATGTAGCACTACCCCCTTAGGAGTTGCTGAGTTTTGGGTCCCCCTTTAGTCCTGCACAGCCAGGAGACAGTAAATAGTCCTTGAGCTTGTTTTTTTTAGATTTTATTAAGGGGTATTGAACTTGGATGGGATTGAGGGGTGTACAGCATGCCCAGGGGAACTGAAAACCGAGGACAAAATCCTTAGCAGCTATGTACACGTCCATTAGACAACAAGAGCTCTCCAGCCCTCCAGGTGTACTACCTCAGACCCCTTATCTGGCCCAGGGGGTGTAGGATTACTCACTCAGTCCTGCAAGCTTGTGGGTTGGTGGCTTCCTTCAGGCCTTATGCGAGGCTGGCTCCTTCCCTGCTTACCAAGCTGTCCTCTCTCAGGGGATAGTTGAGGCTAAAAGATCTTCCCTTCCATCTCCTGCCTGCAGATAGGCCCCTCTCCTGGTTCGTTGGAAGAGGCTCCACACTCCAGCCTTCTCATCTCCATCCGAACTATCCAGCTACTGAGGGTCTATCACTCTTAAGGGTTGTCCTGACCCCATGTCAAGCCTCCTGCTTGGGGATTGGTCAGGATCCCTCCTCTACAACGCCCACTGAGTTCTAATAAGTTCAATGAGCTGATCTGTAGAGCCTCTTAGCCCGGACCCAAATTTGACCCTCTAACTATCACCCAGGCTGCTACTCAGCCATCTAACTAAAAAAACAATTAACTAGCTAATTAGGATACCTAGCTGGCTAACTAGGAGGGTGCTACAAATAAATGTACATTTTTTTGCAGGTAAAAAAATTAACATTTATTATTTTTGCCCATAGGAGCCTGTAAAGCATTGCACCAGCGATCAGCAGATAGCTGGTGCCATGTAGGTTTCCTGCAGACCTGTCAGTACATCTGCTAGCCCATACAGGATGTACAAGCAAGAAGATATACTGACAGGAAGATTTAATGAACTACCATGACGCTCAACGCCCCGTGGTAGTTCATTGAAAACTACAAGCCAATAGCCGCTAAGGCTGTTAGAACTAGTACTTAATTCAGTCACAGAACTCTGTGAATAAATTACTGTGCTGTGTGGGTGGAACCCCACATGGCTGCGCTGTTTTTACATCTGTGTTGCTGTTGGAGAATTTCTTTCACTTTCTGATTGGGGAAAAGGCTATTCCTGGGACAGTGAGTAAAAGGTAAACCTCTCCAATGAAGGCCTAGGCAGCAGCAAAACCTGACAAGGTTCTAATTCTTCTTCTAATCCTTCCCCATGTAAGGAAATGTCCACTTGATAATGGTTGCCCTGACATTACAAGCCTCCCAACACCTCTAACACTCTGGGTTCAGACATATTTCAATAGCAGATAATATTAATTCAAGAGACACAATTCTTTAGTAATGCGTCTATATTAGAATTGTTTAAAAGAGTAGACCATAGGAAAAATGGGTTTGGGGTGCATAACCTCAGTTAACACATAAAAGCAGAAAACTATACTTCTGGTTCCAGCTCCATATGGAGCAGAGGTGACCCTTCCCTGCTAACCCGCCCTGCTTCACCGCTGCAGTCCAACACCTGCTATGACTCGGGGTCTGCCCCCCCCCTTCCTGCCCGCGGCTTTGGGGGCACTATATGGACCACTTTGTGGAGTGATCCCATGCCCGCTCCACTGCAGCCAAGATGACCGCCGCTGCAAGCACACATGCTGATACAGGGGATCAGCAGAGCCCACAACAGCCACAGCCTCCTACTCCCCAGCGGGCATTGCCCATGCAGTCATGGCAATCCTAATGCCTACTCTCATGGCAGCGGTTGATAGTGCTGTTCTTAAAGGGTTAGAGCAGCTACATAAATATCTCCTTGCACATGCTCAACACATTACACAGATGGAAGATAGGATCTCCTTCATTGAAGATGACTCATTGGCTGTTTCTGCTGCAGTAGCCCGACTCACCATGGCCAAAGAGATCTTCAGCATAAGGTAGACGATCTAGAAAACCACACACGGTGGAACAATTTGTGCATCATAGGTCTGCCCGAGATGTATTCTCCCTCCATGCTGATCAACGTATGTGCTATGTCCATTCCAGAGCACCTAGGCCTGCGATACCCCTGTGCGGTTGAAAAAGCCCACCGTATTGGCCTGAAGTCTGATTCTCACACTAAACCTAGGCCAGTGATTGTATGCTATCTGAATACGCTGACAGACAGGCCATCCTTCAGAAAATATGGTGCACACATGCTTTATCTGTAGACGGGCACCAACTGCTCTTGTTCACAGACTACTCAATGGAGGTTATGTGACAACGTAAGACCTTCTCTGCTCCACTCTCTATCACAGGCAGGTTAAATTCACCCTGGCTTATACCGCTGTCCTTCATATCCAGCCACCAGACTTCACCTTGCCGTCGGAAGCGGAGCAATACTTCAATAATATCCCTGAAGAAGCCATGGATCAAAATCCCTCTTCTGCACTGTCTTCCTCCTCTCCCCCAAGGAAAAATTCCATGCCCTTCCAGAATAAAAGTCCCCAAAAGCCACTGCATAAACGGGTGCACTTTGGCTGGGCCGAAGACCCCTACGTTTCCTACTGACCTGTCTCATCGGATGCTATGTAATGGTTTTTCTTGTTTTTATGTGCCTTCTCAGGGACTATTGTAATTTGTCTTATAATGAATAATGTTTGGTCTTTGTTTGTCTTGTTTCATGCCTCCCTGTGGTGATCCGCCCTGCACACCTATCCCCTTGGATGGGCGAATAGGGTTCTCAGGTTTTTTTTTCCCCCTTTCGCCTTTCTAACTCTCTCCCCTACCCCCACTCCCTTCCCTCTCCCTCCCCTCCCCTTACTCCTTCTGCTCCCCCCTTCTCCAAGCACCATCTCCCTCCATGTACGTTTTTGTCCAAGACAGTAGTGGAATGTCGAGTGCGGGAGCTTTGCTAGATTGCTCTATGCAATCTACGTGAAGTTCCTGATTTACCTGGGGGGCCTCTCCCCATTTGTTAGAAAAGTTCAGCTCTTATTGTTTCGCCCTGTTGTCGTCTTTCACTGTTGCATTTCCCTAGGTACTGAATATTGTTCTGATCAACCTGGACTCGTTGGGGTGATGCCTGGCGTGGTTCTGCCTTATTGTAGGCATATTTTCATACTACAACATACACGGCTCCACCTGATGACAGCGATCACTTGAAGGTAATCTTGTGGAATTTTAAGGGGCTATGCTCACCGGTCAAGCATATGCAAGTACTACGCCATTTGAAATGTTTCGGGGCAGATGTGGCTCTTTTGCAGGAGACTTATCTCTTGATCTTTCCTGTCTTTCGAGACTTTGGGTGGGTCACGTGTATGGTTCTTCGGCTGTGGGCGGTAAGGCAGGGGTAGCTATACTATTCCATAAAAATTTGCATTACACTGTTTGCTCTGTTAATTCTGATTCTGAGGGTCAAAGACTTACTGTTCATATCACTATCACCTCTCGTGACATTGCTATCTTCAATCTATACACTCCCAATTCTCTAGGACAAAACTTTTACAAGGGTTTAATATCATGGGCCTTACCAATTCCAGAATCCTGTCATATCCTGGGTGGGGACTTCAACGCAGTTATGCACAATGATATTGACCGAAACAGAGACCATCCCACACGATGTTCCAGACAACTGCCTCAGTGTCCCCCCTCCACCGCTTTCGCACAATCTATTGATATGCTTAATCTGCATGACGTATGGCTCCTTCAACACTCGACAGATCAAGAATACACGTGCAATTCATCCTCTCATGACTCCTTTTCTTGCATTGACTATCTTTTTTGCTCACAGCCTCTTCTACATAGAACACCCATTTCCGATCATTGTCCCATCCTATTACAGCTGTCTGGGTTTTAAACTCCAAAATACCCTAGCCCTTGGCCCTTCCCCGCTTATTTAGCCAATAACGAAGACTTCAAGTCTCATCTCTATGCGGCGTGATGGAGCACACTTAACCAATCCTAACCTATTCTGGGAAGCTGGGAAGCCATTCCTTAGAGGGAGCATAATCTGCTATACCACGCAAGTTAAGAAACGGTCCCAACTGCTTTACTAAAATGGCGAGCGAATCTCTTCGTCAGGCACACATTGTGCTCTCCCTCAGTCACACTCATGAGAACTGGCTGAATTGGCAATCTGCCAAACGAGTTTTTCATTATTGGGCTGAACACCAGGAAGCAGCCAAATCGGCCTTTTCCACCTTAAAATTTTATAGATATGGCAATAAGGAGGGGAAGCAGTTTGCACGGCTTAGTGTGGGCCCTCGTACTCCTACTCATATCTCTGCACTCTGGTCTCCTGCGGGCAATGTCATCTGATATTAATGACCTTTTCACGTCCTATTACACTTCCTTGTATTCAGAGGACCCGATTGACTCTAGAGCTGCTGAGCACCTTTTAGCCTCTATAAATCTCCCCAAGCTCTCCGGATCCCATCTAAGTGCCCTAATTGCTCCCATTACACGAAACAACATTTGTACCACTATCAAACATCTACCCTCAGCTAAAGCTTCTGGACCTGATGGTCTTAGTGCGGAAATCTATAAATTGACTACAGAAGTCATCCCAGACACTCACGTCTATAAGGCAATGTGGGAGGATGGCCCATATATCCCGACTGGCTCCCAGGCGCATATTAAGCTCATAGCTAAAAAAGCTAAAAAGGGGAAAGACCCACTGCTCCCAGGATCATACTGACCTATCTCTTTAATTAATGAAGACGGCAAAATACTTTCCAAAATCGTGGCATCCAGGTTGGCCCTACTGCTTCCCGAAATATTACATCTGGCCCAATCCGGGTTCGCTCCCGGTCGCTCGTCAACGCTTAACATGCGCAAAGTACTGTTAGCCCTGGAACATGCTAAAACAAACCCACAGATTAATCTAGCACTTTTAGTTGTGTTCAAAATAATAGCAGTCAGACATCACTAACCTGATAAATCACTGTTTTTGGTAGAAATGGCAAATAATTTACTAGCAGGTGTAATAGAGTAATAGAAATCCAACAGACCCAACAGTCATGACATGCATGTTGCTGTTTCTGTGTAATTGAATCTCTAATTGAAAGGTGCATGTTCAAAATAATAGCAGTGTGGAGTTCTATTAGTGAGGTCATTCATTCTTTGAAAAACAAGTGGCAATTATTGCCCTTATTTAAGGAAGGAAGGCAGCAATTGTTGTACATGCTGGTTACAGTTCTCTCTGAAATTCTGAGGAAAATGGGTCGTTCCAGACATTGTTCAGAAGAACAGCGTACCTTGATTAAAAAGTTGATTGGAGAGGGGAAAACATATAAAGAAATGTAGAAAATGATAGGCTGCTTAGCTAAAATGATCGCAAATTCTTTAAAATGGCAACCAAAACTTGAAAGACGTGGAAGAAAGTGAAAAACTACCATTCGAATGGATAGAAGAATAGCCAAAATGGCAAGGACTCAGACAACAATCAGCTCCAGGAAGATCAAAGAATGTCTAAAGTTACCTGTGAGTACTGTTACAATTAGAAGACACCTATGTGAAGCCAAGCTATCTGCAAGAAGCCCCCACAAAGTCCCACTGTTGAAAAAAAGACGTGCTGAAGAGGTTACAATTTGCCAAAGAGCACATTGACTGGCCTAAAGAGAAATGGCGCAACATTTTGTGGACTGATGAAAGTAAGATTGTTCTTTTTGGGTCTAGTGGCCGGAGACAGTTTGTCAGACGACCCCCAAACACTGAATTCAAGCCACAGTACACTGTGAAGACAGTGAAGCATGGTTGCGCAAGCATCATGATTTGGGGATGTTTCTCATACTACGGTGTTGGGCCTATTTATCGCATACCAGGGATCATGGATCAGTTTGAATACATCAGAATACTTGAAGAGGTCATGCTGCCTTATGCTGAAGAGGAAATGGCCCTGAAATGGGTGTTCCAACAAGACAATGACCTCAAACACACCAGTAAATGTGCAATATCTTGGTTCCAGACCAACAAGATTGACGTTATGGAGTGGCCAGTCCAATCTCCGGATCTTAATCTAATAGAAAACGTATAGGGTGACATCAAAAATGCAGTTTCTGAGGCAAAACCAAGAAATAGAGAACTGTGGAATGTAGTCCAATCATCCTGGGCTGGAATACCTGTTCACAGGTGCCAGAAGTTGGTTGACTCCATGCAACACAGATGTACAGCAGTTCTCAGAAACAGTGCTTATACAACTAAATATTAAGTGATTCAAAGGAAAGCAAAATCTTCAAACATTTTTCAGTTTATATAGTGAATGTTTGAGTTTGTAAAGAAGAATACAAACGCTGCTATTTTTTTGAACAGTCTAATATTCACTTTTCTTCAATTTTTTTAGAGGAACAACACAAATTTGATATATTTTTCTTCATGTTTTGATTTGGAATAGAATGTGTAGTGTTCCCAATGCATTTGTGTGTATGGAAATAAAAGCTATTTGAAGGATTTTGAGCTTTATTCACTTTTTTCAACACACTGCTTTTATTTTGAACACAACTGTATATCTTTAGACGCTGAAAAAGCTTTCGACAACATAAGTTTTGTCTGGCTCTTCATGGTTATGAGGAGGCTTGGTTTTTCAGACCCATTTTGGACTTTTTACGACACATGTACTCCTCACCTGCAGCTAGATTAGTCATACCTGATTTTATTTCCCCGAGCATTCCCTTGACGAAAGGCACCAGGCAGGGCTGCCCACTCTCTCCCCTCCTCTTTAACATCGCCCTTGAACCTTTGTCCAGACTACTCATTTCAATGTCAGGGGTTAGTGGTGTCACGATTGGTGACCTTACTTTCTGCTCAGTTCTTTTTGCGGGTGATATATTACTGTTCTCTTCAGATCCACCCAACGATTTCCTTCTACTTCAGAACCTGTTTTGTGACCTTCCATAAATGCTCCGGCCTAAGAATCAATTTTGAAAAGAGCAAAGTACTCCCTTTGAATTCTGCTACCTGAAAGTGTATGATTCCTTCCTCTTCCTTTAGTATACCTACACAATCCATTACGTATTTGGGCATCCACATAGGCAGAGAACCATCATCTCTTTATTACCTAAATTAACCTCCTTTAATCAACAAGATTGTACAGGAACTGGAAGCTTGGACAACTCTTTCCATTTCACTCTTTGGGAGATGTCATCTCTACAAAATGATTTAATTTGCAAGATTGCTCTAGCCTTTGCAAACACTCCCTATTCTATTAAAACATTCTGATGTTCAGAGGATTTATAGGGCTCTACAGGCCTTTCTGTGGCAGCATAAAAAAACGCGTATTGCACTACAAAAGCTAAGTCTCCCAAGGAGTGAGAGGGGTGCAGGCCTGCCGAATATTAGATTTTACAATCTGTCCTGCCTTCTTTGTCAGAGTCTTGATTGGATTACTGGGAAATTGCGTTACTCAAACTACTCCCTAAAGGAGGCCCTGGTGTCTCTACTACACCTTCCAGTCATTCTGCATTCTAACCTCAAAGTCTTACCTTGATCACTCTGATCGAATCTCCTGATCAGAGACACAGTATTGGCCTGGAGAGAAATCCAGAAACTACTTGGCCTACCACTAAGGATATCCTCCCACCTGCCTATTCTTGGGAACCCTATGTTCCATTCAGCGAGTGAGCATGTAGCATTTACCCACTGGATTCATAGCAGACTTACTAAAGTCATATCCATATTTGATGAAACCAAACGTACCTTGCAGCCCTTTTCAGTACTCGCTGCCAAATACTCCTTACCGAGGTCTCATATCTTTTACTACCATCAGCTGGTGACCTTTCGGACGTGCTATTCTCCAAAACAACATCCCTTTCAGTGCTCCTTTATAGAAATTCTACTGCATCAGGATAGCTATTCCAACTCAGCAATCTACGCTCATCTAATCTCGCACCAGTCAGAAAAATACCATCTTACTCATTTAAAGCCGTGGACTCCCATACTGTCTTCTGATGAAAATCCAGATAAACTACTGTCAGGATACAGGAAAATCTCTTCACTTATCCTCTGCAAAACATGGCGGGGAAACTCAATTCAAAATCATCCATAGAGCTTACTATCCTTTCTCAGCAAATCCAGCTGTCACTCCCCACCCTACATGTCCTTGGTGCGACCATACTCGACCTACATCGTTTCATCGCCTTTGGGAATGTGCCTGAGTTTCCACCTTCCAGAATCGAGTTCTTCATTACATTAATCAACTGTACAACATCTCTCTCACCAAAGACCCTCTCTTCAATTAAGATCCCGCGATGTCGGCAAGTCCTAATGCTCTTCCTCAATGGATCCATATTTGTTTATTGGTAGCTTGCAGAGCACTCATGCAAGCATGGATACAGTGAAACCCCCCCACAGCTCAAAACGGCAATACAGGCATTAACTGCCCTATTTAATCTGGAAAAGCTGGACACCATTACTCAGAATCTTAAGTCTACACATCGCTTCATCTCTAGTTGGCGGCGCTTCATGGAATACTCCTTTACTCCTGAGGAACTAGCCACTCATATGGAACCTTTTCGATATTCGGTTTGGTATGTCAAAGCTCAACTTACCAATACATTGGGTAAGCTACGACTGTCCAACTCCTCTTGTAGCCCCACCTCACAGCTCTCTATTCCCCAGTCACACAACGAAGCCCATGCTCCTCCTTATGATTCTTAGCTCATACAACACTCTTTCTCAATTGTCCTTTTTGATATTGTTCAGGCCGCCATAACCAAGCTTCCGTTGCTAGGGAATTGCTTAATTTTTGGAATTCGGCTTATGTTATATTGATTTGCTGTGTCATTGATGTCTATTCAGACACTGCCTTTTGTTTCCATTAAAGAAGTTGTACTGAGTTCTGTCTCGCCACTCTTCTGAAAAAATGGTTTACAGATTTTTTATTAATTAAAAATCAACCACCTCCTTAGGAAGTACAGATAAAGTTTTTATATATATAATTTTAAAAAGGATAATGCACTATATGAGTTTTTCTTTTTTTTGAGGTGGACTGTTTTTTGGAATATCGTTGGAAGAATTGATGGGACATTTTAGCGTATTTGCATAAGATTTATAGTGGACTATATATTGGTAGTGGATTTACTCTATGGAAAAATTGGGTATTAATGTGATTGTAATTGGTTTTTGGAGCATTTGTTAAATAACACTGTCACGTATATAGTACAGATTTTTTATGTCAAAATATTTTTGTAACAAGTGTATAAAATTTAATAAAAATTGTTTAAAAAAAAAAAAATCAGAAAACTGCTACAATAGAAACAATCAATTAGCAATGTTTAACAGATAATACATGAGAAGTAAGCTCCAACTATTTAATTGCAATACTATCATAAATTTATGTAGATACCCTAGTTTGAGTAACAATGGCCTTGGAAAAGAAGAGGTCCCTTTAAATAGGCAGCAGCTTGAGTCCTGTGATGTTAAAAGTTCCTGGTATGATGGTATCCGCTGTCTTTTTCTAGCAATGGTGGGGCCCATAAGCATTAGTGAATACTGGTAATTCAATTCAATGGAGTTAAACAGATAAACTGTGGTACTGCTCAAAACAAGGGTTTCCTTGTAACTGAGGTGTAAAGGTGTCTGCATGCAGTGTCTCTAGAGTGATGACAGAAAGAGGTTGGGCATTCGTCTGCTCACCAATCCTATGGATAGCACAAACTCCTTGGAACAGGAGTTCTTGCACAAGCTCTTGACTGTTTGCAGGGATGTGCAGAGTTACCGCCTGACAGCCTGTCAGCAGTGCAGAGAAGACTGATGCAATCCTGATGTGGCGATCAGGGTCACCACTGTGCTGAACTACTGTGCACAGTCTCACAGCAATAGGCTCACAATCTGTCTCTGTAGGAGAATGGCAGTCCCCCTGTGTCCAGCTCTGAACCTGTCCCTTGCTGTAAAATATATCTGCTTTCTCAGCATCCTTCATTTTCACCAGCTCTCTGGTATGTGTATTTCAATCAGCACTCAAGAATATAGTATGTATTGGCTATAGGACTACAGGTCCCAAGATCCTCTGCTGTCAGAGGAAATGGATACACTCTACTAACAGGAAATTATGTAGCTGTCCCAGTACTGGACACTAGGGGAAAAAAGGCTTAATCATAGTCTCAACTGTAAGTGTCCTTGAAATGCCTAATGGCATAGCCGACACCTGGCTATATTCACTATACCCAAAACTAACTTTTGCATAATTTTGTGTACAGGTACGCTTTAATGTACAAATAATTATGAATCATTGCATATCAGAGAGTGTCTCCATTAGGGCAGTGGGAATTGCTAAATATTACTGTGACAGTGAAGAATCTCTGACTTATACTGTAACTGCTTTGGGTGTATGTGATGCATCCTATCCCAAATGTGCCATAATTTAATAAATGAATTTCAGGTATAGATATTTTAAGAAAAGAGGAAATGATGGCTTCTCTACACCTGTTCATTTGTTTCTGGTCTGGGCACCCAACTTTATCCCATATTTTAAAATTGAGCATCTACATTAAAAAAGGGTTATCCCCCTGTCAGTTTTTTCCCATCTGTGTCCCATTGGGAAGAGTGTCCCCTTTGAGGATTTCCCCTATATTACTGTCCCGGTGTCAACCAAAAATGTGAGATGTTCTTGTACTTTCACTTTTGAGAACTGTAAAAAGGACAAATAGAGAGGGTGAATATCCCTAAAAAGGACACGGAAAGCAATAAAAACTGACAGGGGTTCTAATCACTCTCCACTCTAGCCAAAATAAAAAACTGTCTTTCATTATACTTTAATGATGCAGGCACAATTTTCTTCAATAAAACATTTTTGCTGTGTTTAGTTATAATGGAACTCTATCCTGGTTTCAGCTCTTCTCTTTACTCACCACCACAACATTAGTCGTCCAGAGTTCAAGTGACTTTAATGGAGAAATAAGTACAGGACTTGCCATGATAAGAATTCTAGTCTCCTCTCCTGCCTAGAGTAGACGATCTCTATGTGTTCATCACACACCTATTTCCTCCTCCACTCCTGACTAGTGAGTCCCTCTCTGACAGTGTGTGTCCTGGTCCTGACCACACTACTGTCTTAGACTGTCCATGTCCACTGTCACTGCCTTAGCTTTATGCCAGTAGTCCACCATGAATTGCAATCACGGTGACAATGACACCCTGCAGCAACATTATACCCAACACTACCTCCAAAAATTGTCTCACTACACTTCAACACTTTGCTATGTAGCCATGCCCACTTTGGATAAGTTACACCCATTTTTTACTGTGCACACCTGTCCCCCCCTTTCCCAATTCCTTTGGCTTTCCATGGACCAAAAGGTGGACACCCTAATCCTAATAAAAAGGTTTAATTTTGTGAGTTAATGATAGGTAAATAGAACTATAGAGATTACTCCGACAAAATCTTAGGGGATCGGAGTGTAAGCAGGTTCAGTCTCTTTTCTCCACTGAAGGTGGCGCTCAGACCACAGCGGCATTGCAGAGTGAGAAGAAGTCCGGAGGAAGTTTTTCGTCTATGGTTTCCTGGGTCACAGGGAAGTAATCCGGTTGGATGTCGCTGCCGCTTGTGACTGTGGTGGCCATTTTGGGTCAGGCAGAGTCTATTTAAGACCCTGGCCCCTGGGTTTAGTGCACATTTTGTGAGTGGATAATGTAGGGACAGGATACCTGCCTGTTAAGGACAGCAAAGAGCAGCATGGAAAGGTTCCAGATGAACAGGGGTGTCATGGAAATTTTGTATTGTTGGTCGAACTTTAAATGTGTCATATATGAGTGTTATTCATATGTCTCTCGTGTGGCTTAATTAAAGCTCTGAAGGCTGCAATTGGGCCATGCGCATGTACAATGTATGTATTACAGTACTCAGCTCGGTAATGGATAAGATGGCGGATCTGCGCTTATAGACCAGCGTGTATACCACCACGGCATTCGATGCGAATGCCGCTGGCAGTAGACCGCGGGCCTGTATCCACATATCAGCAGCATAGTACCACATGGGCTTCATAACGCAAGGCGCCAAGCGGTGTGAACTCCGCGTGTAGGCTTATGCATATCTTACAACCCATTACCAATCTGAACTGTATCTGGATGGATGTGTTTTAATAAAGATCGTATCGGGCCCATCCAGGTACAGACTGATATTTCTAGGGGTTGCTTGTACAGGGAATGGACATACTGCTAGGAGCTGGGAAATATGACCTCAGATGGCTCATGGGGGGGAAGGGGAGGAAGTCTGCTGACCTCAGAAGGCTCATGGGAGGAAGGGGAGGAAGTCTGCTGACCTCAGAAGGCTCATGGGGGAAGACCAGTGATAGATAATAGGAAAGGCTATGCTCCAATCGGAATGTACATCCTGTGTATAGGCACTCCCCATTGCATTGTTCGGTGGGAGGGGATTGACTTTATTCATGTGGGGGGCATGTGTGTATTTGTAATAAAACCAAAGGCTGAGTCTGAAACCGGCCCTTATGTGAATTGCAACGCCAGCCTTAGAGTGTCGTGTGATTATTCTAGGGTAACGGAGCTCCACCCCCACATTTCAACAGAAGCTAAAAGTAGTTGGATGGGCAGGAATCGTGTAGTTTAGCTGCAGTCGTGGTAAGCAAGATTCGCACAGCTTTATGGGGGATTTCTGCGCATCCAACTGCGAGTACTCACGGTAAGGAGAAATTCGTTAAAGCGAATTTCCAAGACAGGGGTAGGTCAGGGACACTATCTTCTACAGGAATCCTCCCTCTTTGGGCTTAGACTTCTCAGGCCACATTCCACCCTCTGAGACAGATGCTGTCGGTGCTTCGGGACATGTTCTGCTTACATTGCCATGAGAACTGGGAGTGTTCCCAGCTGGACATCTTCCCACGGGGCTGACTGTAGCTTTGAGCCATCTCTTCAATACAAGTTTTCTTCATTGCAACCAGAATGTTCATTGCCGCCACACTACCTTGCACCTACTCACAGATAACTGCTGGGGGTCAGTTCTTCCCCAGAATTAGTCTAAACATAGCTTGCATAGTTCCTATAGACAATTTCCAGTACGACTATAACTGAGAGAGACAGAGATGAGATATTTCCAATAAATATAAGTTTCATTTTTACACAGATTCATCCAATTTTTCTTTCTTGTTCTGCACACAAACAGACAACATTTTGCCAGTTAAGTGACAGGACTGTAAAATAAATGGATGTTCCGGCTCCCATCCATGGAAGCTTGTCTCCTGATGTGACACCAAAACAAAGCCAACTGAAGCCATTTGGAACATCCACCCTCTCCTCCTGTTAGCTCTTCACATTCTTCCCAAATCATTTCTTGAACCATAACAGCAGTCACATTCTACTGTACACTGAATACCATGTTCAGAGGCCTATCAGCCCAATGCATATGCTCTCAAATTAATATTTCTGAATTAATAGCTGTATTCTGCTGGCCAGGACTCTCTGTTTAGTGCTAGGAATTTGAAATGCAATATGCCACTGGGAAATCAAAGAAAAATGTGTTTAGATGCGATGGCTGGGAATTGAAATATCATTCAAATTAAGGTTATAAATATCAAGTTCTTTATGTGCTTTTTGTCTTTTAAACAAACCAGCCAAAGATTAACGAGAGCTTGTCTAATCTTGCGAAGAGCTCAGATGTTCTGGCAGCTGGATTGTCCGGGTTCTGCTTTTCTGATCAACTCTTGTTCAACTTGAATATTTTCAGCAGAAGGATGACAGAGAGCCCATAAGGCCACTATATCAATATGCATTAATGTGAACATCTTCTGTTCTCATTTACCCTGACTGAACAAAATGGAATGTTAAAAAGCTGCATAGGATGAAGCGTATGTTCAAGGTCCTTCTGAAAAACTCAGGGACTGAAAGTCACAAGTGAACATCAACTGGTCTACATTTCTTGGGACTCATTAACATTAGACATGTGCGATTTATTCTGTTCGGATTCATTTTTCAGTTGAAAATTTGATTTTCGAAGATTCAGATGTACCCAGTTTCCAAATGGACATAGTAACGAATGTCAACAAATGCAAAAAAAGCACTACTGAAATTAACGAAGGCATTTGTTCCATTAATTTGTTTGGATTCATTGCGAACAGCTGGTTGTAAAGGAGCAGGCGGCTGCCACGTCCTTAACAACCATGACTCGTCTGCTGTCACCGGGGAATGTAAACAAAACAAGTTCCAGTTAAAACATTTTGTTAAACAAACAGAATGGGGGTCCCACCAATCCATATCAGGCCCTTAGGGTCTGCTATGTATTTTGAAGGGAATCTCAAGCCAAAACTAAATTTAAAAAAATGGTGTGGGGCCCCCCAAAATCCATAGCAGACCCTTATCCAAGCATGCAGTCTGGCAGGCAAAGAAAGGGAGGGACAGGTAAGTGCCCCTCCTCCTGAACCATACCAAGCCACTCGCCGAATGACAGGTAAACATGGTGAGGGGGTCACCCAATGACATCACCAGGTGACCCCCGCCCACCTGCTTACCTGTCATTGTGCAAGTGTCCCTCAACGGGACTGGTTCCGTTTGGCGAGCAGCGTTTTTTTAAATGCAAGTTCAGTGTTCATCATGATTGTTTTTGGATTTACATCGTTGGACATGTTTTTATTCATTTATTTTTTAAAATAAAGGACTTGTCAAAACTGTTTTTTTTTATATACTTTTTGCATTTTTTTGGTGAATGAGTAGGGGTACTATATCCCTTATTAAAGGGAGCTTCCAGATTCCAATGTCACCCCCTGCAACCCCACAAACACCAGGCCAGGGTTGTGAGAAAGAGGCCCTTGTCCAAAGGGCCTGGTATGGACTTGGGGAACCCCAACATTGTTTTTTTTTTTTTTTTAACCGGTACTTGTTTTGTTTACATTCTGCTGTCAGCAGGGAACCCCAGCTGACAGCAGATGAGTCATGGTTGTTATGGATGTGGTGGCCGCCCGCTTCTTAACAGCCACCTATTCTGAATGACACAAAACAAATGCCAAAATTACTAACTGAAATCCAAAAACAAATCTGTTCTTTTAACAAGTGCATCCAAAATTAAATTTTGCAATTAACAAATGCATCTGAAATAAAACGAGATGAAAATTTGCGGTATGCACATGTCTAATTGCCATAATTTCCTAATGGGGTAATTCACTCTGCCCACCTTTATTTATCTTCAGTCCTCCAGAATTTTCTGTATTAAATAGGAGACTAGCAGATATGTTCCTCTTTTTTGAGAGGGTCATTTCACGACTGCTGAGAAACATACAGTAGATAACAGCAAATAATTGATAGATCCTACTCAAAGAACACACAATAAACAGTTTATGTTTGGGAGGTTAAGGCTACAGCTTTATTGGTGGACACAAAACATATTGTTCCACAAATCAAAGTAAGCCAAAGAGTTTCATTCAAAAACAAAATCAAGACAATAACAGATAGACTTTAAACACCTTATTATTCCCCATTAGCTCCAGTATTTGGTAATCCTGAGTTTGCTCCGGGTCTATCTCCATCGGTGTTCCAATGGTGGTTGAATAAGGGTTTGTTGCGTATCGGAGACTATTTAGATGGGTTTCGCCCTCGGTCCCTTCAACATTTTTTGACAAAATATCAGATGCCTCCCGGAGAGATATTTCGTTATCACCAAACTTCGATCTTTTATCACTAGCAAACTTAGATTACTCCCAGAACCTTGTGCGCTTACTTCCCTTGAGGTCTCCTGTGGGGCAAGTGGGATGATGCGAGGTCGTTTAGCCATTATCTATGCATCCATTGTTGATCCCCTCACTAAATTATATTACATGACCCAATGGGAGGGGGATTTAAATAGTTCGTTAGATCTGGATACATGGCAGAAAGCGGCTCATACTTTATCAAAGATCTCGATTAACACTGATCTTATTGAATCCAATTAGAAGACGCTACTTCGCTGGTATTTGGTTCCTACTCGCCTAGCCAAAATGTACCCCTCAGTATCATCTAGCTGTTTCCGACGCTGTGGTCAGGAGGGTACTATGTTCCACATTTGGTGGAAATGTCCAGTAGTGAGTAGGTTCTGGATCCGCATGTTTAATTTTATATATTCAGTAACAGGAATTAATATCCGTAGATCATCGGAAGTGGCCTTGTTTCATATACTACCCGCTCACGCTCCCAAAAAAATCGACTAAACTAATTCTATACCTCTTGCTGGCAGCTTGTATTACCATAGCTAGAAGTTGGAAACAATCTTTGATCCCGTTAGACTGGGTAAAAACGAAAACTTAATTGGATAATGGTGAACGATAAACTTACAAGTATTGTCAACAACGATGTGTCCAGATTTGAGGTAACGTGGGAGCCTTGAATTAGTTATATTTCTATATCATGAGAGTCTTACAGCTTCCCTCCCCCCCTTTTTTTTTTTTCTTTCTCCTTTTCCCTTAAGAGTTGTTTCCTCTTTCTTTCTTTCTCTTTCTTCTCTCCCTTTCTGCTTTATGGATTGCTGAAACTTGAATATCTTGATGGTACTGGCACTCTCTGGGTATATCACTATAGCCATTGTTAGCCACTTTTTTTTTGCGTGCCTGTGTTCTGATCGTGTTCTATATGTCGTTCCGCCATGTGGGTGGACTTTATTGCCATCTCGTTTTATGCTATTGTTTGCTTGTTTCTCAATAAAGATATTGAAATATAAACACCTTATTATTATTGCATTACCCAATTGTCTGTTTTCCACAGCTTCCAGACAGGTGTTTGGCTAACCAAAACTAGCTGAGGGCTTCAAACCAAAACCATTTATATACTGGCAAGGTGAACTCTGCCAATAAAGTCCTGACATTCAGGACCCAGGGGAGGTGGGTGGGAACACATACTTATGTAAATTCAATGTTTACTCCCCACAGTGCAGCACAGTCAATAGGAAGATACTTTTTGCTTCATGTACAGAACAAAGTCTTTGGGGTTCATTTGCTGAATGTACGTAGACTGTGGACATTGCAAGTACAGTTGCTCCAGAGCTTAGTAAATGAGCAGAAGCTCTGGTGACTTCCATCATCCAATCATGTGCAAGCAAAATGCTGTTTTTATATTTTCCTTGTCTGTGATTGGGTATTCTTTTCAAAGTGAAGTTATACCTCATTTACCTCTGGAGCAACTGCACTTGCAGAGTGCACAGTCTATTTTCCTTTATTAAATCAACTCCTAAGTGTTGCTGTTTGACAAGTAAACCAAAACAGACTGCCGATTGCATACAATTACACAGTTAATTACCAATTAAAAAGGCACAACTTCATGGAGTTCATGTACAAGAAGGAATTCATCAATAGATAAATCAATGAATTGAAGACTCCCATATGCAGAACCATATACCCACAGTTGATCCAGAGGAAAAAAAAAAAAAGTCTTGTAAAGCATGGTCCAATTTGTTCCAACAGGAAAGAAAATCCCTTCCTGGTCTTCTAAGATAATAAAAATAAATATTTCCCAGATCGTTGATCTTTGGTGGGAAGGAAGAAGAGAGGAGTAGGGTTGGAGTTTGCAGAGACACAATGTCACAGAAGCAGGAAGGCAGAGCTAAGCCAGTAAGTCACCAACATGTGCTTCCTGGCCATTTAAAACCCTCAACATGTGGGGCTGTAGAGAAAAAAACGAGTGGAGGTATAGAATGTTTCATTGTAAACATTCAATTATCCTGTAACTAGTAAGTAGCACGTCTCTATCATTCCCTGTGGGAGGAGAAGGTGACAACACAATGACATCACTTTATCCTCCTAAATGTAGGTTGGATTTGGTTTATTTAGGATGAGTAGAAAGAAGGCTTGCTTGTGCTGTGTGATGGTGACATCTTTATTCCATATCTCATCCTAAAGAATCACAGGGGGTTATTTACTAAAAAAGGAGAGTGCAAAATCTGGTGCAGCTCTGCATAGAAACCAATCAGCTTCCAGGTTTTATTGCCAAAGCTTAATTGAACAAGCTGAAGTTAGAATCTGATTGGCTGCGATGCACAACTGCACCAGATTCTCAGTACACCCATTTTAGTAACATTTATCCACATTCCTCAACCACAATGGACTCCACTGGAGCCACAGGAAGTCAGGTAGAGTTAGAAATAAAACATTTAGAAGGAAAAAGTGATGTAAAGCCTATCTGGCAAAGGGGAGACCCCTATAATGGATACAACATGTACAACATGCAACATGGGTGTAATAAAGTAAATCAAAGTGCAGAGATCAGACAGTTAGCATTCCTGAGAAATATAACAAGCCAATGAGATATTCATGTCATCAAAGGTGGAAGAAGGAGCTTGACATTAAAACCAGGGCCAGGATTCGTGCTGCCAAAGCCAGGGAATATAGCATTGCCTCCAAAGGCGGGGCAAGGAGCACTGCTGCCAAAATCAAGGAGAGAAGCATTGCCTGAGAAATATAACGAGCCAATGAGATATTCAAGCCATCAAAGGTGGAAGAAGGAGCTTGACATTAAAACCAGGGCCAGGATTCGTGCTGCCAAAGCCAGGGAATAGAGCATTGCTTCCAAAGGCAGGGCAAGGAGCACTGCTGCCAAAATCATGGAGAGAAGCATTGCCTGAGAAATAGAACAAGCCAATGAGATATTCATGTCATCAAAGGTGGAAGAAGGAGCTTGACATTAAAACCAGGGCCAGGATTCGTGCTGCCAAAGCCAGGGAATAGAGCATTGCCTTCAAAGGCAGGGCAAGGAGCACTGTTGCCAAAATCAGGGAGAGAAGCATTGCCTGAGAAATATAACAAGCCAATGAGATATTCATGTCATCAAAGGTGGAAGAAGGAGCTTGACATTAAAACCAGGGCCAGGATTCGTGCTGCCAAAGCCAGGGAATATAGCATTGCCTCCAAAGGCAGGGCAAGGAGCACTGCTGCCAAAATCAAGGAGAGAAACATTGCCTGAGAAATATAACAAGCCAATGAGATATTCAAGCCATCAAAAGGTGGAAGAAGGAGCTTGACATTAAAACCAGGGCCAGGATTCGTGCTGCCAAAGCCAGAGAATAGAGCATTGCCCTCAAAGGCAGGGCAAGGAGCACTGTTGCCAAAATCAGGGAGAGAAGCATTGCCTCCAAAGTCAAGACAAAGAGCACTGCTACTAAAGCCAGAGCAATTAGCACTGCTACAAAGGCCAGGGAAAGGAGCATTGGTGCCAAAGCTACTGAGAGAAGCATGTCCTCCAAAGCCAGGGCAAGGTGTATTTCCACTAAAGCCAGAGCAATTAGCACTGACGCAAAGGCCAAGGCAAGGAGCCTTGCTGCCACAGCCAATGCAAGCAGCATTGGTGCCAAAGACAGGGCAAGGATCATTGATGCCAAGGCATTGATGATGAAAACATACATACTAAAGTGAGTCTGTGATTATTTTATTGACTAAATGTATACATTTAACATGTAAATGTATATATTTTTTTAACCAAGTCAAGTCTCTGCTGCCATTACAGACACATGTCCAGTCCACCTCCAAACAGCTGTATACACTAATTATCCTGTTCAATTTGCTGTGAACATGGTTGCCCTGTGGATGAGCTGTACTGCTGGTATTGGCAAACGATTGTTAGCTGCCCACGGCAGTAATATACCATAACACACAGCCAAGAAGGGGCCCACAGCTGTGAGGAGCCGTTCTGAGCAGTTTGTATACTTATCGGATAAACCATTTAGCAAATAACATAATGTTTTAGCTGAGATCTGCAGGAATATAAGAAATATTATAAAGTTAAAGTATATTTGAAGGCCAAACTTTTTTTAGCTTTAGATAAAATGGAGATGGGTTAGAACCCTTGTCAGGTGTTACCTGCTGTCTGTATCCATTAGGGAGATATACTCCCTTTCAGGGGCGGACTGGCAACTCATGGGACCCCCGGGCAATAGGGGATCATGGGGCCCCTGTGTCCTTGCCCAAACTCAAAAAAACCTATGAAAAAGGTACCAGGGGCATCTCATGGGGCCCCCTAATGACCACGGGCCCTCGGGCAGTGCCCGAGTTTCCGAATGGTCAGTCCGCCCCTGCTCCCTTTTTGTCCTGATGATCACTTTCACTGAGATTGAAAGTAAGGATAAAGTGGTATTAAACCCAGAAGCAAAAATGTAATATAACGCAGCCTACCAATCATTTGATGTGGTGACTGCATTTGTTTTCTTCTCCCCCCCCCTATGTTTTCACCTGGTGATCTAGCTAGTAACACAGCTCATGTAGTAAAGTGTCTACATTCTGGATGAAGGAGAAACCTTTGGATAGCAGCATTGGTGATCTGGGGGGTGGGGGGGATGGGAGTGTTAGATGTATTGGCAGATGTAGATACACTAAACAAATGTAATCCCAACTCAACTAAAACTTTTTAGCAATTGAAACAAAACAACAGCAGTTTTGCTTTTGGGATAAAGGTTTTACAAAAATAAATAAAAGCACCCCTATCAGCAAATAAATATTCGTCTCAAGCCTCAAACCGCTACACTTTGCAGAACAGCTTGTTCGAATGAAAAACAACAGACTTACTGGCCAGATCACTTGGTGAAAAAAAAAGGAAAGAAAATCTATAAAAAAAGAATGCAGTCATCACATCTAAGAATAGATGTGGGTTTAATACCACTTTAACCCTAAAGTTTTGAGTTGTCACCAAAAGAGAAGCAGAGAAATATCTTCCAATGATGACACTTTTGCTAATGACAACTATTTAAAAGGGGAATTTCTATCACTGTGAAAGGATTTACTCTCATGTCCTGTTGTCTTTACAGCGAGAGTTAAGAAAAATGTCACCAATAGCACATATATGGCAAGAAATTACAAGGGTTTTACTTATTCCATGTTCTATCCAAAGCTATATAAAATATTTTAAATTTAGATCAACTTTAAATCACTATTTTCCATGTAGATTTAAAATAAAACTCCTCCGTAATACACAAGAAAACTGGAGGGGTATTGGTCTTTTCTGGCACCTTTACTAAGATGTAAACATACTTTTTCTGGTCCAGTGGCTCACCTGGTAGTGACGTAAGGATAGGGACAGGATTAGATGGACAACCTTGGAGCCTACACCTAGAACACAAATCAGCAATGACACCTTCCTCATATCTAACCTGACTGATTATTTTGTAAAATTGAAATTTAAGCCTAGAACACATGATCAGAAAATCTTAGAAAAAATACCGCTTTTGAAGTGATTGTACAATAATCTGATTGTTAATACACAGCTTTCGTCTGAAATTACTCGAAGTAACAAGCACGAAAATGTTTCTCGTACGATACCAGATCATACTATTTTCGTTTACTTAGTACAGTTTTCGTCTGAAAATACAATACAATACATCTCTTACAACTTTTTTTCCTGCCGTACAAGAAATTTAGCAACTTTAGTAACCTCTTCATTTTCAATGACACTAGCATGCAAAAAAAACTAGACAATCATTCATCCGACATTCTTACTGGGCTTAAGGCAGGTGTCCCACATACAGTACCTACCCTTATCCCTGCCATCAACTGTCCTCTACCAACACTATAATGTCATTTTGGTGAGATGAATTTATGCAAATACATGGGCAGCACAGTGGCTAAATGGTTAGCACTTCACCTGGCATGACTAGGGTTGTTGGTTTGAATTCCAACCACGGTACTACCTGCATGGAGTTTTCATGTTATCCCTGTGCCTGTGTGGGTTTTCTTTGGGTACTCCGGTTTCCTACCACACTCTAAAGACACGCTGGTAGGTTGTCTCTTCTCTAAATTGTCCCTAGTATGTGTATGTATGAATGTGAGTTAGGGACCTTAAATTGTACTCCCCTTGAGGGTTAGGGACTGAGGTGAATGTACAATATATATGTAAAGCGCTGCATAAATTGATGGCACTATATAAGTACCTGTAATAAATAATACATTTTGTTCTTGTTTACTATAAGCATTTTAATATTTTCCCTCCTACTACTTGCACATAAAAGTCAAATGAATTTAGTGTGTTTTGGTTGTTTGGCTCATCGGTTATAAATATGAGTCACCAGAAGATTGAACTATAAAAGTCTTTACACTTATGTATGTCAACCACTGCTGGATTAGTTTCCTCTATATAGATTTGTTTTTGCTGGAGAGAGCTTTTGGCAAGTCATAGCAGCAAGCTTTAAGTAAATTACCTGGCTAGCTTACATTCAAGAATATGAGTGATTAAAAGCAATCTAGATAAATGATTTTTTTTTTCTTGTGAGAAACACAGCAGCTGGTACTCTTCTCTGAGACATGGGATTGGAATGTACTGTGTGGATGTAGTCCGTCTGAGCAAGTACTAGTTTAAAATAGCCACAACACAGTATCTGTACCCAACAACAGTGCAATAGATCATCTATCTATCTATCTATCTATCTATCTATCTATCTATCTATCTATCTACGTATTGTGCAACCCCAGTAGGGGCCACTGGTAATAACTGATTCTTCACTATTAGTACAGAGGCTGCCCAACACCGCAAGCACCAATCCATTCACACTGGCTTCAATAACACAGTCTATGGGATGTCATTTTTGAGATTCATTGCTTGAAGAACTTTACCAGGAGAGCGGTTGGGGCATGGGATTCTCCAAGAACAAATTGCAAATAGATATGTGAGGACAATCTTCTCCTTAGGTAAATGTTAATGTTGGATAGTCCAAGCCATCACAGCTGAATACCATGAGGCAATGTTCTGAACAGTCTAAGGCCTCGCAGCTGAAGATCATGAGTCAGCTCTCTTTGTCATCTAGTTACCTTGTGGCACTGCACAACTACTGTACCCAATGGACAGTCGTCCACATAGATTGGCTGAAGCACGATAAATATGCAGGCTGGTTATTTGAATCTCCTTCCCTAAGCTTTGGAAGCTTCTTTTAGAGGCAGGGGGAAGTAATCAAACTCCCAGTTCAGACCAGGACAAACAATCACTGCTCCTTTGACAACAGAAGGAGCCAAAAACTAAAATTACCTAGAATTCTATGCTAGGAGGGTGCTACATAGCTACCTCTTCTATCTAGCAAAGAAGCTGAACTTGATGACGCTTTTGAGTGAAATGGGCACATTTTTGACAAAGCAGGTATCCCGATATGTAAGCAGAAAGAAAAACATGGCTCCACAGTTTACAGGGAATCCCAGTGTCAGTGTTTCATACTAGTTTGGACCGCCATTAGCATTTTTTTTTGTGCTCATTCTCTCTGTGGGCCTGCTTATTGTGTTGCTATCTGGTTATAATATCTCCATAGGGCACCCAGATGGCACCATTATACACTTGTGAGCACTGTAGTCATTTTGTCCACAGCTACGTTATTTGCCAGTATCCTATTTACTACAGCTACTCCTTCAATGACATTACCAGCATCAATGGCATTACTGTTAAAGTGGGCCTGAACTCAAAAAGTCAAGATACTGCGATTCCTCCTTTATTCAGATGTTATGGTATGTTGTATACTGTATTTGTCTCTTCTTCTTTGGCTTAGCTGTTTTGCTTCTTTTGTGTGTCTCTTTATTAAAACTTAATAAAGAATGTTTAAAAAAAACAAGATGTGCTATGTTATAGTGAATATCTAGAAATGTTGTTCTGCCAAAAACCATTCTGAAAATTCAACCATTTGTCTTAAATTTCTTCTGAAAAATAGCAGTGCACTTCCTGTACCTAGGCACTCCTGGGCCTTCAGTCTCAAAGCTTTGTAGCAGGGGGGACTGACCATTGGGGAACTCGGGCACTGCCCGAGGGCCCGGGGTCAGTAGGGGGCCCCATGAGATGTTCCTGGTACCTTTCATAGGCTTTTTTGGGTGTGGTTTAAGTGTGGGCAAGGACACAGGGGCCCCATATTGCTCAGGGGGCCCCATGAGTTGTCAGTCCGCCCCTGCTTTGTAGTATATGTCATGTGTGAGAAGCTAGTGTAAATGCATTTGAACCATTGCTGTCAACATTTTGAAACCCCCACTATATGTTTGCTATGTGTTCCCATTCACACAGCCTATTTAAAATTAGCGTGATAAAAATATTTCTTATATTTTCAGGTGATTCTTTGGTGCAGGGTTATACATAGGACACTATAGACAGCTTATATTGCTTTGGATAGATGGCAATGTGGAGATAGCAGGGAAATTCAGGGACACTTTTATTTTAAAGTGCATTAACATATAATACACCACTCAAGCCTCATGTCTTCACTATTGTTAGGGCAGACAGTCCTGCACATTTCTTTGACAGATGCTGTCCTCAGCATTGCAGCACAATAGAGAGCAACATGACAACTGCAAATAACATGGTTAAGGCACAACTTGAAAAGAAACAAGTTCAAAAACATAATTAGAGTAATTTGCAGGAAGCTGCCTGTGGTTGGGCTGGAAAGGGCGGCGAACAATAGTGTCTCCTGAGGAGTCATGTAACAAGTGATCATCTTCTGAAGGTGACTCCAGGGCCACAGGCGGATAGAGGTCACTTGAGCCCTCCATACTTCCTTCACCTGGGCCCAGGACTGTTTCTTTGGATGTGTCAGAACAGTCTGTTGAGCTTGTAGGGTTCATCTGATCATAGTTGCTGTACTAGAGTTCTCTTTCTCTGCGTCTGCAGGGATCATGGCTCAAGCAAGAGTTGAGGCAAGAACCATTCAGCGGGGGCCTTCTGCATAGGTGGAATATCCACAGGATCAAATACCTCTCGGTCTGCTGCTGGTCTGGTGGAGCAGCCACCACTTAACACACAAGGTCTCAGTAAATTGTGATGAAGTGTCTCCTAATGGGGTTGAGCCTTTTGGAGTCCAAGTCTCCACATTTGAGACGGTGGAAAGGGCGGTTTCTCAACCTGAAAAGGGGACACTCTCATTTGGGTTCCAGCTTACTGCCCCTGGCATTTATTTGTATTTCTGACCAACACCCAGCACCCTGGTCACAATGGCAGATTCTCCAAGGCAGGATTGGGAGCCAGTTCCTTTATCTAGCACCACCTGTTTAGATTATTGCATTCGTTCCCAGTGTTCTTGCACCCATATGCTAGCTGTCCAGGGTGGTGTGTTTTTTGCAAGCCCAGTAGCAGGTCCACTGGCATTCAGGCATAGTGCCCGAACATTAGGAAGAAAGGAATGTGACCTGTTACAGATGTTTCCTGTAGTTGGCCACCAGGTTTCCACACATCTCAGGAGGGATTTTGGCCCACTCCTCTTGGCAGATCCTCTCCAAGTCATTAAGGTTTGGTGGCTGACAATTGGCAACTCAAACTTTCAGCTCCCTCCATAGATTTTCAGTCGGAATGAGGTCTGGAGATTGGCTCAGCCACTCTGGGACCTTAACGTGCTTCTTGAGCCACTCCTTTGTTGCCTTGGCCGTGTGTTTTGGGTCATTGTCATGCTGGAACACCCATCCATGACCCATTTTCAATGCCCTGGCTGAGGTAAGAAGGTTCTCACCCAAGATTTGACAGTACATTGCCCCGTCCATCATCCCTTTTATGCGGTGCAGTTGTCCTGTCCCCTTAGCAGAAAAACACCCCCAAAGCAGAATGTTTCCACCATCATGTCTGACAGTTGGGATGGTGTTCTTGGGGTCTTAGGCAGCATTCCTCCTCCTCCAAACATGGCGAGTTGAGTTAATGCCAAAGAGCTCATCTGACCACAACACTTTCAACTAGTCCTCCTCTGCATCATTCAGATGTTCAGTGGCAAACTTCAGACGAGCCTGAACATGTGCTTTCTTGAGCAGAGGGACCTTGTGGGCACTGCAGGATTTCAATCCTTGTTGGCTTAGTGTGTTACCAATTGTTTTTTGGTGACTGGAGATCATTGACAAGATCCTCACGTGTAGTTCTGGGATGATTCCTCACTGTTCTCATGATCATTGACACTCCACGAGGTGAGATCTTGCATGGTGCACCAGATCTAGGGAGACTGACAGTTGTTTTGTGTTTCTTCCATTTGTGAATGATTGCACCAACTGTTGTCACCTTCTCACCAAGGTGCATGGTAATAGTTTGGTAGCCCAGTCCAGCCTTGTGTAGGTCTACAATCTTGTCCCTGACATCCTTGGACAGCTTGTTGGTCTTTGCCATGGTGGAGAGTTTGGAATTTGATTGCTCCTGTGGATAGGTGTCTTTTATATAGGTAACAAAATTAGATTAGCAGCACTCCCTTTAAGAGACTGCTTCTAATCTCAGCGTGTTACCTGTATGAAAGACACCTGGTAGCCAGAAATCCTGCTGAATGATAGGGGATCAAATACTTATTTCCCTCATGAACATGCAAATCAGTGCATAATTTGTTAGACATGCATTTCTTTTTAATTATTTGTTGCTATTCTGTCTTTCGGTGTTACAATACACTTACCATTCAATTTTTAGACTGGTTATTTCTTTGTGAGTGGGCAAACATTCAAAATCAGCAGGGGATCAAATACTTATTTCCTTCACTGTATCTTCAGGCCAGAGACTCAGTCCGGTCCACTCCAAAGTGTCTACCCACAATGTGTAGTACTTGGCAGATTTGAAGGATATGAGACTGGGGTACCACAACCTGTCTCATTGTTTGGTGGGGATGCATGCCTGGTGGTGCAGCACTTTTTCCATTGTTTCAAACCAATCCCGTTATCTTAGGATCTCTCAAGCAGTAGTGGATAGCTTCTGCCATTCTTGGCAGGATGGCTTGTGCTGCCCTGACAGAAAGTGTTGTACCTGCAGATTAGGATCTTTTTGTTGGATCAATGCCCATTCCTCTTGATTGCAAATCTCACAGTCTCTGCCAGAGGACCGGTGGCCTGATCCTTGAAGGAGCACAAGGTGGCAGATGTAAGCAAGACAGGGGCCACCTCTATGTCCTCTTGGGTAGAGTCCACATCCTCCCCAGAGTGTTCCACTGGATAACTGGATAGGGAGTCTCACACAATGCGTGCCAAACCTCAGAGCCAGTGTCTTAAATAAACTCCACTTTACCCAAGATGACTGCTGTAGTCACATGGGGTGGCAGCATCAACCAGACAGCTTTCCCAGTGACCCAGAAAACCATAGAGGAACACTGTTCCTTTCTCTCTGCCATGCCGCTGCGGTTGAGCACCACCTACAGTGGAGAAAGTAGACTGCATCTGCCTACAAGCCAAACTGATAACAGGACTTTCCCTTACACCTCCTGTCCCCACAAGAGTTGAGAGGGTTAGACAGGACACAGATTGGCACAGATGGCTACAGATGGTTCTGGCCAACAGAAGAGCTGGATCTTGCAGTGATATCTGTATATGCAGCAGTATTTAGTTATTATAGCTCTGGCTGTAACTGGACCATTAATCTGTTAGGAAGCTTAATCTGTTAGGAAATTTTAATGTTTACCAGTCAAGATGGTGATGAACACGTGTCTGAGCCCTTCTTGTTTTATTGAAGGACAGTAGGCACATGAATAAATGGATACATTAGTATTTGATTGAAAAAAAAAAATTAAAATGAGAATAATATAGCAAAACTATGCAGAAATATAATAGATAGATAGATAGATAAATTTTTCAACTTATTCTGCTCTAGTTAAAACACTGTAAGTAACATCCCATGCACATCCAGCAATCCAGCTCTGCAGAAAAGATAAGCCATGTAATACATCTCAGAGAAACTTGCCAGAAAGGAACAAATTAACACAAATTGTAAGATAAGTGCAGTGTTTTCTTCCTGAAAATTACACTCCCAAGAATGCCCTAACCAAGGGCACGCTGCTTTAGTTTTCAGCCCACGTGCTTTCATTTGCACACAAGGACTGCTAAAACTTTTCAAGTCCAATCTGGTGTTAATACCAAGAACAGAGGCGCACAGAGAGAGATGAAGGCGGACATTTAATGGGACAACGATTTAGCTGGATCCATTCCTGCAATTTCTTTATTGATTGTAAGTGGATGGAAATAGGAGAGACAGAGGGCAATGGTCTGGGCACGTTCAACTT
The DNA here is from genome assembly GCF_062004578.1 of Staurois parvus. Taxonomy (NCBI): domain Eukaryota; kingdom Metazoa; phylum Chordata; class Amphibia; order Anura; family Ranidae; genus Staurois; species Staurois parvus. The sequence continues at coordinate 420,844 of NW_028318327.1, forward strand.
ATCTTCACAGTCTAGTCTTTCATGAGATAATAGACTTGGTGGAAGATCTTCTGGAACTGGTTTGATGGTTTTGTATTTACTTTAGCTTGAAGGATTTCCTCCTTTTAAAGCAAACACTGTGCCTGTATGATTGTAGCTCAAGTAAAAGTTTATTGCTACATTAGACTGTACAACGTTACATTAAAGACTGAAATACTGTATAAACATCAACTTAACGCTTTATAGCTGTTTGCATTGTGTTATGTGTACACGGAAATACCCACTTCCACTTTAGCCTATATATTCCTTTGAAATTCCTGCATTGCATGAAAATAATAATATTTCACTGTAATGATATTCCTAGGGGTGACAAAAAGTTTAAAGCTGAACTCCAGACAGACATACAAGAAGCAAATGAATGCAGCTCCATATTCAGTAATACATCCTTACTTTGGATGAGGTTCAGGTCCGTTACCAATGTGGGTTTAAGGCAAATGCATGGGGTTTGTCAAATTTGTTAAATGGAAACTTTTGGTTAAAAACTTTGCAGGTGTACCTCCAAAAAAAAGGCATTGTAGTGCCTAACCCTTTTCCCTGGCCAATTGAGTCACAAGAGCCACTAATTTGATGGAATGGAGAACCCAGACATGGTTCTAATAAAGTGTGGGCTCACATCAGCCATATTGTCACTGTATTGAGAGACATTCACACTTTTTGTGAGGGCCCATTCACACCAGAACACATGAGCCCTGTATTCCAAGTGTGTTTCCTGCGCTGAGCAAAATGCGCTGGTTGTGCGACTCTGCTGTGGGTGTCAATGTATTCCTAATGACACAAAGTGTATTTTCAAGCACCATGTGCAGTACCATGTGATCCAGCTTTAGTGTGTGCACTGCTTTTGGTGCTATCCAGTGCGATTTCAGTTCATTCAATGGAATCACACTGGCTCACACGGGAATTGCACAGTGACATGCAGAGCATCCTTGTGCAATTCCGTTGAGAATTGGAACTAAAGGCTCACAACATTGAGCCGTGCATATGTATGTTTTTGCACCATATGCACCAGGCAGTATAATCATTTGAATAGGTTGCCTAACTCGCAACAAGATATGGCAAAGTAGCTCATGCACCTTTTTAAGTGTCAAGCTTTGTGCATTTTTTATCCATGCAGGTTTTTTTTATGCAACAAATGCATGACATTTTTGCCGCATTTAGGTTGCCATTAACAATTAATGGCAACACAAGTATGGCGCACGATTTTCGGGCATAACGCAAAAGCACATGAAGTCAATTTTGCTGTGAATTCAGGCTTAGAGAGAACTGAAAATTCTGTGCAGAATGATTGTTTTTTCTTTTTTTAGCACGTTTACTGAGGCATTGCCCAGCTTCCCATGCCATGCCTTGCTTATTCACCTTACAAATGGCAAGAATTAAATTAAAAGATCCAACCTCATTCAGATTTTATAAACATATATGTTGCTAGGGTTGCTCAGGAGGGCAGCAACATCTCTTCAAATTCCAACAGATGAATAAACTTCCAAAACTTGGGACTTTAAAGGTGCCCAGTGATATTTTTAATGTGCAATACTATTAATGCACCAATTTATTCTATATATCCTAGATTGTAAGCTCGAAAGAGTAGGGCCCTCAAACCCCTCGTATATCACATTGTATTGTTATTGTACTGTCGCATGTTCTGTCTCCCTTTGTAATGTACAGAGCTGAGCGAACTATTGGCACTTTATAAATACTGTATAATAATAATAATTAATAAAAATGTTAAAATATATGGTCTCAAGATCGCCCTCTGATGATGATGTGATGTCGAAACATGTAGGGTGTGGCTTGGCTGGAGTGAAGTACCCTGTGAGAGCCTGGCGGTCCACAGCCTGTACCCAGCAGAGCCAATACTGACACAGGCGATTGTACCTTGTGCCAGAATGAGACACTCCTATATGTAAGTGCAATGATGCTAAACGTTTTACCCTATGGCACTCACCCATCTTTTCCTTCTCTTTTGGGATACCTATATGGAGTGAAAAATGCACCTCTGCACTGATTATTTATTGGTGCCTGGAAATCTGGATGCTATTGAAGTATTGGTTTTTCTCCAAGAATCTGTTAGGTTCACACCTATGCTTATTGCATTTGAGGAGTTTCTGCATTGCATTTTGCGTTGCGTTTTGCACTTAAATTTTTTTACGTGTTTTAGATGCATTTTGGGAGGGAGAGGTTCATTTTTTTCTTGTTGCTAGGCAGATTTTAAATGCAAAACGCATCAAAACATGGCAAAAACACAGCAAAAACACAATACATGCTTTTCTGCAGTGTTCCCTTTGAAGTCTATAGAACCAAAAATGCAATGTTTTGCATTTAATAAAGTCCCTGATGCTTTCCAAAAAACGCACCAGGTGAATGTGTCCCATAGGAAATCATGTTAAATGGACTGTACTTAGTTTCTGCAAAACGCAGCAGAAAACCCTTAGGTTTGAACCTAGGGTTAGGGAATGCTGTGGAGAATCAACCATATGGATGCCAAATTATTTTGATTGGAGTGAAAAAAAGTGTGTTTTTTTTTATACAGCTGGTGAGTATATTTTGTGTGCGGTGAAAGGGCAAGTGGTGGACTCCCGATTGGAAAATCATATACATCTGGAACAGTGGCATTTTATTTAGGTTGTTTTGGAACAGATGACATGTTATTATTTTATTGACTTTTCTGGCAGAACTATATGAATATTTGTTATGAACTTTTTTTATTTATCTATGAACTTTGACACTTTGAGGAATCAACATTTGCACTTCACACTTGTATGAGTTTTATATAAACTTCACACTATTTTAATAATTTATTTATTGAGCTCATGAATTTTGGGACTTTGAGGAATGAAATAATTAATAACACATAATTTGCACATCTTTTAGACCAGGTTCACACTGATGCGGTGCGGGAAACGCAACAAATCATGTACCGCATTGCAATCCCATGGCCTTCATTCGATCTGGTGCAGGTGTCAATGTTAATATAATGACACCTAGAAACAGTTTGAAAAATGCAGTGTGATTGCCAGGAATCACATTGCATGGGTGAGAACACCTTTTTTTGGTGCGGATGCAATGCAATTTGATCCATACAAAATGTATGGCTTAAATCGCACCACACAGACATCACATGTAATTTGCACAGGAATGCGGTACAATTCCTGTACAAATTACATGCAATGTCCCATGCCGCATTAGTGTGAACCCAGTCTGACCCTAGGTTCACACCTAAGCGTTTTCTGCAGCATTCTGCGTTTTTCAGAAATGCAGTACAGTCCATTTAACATGATTTCCTACGGGACATGTTCACATCTCTGCGTTTTCACCTGGTGCGTTTTTTGGAAAGGGTCAGGGACTTTTTTTTTTAACGCAAAAAGTTGCGTTTTTGTTTCTATAGACTTTAATGAAAATGCTGCAGAAAAGCATGTATTGCGTTTTTGATGCGTTTTGCCTAGCAACAAGAAAATTTAAAAAAAAGAATGCAAAATGCATCAAAAACGCGGCAAAAATGCAAGTTCAAATACGCAAAACACAATGCAGAAACAGCTCAAATGCAACCTGCATAAGTGTGAACCTAGCCTTAGATGTATTTGCACTGATTTTTCTTGGTTATAACGAAAAATTTATTTTATTGTTTGACTTTTTTTATCTATTTTTGCAAATCATTTTTGGTGGAAGCCCAGTCACAAATTTTATTTATTAGTTTTTGATAGTACTATAAGTTTGAGTAAGTGACTGCAGCTGGACAGACTCCTGCCTGTCAGATGTAATGGCACCCCCACGCACTCCTACCGTCTATCCCAGGCCCTGCTTGCTGATCTGCAGGCCCGGTACTGGCATTGTGGGTGCCGCCGGGTAGCGGGAAGGGAGCAGAATGGACACACATCTGCTCTCCTCCCTTTCTTGTTGTTGAGCCAGAAGTGAAGTATAAAACGTCACTTCCGAGTCCCCATGTCAGTGTCCTCGGTATGGCTGGGAAAGAATCGCACTGCATTAGATTCAGTGGAGCAAAGGGGAGACAAACAAGGTCTAAAAAGACCCTGGATGTCTCATTAAAGAGAGCCTATCACTAAAAAATCATCCCTATGTGACAAAAATAATGGTAAGTAAAACTAAATATTGTTTTAAATGTAAAAAATTTAAGTTACACCCAAGCACATAAAATCCCCCCCAAAAAATATTTTTTGAGACCCCCCCAACCCAACAGATACGCACGTATGAACGTAAGCGCACACTTCAGGGGTGCCTACATATGAAAACATTGATTGTGATACACGTTACATATCACTGCACACGCTGGAGTTAGGGGAACATTTCTACCACCAGACCTCCTCCATAATGCCAAACTGATGACCCATAGGGGACCTGTAAAGCGCCTCCTACTGCAATTTGTCAGCATTTCACGGATTTGTGCACATTTAAGGTTTGACATGTTGGGTATCTATTTACTCAGTACAACCTTATCTTTTTTATTTCACAAAAAATTGGGTAATTTATTGCATTTGTGTGCCCTAAAATTAACTTTAGTGTATTTTTACTGGCGTTTTGCATTACCTGAACCCATGTGGTAATATTTGGTGACATTGTTGCAATTACCACTATTTTATTCTCTAGGGCAGGGGTCTCTAAACCTTTCAAATAAAGGGCCAGTTTACTGTCCTTTAGAATTTAGGGGGTCGGATTGTAGAGGTAGAAAATGTCCCGGGCCCAGCATCCGTGAGAATAAACATGACATTAGGGTTGGTGTTCAGTAGGAGTAGTAGTGCACCATCATTGGTATTAGTGGGAGAAATAGTGCCCACTATTGGTATCAGTGGAAGAATGGTGTCCCATTTTGCTGTCAGTAGGAGGAATAGTACCTTATCATTGATACTAGTGGGAGGAATAGTGCCCCATAATAAGTGTCAGTGGCAGGAATTATGCACCACTGTTGGTAGCAGTGGGAGGAACAGTGCCCCATCACTGGTATCAGTGGAAGAATAGTGCCCCATTGTTGGTGACAGTAGGAGGAATAGTTCCCCATTGCTGGTATCAATGGAAGAATAGTGCCCCATTATTGGTGTCAGTAGGAGGAATAGTGCCCCATCGTTGATACTAGTGGGAGGAATAGTGTCCCATCAATGATAATACTGGGAGGAATAGTGCCCCCATCATTAGTGTCAGCAGGAGGAATAGTGCCCCATCACTGATACTAGTGGGAGGAATAGTGCCCCATCAATGATAATACTGGGAGGAATAGTGCCCCCACCATTAGTGTCAGCAGGAGGAATAGTGCCCTATCACTGATACTAGTGGGAGGAATAGTGCCCCATCATTAGTGTCTGTGGCAGGACTTTTTCCACACTGTTGACATCATTGGGAGGAATAGTGCCCCATCACTGATACTAGTGGGAGGAATAGTGCCCCATCATTAGTGTCTGTGGCAGGACTTTTTCCACACTGTTGACATCATTGGGAGGAATAGTGCCCCATCACTGATACTAGTTGGAGGAACAGTGTCTCATATCATTGGGAGGAAAAGTGACCCAAGGGCCAGATAAAGGCTAGCAAAGGGACGTATCCGGCCCTCAGGCCACAGTTTGGAGACAACTGCTCTTGGGTGTCTGCTGTCAGAAAATATATAATGTTTTGGGGGTTTATGCAATCTTCAGGCCAAAAATTATTTTAACATGTGTGCAAAAAATGCAAAATCGGCTCTGACAGTAAAACATTTAAAGCATTTTGAGTATCACAGTTTTTCACAAAGTCACGAGTGCAATTTTGAAGCACAATGCAGGCTCATCCAATATATTTTACCCAAAAATTGGGCATTACATTGTGTTTGTTTGCCCAAAAATTCGTTTTAGTGTATTTTTTCCTGAAAAACAGCTGTGCAAATATTGTGCTACATAAAAAAATTGCCATATTTTATTCTATTACAGAAGCCGGGAAGACGGATCGAGGAACAGGTAAGATCAAACAAAAACTCTGCAGGAGTAAGAGCGGGTACCTGTCAAATTCACGTACCCGCTCCCCACCTCCCCAATGGTTAGCAGTCATCTGTACTGTCTGCAGTCTCTGGTCATCCCTGTGCTGTCCGCAGTCTCTGGTCATCCCTGTGCTGTCCGCAGTCTCTGGTCATCCCTGTGCTGTCCGCAGTCTCTGGTCATCCCTGTGCTGTCCGCAGTCTCTGGTCATCCCTGTGCTGTCCCCAGTCTCTGGTCATCCCTGTGCTGTCCGCAGTCCCTGGTCATCCCTGTGCTGTCCGCAGTCTCTGGTCATCCCTGTGCTGTCCGCAGTCTCTGGTCATCTCCTGTACTGTGTCTGCAGTCCATTAGTTCAGATTTTTTTTTCCCTGTTTTCTGCCTCTAAAACCTAGGTGCGTCTTATGGTCAGGTGCGTCTTATACGGCGAAAAATACGGTAACCATCTCCTAGATTATAAGCTCCAAGGAGCAGGGCCCTCCCTATCCCTCTTGTATTGAACTGTATTGTTGCTGTATTGTCTCCCTTTATATTGTAAAGCGCTGAGCAAACTGTTGGCGCTATATAAATCCTGTATAATAATAATATTATTATTATATGTTACACAAGTTTTGTACAATCTCCTACAATCGACCAAAAACTAGGTAGACAAGGGGCTTGCTTGATTGTATATACTGTAAACTGTATATATAGGTTAGAGAAACCCTCATATTAATTATTGGCATAGCTATAAGTAGGCTGTAATCATTTTAGGGCTTATTTACATCAGATGCAGTTGAAAAAAACACAGTACAAGTGCATATACAAGAAAAATGAATATATTTCAATGAGCCTAGTTTACCCCACTGCAGTGCTTTCATGTGCATTAAAAAAAAAAAAAAAAAAAAAAGACAGCCTGCCACAATTTTTTGAACGTAAATGTACCACAGTGCACTAAGGCTGCTTTCACATGCAATAAAAACTCAAAATGTATTTTTGATGCATTTTCTGGTTGATTGAGCCCACAATGCACCCCCCCGTGCATTTTTTATACGTTTTTGAAGCATTTTCTATTCGTTTCAATATTGAGCTGTGTTTTTGGTGCGGTTTTGAAAAGCACAATAAAAAATGCAGCAAGCTGGACTTTTCAAAATGTACCGCAACACAGTAGTGTGAAGAGTGCCATAGGATTCAAAGGGAAAACATTTTCTTGTGTTTTTCTTGCATTTTAGCAAGATAAAAATACAGCAAAAATGCATTAGTGAGAGCAACCGTACATGCACATAAACACACCACAAATGCAACTCAGCAAAAAAAAAAATGTTTAAAAAAAAAAAAAAAAAGTGCACTGAAAATGAAAAAAAAAAAAAAAAAAAAAAAACCACACCAAATGCAAAACTGAGATTGTGTTGTAAGGGCTGGTTAAAACGTGGCTGTTGGTGTGTAGTTGAATGACAGCAGTGCCTATGTACCAATCATGGTGTATCACACTTTTTTTTTTTTTTAAACAAACTTTAATGAATTGTCATACAGTGTGGCCAATAAATTCTGGACTTTTTGGACATTGTTTGGAGTTTTTTGGACATTGTAATTTTTTTTTTGGACACTTTTGGTTTTTTGACTTTTGTGATCTTTATTGAACACTTTATGTTTTAATTTAGTTTATTTTATTTATTGGCAACAGCTGTCGCCATTAGCAATAATCACTGTGTTCCCCCGGCAGGGACAGCTTCCCGCGCTCCTGCCCTGAAGACAAATTAGCTCTCCGGAAGGGATTCCCCCTTTAACACTGACTGTGTTGATGAGGGAATAGATTTTCCTCCAATTTTCTTTCCTGCAATTCGTGGTTACAGGAGGAACAAATCACATTGTCTATGGCCTGTCCTAAGACTGGCTAAAGGCAGAGAAAGCTAGGTATCAAAGTAGTAGTTACCTTTAGGCTCCATTCACACCTATGCAGTTTACTTTTTGTCCGTTTTGCAGTGATTTCTGCAGTTCGTTATGCGATTTTCTACAAGTGTTTTTGACGCTTTTTTTATGTGTTTTTGATGCATTTTTACCGTTTTTTGCATTTTGGCCAGGTCTTTTTTTTTTAATGGATTTTTTTTTGTTGCTGGGCAGAATAAAAATGCAGAATGTGGCAAAAAGGCAGCAAAAACGCACTACCATGCATTTCAGCAGCTTCTCCATTGAACTCTATTGTAGCAATAATGCTGTTTTTTGCTTTTGAAAAAGTTCCTGACCCTTTCCAAAAATGCAGCAGCTTAAAAAAGCATAGAAAGTTACATAGTTAGTCTGGCTGAAAAAAGACAAAAGTCCATCCAGTTCAAACATTTAAAAAAAAAAAAAAAAGTTATAATCCTATTCCCACAGTTGATCAAGAGGAAGGCAAAAAAACCAGCAAAGCATGATCCAATTTGCTCCTGCAGGGAAAACAATTCCTTCCTGATCCCTCCAGAGGCAATCAGATATTCCCTGGATCAACTATACCTATAAATGTTAGTATCCAGTTATATTCTGCGTATCCAAGAAAGAATCCAGGACTTTTCTAAAGCAATCCACTGAGCTGGCCAGAACCAACTCTTAAGGGAGTCTATTCCACATTTTCACAGCTCTCACTGTGAAGAAACCTTTCCGTGAACATGTGATCATAGGAAACCATGTTAAATGGACTGTAGTGCATTTCTGCAAAAACCACTAAAAAACGCATTGTTGTGAATGGAGCCTTAAAGTGTATGGGCAGTATAAGATAAATTACCATTCAGATTGAAATTGCCCATTTCTTTTGATTTGACCCTTGTTTTTTTTTTTCTTTTTTGGAGTCACACAAAAATCCATTGTTTGCAATGCTGCTCCAAAAAAGTTTTCCTGAGGGAACATCATGATCGGCAGGTCAGAAAACTTTTACTAACTGCTGTTTTCCTTGGCACCTGGATTGTCTGCTATCCCTTTTCTTCAATTGATCCTAGATAAATCTGTTTGTAGAGGTGGGGATTTCCATATTTCTACATAGAGCCGTGGCTAAGCAAATACAACTGGAAATCCCCTTTAAAGTGTTTCCAAACCCAAGAACAAAAATGTAATATATTGAAGTGGATGGAGGAATTACCCCCCCATCAGGATATTGCATTCTGACAGCGGACTTCTGACTCTCCACTGTTAGAATGCACTGATCAGCAGCTGCAACTGATTGGCTGCAGCTGCTGATCAATTAAAGTTTTCCAACGTGTCTATTTGACAGAAGTTGATCTAACCAGGGAGGATTACACAGGGACCAAAATTCATCAGGTCCCTGCTGAAATGTCCAAATTTCGATCCGTTTGTTTCAAGCTTCAAGACTACAGACTAACTCCTCCTCTCCTTATGTACATAACATGGGGGAAGGGGTCCTACTGTCTACAGAGATGAACTGGCCAGGGCTGATAACATTATTTGAGATTCCTTGCAGCAGAATCAGCATTGTATTTTTTGTCCTTCCAGGATTTTTAACCACATGAGGACCAGCATGTTAAATCACCTTCCGTTTTGTAGTGTTATAGTTTGACTGACAATTACTTGGTCATAAAACTGTGTACCCAAATTATTTTTGTATAATTTTAAGACAGACAGTGCCTTTTTTGGTGGTATTTAAAGCTAAAATGTAGGTATGTATTTTATTGCATGGTTACATTGGTCCAATGTAAGTATGCATATCTCATACCTGAATGATACCCATGGAAGCTGCAAATTACTGTAGATGCTGCCCTCACTAGCAGCAGTCTTCTGAGTCTTCTAAATCCAGTACCATATTACCACAGGGGGTCGCTTTGTAAACAGGGCTCATATTTGCTGGCAGCAAAGGTCATGCTGGCCAAGGGCCCCTCCCACTGTCCTCCTGCAACAGGAATGAGATGAAGTACCATGTAGTGTAGATGGAACTCCACCATCTTGGTTGCTTCTGGCCTGAGGCTATCTTCAAGAACTTACGATCATTCACACAATCAGTCTTTTCAACGATTTACTGTAAACATGAACAGAAAGCATATATTTCCAATACACCTTTTCCTCTTTCTATCCACCATTACAATTACTACACAATTTGAACTCAACTTTAACCCAAGGATACCAACCAGCACTTCCAGTTCCCTCGACTGTAAGTTACATTAGGTGGGTTCTCTGATGGGGACTGCACTGGGTCTAACCCGAAGGGCATACTTCAACTGGATTGTAACTTATATAGTGGTGTTCTGTAGGCTTCTGTTTCCCATCAACCTCTGCTCTAAAGTTCTTCTGCCCCCAGATCACAAAGGAAGGCTAGCCCCACCAACGGTACCAACTGTACCCACCTCGGGGAGGAGTTTCCCTAAAAGGGGTACAAACCCCTGCTTACAGCTTGCTCTTGGCACTGCCACTATTCAACAAATGTCAAGGCATTCTCTGATTTGACAGATTATCTCAATCAGATTATCTCAAGCCTACGCATGAGCACCAAAAAGAAAAGGAATGCTGCTCTCCATCTGTTTATTTACAATGGGTGGAAGGCAAGTAGTTAAAGAGAGAAAATTTTGGGAAATCTACATTATGTTGATAGGATATACTACAATTTTTCCCCCTTACATACAATGTATTAAAAAAAATCTTGAACATTGACAAGTCTTTACTCACTGGCATAAAAAGTTTAATAGATAATAAAATATAACACATGAGGAAACACACTACTTTGCTGGTTTAGTCAGCACAGCGCCGTATGTTATAACACAGAAAGTGGAAACAGAATCTGTAGAATCCTAGGTGGCCTCTTCATAAGACACCCTGACCTTTGCCGGTTTGTGTATGACATCGCTTACACAGCTGTGATATTGTTGCTCATACTTTGGCTTTACTCTCTATTGTGTGTTGCTGTATCAAACCTCAAACATTCTTTTGTTCTTCCCTGCGTGTGCAGCTCTCAGTAGCTTGGTTTATTTTTCCTGTACAAAGTATTTGCTCTGTATTCATGTTCTTCACAGAGGCTCAAGTTTTCTTTTGGTGGAAAATGACCATTTCATTGTCACTTAAAACCACATTTACACATTGCTTACTTTGCTGACAGTTAACTTCTGCTATTTGAATTGATTAAGTTATTTTAGGCTTTTCAGAGCATGGGCTCTTAGTGGGGCACTCCTAAATGCCAGGCCAGGAGCCAATGTGTACTAAACCCAATAGATAAATAAACATTTGCACTTGGAAAATGATTAACCATATTTTGAATTGTGCCATGTTAAAGAGACTCTATCACTTTGCCTATTTATTGTCCATGTTTTTCTGACCCACTTATGCTCACCATGCACCTTCACCACTCCAGGAGTCAACCCTGTGTAAGCTTTATGTTGGATCGAGTTGGAGCTTACACAGGGTTCATAATGTCATCTTCCTCTTCACATCACAGTGTTCAGGCCTAAGGATTGGCTACTAAGTCCCAGCATTGGACCATCAGAGAAGGTCACCAGCCGAACATAGAAACAAACTGCGTGCATCCAGGGTCATTGTTTCTGTGGACTTTTTGGCCACACACAAACAGACCACAGCTAATCAGATAGTTTGTATGTGGCCATTGTACAGAGTGTCATTTAATCCAGAGATGCTGTTTAGCCACCTAAAAAACAGCAAAATATTCACTCCTAATTGCCCATGTGAATGAAGCCTTAAAGGAGAACCCAACCCACGTCACCCTTGTGGATTACAAATTGTTATCTACAGATATGACCTATTGGTGCACTGAATACTCAGTGGAATGCAAATCTGCTTCTTAGTAAGAAAGCAGCAGCTCCTATTCTCACCACCTGATGGTTCCTAGTAGCAATATTTTGTAACAGTATCAGCCAAATGATCAGAGAAACAATCAAGAACAACTTGATATTTACTAAATTAACACAAGGTGAAATGACAATACACATAGAATGTTGATGTATCCAAGTGCTGGCTAGTTCAAACGCATGACTGAGGGACATTTTTAACAAAGACTGCCTTGAGTTTGTTTCCTTCTAGTGTGCAGCCCAGTGACTGTAACTTTGTGCCCTGGAAGCAGTGAGAGAAGGACCATCATTGAGAGCATGGGACTATGGAACATGTAGTCCGGATCTTTACATGGAGCAAATGCTGCTGTAAACTACAAGGTCCAGCCAACTGAAAAGAAGGGGAAATGAAGGAAGAGGACATATATAGCCAAGCCTGGGAAAAGCTCACACTCTTGGGACCACCACCTGAGGTTGAAATGAGGAGCTTGGATACTCTGGAGAGGTAGTTCAGGCCATGTGGCTTAGACAGTGCTGGGAATCTTCAGTGGGTGAGCTATATATGTGCAGGCAGATCATCCACTTCAGCCCGCTGCTGGTCAAGTGACTGTCCAGGGTCATTCTCATCATCCCCATGACAGGGCCTGCTGAAACCCAGCATTGCCAGGTGCAGGGTTCAGACACTTCTCATTGGACACGGATTCTGCAAGAGCCTGTTTCAGGCCGTCTCCTTACCTTGAGCCTCGGTATCTTCAGGAATCAGGATTGGTAAGCGGGCAATGCAGACACCTTTACTTCATCTCCTTAAGGCTTCTAACAGGGAACACTTGCATATGCAATTCATTATTGCAGGTCGCCATTGCACAGCAATCCCTTTGAATCTTGGTTGAGCTAGCTGAAGATTTTGGACACATTCCATTGTCAAGACTTTCCTCTCTTGTCTTCCCACTTTCACTTAAATGACTCACCTCTGTGTATATTGATGGAAATTCTCGCTCAGAAATAGTTTACTGGAACACTTACATATTGATTTATTATAAACTGTGTTGATGTTTTCTTTTGGGGCCGTGGCATCAGGACTTTAAGGGAGAGAGCTCACATAGGAAAGTCATCCTTCTTCCTTTTATAGATCATAGATCAAAGATGGCTTTAAAAAAGTCCTGGATTCTTTCTTGGATACACAGAGTATAACTGGTTACTTCTTATAGGTAAAGGTGATCCAGGGAATATCCGATTGCCTCTCGGGGGATCAGGAAGGAATTTTTTCCCTGCAGGAGCAAATTGGATCATGCTTTGCTGGGCTTTTTTGCCTTCCTCTGGATCAACTGTGGGTTTAGGATTATAACTTTTTTTTTTGTTTTTTTTTTAATGGTTGAACTGGATGGACTTTTGTCTTTTTTCAGCCAGACTAACTATGTAATTCTCCAATGGTCTGCTTGTAGCTGTTGTTTGATTCACCTTCATTGCATATCTGTGTTCTAAATCCTCAAAAATTAAATGGTTTGTACTAAAAATATATGTTTTAACAATCCTTGTCTTTGTCTGTTGACTTGAGAACTTCTAGTAAATATTCAATTGCTTTACTACATTTTGGTGTAGTTGAAAGTGTGATGCTTTGTGAACCATGTCTGAACTCAGGGTGTCAGAGGGCTTGCAAGGTCAGGGCAACCTTTGGGGACCGTCATCTTCCAGCGGCCCCTAAGGGGGTGGTGCTACATCAGGAAGGTATGCAATAGTGTTAGATGAAGAATAACAGTCAATGGAGCTCTCTTAGTAACAGGGATGCTTAGGATTAGCTTCCATCTAGCCACAAGGTGGCAACAAAAATACAGTATAACAGAGTATCAGAAACGTTGGCATGCAAAACAATACAGTATAGCACAAATTACAGCAAATATGCTTACTTATATTTCCCTGGAATTTAGGTAGTATCACCTCTCACACTAGGAAACTGACCGTAGCTTCTCATTCTGGAAGGCCCAGTATCTGGTGACTGCTCACGTGCCCAGTCACTGCTATCCCATCAGACATGGTATCTCTGATCACCACAGGGTGGCAAAAGCTGGAATCTTTATCTCCCAGGTGTGTCCAAGAGTCCAGGGAATGATGGGAACCCAGAGTGTACCTGCTGCTGGGGAAAGCAAATAAAGTTAGGTCATTGCATCATTTTCCAAAATGTTATAGTGTTTAAATTACCCACTCTGGTATATACAGAGAACAGTGGACATAACAATTTCAAACAATTTTAGTTCCAAGCTTTTTGTCACCTGATAAATGACTACATAGAAATTCTGATGTTGAGACCATTTAAGGTGTGTAGAAAAGGATTCATTCTCTGACAATTTTACAGGCAATTTGCTGCCTTTGTAACCATTTACTTAGGTAAATTGTTTTCAATTGAGCATTAATGCAATGCTTCTGAAGGGTTCTGCTTGTGACAAATGATTCTGCTAGTGTTGTTAGGCATTTGTCAATACCTGATTTTGATTAGATTTTCCATGTTCTCTAACACAGGCAAGCTTGTACCAACCTGCTGGAGCACCAGAAGATTCTCTGCTCTTCCACAACTAGGTGGTCCAAAAACTTATCCAGGATATTAGCATATCCCCTCTCAGCCCTGTCCAACTAATTGTTGGTAAGGGGGAAAAAAATACTTCTTCAGGTGTCCTTGTCACTGCCTGAGACACTTCCAATTGGCTGTCCATAGGCAGGGTCCTCTAAGAACCCAGAAGAAGACACCCTCCCTAGGGAACAGCGGAGGACTGGTGGACTTGGGCAGATTGTCAGTGGTTAACCAGCAGCCCCCACATCAAGATTTAGCTGTGGCTAGGGACCTGTATTGGAGACTTAGGTGAGTATATTTAGCTTCTTAAGGTAAGAAAAGTAAAAAGTCTAATAAATAATCCCAAATAACCCCGTGCTCACTTTATTAATAAAACAGGATGGGGTTAAACTATTGGGAAAAACAGAGAAATACATTCAATACAATGTATGAAACATAAAAAAACACAATGAAATAATTAGGCTGCAGATAGCAATAAGTCAATGCTCATCAGCGATGCTGCCTGTACAGGATGCAAGTTCAGTCCACAACACGTGCTTCAGGAATGATGGCTGGTTTCCTCCTCCTCAGTTCTAAAAATGGAGTCTGAGCTCCCAGGATGCACCTGTTTCCTTTTCTTGAAATGAATGATGATGGGAGCTTTTATTAAAGCTGAACAGTTTCTAGTTTCTGTAAAACAGTAAATGTATTCCCTCACCAGAGGGCTAGAATACAAGTACATGTATCATAGCCAGCGTAGTGATTCCAGTGTTACAATCCCTGGACACACTGCTGTGGTCCTTGTGACGGAGATCAGAAATATTATTTTATTATGGTGTTGTTTGTTGAAATTAACGTGTGTGTCCATCAGTTAGCTTGTCTGCTTAGTTAAAATGTGAAGTTCCTGTGCTACGCAGGGGGTGGGAGATGAGATTGATCTCCACAGGGAGTGCAGGCAGCATGGTGTCCTGTGGCTGTGAAAAGCCAGACATGTTGGCACCAGGAATTTGGGGCTTGGTTAAATTGAAAGGCATATAATGTTCCTATAATGGGGGAGAATGGGCAGAGTTTGTCAGGATGGACAGAGCATCTCATGGCTGCAGACCTTACTAGGACATGCATTGAACTGTGCTTTGCTTTGTGCACTGCTGGGACTTATGGTTCTACATTGCTTGTGTAGTCTTGAAGCTGCGGCCAAGACACACAGCCCTCTGAAGACCAGTGAGGAGTTGGTGCCTATCTGCCTAGACTTCCTCTGCTGGGGCCACTGCTGGTGGGTGAGTCCCTGAATCTCTAACCTGTGCCAAGGATTTAATCCTCTCTGCCTGTCTGCTGTGTGCCATCCCCTGTGCTGAGGATTCAACCTGGACTTAATCCTTGCCTGCCAGAGTCCTGCCGCCCTGCTGTGTGCCACCCCCTGTGCTGAGGATCCACCCTGAACTTAATCCTTGCCCGCCCGAGTTCTGTTCCCTGTTGTGTGCCTGCCAGAGACTGCTCCCTGTTGTGTGCCACTTTTACTTAACCCATTGCCTGCCAGAGACTGCTCCCTGTTGTGTGCCACTCGGACTTAACCCATTGCCTGCCAGTCTGCCTCCCTGTTGTGAACCCAGACAGTGCTACGGACTATCCCCCCGTGTTGCCTACCAGAACTTGGTGATCCTTGTCGTGTGTCCCACCCTGTGGTACGGACTTAACTTTTGTTTTGCCAGAACCTTGCTATACTCATCATGTGCCCTCCAAATCACTCAATAAAAGCCTTGTGTGTCCCACTGCTCTCCACATGTGTTCTGTTCCACCCACATCTCCGTCACAGTCCTCTTTTTCCTTGCACTGTTTTGGACAATATATGAATTTGGATATACACTTTATTGATTGGACTTCTCTATTTGTTACCACCTTTTGACTATTATTTGTAGTATCGGTTCATATATGATGTATTGATTAATGTTTCATGGTTATTGATTATAGCAATTGGGAGTGATTTTCTTTGCACACATAATAGATTTTATTGATGCTTTCTCATATATAAGGTAATTTTATTTTGTTTATTTATTTAGAGCTGCACTATTTTTCCTTCTGTACAGTTTTATAGGGTTGGTATGTCTTTTTGGTGCTAGCAGCTTTTTCTTATATCTTTTTCTTAGTAAATGTATGTCCATCTAGTGGCCAAATGTAATATTTCAGGCAGGACAACTTAATGAATTTCCCTGTTGGAGGCAGAACAAGGAGGGATGGGGGGTCAGGTTTAATTTGACAGCTTTAAATAATAAATAACCCTTGAGAAAGTTGTCTGATAACAAAACACATTGGGGGCATAGTCAGGCCGTGTGTGTTATTGTGGGGAGATCCCACATGTGCGAGAGAGCCAGAAGCAGTTTTTGTACTATGGAGTGGCTGGTCATTCATCTAGCTCCAGCAGAGCTCTCAGACTCTCACCAGAGATTGCACTGTATTGGTTTTATCTTGTCTCAGTTACTTTGCACTGTTGCTTGTAAGTGCAATCACTTTTTTTTAAACTAGTTCATTATTACCCTTTGTGAGTTTTCATTTTGCCTTTTATTTGCCTTTTATTTGCCACACGCTTTAGACATTTCACTAAAGTTTTAGACATTTCACATTTGAGGTTGTAAAAGTGAAATAATTAACATAAAACATTAGCTACAACATTTACAAACACTGCATTTTAGTCAGGTGAACATGCAATATGGCAAATGGTTAGGTTTATTCTTTTACAGCCAGTATGTGTAGCTACATGCTCCTTGTCGCATGATGCACTGGTGCTTATAAATTATATATTCAACCAGCAGGTGGAGTTCTCAGCTCAGTTTCACATGTTTCTGAGTACTGCCAGGCTATGTGGCTATATCCAAAGAACAGAAGTATACCGCTCAGGCAAACAATCCGGATCAATCCACAACAGGTGCAGGCTCTGGCTCGGCACCACACACGATGCAACAGGAAGAAGGGTCAGCCGCACACCGGAGGATTGACGAATATAGTCATGTATTCATGTCCTGGTGTTTTGTGTGTCCTATGGATCAATAAATATATGCTATATTAATCAATCCTCTGGTGTGCGGCTGACCCTTCTTCCTGATGCTATGTGACTATATAGTGATAGTGCAAATGTTTGCCCCCTAAATAAATTTTAACATTCTCACACGATATCGATTTTCTGTTTTCAGCCAGTAAATTATTTGGATTACATTAGGCTTTCATAGATGGTTGCCCAACTCCCAGAATTACTAGTCCAAGATTGAGTGACTGACCATAAAGGCCCCAAATAAACAATACCATTCCTACTGTGCCCCAGGATATAGTTTGTTCATTCATAATCAGTCAGCCAACTAATGAGATTACATTAGCTTTTTTGATTAACTTACTATTGGGATGGCTGCACGAACTTCCACAAAATCCAGCATTACCAATCCAGTAAGTGCCTGACCCCAAAACAGGTTATACAATTCTATTTGTACCTCAATATATAGTTTACATTTTTTGGCAGTAAATTATTGAGATTACTTAAGACTTTTCTGGTACATGCACCTAAAAATAACCATCTGCTGTTATGCCACTTATCTCTTCCTTCCTGGGTGCCCAGCTACACAGTCAGCCAGATCAGCAGCGCACCTGCATAGGCTGTTTTTTATTAGAGTTGCGAGGTGGTGCTGTTTAGAGGAGGTCAGGTAGTCTATTCTTACTTCTTGTGTCATGTAACGAGTTGTAAAAGTTCTGAAAACTTTGAAGCCATGAGAAAAAAATTTTTTTTCTCTGTGTTTTTTTTTTTTAAATGGCCATTTTTTAAAAAAAATTAAAAAAAATCAGTGTGTAGTAATTTTACAAACTGACAGTCATTTTGTTACAATTTAATATTTTTTTTTATAATTTAATATTTTATTAATTTTTTCGATTACCATTTCATACATACCATTTCAAAAGCTAATAAATCAGACATATAAGTATAAATTTCCTCAGTTTTGTATGTCCTAAAAACATTGCCATTCATCTATTCATTATTTACCCCTCCCCCTCTCCCCTCCCACCCTATTTCCCAAACCTCCCCATCTCCCCCCCCCACCCCTAATTATGCATTCTCCAACTCTTTTAATAATTCCTATTCCGAACTTGATATTACTTTAATAATACAGTTATTACACATATTCTAGGTATAGGTTTTATTTTTTAAAATTTTCCCACTTTTCCCACCTTATATTGAATACCTCCATTTTATCTTCCTCCATATGATAAAGTTCCTCTATTCTATACATTTTCTCTACCCTATCCACCCAGTCTTTTATTTTTGGTACTTGTAGTTCCCTCCAAAACTTGGGTATCAAGCCCTTTGCTGCATTCAAGTAATACAATAGCCCAGATTTTTTATATTTTTTTACTGAAAGCTCGGTACCATAAAGGAGACAGGTCTCTGGGTCCCTTGAGATGTTAGTCTCCGGTATTTCTTGGATTAAACATACAATACCCCCCCAGTATTCTTGAATTTTGTGACACTCCCACCATATGTGAAACATTGTACCTCTCCCTCCACATCCACGCCAACACAAAGGTGAATTGTCTCCACTTATCCAATGTGCTACACTCGGTGTTATAAACCATCTTACCAAACACTTATAATTCATTTCAACCTCTCTCATATTTACATTTCCGTTAATTAAATTGTTACACCAGAAACATGTATATAACATTATTATGCTTGAAATAAAAGTACAGCTTATTCAGTAAATAAACTGCACTGTGGAAATGTTTGTAAACTCTAGATGTTTTCCCCTCCATTTACTGAAAAGAGGAAAAGAAAAAACGATTTATTGAGCAGGCTATACGTAAACATTAAGCGTCGATGGTGGGGAACATTTATTGGAATCCTTTAAAGGTTATAAAGATAAACTAATTTGTCAGACAAATTTACCCTCATTATAGTACCTGTCAATTAAGGTCAGACAGGAGGAGGACAGAAATGTTCATCTACTGTATCCCAACAATCACCCAACTGTAGGAGGTATATGATGGAGCCCAAAAGCAAACTGAACTGGAACCTTTCCCCTGTAGTACCTTATAATGGCAGAAATTTATTTTTCTCTTGTTTGAGCACTGCATTGAGAAGTACAGTGTTACTTGAATTGTATTCCAGGATTTGCTTGTCCTCAGCTGAGAGAACTTGCAATAATTTAGGACTTTACATAAAGTCTCAGAAATTTTTTATTGAAGTGAGACTAAAGCTTTGTTTTTTTTTTCTAAAATAACAAACATGTCTATACTTACCTGCTCTGTGCAGTGGTTTTCAACAGAGCAGCCCTGATCCTCTTCTTTTTGGGTCCCCTATGGTGCTTCTGGCTCCTCCCTCTCAAACAGTGCCCCCAGGGAAAGCCGCTCACCCTGAGGGCACCGATGCGTGCTCATCCCCGAGCTGCTGCTCTATGTGACCATCAGACAAATAGAGCCACGGCTTGGCCCCTCCCCGACTCATTGGTTCACTGGCTGTGATTGACAGCAGCGGGACACAATGAGCTCCTGCTGCTGTCTCAGCCAATGAGGAGGAAGAGTCCCCAGACAGCAGAGGCCATTGAGAAAATCGCTTGATTGGAGGGGGCTTAGGTAAGGATTTGGGGGGGCTGGGGGGGCCACTACACACAGAAGGTATTTTACCTTCATGCATAGAATACATGAAGGTAAAAAACTTGAGCCTTTAGAACCACTTTAAGGTATCACATTATACAATTTGATTACCATGTCATAAATATATTATTTATCATTGTAAAATAACATATTACACACTTTTTTTTTTCAAGTTTGGAAAAAAAACATTTTTTTTCCCCAATTTTTCCATCTTTTTTTCAGGCATTCTCATCTCTAGTCATGGATATTGCTGCCTTGCAATGCAGGATGCAGACTCAGTGGAAGATGGAGAGTGAGCCGCACCCAGGAGCATCTTGAATCATTTAGTTACCTGCCGAAGTTGTGCACAGTGAGATTTGACAGGAACGACGGGTAGAAACTAGTTATTAATGGCAGACCCCCAGGAACTACTTTTTTTTTTATCCATTTCTTGGCCACACACCTGGGGCCCAGCTGAGGGTCCTTTGGTTCACCAGTAGGACTTTCTGCCCATTCTAGCTTCCCATACCTTTTGTTTTGCAATAGCTTGCTTATTAGACCTACATAGGGTCAGAACTGAATAACAAGATTCGCTTGACAAAGACTTTACTGAGGTATGCAGCAAAGTTTGCACACTTCCAGCAAAGTTTGCAAAACTGTTCATACACTGAACCCAGGCACATTCATTAATTCATTCTGGTATTTTAGTGCTGGTTGTGATGAATTACAAATGAGATAAATATCAGGTGGCTGGGGGGTGGGGAGCTTATCATAGACTCTGTCCCTTTGCTTTGAATTGGCAAAGAGAAAGTGTCTCTTTAACCACTTGCCCTCCTGAGGATTTACCCCCCTTCCTGACCAGGCCATTTTTTGTGTTACGGCACTGCGTTACTTTATCTGAAAATTGCACGGTCATGCAATGCTGCACCCAAATGAAATTTACATCCTTTTTTTTTACCACGAATTGAGCTTTCTTTAGGTGGTATTTGATCGCCTGTGAGTGTTTTATTTTTTGCGCTATAAAAAAAAGACTGACAATTTTGAGAAAAAAACAGTATTTTCGCCTTTTTTGCTATTAAACATGTCCAATAAAAAAAAATTAAAAAATCTAATTTTGGCATAAATTTAGATCAAAATGTATTCTGCTCCATGTCTTTGCTAAAAAAAAATCCCAATATGTGTAAATTAATTAGTTTACAAGAAAGTTATAGCATTTGAAATGGCTGCATAGATACTGGCATTTTTTTTTTTTTTTTTTTTACTAGTAATGGCGGAAATCAGCGACTTATAGCGGGACTGTGGGACTGCGATGGGCATTCTGACACTGGAGGGAACTGACTTGGTGTTACTGATATCCCCAATGACACCAATACAGTGATCAGTGCTAAAAAAAAGCAATGAGACTGTACTTAGGGCACTGGGAGGAATGGGGTTAACATGAGGGGCGATCAAAGGGTTAACGGTGTGCCGTATGCTGTTTTACTTGTGTCTGTGTGCTTCACTGTAATCACACTGCTTTGCATGGCTGTGCTGTGCACAGCCATCCAAAGCAGTGTGCATGAGCTGACAGCGAGGAGAACTATTGTTACATACAGTTCTCCTCCCCGTCGGAGATGCTTGGCAATCACTTGGCACCGGTGAGTAATCACCAACCGGGATCCGGTGATTGACAGCCGCGGCCGCGCCCCCTACCCAGAAATGCAAAATCCTGTATATATATGTGATTATATATATGTGATTTTGCGCACCTGTGCCACCCTGTAGCAGTATATCTGCTATAGGGCAATTGGGAAGCAGTTAAAGGGCAACTTTACTTCCCCCACATGTTAAAATGCTTGCCTTTAGCCCTGCTACTGAATTCTTCTTTGCCCAGTGAAGCACATCCATTGAAGAAAAATACTCAGCCATGTCCAGCTCCTACTGTTTATCCGCACTGCTTGTCCCATCCATTCCTACAACTTGAGACGTTTTCTTCTAGAAGGCTAGGGGCTGCCATGAGAAGGTATAAAGGATGACTGTATTTATTAAAGGATAAGTATGAGAATAAAAATTCATACTCACCTCTATGGCTGCAACATCATTGTTATGCTGCAGCTGTACCCCATTGGCTCTAAGATTGAGAACTGAGTGACCACATGACCGCTGATCACTAAGTTTTCAGTCTGCCCTGTGCAGAGAGAGGTGACTGTACCACTCCCTGCTCTGCCTGTCCATCACTCACTGGAGCGCTGAGCTGGGAAGGGGGCGGGATCATCTGTTGAAGACTCTCAGCAGCACACTGAGAGGCTGATCCGTCTGCCACTCTGACATATGGGTGGATCCTGACATTATTGGCCCTACTGTTGGCTGATTCTTGGTCACAGGAGAGTACAAGTAAGTGTACTCCTGTGGCCCAGAAAAGAATTATGGCCAAATAGTTCGGCCATGCTTCTCTTTTAATACATCATTCTTGCGTCCTGCAGTTCCTCTGTACAGTAGAGCTCACACTGTGCCATGTGGTAACAAGGAACATACTGATAGGAGGAGTGATCAGAGTGACAGAGAGATTGGCCCATCAGTCAGCTACTTCTCCTTTCACTGTTCAGTCACAGACTAAAGAACTGTAGGATGTGTATTTCAAAACAATTTGCAGAGCCATTTGTCCTGCGAAATATGTAAATTTATTCTGCTCACATGTTGGCAATATTGAATCTTACTAGGCTATTTTCTGTCCAGGTTGGATGTTCATCATTCATAAGAATAGTGTGAATGAAAAAAATACCGCATTATGGCCATTGGATAGAGCTGATGCTCATAGAAAATAAATATTTATTATGATCGTCAGCTAATGCTAGTTGTCCTAATGTGGTATTCTCCTGATTCATGTTGTTTTCATTAATGAAAAATATACAACCTAGAGAGAAAATAGTAACATTCAATATTGCTGGAATTACACAGAATAAAAGTGCATGCAGTTTTGTAGGATGAATAACTGATTTGTTTTTTAATGAATACATTCCATGGTGTTCACTCCATAGTGTTACTGAACTGACCTGCTAGATAGGGCTTTGTTGTGAGTCAGAGCTGTGTAAATCTCAGAACTGGATGGACAGAGACAACTCCCTTAGCAGACAAAAGAGCTCCTCTATATATACTTCATCTGTGTATTTAGCAGTTTTCTTGGAGTTTCCCCTTAAATAGTTTAATAATTCTCCTTTCCTAAATATTCCAAAAATGATCTAGTCATAATTTTGTTTGGGATGAAAGCAGATTTTAAAAAGAAGACCATAATTAAAAACGTTAAAAACAGCAACACCTTTCTTCTGAACTACTGTTCCTTTATAATAATTCTGCCAGACGTTTCTGGGAGTCAGGAGGTCAATGTCAGACCACCCTCTTTGAAAGGATTTACCCCCCTCCCCCACCAACACAATGCTGTGTCAAAACCCTCAGCTGAAAAATATCATGTGGCACCTTTCTTATTATTAGTGACTCATAAACAGGAAACCCCGTACTATCCACAAAAACTAGAACTTCTTTACATCTGAAATATTTCATGTACATAGATCAATATAAGAAAAGCATAAAAGCCCGTTAATGTCTTGGGGAAAGCAAGACTGTATGGATAGTTTGCTACGTCGGACTAAAACAAACCCAGCGCTAATTGTCATTTATTGACTGTTTTATAATGACGTGCTAACAAGATCGGCAGCCGAGAAGCAGTTTGTCTTGGTAAGTAGGTGTTTTCCTTGGCAAGATCTCCTCCAGTGACATGAGAAAAGAATCTTGAGTAGAGGAGGATTAGTCCGAGCAGTCATTTTTTTTCTTTAGCGCTCAAATAAAGACATTGTACCACATAATTATTGTTGGATGTTTAGACAAATATTTAAAACACAAAAGCATTTTTGTATGTTTTTATGTCTATTATTTTTATCACAGGAATTATGTATAAATAAATCTGCGTACCACCCTTTCCTCGCACCACTCCTATTTCTTTATATAAATCTTTATATATTTATACAGTGGTGATATATTGTGTATAGCTTTACAGAAACTTTAGAAGCACTCTCATCAATCTTTGTCACGCATACACACTTTGGGGTCACCCTGCGTTTGGTTCTTGGAAGTTTGCCATAACCAGAGGTGTAACTAGGCCCTGGTGCAAGAAACCATAGCAGCCCCCCCCCCCCCCCCCCCCACATGGTGGCAGAACGCCAGGGCCCATTTGCAGGTGAGTTATCTTATATTTTAGCGTTTAATTATTTTGTTTTTCCAATTTTATTTTTAACCCCCCATTGGGGATTTGCTGAGATATCTGGGGTCTAAACAGACGTCTGATGTTTCACATCTTAGAAAATAGATTCAGGACACAGCCCCTGTCAGGAATGGACTTGCCAATGGTGGTGGGACTCACCTGCCTTGTGGGCTGCAGTACCAAGGCTGGCCAGCGGGTGCTCTCAGCAGCCAGAATCTCCCTCCTGCAATCAGGCCATCACCTGAAGCTGAGGTGCAGGAGGTGTATTTAAGCAGGACCAGGCCTGTGATCAGGGCCTTGGTGTATGTTTCCCATGAGCCCCTGTACCTTGTATCCTGTGTCCTGTTCCTCTGCGATTCTGATTTGTTGCCAACCCTGCCTGATCCTGACCTCTGCTGACTTCTCCTGCTTGATCCTTGGCTCGTTTGACTACTCTCCTGGACATCCCTAATCTGATCTGTACTCCTGTTACCGACCCCAGCGAGTGACCTGACTACTCTTCTGCCTGCTGCTTAGTACCACACTGACCTGCTGTTACCGACCCGGCCCGTCTGACCACGCTAACTACTCTGCCATCCATCCATCCTGCATGGATCCAGTCATCCCTGCTCACACCTTCTGCCTCTTCACATCAGACTTCCTACCTGCATATACCTCTGGCAGATCCCTCTACCACGAGCAGGTGTACTCAGGGGCCACGACCTGGTTCCTGTCTGCTCCAAGTCCATCCCCACCATCAGGGGCCCTGGTGAATAAGCAGACTGGGACTTAGACTCTGCGCCCTGGGGAATCCTGTCCCGAGGACTGCTAGAGGTACCACCAGAAGGTCGTTAACAAAACCATATGGCCGGTCTGACCATTCCACCTCTCCAGCCCTGACTACGCCTGTGTTCCTGCACATATTAAGATTAGTAGAAGGTTGGTTTGTTTACTGTGCATTGTATATTTGGGTGGCTAATAATAAGTACCGTATATTGTTATTATATCATTCCTGAAGCCTGTTACTTCCCTGTGTCAGTCCACATACCTCTGGTCACACCTGGATCCTTGACAGCCCCTCTCTGCAGCCTGAGGAATATTTCTGTATAGAGCATATTGTTCATTCATAAACTGAAGCATAGTAAACACAGTGAGTGAGTGATTGGTACGGATCACTGACTATTCATTAAGACAAGGAAGTGGCAAGTAAACGACACATTTACCAGCCCCTTCCCCATTCTCCATCCGGAAAGAAGCATGCTGGGGAGAGGGGAACCCAGGAGAGCTGCGGGGGATGAGGGGGGGGGGGGGGGGGGCTGGAGGAGTACACAGGAGTCCAATCATAACAGGAGGGGCAGAAGGGTGGCATGTAAAGGAACCAATGCCTTCCATTTTCCTCCTGCAGCTGCTAAAAGGCTGTTGGAGGAAAATGGAGGGCATTGATTCTCCTTTATGCCAATTCCCGACCCTTCCATCCAAGTAGTACAGGGGGCCGCACAGGCCCCCTGGAGCGTGGGGCCGGGTCACAATTGCAAACACTGTGAACCCTGTACGTACGCCCCTGGCCCAAACATATAAAAAGTTCAGATATCGAATACAAACCTCTTTAAAGTCAATGGGAGCGGAATCTGTTAGATTTGTTTTTATGATTTGTATGGTTAATAGCCAAGGGACTGGCAAAAAAACAATTGCTTGGGGTGCTGGGCACTGCCCCAGGGGAAATGTACTAATGATAAAAAAAAAATATTTTGCAGGCAGCAGTGAATTTATCATTGCTGAAAGTGCAACATTAAAAAAGCACAATTTATTTTAAAAAACCTGCAGTGTGGAAGGGAGTGAAGGAGAGACCCCTAAACCTGCCTGTGAAGTGGTGCATCTCTACCATGTAAACAAAGTAGTATAGCAAATGTAACATTTTGAAAAGAAATAAAGCTCTTTAACCACTTGCCCTCCAGAGGATTTACCCCCCTTCCTGACCAGGCCATTTTTTGAGTTACGGCGCTGCGTTACTTTAACTGACAATTGCAATGCTGCACCCAAATTAAATGTGTGTCCTTTTTTTTCCCACAAATTGAGCTTTCTTTTGGCCACCTGTGCTTTTTTTATTTTTGCGCTATAAAAAAAAAGACTGACAATTTTGAGAAAAAAATATTTTTGACTTTTTGCTATTACACATGTCCAGTAAAAAAAATAAAAAAAATAAAATTTAGTCATAAATTTAGGCCAAAATGTATTCTGCTCCATGTCTTTCCTGAAAATGATCTCAATACGTGTAAATGAATTGGTTTTACCTGAATGTTATAGTGTTGAGAAATGGTGGTATATATACTGGGATTTGTTTTTTCATTTTTACTAGTAATGGCTACGATCAGCGACTTATAGTGGGAATGCGGCGGGGCAAC
The DNA here is from genome assembly GCF_062004578.1 of Staurois parvus. Lineage (NCBI taxonomy): Eukaryota > Metazoa > Chordata > Amphibia > Anura > Ranidae > Staurois > Staurois parvus. The sequence continues at coordinate 447,324 of NW_028318327.1, forward strand.
TGACTTGGTGTCACTGACATCCCCAGTGACACCAATACAGTGATCAGTGCTAATAAAAAGCACTGATACTGTACTAATGGCACTGGGCAGGAAGGGGTTAACTTGTGGGGCAATCAAAGGGTCAACTGTGTGTTGTTTTACTAGAGGCTGTGTGTGTGCTTTCAACTTTAAGCTGTAACTGTGCACAGCCATGCAAAGCAGTGTGTAGGAGCTGACAGGGAGGAGAACTGTTTTGTTTACTAACAGTTCTCCCCCAGAGATGCTCGGCAATCACCGGGCACCGGCGAGTAACCTCCGGCCAGGACTCGGTGATTGACAGCTGTGGCCCCTACCCGGAAATGCAGAATCACGTATAAATATGTCATTTTGCGCACCCATGCCACTCTGTAGCAGTATATATAGAGCAGATGGGAACCGGTTAAAATTCAGTTAATTAACATTTGCCTGCAAGCTTCATTTAGCCCTGGTTCCCACCAGTGCAACTTGTCATGCGACTTGAGAGTTAAAAGTCGAATGTCAAGTCACAACCCATTAGCTGCAATGAAACCGTTCAAATTGGTGCGACTCTAAAAAAAGTTCCTGCACTATTTTTGTGCAACTTATTTGCAAATTACATTAACATTTGGTAAATGAAGTCACACAGAGTGTCAGCAAGCCACACTGAAGTCTCACTGAATAGTAAGCTTTGAAGTTGCACAAAGTAGCATGATTTCAAACCTGCACTGGTTTGAACGAAGACTGTATTTTATAATGTTTGGGTGAAAACATCTATTCAACTTCACCACTATCTGCACTTTGGTTTGTGCAAGGAATCCAACGATGATCTAAAATCTTCTATTTTATACTATTGCCATTTAATAAATTCTCCCAAACTCCTGAGCACACCTCACTAAGACAAATACTTACCTTCAGCCCATCCTGTGATCTTCAATACACAAGCTTTCTCTCAAAACCAGTTGCTTCTTACTGCACAGGTACTCTACACCCTTGTTATGGGCCTCTTATGGGAAAGCTGTACTCTGAGTGGCTCCTGGAGGCCACAATGAGCACAGCTTTCTCATAGGAAGTAATGTGATTCAGATACTAATAATAAAGGTAGGTCATTCTACTCCCCAGACTCTCTGAGAAAGTACAGAGTCCAGATTCTTCAGAATAGAAAAAATAATTTCCAACTGAGTTTGGATTATTTGTAGGGGATTGCTTGGTTTCTGACCAAAACTGGAATTTCACTTTTACGGGGTCTATTTATAATTGTTTTTACATCACTTTTCTTAAGAGTCGCACATTTCTCTAATTGGATTAAATTTTCAAAATGTGTAAATATGGGTTAAAGTAATTTTAAAAAAGGTGCAACCACGCCACAATAAAGCTTTGACGACCTCTATAGAGGACTACCAACCCTTAAGACTGGACAGAGAAGCCAACCCTGAAAAAAGGAACTTTTTTGATAGAATACAGCAATGTTACAACAAGGTGTCGTGTTTACCAAACTTGGTTCAGACAGAGAACATATGAAAGAGAAATCCTTACTTGAAAATAAGTAAAAAAAAAAAAACTAAGGGTTGATAACATTATATGAAATGTAAGGTCAACTTAAGAAGCCAAACAAAGGGGACCACTAGTTTAAGAAATAGGAAAAATAATTTTATACCAGGGATCAGAAACACCACCTCACATTTTAATGTAACTAAGTGCCTGTCTTCTTTTTATTCCAGGGTGTATGTGTCAAAATCTGTACAAAAAGCAGGACTTGTAAGCAGTTCTATTACACATTTAGAGACATTAGCAATTCAGAACGAAAAGAGAAAAACATGGTGTACCCTGGTACACTTTGACCTGCTTATTAAAATATCTGAAATGGTTGAGAACAAAGCTTTCTGTTGTTTGTTACTGCACAACAGAAAAGCATCATCAAAGGTGGAACTCACAAACATAAAGATTCCATAGGTTGCGTAAAATAAAATATTTTTTACGTAATGGACAACACAGCAGTCCTTTTGAACGTTTGCATTTGCAGACATGGTTTACCGCTATTATTGCATAACAAGCAGTATCCAAGAGAATAAAAAATATTTTATCATTTTTTGCACAAGTATCTCTTTGTGTACCAGTGCCTATTAAGATATCAGCTAGAGACAAACTTGTATTGCCTCTGGTGATTTAACATACCCACAAAACAAGAAATACAGCCCTTAGCCATAGCTGCTGCTCCATGGGTAAGTAGTTGCAGCCAAATTGTTACAGAAGAATTTAGGGAACAAGGTATATTACCAGTGATATGAGTCACTGTGGTCTTCTTTCTCATCTTGCTCAATTACTTTCCTAAGTGCTTTCTCTAAGATAAAGATAAGTATATGATGTCGTCCAAATTCCACTTTTCCCTTCTAGACCTGAGAAACCATTGACGCCATTGGATAAGCATGGCAGTGGAACAACTTGCATTTTTAGAAGGAAAGGTCAGCAATGGCAGCCTAGATAGTTCCCTTTGGACAGGTTTCCTTGAAAATATTTCACGATCTAATTTAAAATTTGCAGAAATAGAAGTGAGTCACTGAAATAGGTCCACTCCTTTGCTTTACTGCAATAATATTGTCAGCACTTTTGGTAATAAAAGATAAGAAGGGTGACATCATTCTTCTAGCAGTCATCCTAACCAAAGAATTTATAAATATCAGTTTATATATTTATATATATTTCTTGGAATTAGAGAAATCGGAGCAATGATATTTTTGGATGTACATCCCTGATCATCTAGCTGCCACTAGCTGGGCTCTTGGAAGCACATACTCCCTGCTGTCATACATAATGTAGTTGTTGACCTCTGTTCCTTGGTCACAGGCAGTTGAACATCTGCAGGCTGGAACTCCACTGCATGCGAGGGTGCACTCACAGATGAGATAATTAATGAAAAGACTATTATATTTTTACAAACATAGTAGAAAAAAATGCTAGTCTTAGGCTTTTTTGTAGGCCAGCAGAGCTTCTTTTAGCATCTAGTCCAGGTGGTTTAGTTAAAACATTAAGGCTTGCCACACCCATCATTTATCCATAGAGGTAGGTGTAAGGGATTGTGTGAAACGTTTTGAAGTGGAGGTGCCTGCTGCATGACGCCAGCATCTCTCATATTTTCATTTTGCAGTTTCAATCACAAGCCTCATCGTAGGATGATTGGGAACCAAACACAAGCAACCAGCACTTTCATAGTAGGTACAGTTTTCTGTGGGATAATAGTGCACCATACAAAGTTTGTTGTAGTGATCAGCTGCCACTGTGAATTGAAGGAGTTGTTTTGAAGAACATGGTTTATTGCTAAAAAGCATCCAAGTGCTGCCAGCTCAGGATTTTTTTAACCCTTGCTACAGCACTAAGCATACAGACTGTATTTGCAGACTAACTGACTCAATTACAGCAAATAAGACTGTAAAAAATACAGTAATACATTTAGAAGTAGCACAGTGACTTTGAGATTAGCACTTTTCCTGTCCCCTTAAAAAGTGTTCTGACACAAAACGCGTTTGGCGGAGCGCATTCGTGATGCCATCACGCAAATCATTGGTCAGGGTAAGATGTGGTTTGTAAATACCTGTAGACATTTGTGAGTACCTTGTATTCAGGGGCGGACTGACCATTTGGAAACTCGGGCACTGCCCGAGGGCTCGGGGTCAGTAGGGGGCCCCTTGAGATGCCCCTGGAACCTTTTTCATAGGCTTTTTTTGAGTTTGGGCAAGGACACAGGGGCCCCATGATCCCCTATTGCCCCGGGGCCCCATGAGTTGTCAGTCTGCCCCTGCTTGCATTTCAATATATTCCACAATTTAGATGATACTGGGCCATGCAATTTTGTTTGTTTCTTTTGAGTGACACAAGAATTAGTTGATGGTGGTTTATTGGAGCCATGGAGCTATGGTGAGAACCATCTAGTGGGGAGCAGAGCTGCTGCTGCTATGACCGTGGGGAGTTTTCTTTATTGCTGTATTAACCCCTTATAATCTTGAGGTTAACAGTTTTTTGTAAGCAGTGAGCACAGGTGGTAGTGGAGACATGCTTGGAGGTGCTTTGTAGTATCTAGAGTGGTGGTGGTGGCAATTATACGTATACATGCATTGCAGTACCTAAAGATTTCACAGAACCTTTCTGCACCTGCATTTAAAGACTCCAAATGGCCTCTTATATGAATTTTTTGTGCATTTTATGTATTTATTATTAGTATGTATATGGAGTGTCACTGAGCGCTATGAGTGTACAGAAAGGTATAAGCTACTAAAGGACCGCCCTTGGTATCCTCACTAGTGACCACTTAGTGTCATGGATACCATCAGCACACTTATCAGTATATTAATTATTGCTATATTAATAACTCCCACACTTTAGACTGGTAGCGCTGATCAGAGCGCCTCACTGTGTCTGCTTTTTAATATTGCTGCTATTCGTTCTATTGCTGCTTCAATTCACCTTATCATCATTTATTATTTATTTATGTATATGCACATGTTTTAGAAGTATTTCATTTGATTCATTCATTACTTTAGCACTGCACCTTTTATATTTCATTATTATTAGTATGTACGTATTTATTGTTTTAATCATGAGCACTTTCATCTTTGATACTGAGACCAGGATTGTTTACATGATTTTATACTGAGTTTGGAAGTTTTATTTACTTATTTAAGCACTTGACCATTTTTTTTTTGTATTGTGTTGGTACATTTAAAGGGACAGTGCACCTACTGTTGGTTATACATGGTTAGCACTTTTGCTTTGCTGCACTAGGGTACACAGATTAAATTCCATTCTGCAAGGAGTTCCTTTTGTGCTTGTGTGGGTTTCCTTTGGATACTCTGCTTTCCTTCTACATGCTGGATGCTCCATTGGGTGTACCATCTGTAAGACTGAATGCCTCAGCTCAGACACATCCTTCAAAAATCTCCTTCTTTTTGGGATGAGTATTGGCTTCCATTATTAACCTCTTCATGCCGGCCGCACACAAATGTGCGGTCTCCCAGCATCTGGGCCTAGACGCAAAGCGCCCGCACATTTGCGTTCTATTAAAAAAGGACATATGTGCCGAGAGTGCGTGCCCTGCACGCTCCCAGCACACATGTCCGGTACTCACGGAAAGGTCCCGATCTCCTCTTTCGATCAAGACCTTTCCCGATCATGTGACCACCGTGACGGCGTGTCACGGTGGTCACATGACCCTAAACCCCGCCCTGCCTCCCGTCTTCTGGAACCCTTATAGGGCCGGGAGGCGCTGGCGTGAAGGGGTTAATGTTAATCACACTATTTTCAGATGCTATGCTGTATATTTTTCACTGGATGGTAATCGCATCTACACTGCTGTACTTGTCCCGAAGAAGCGACCATGGCAAAACTCATCGATTTTGTACACTGCACATAGGCAAATGTAATTTACATCTCATGAGTAGTCTACAATGATATATTTTTTTTTATGTGGATTTCTGCTTAATTCTTTTTAAACCTGTATTTATAAATAAACACTGTTTTTAAGATCCAGGAGAGGTAATTTGGTTCAATTAGGTGCATTTAGGTTATCTTTGCTTTTAGCTTTTTTCTAAATTGACCTTGGAATATAGAGGTGCATCTCAATAAATTAGAATATCATGAAAAAGTTAATTTATTTCAGTAACTAAATTCAAAAAGTGAAACGCATATATTATATAGATTCATTACACACAGAGTGATATATTTCTTTTTTCTTTTAAATTTGATGATTATGGCTTACAGCTAGTGAAAACTCAAAATTCAGTATATCAGAAAATGAGAATATTGTGAAAAAGTTCAATATTGTAGACTCATGGGGGTTGATTTACTAAAGATAAAAATACTGTGCATTTCAAGTGCACTGCAAGTGCAGTTGCTTTATATCCGAGGTTAAGCTCTGAAATGAGACAAAGCCCTGCTGATTTCTTTCATCCAATCATGTGCAAGCAAAAATGCAGTTTTTTTTCCTTGCATGATCTAGAGCAAGTGCACTTGGAGTGCACTTGCAGTGTACAGCCTATTTACCATTAGTAAATCAACCCCTTGGTGTCACACGCTAATCAACTAATTTACTCAAACATCTGTAAAGGTTTCCTGAGCCTTTAAATGGTCTCTCTGTCTGGTTCAGTAGGCTATACAATCATGGGGAAGATTGCTGACTTGACAGTTGTCCAGGAGACAGTCATTGACACCCTCCACAAGGAGGGTAAGTCATAAAAGGTCATTGCTGTCACAATCATGCCCACAGGGAGAGGTGCGGGTCTCCATTTTACCCCAAACTTCTACATTTTGGTATTGCTCTTAAACTCATATGCCATTACCTGAGGAGGGGGGGGGGAGGTGTAGTATCGTGCATACAAGAGCCAGGCACAGGCTCTCACTGTATTAAGAAGTCTTCTGTATCCCCTCATTCCGCCCCTCGCTCAGGAATGCGTTCAGTGTAGCTGTTTAAACAATCCTCTTGCCAAATAAGGTAGTGAAGATACCAGTTGATGTTGTGTATAAAAAGAAGCTGTTATGTTTTGGGTGTAGTCAGAGAAGTGAGGACTTTCTGCGTGCAACATCTTGCAAAGAAAGAGAAAAAAAGATCTCCCTGCCTTAATATCGAAACTAACAGTGGGAGATCAACGCATCCTTTTGGTCATGAGAATTGAAGCTACTTAAAACCAAGGCTGACTGCCAAGTACTTTAACCCTTTAAACTCCTTTCTGTTATCTGTTTGCTGTGCTGTTATGCTCTGTATATATATATATATATATATATATATATGTATATCTTGGTTACATCTTTTTCTGTAAATATTTTTACTGCACCCGTTTGACCTTTTTAGTAATAAATCTTTCCTTCTGAAAGTGTTGAACTGTTTCTATAGCACTTTATTGCAATTTACGCATTCCTGCCTCTAAAGAGAACACGACTGTGTTTGTTTAACTCTCTGCATAACCGGCCTGTGGTGACCGTATTATGCAGATGATTATCTCAACCATTATAGTGTTTTAGCTGATATTGCCGAGTTTCCTCTTTCTTTGTACAAAAAGGAGGTGGTGGCAGTGTGAAGGGTTAATTGCCTAATTAACCTGACCCAGTAACAATCGCTCAGGCTGCCGGTACATCGATTGTGGTCCAATTAGCTGGAAAATCGTTGTGCAGGGTGCAGCTGGGTGTGGCATTGTTACGCACGTGACATCGCGGTTTTAGATCAGCTAGTCCTTCGGTCACGAGTTTGGTGAAAAGGGCTGGGGTCTGACGCCGTGCCCGTCACAATTGCTAGGAAAGCTGGCTGTTCTCAGAGTGCTGTATCCAAGCATAATAATGGAAAGTTCAGTGAAAGGAAAAAGTGTGGTTGGAAAAGGTGCACAAGCAACAGGGATAACTGTAGCCTTGAGAGGATTGTGAAGCAAAGGCCATTCAAGAATTTGGGGGAGCTTCACAAGGAGAGGACTATGGCTGTTTTCAGTGCTTCAAGAGCCACCACACATAGATGTATCCAGGACATGGGCTACAACTGTCACATTCCTTGTGTCAAGCCACCAGAGACAATGTGAAAAGCGTCTTACCTGGGCTAAGGAGAAAAAGGACTGGGCTGTTGCTCAATGGTCCAAAGTTCTCTTTTTGGATGAAATTATATTTTGAATTTCATTTGGAAATCAAGGTCCCAGAGTCTGGAGGGAGAGTATAGAGGTGCAGAATCCAAGTTGCATGAAGTCCAGTGTGAAGTTTCCACAGTCAGTGATCTGGGGAGCCATGTCATCTGCTCATGTTGGTCCACTGTGTTTTATCAAGTACAAAGTCAGCACAGCATTCTACCAGGAAATTCTGGAGCACTTCATGCTTCGTTCTGCTGACCAGCTTTATGGGGATGCTGATTTCATTTTCCAGCAGGACTTGGCAACTGCCTACACTGTCAAAAGTAGCAATACCTGGTTTAATTGTCATGGTATCACTGTGCTTGATTGGCCAGCAAACTTGCCTGACCTAAACCCCATAGATAATCTGTGGGGTATTGTCAAGAGGAAGATGTGAGATACCATACCCAACAATGCAGACGAGCTGAAGGGTTCTATCAAAGCAACCTGGCATTCCCTAACACCTCAGCAGTGCCACAAGCTGATCACCTCCATGCCATGCCGCATTGATGCAGTAATTCATGCAAAAGGAGCCACGACCAAGTACTAAATGCATACTATACTGTACATGGACATACTCTCTTTTTTATTGGTCTTATGTAATATTCTAATTTTCTGAGATACTGAATTTTGGGTTTTCATTAGCTGTAAGCCATAATCATCAAAATTAAAAGAAATAAATGCTTGAAATATATCACTCTGTGTTTAATGAATCTATATAATATGAGTTTAACTTTTTGAATTGAATTACTGAAATAAATTAACTTTTTTGATATTCTAATTTATTGAGATGTGCCTGTATATGTATGTGTGTGAGCTAGGTTTCTTGTATTGTAAGCTCCTTGAGGACAGGGACTGATGTGAATGTACAGTATCTACCATGCTGCATAAATTATCAGGGCTGCAATACCTGTAATAAATAAAAATAATATGGTTTAATTGGGCTATATTGCAGCTACTTTTTAGTTGTATAGATGGTGAGGCAGCAACAAAAATATCTAAAGTTAAATCAATCAATTAATAAATAAATAAACCACACTTGATAGTTATCAATTCAATAGGAGAACACAAACTATAGTTGAAAATAAGTACATATTAAATAAAACTATTACAAACAAAGAACTGGCTTGCGGAAACTTAATAGAACTTAACTGAGAGGCATCATTTTTTTTTAAGTCACTAGAACTCAGCATATTTTCACTTGTTATTTTGTCTTGTGTTATTCCTCCATCTCTGATTTATGACATAAATGGAAGACTTTTACAATGGCATAAAATATGTTTTGTTGGCCCCCATTGCCCTTGAAATTTGGATGGGTTGAAGGGGAAACCATTTGTTTTTTCTCAGAGGCAGGGTCACAAGGAGGCCAAGATGAACGAACAGGCAGCATTTAACCTTTGACCTGCTAACCACATGTCACTTTGTAACCACCATTTAACCTGTACTCCAGTCTAAGTGCAAGGTCGTCCACACTGAGCACCAGGCTAATCTCAATTAGTCATACATATAACAGCCACACAGAAAAAAAAAGTCACATTAACACGTCTGACAAGAGCACATTAAATGGTTCATATACAATAAGTAGCGGTATTCTATGCTCTGGTAGGGCAGTGGCAATTCTCACTCATTCTTAATCATATCTGACATCAGCATTTTAGGCCACAGAAGTCAATGTATCAGCTTTGAAGCAGGCATATCAAATTAATATAAAACCCTTCTAAACACACACACACTGCCCTATAGACTTTGGTATTGACAGAAGTTGATTTGTACTTCGTCCTGCCAGTTTGAAGACACCAGTTAACCAGTAACAGCTCTTTTATTTTGAAGTAGGTTCACTTTATTTTATTTTGGTAGGTTTTTTATTTTAATTTGGGTTTTTTTATGTCTCATCTGTATCTGCAGACCCTCCACAAGACCTCCACAGAGTTAAGAATGCCAATCTGAGATGGGCCAAGTGACCATTGGTACATCATTAAATATGTAGCCTCTACTAAAGGGTAGTGTTTACACAAAGTCAACCAACCAAAAGCTTTGTCTAGGAACAGATACCCTTCAGTAGAGGTGAGTTGACATTTTTGGCACTAGTCACATGATCTGTCAAAGACATACAAAGACTGAGCTAGTTCATAATTGTTGGTCACTGATTTGCTGCTGAGAATACCAAACTGATATGTGAAGTGGTGATAATAAGCCTTTTGGACACTTGGAACCATTTTCCAGATTGGCCTAGGATCAGGGAATAATCAGCAATGGATCACAGGGTCAGTTTTGGCATCTTCACCCTGGGCACTGGATGATCTTCCCCTGGCACTGCTGATTACTGATGCAATAATGATTCAGAGTTGACTGAGGATTCAGGAGTGGCATCAGGCTAACATTTTGTATAAATGATGGCAGTGGAGAAAGCACCCGACTACCAATACTGTTTCATGGCCTGGTGGCAGATGTTTTATCCCTAACAGCTCTCAAATATTCTCAGACACAGTGACCTTTTGGTCAATATGGAGTTCTTATATTGCCAGTTTAGGTCTTTTTATCAGGGACAGGGTCCCAGTATAAGGATGAGGACAAAAAGGACCTGTGCCCCATAATTAACTGCACAGGTCACTGCTGATTACTCCAGCATCAGAGGGGTCTTCACAGCACATAAACATATACACTTAGCTGATTCTACCTCACTTTACTTCTCAGGACTTATCATTCAGATGTTGATGTTTTAACTGACATTTTATATCTATAAACACCTTTAGTGTATTAGCCTCTATGTCTGGAATAGCTCCTCTACCAAAGACATAAAAAGGACTCATCTGTTTATAAAAAGAGAATAATTACGTTAGCATGAATTATATGCAATAATAGAAAAAACTTAAAACTGAACTATTGTTTGTATATTTGCACAGTACTAATGAGTTCCTGTAATAAAATGTACCACATTTCTGACTGCTATAGCATTCATTAAAGCCCAATCAAAGGAAACTTGAAACCTCCACCTTGTAGTAGAGCTGTACCCACACTGCAAGGGTTAACTGTTCGTTTAGGACTAGGGGGCATGGAAAAGTAGATTTACTTACCGCACAGCATCCTCTCCCCCATGCTCCAGCATTACAACATCCCAACATCATCAAGATCAAAGCAAGGTCCATAGCCCTGCACTGAATGTGTGGACACCGAGGAACAGTCTGCCACTGAAGCATGGGGAAGTGCCACGTGCCAGGGAAATGGAGGACTGGGTAAGTAAAGCTGCTTTTATTCTCCCCTAGACTAAATTAATGGTCGATTTGTTTATTGGGGGAGCAGTCCAAATGCAAGGGAGAATTTTCAAGTTTCCTGGAGTTGGACTTTAAATCATTTATCATTCATGTCATTCATTCATGTATTAAAGGTGGTGTTGCTTGTCAAGTTGTGCTAACTAAGGTAAAAGTGTGCCAACCATATAGCAAAGCATTGAGGTCTCGGCATGTGTACAGTCCCGTTTGACTGTAATGGTAAAATTTAGGTGGGTAGTCGTGGGCGGGGGGTAAAACCCTGGCTCAGCTGCCTGTTTTTAATGCCCCATGAACACTCATGTGAAAGAAGAAACAAATAAAGGGAGCATATAAGAAAAGTTCATTGTTAGGGTTTGCATGCACTTTAAATCGTTAAAGTGAACCTCTACTTGGCCTACTGTTAAAGTTTTATTTTATGAGAGGTAGTTTAACTGCCTCCCGCCCTCCATACAAGGAAATGGCAGGCGCAAGGTGGTTCTCTCATTCTGGAAGCACATCATATGACGTCCTCCCACTCTAACTGCGCGTGCGCCCCCCCGAGGGACACAGCAGATCACCGATCAATGGAAAGAGCCGAAGATGTTGGCTCTGTCATCTGATCAGCTGTGTCCAATCACAGCTGATCACATGTAAATAAGGAAATGCCGGTTATCGGCATTTCTCTCCTCTCGAACTGTCACGCTGACAGCTCATGAGGAGAGCTGGTAATCGGCATTACTCAGAGAGGACATGTACACTGATCATCAGGGGACTAACGATCAGTGTGCCCTGATGATCAGTGTAGCCCCAGCAGTACCACTTGTCAGTGTCCATCAATGCCACCTGCCAGTGCCCATCAGTGCCACATCAATGCCACATATCAGTGCTTACCTGTGCAAATCAATGCCACATACCAGTGCCCATCTAAGCTGCCTTTCAGTGCCACCTATCAATGCCAGGCAGTGCCACCTATCAATGACAGTCAGTGCTGCTTATCAGTGCTGCCAATCAGTGCCACCTATCAGTGCCAGTCAGTGCTGCCTGTCAGTGCCGCCTATCAGTGCGCATCAGTACCGCCTATCAGTGCCCATCAGTGCTGCCTAACAGTGCCAGTCAGTGCTACACAACAGTGCCAGTCAGTGCCGCCTATCACTTATTTACAAAATTTTATAACAGAAACTAAGAAAAAAGTTTTTTTCAAAATTTTCAGTTGTTTTTAGTTTGTTTAGCAAACAATAAAAACCCAGAGATAATTAAATACCACCAAAAGAAAGCTCTATCTGTCTCAAAAAAATAATAAAAATGTCATATCGGTACAGTGTTGCATGACCGTGCAATTGTCATTCAAAGTGCAACAACACTGAAATCTGAAAATTGGCCTGGGCAGGAAGGGGGTATAAGTGCCCTGTAGGCAAGTGGTTAAACAGATCCTTCTTACATTCCATGGATCTCCAACTCTGGCTGTTCTTTGAACACAGTGAGAAGGCAGGGTGAGAGTCATATGTTACCATGCCTGGATGTGTGACAGCAGGTGGGGATGGAAGTATTCCTCCATTCACTGGCCATTTTATTAGGTACACCTTGCTAGTACCAGGCTGGACCCCCCTTTGCCTTCAGAACCGCTTTAATTATTCATGGCAAGCTTCAGCAAGGTGTTGGAAACATTCCTAAGTCATTTTGGACCATATTGACATGATAGCATCATGCTGCAGATTTGTGAAAAAACTGAGAGTCTGCGCTGGTTCAAATAAATCATAAGTTGTCAACACTAAATTCTGATACAAAGAATTTGCAAAACATACATATAAAAGAATAAATTAAAACAATAATAGTGCAATCTTAGCTGTCCATCCGTAAAGCTAGATGTGAAATTATTTCCAATGCAATGTAGAAATAATATAAAGATTAATAAAATAAAAGTGAGTCCCAATTCCAAAAAATTAAGTATATCAAACGTGCAAACGTGAATCTTCAATTGCTAGATGACCAAGCGTTATCTGTGTGAAACACGTGCCACCCCACACCGTGCTCAAAGAAGGTTTACCACATGTATTTGAGGATCATGTTACTGAGCGGTCAAAGTCAGCTCAAGAATGATATTTAAGCAACCACTCCAGCCTCCTCCATAGCATCCAAATGTGGCTCAAATAACGTTCACCCACTCTGTATTGACCATCAATGTATGCATTGTCAGGAATAAAAGTGGCACGTGCATGAAATGAGAAAGCTTCTCACAGTGTAAAATCAGTTAAAAGGTTTATTAAGCCAAACAAATGCACTTACAAGTTTCAAGATCAATACAGCGCTGTATGTCTAAAACCATCCACGTGTTCCCACATCCAAGATGGCCTGAGCATACACATATGTGTGGTGATGTACGCCCAAGCTCTACCCAGGGTATGTCACCATGCATACAGCCATCTTGGATGCGGGCCATCTTGGATGTGGAAACACGTGGAGCTTGGTCTTACGTCACCACGCATACGTGGAGCTTGGGCATATGTCACCACGCATACGTGTATGCTCATGGCCATCTTGGATGTGGGAACATGTGGATGGTTTTTAGACAATTATTGGAAATAATTTCACATCTAGCTTTATGGTTTGACAGCTAGGATTGCACTATTATTGTTTTAATTTATTATTTTTGCACTACACTTTTATATGTGTATATATAGTTGCTGCAGATTTGTCAGCTGCTTATCCATGAACCATTGATACAAGGCAGGATGGGTCCATCCTTTTATGTTGTTTATGCCAAAATCTTACCCTACCATCTGAATGTTGCAGCTAAAATCAAGACTCATCAGACCAGGCAATATTTTACCAATATACTATTGTCCAATTTTGGAGAGCTTGTGCGTACTGTAGCCTCCGCAGGGGCGGACTGACCATTTGAAAACTCGGGCACTGCCTGAGGGCCCGGGGTCAGTAGGGGGCCCCATGAGATGCCCCTGGTACCTTTTTCATAGGCCTTTTTAAGTTTGGGCAAGTACACAGGGGCCCCCTGATCCCCTATTGCCCGGGGACCCCATGAGTTTTCAGTCCGCCCCTGAGCCTCCGTTTCCTGTTCTTAGCTGACAGGGGTGGCAGCTGGCGTGGTCTTCTGCTGCTGTAGCCTTTCTACTTCAAGGTTCTACGTATTGTGAGTTCAGAGATGGTATTCTGCATACCTTGGTTGTAACAAGTGATTATTTGAGTTACTGTTGCCTTTCTCATCTCATTCCAAACCCACTCTCCTCTGACCTCTGACATCAACAAGGCATTTTCGTCCACACAACTGCCACTCACATTTTCTCTTTTTTGGACCATTCTCTGTAAACCCTAGAGATGGTTGTGTGTTAAAATCCCAGTAAATCAGTAGATTTTGAAATACTCAGACCAGCTCGTCTAGCACCAACAATCATGCCACATTCAAAGTCTCTTAATCCCCTTTCTTCCCCATTCTGAGGCTTGGTTTGACCTTCAGCAAGTCATCCTCACCACGTTTAGATGCCTAAATGCATTGAGTTTCTACCATGTGATTGGCTGATTAGCCATTTGTGTTACCAAGCAATTGAACAGGTGTACCTAATAAAGTGGCCAGTGAGTGTATATATACATGAGGTGTGTCCAAAATATATTGAGAATGAAGAAGGGCTCTGTGAAGGGAGAAGCTGGCCAAGGTCACTTGGTCGGATGGGGGGCCAGGTACAGTTGTGGCCAAAATTATTCAACCCCCAATGCTGTAAAGGGGTTTAGGGACTATAGTGTACATTTGGAATTGTATTCAGAATCAAATCCTACAAGGACGTTGTAACTACCCAAATGCAACTAAAATGACATCAATTGTTTATGTAATACAGTAGTAAATGGTTCTTATGTGGTTTCTTCATTGCCACAATTATTCAACCCCTTAAAGACTACCACTCTGAAGAACAGAGGTTCATACAGGTGCTTTCCATCAGGTATTGAAAACACCTGTGGATGTCACCGAGCAGCAATCAAGCATAATAAGCACCAATTAGGCAGCTTTAAAATGACTGTGATACTCAGCTCCTTCTAGACATTTACTGGTGTGGTTACAAACATGGTGAAGGCAAGAGAATGGTCCAGGAAGACAAGAGAAGAGGTGATTTCTCTTCACAGGAAGGGCAATGGCTATAAGAAGATTGCAAAGATGTTAAACATACCAAGAGACACCTTAGGAAGCATCATTCGCAAATTCAAGGCAAAGGGCACTGTTGAAACGCTACCTGGTCGTGGCAGAAAGAAGATGCTGACTTCGACTGCTGTGCGCTACCTGAAGCGTAGAGTGGAGAGAAGTCCCCGTGTGACTGCTGAGGAACTGAGAAAAGATTTGTCAGATGTGGGTACAGAAGTTTCAGCCCAGACAATAAGACGCACACTGCGTAATGAAGGCCTCCGTGCCAGAACTCCCAGGCGTACCCCCTTGCTGTCTCCAAAGAATAAGAAGAGTCGACTGCAGTATGCCAAAAGCCATGTGGACAAACCACAAAAGTTGTGGGATAGTGTTCTGTGGACTGATGAAACAAAATTAGAACTGTTTGGGCCCATGGATCAACGCTATGTTTGGAGGAGGAAGAACAAGGCCTATGATGAAAAGAACACCTTGCCTACTGTGAAGCATGGTGGAGGGTCAATCATGCTTTGGGGCTGTTTTGCTTCTGCAGGTACAGGGAAGCTTCAGCGTGTGCAAGGTACCATGAATTCTCTTCAGTACCAGGAGATATTGGATGGAAACGTGATGCAGTCCGTCACACACCTGAGGCTTGGGAGACGTTGGACCTTTCAACAGGACAATGATCCCAAGCATACCTCCAAGTCCACTAGAGCATGGTTGCAGAGGAAAGGCTGGAACATTTTGGAGTGGCCATCGCAGTCACCAGACTTAAATCCGATTGAGAACCTCTGGTGGGACTTAAAGAAAGCAGTTGCAGTGCGCAAGCCTAAGAATGTGACTGAACTGGAGGCCTTTGCCCATGAAGAATGGGCGAAGATACCCGTAGATCGCTGCAAGACACTTGTGTCAAGCTATGCTTCACGTTTAAAAGCTGTTATAACTGTAAAAGGATGCTGTACTAAGTACTAAGATTGAATGTCACTTGGGGGTTGAATAAAACTGATAATGCTGTGAGCACAGAAAAGACATTTGTGGTTATTTCATTATAACTGTTATGTTATATTTGTCTGACCTACAAGTGCCTCTTTAATGTAAATGTAAGCAAGATGACTGAATGATCAAAAGCAATGTCAAACTGGCCAAAACACTCAATTTCAGTGGGGGTTGAATAATTTTGGCCACAACTGTATATGTTAGAACACTGACCAGTTGCATTCCAGCCCTGTCAGATTCAAGACATTCTTTTTGTGTGGCGTGCATTTGTATTCACCCCCCCCCTTACTCCGATACCCCTAACTAAAATCTACTGGAATCAATTGCCTTCAGAAGTCACCTAATACGTAAATAGAGTCCACCTGTGTGTAATTTAATCTCAGTATAAATACAGCTGTTCTGTGAAGCCCTTAGAGGTTTGTTAGAGAACATTAGAGAACAAACAGCATTATGAAGGCCAAGGAACACACCAGGCAGGTCAGGGATAAAGTTGTGAAGAAGTTTAAAGCAGGGTTAGATTATAAAAAAATATCCCAAGCTTTGAACATCACACGGAGCACTGTTCAATCCATCATCCAAAAATGGAAAGAGTATAGCACAACTGCAAACCTACCAAGACATGACCATCCACATAAACTGACAGGCCGGGCAAGGAGAGTATTAATCAGAGAAGCAGCCGGGAGGCCCATGGTAACTCTGGATGAGCTACAGAGGTCCACAGCTCAGGTGGGAGAATCTATCTACAGGACAACTATTAGTAGTGCACTCCAAAAATCTGGCCTTTATGGAAGAGTGGCAAGAAGAAAACCATTGTTGAAAGAAAGCCATAAGAAGTCCTATTTGCAGTTTGTGAGAAGCCATGTGGACACAGCAAACATGTGGAAGAAGGTGATCTGGTCAGATGAGACCAAAATTGAACTTTTTGCCCTAAAAGCAAAGTGTTATGTGTGTCGGAAAACTAACACTGCACATCACCCTGAACACACCATCCCCACCGTGAAACATGGTGGTGACAGCATCATGTTGTGGGGATGCTTTTCTTCAGCAGGGACAGGGAAGCTGGTCAGAGTTGATGGAGCCAAATACAGGGCCACATACAGGGCAATCTTAGAAACCTGTTAAAAAAACCTGTTAGAGTCTAAAAAAGACTTGAGACTGGGGTGGAGGTTCACCTTCCAGCAGGACAATGACCTCAAACATACATCCAGAGCTAAAATGGAATGGTTTAGATGAAAGTAGATTCATGTGAATGGCCCAGTCAAAGTCCAGACCTAAATCCAATTGAGAATCTGTGGCAAGACTTGAAAATTGGTGTTCATGGACACTCTCCATCCAATCTGACAGAACTTGAGCTATTTTGCAAAGAAGAATGGGCAAAAATTTCACTCTCTAGATGTGCAAAGCTGGTAGAGACATCCCCAAAAAGACTTGCAGCTGTAATTGCAGCGAAAGGTGATTCTACAAAGTATTGACTCATGGAGGCTGAATACAAATGTACACCACACTTTTCAGATATTTATTTGTAAAAAATTTTGAAAACCATTTATCATTTTCCTTCCACTTCACAATTACGTGCCTCCAGACACAGCGGAACACAGATTGCTGTACGGGACCTCTGTGTGAAGTTCCAATTCATGTGATCACTGATTGGCGAATCAGTGATCACATGAATAGTAGTAAACAAAATGTCACTTCCTGACATTGCTTACTACTTGTGAAATCTGTAAATGATCACAGAGGTCACATGGTACAAGGCTATTCACAACAGCCTTGTACCATGTGACAAGCTGTGACCAATCACAGCTCATACAGTATTTCTCAATGGCTGAAGGAATGCAGCCAGAGAAAAGGAGAAATGATTGATTTTACAGCCTTTATGGCTGTAAAAGCAATCAGTGTAAAAAAAAAATCTTCATCACCCACCACAAGTAGTACAGTATCACTATGGTGACACTACTGCTAGGGTGACAGTTAGAGATGAGCGAAGTATTCAAAAATTTGATTCGGCTGATTCGGCGAATTCGCGGAATAAATTTGATTCGACTCGAATATATTCGCTGCGAATTTAACTTATAAAAAGGGTGTTTCTAGGCTTCAGAGAACCTTTTTATTAGTGCTGAACACTGTACCTTTAATTTAAATGCCCTTGGAGTCTGCTGGGGAAGAGAAATAATACTGTCAGTCAGTATGACATGTAGATGAGTGCCGTCGATCTTAGAATCACCGCACACTTCACTCATTTGGGCAGTCACGGGGCCAAAACCAGAGTGTGGAGCCACAGTGTGGCGGTGGATGCAGCAGCAATGGGAGGCCATACAGCACCCTATGACAAAATGGAACCCACCAGCAGTGTGAGGAGACCTGAAAGTGGCACATGGCAGAGTGTGGCGATGGAGACAGCAGCAATGGGAGGCCGTACAGTGACCCATGAGACACTCTGGACCTGGCAGCAGCATGAGGAGGTGGTACGGGGGCACATGGCAGATTTCGGGCCTGGCAGCAGCAATGGGAGGCCCGTAATCTGCCAGCACCCTATGACAAAATGGAACCCACCAGCAGTGTGAGGAGACCTGAAAGTGGCACATGGCAGAGTGTGGCGATGGAGACAGCAGCAATGGGAGGCCGTACAGGGACCCATGAGACACTCTGGACCTGGCAGCAGCATGAGGAGGCGGTACGGGGGCCCATGGCAGATTACGGGCCTGGCAGCAGCAATGGGAGGCCCGTAATCTGCCAGCACCCTATGACAAAATGGAACCCACCAGCAGTGTGAGGAGACCTGAAAGTGGCACATGGCAGAGTGTGGCGATGGAGACAGCAGCAATGGGAGGCCGTACAGGGACCCATGAGACACTCTGGACCTGGCAGCAGCATGAGGAGGCGGTACGGGGGCCCATGGCAGATTATGGGCCTGGCAGCAGCAATGGGAGGCCCGTAATCTGCCAGCACCCTATGACAAAATGGAACCCACCAGCAGTGTGAGGAGACCTGAAAGTGGCACATGGCAGAGTGTGGCGATGGAGACAGCAGCAATGGGAGGCCGTACAGGGACCCATGAGACACTCTGGACCTGGCAGCAGCATGAGGAGGCGGTACAGGGGCCCATGACAGATTACGGGCCTGGCAGCAGCATGAGGAGTCGGTACGGGGGCCCATGGCAGATTACGGGCCTGGCAGCAGCAATGGGAGGCCCGTAATCTGCCAGCACCCTATGACAAAATGGAACCCACCAGCAGTGTGAGGAGACCTGAAAGTGGCACATGGCAGAGTGTGGCGATGGAGACAGCAGCAATGGGAGGCCGTACAGGGACCCATGACACACTCTGGACCTGGCAGCAGCATGAGGAGGCGGTATGGGGGCCCATGGCAGATTACGGGCCTGGCAGCAGCAATGGGAGGCCCGTAATCTGCCAGCACCCTATGACAAAATGGAACCCACCAGCAGTGTGAGGAGACCTGAGAGTGGCACATGGCAGAGTGTGGCGATGGAGACAGCAGCAATGGGAGGCCGTACAGGGACCCATGAGACACTCTGGACCTGGCAGCAGCAAGAGGAGGCGGTACAGGGGCCCATGGCAGAGTGGCGAAGCGTAAGCAGCTTAAATTGAAGGCCATACAGAGGCCTATGTTAAAAATAATAACATGTTTGGGGCATGATTCATGGCGGATTTAGTCAGTTGTGTCAGGAACTGGTGGTTTGAAATCCAGACTAATCCACGCCTGATTCATTTTCACAAACGTGAGTCTCTCCACACTTTGGGTGGACAGTCGTGTCCTCCGCGGAGTTACAATACCTCATGCCGCACTAAACACGCGCTCCGATGCCACGCTACTGGTCGGGCATGACAGCCTTTCAAGGGCAAATTCAGCTAGTTGGGGCCAAAGGTCAAGTTTCGTTGCCCAGTAGTCAAGGGGATTGTCTACCTCGGTTGGCAGGGTGCTGTCCAAGTAGGCCCAAGCCTGTTGTTTGAGGTCCTGCTCCAGGTCCACCTGATGCTGCTGCTGCTGCGGCTGGTTAGTAGTTTCCTCACTGCGCTGGTGAAGAAAGCTACTCATCATCGACTGCAGACTGAGGCAGCCGCTGCTGGTGGAGCTGTCACTGCTCCTACCACCCCACCGCTCCCCTGCTGCCATGGCAGCGGAACGCGAGCGCACAGGGCCCACAGTGTCTGAGGATGGACGTTGGCGCAGAAAGGCAGAGACCAACTGACTACATAGGTGGTTTTTATAGTACGTTATTTTGGCCTCCCTCTCAGCAGGTGTGAAAAAGGCCACCATTTTTGAACGGTAGCGAGGGTCCAACAAGGTGGACAGCCAAAAGTCATCCCTCTGTCTGATGGTTATTATTCGGCTGTCGCTACGCAAGCAACCGAGCATGCTATGGGCCATTTGTGCCAAGGAATGAGAGGGACTCCCTGCCTCCATCTCCACAGCATACTGCCACGGTGCGTCTGGGTCCTCTGTCTCCTCCTCCTCCTCTACCAGATGCTACTGCTCCTCCACTCCTGTCCGCTGAGTGGAAAAAACACCCATTTCACTCAATAATTCCTGAGCACCAATGTCCTCCTCTACCTCCTCCTCTTCTTCCTGTCCTGCCCCCACATGGGTCATGTGGCATTGAGATCTGTGCGCCACGTCTACCGCAGCCTGACCAGCCATTGTTAACAGCATTTGTTCCAGGACGTGCAACAGAGGAATGACGTCGTTCATCCCATAGTCCTGCCGACTCACGAATAGCGTGGCCTCCTCAAAGGGCCTGAGCAAGCGGCAGGTGTCACGCATGAGCTGCCAATGGCTGACATCTAAGTTACACAGGGGAGTACCTTTATCCGCTTGTAACATCAGGAAATCGGTGATGGCCTTTCGCTGTTCGTAAAGGCGGTCTAACATATGTAGGGTTGAATTCCACCTTGTTGCAACGTCACAGCATGAGGAGTCGGTACGGGGGCCCAAGGCAGATTACGGGCCTGGCAGCAGCAATGGGAGGCCCGTAATCTGCCAGCACCCTATGACAAAATGGAACCCACCAGCAGTGTGAGGAGACCTGAAAGTGGCACATGGCAGAGTGTGGCGATGGAGACAGCAGCAATGGGAGGCGGTGCAGGGACCCATGACACACTCTGGACCTGGCAGCAGCATGAGGAGGCGGTACAGGGGCCCATGACAGATTACGGGCCTGGCAGCAGCAATGGGAGGCCCGTAATCTGCCAGCACCCTATGACAAAATGGAACCCACCAGCAGTGTGAGGAGACCTGAAAGTGGCACATGGCAGAGTGTGGCGATGGAGACAGCAGCAATGGGAGGCCGTACAGGGACCCATGACACACTCTGGACCTGGCAGCAGCATGAGGAGGCGGTACAGGGGCCAATGACAGATTACGGGCCTGGCAGCAGCAATGGGAGGCCCGTAATCTGCCAGCACCCTATGACAAAATGGAACCCACCAGCAGTGTGAGGAGACCTGAAAGTGGCACATGGCAGAGTGTGGCGATGGAGACAGCAGCAATGGGAGGCCGTACAGGGACCCATGAGACACTCTGGACCTGGCAGCAGCATGAGGAGGCGGTACGGGGGCCCATGGCAGATTACGGGCCTGGCAGCAGCAATGGGAGGCCCGTAATCTGCCAGCACCCTATGACAAAATGGAACCCACCAGCAGTGTGAGGAGACCTGAAAGTGGCACATGGCAGAGTGTGGCGATGGAGACAGCAGCAATGGGAGGCCGTACAGGGACCCATGACACACTCTGGACCTGGCAGCAGCATAAGGAGGCGGTACAGGGGCCCATGACAGATTACGGGCCTGGCAGCAGCAATGGGAGGCCCGTAATCTGCCAGCACCCTATGACAAAATGGAACCCACCAGCAGTGTGAGGAGACCTGAAAGTGGCACATGGCAGAGTGTGGCGATGGAGACAGCAGCATTGGGAGGCCGTACAGGGACCCATGACACACTCTGGACCTGGCAGCAGCATGAGGAGGCGGTACAGGGGCCCATGACAGATTACGGGCCTGGCAGCAGCAATGGGAGGCCCGTAATCTGCCAGCACCCTATGACAAAATGGAACCC
Organism: Staurois parvus; assembly: GCF_062004578.1. Lineage (NCBI taxonomy): Eukaryota > Metazoa > Chordata > Amphibia > Anura > Ranidae > Staurois > Staurois parvus. Next base: position 469,386 of record NW_028318327.1, read on the forward strand.
ACCAGCAGTGTGAGGAGACCTGAAAGTGGCACATGGCAGAGTGTGGCGATGGAGACAGCAGCAATGGGAGGCCGTACAGGGACCCATGACACACTCTGGACCTGGCAGCAGCATGAGGAGGCGGTACAGGGGCCCATGACAGATTACGGGCCTGGCAGCAGCAATGGGAGGCCCGTAATCTGCCAGCACCCTATGACAAAATGGAACCCACCAGCAGTGTGAGGAGACCTGAAAGTGGCACATGGCAGAGTGTGGCGATGGAGACAGCAGCAATGGGAGGCCGTACAGAGACCAATGAGACACTCTGGACCTGGCAGCAGCATGAGGAGGCGGTACGGGGGCCCATGGCAGATTACGGGCCTGGCAGCAGCATGAGGAGTCGGTACGGGGGCCCATGGCAGATTACGGGCCTGGCAAATGACGACAAGGCTGCCAAGTGCGATCAGCCTCATCATCATCAATTAGGGTCTCCGCCTCACTACTAGCCCCCTCGGCTGCGTGTGGGTCTGGAGACAGACCTGTCTCTAGACCGGCTACCGAGCCACTCTCCTCGCCAGTACTTCTTCGCCTGGCTGCTGAAGAGGCGGATGTCTCCCCCCGTTCCTGACCGCCCTCTGTTAGCTCTTCCTCACTGTACAGTGGGGCTGAGCCCACAGCATGTGATACTTCGCTTGGTGAGGGAACACCAAAGGACAGGGGCAGGTAGAGGACACGTGATTTCAGTGGGCTTGCTCCCGGGCCATTCCAACTAACGGTTGTGTCTGACGTACCCACCGACCGTTGGCTGTAGGTGTCAGAGGTGACCTGGGAAGAGGAAGACGACCGAGCCAACCAATCAATGACGGCAGGGTTGTCGGTGGAGACACGACCGCTGGATGACACCGGGAGCACTGGCCTCTGGCTGCGACTAGTGCTGCCTCGACCCCTTCCTCTGCTGCCACGTCTGCTCGCTCCTGAAACATTGCCTCCTCTGCCACTCCTCTGCGTGTTGTCTGACATACTCTTTAATTCAACGATTCTGTGTCCCTGAGTAACAATTCTGTGTCCCTGAGTAACAATTCTGTGTCCCTCAGTAACGATTCTGTGTCCCTCAGTAACAATTCTGTGTCCCTGAGTAACAATTCTGTGTCCCTGAGTAACAATTCTGTGTCCCTCAGTAACGATTCTGTGTCCCTCAGTAACAATTCTGTGTCCCTGAGTAACAATTCTGTGTCCCTGAGTAACAATTCTGTGTCTGTCCCTGAGTAACAATTCTGTGTCCCTGAGTAACAATTCTGTGTCTGTCCCTGAGTAACAATTCTGTGTCCCTGAGTAACAATTCTGTGTCCCTGAGTAACATTTCTGTGTCCCTGAGTAACAATTCTGTGTCTGTCCCTGAGTAACAATTCTGTGTCCCTCAGTAACAATTCTGTGTCCCTGAGTAACAATTCTGTGTCCCTGAGTAACAATTCTGTGTCTTTCCCTGAGTAACAATTCTGTGTCCCTGAGTAACAATTCTGTGTCCCTCAGTAACAATTCTGTGTCCCTCAGTAACAATTCTGTGTCCCTGAGTAACAATTCTGTGTCCCTGAGTAACAATTCTGTGTCTGTCCCTGAGTAACGATTCTGTGTCCCTGAGTAACAATTCTGTGTCTGTCCCTGAGTAACAATTCTGTGTCCCTGAGTAACAATTCTGTGTCTGTCCCTGAGTAACAATTCTGTGTCCCTGAGTAACAATTCTGTGTCCCGCAGTAACGATTCTGTGTCCCTCAGTAACAATTCTGTGTCCCTGAGTAACAATTCTGTGTCCCTGAGTAACAATTCTGTGTCTGTCCCTGAGTAACAATTCTGTGTCCCTGAGTAACAATTCTGTGTCTGTCCCTGAGTAACAATTCTGTGTCCCTGAGTAACAATTCTGTGTCCCTGAGTAACAATTCTGTGTCTGTCCCTGAGTAACAATTCTGTGTCCCTGAGTAACAATTCTGTGTCCCTCAGTAACAATTCTGTGTCCCTGAGTAACAATTCTGTGTCCCTGAGTAACAATTCTGTGTCTGTCCCTGAGTAACAATTCTGTGTCCCTCGGTAACAATTCTGTGTCCCTGAGTAACAATTCTGTGTCCCTGAGTAACAATTCTGTGTCTGTCCCTGAGTAACAATTCTGTGTCCCTGAGTAACAATTCTGTGTCCCTCAGTAACAATTCTGTGTCCCTGAGTAACAATTCTGTGTCCCTGAGTAACAATTCTGTGTCTGTCCCTGAGTAACAATTCTGTGTCCCTCAGTAACAATTCTGTGTCCCTGAGTAACAATTCTGTGTCCCTGAGTAACAATTCTGTGTCTGTCCCTTAGTAACAATTCTGTGTCCCTGAGTAACAATTCTGTGTCCCTGAGTAACAATTCTGTGTCTGTCCCTGAGTAACAATTCTGTGTCCCTCAGTAACAATTCTGTGTCCCTGAGTAACAATTCTGTGTCTGTCCCTGAGTAACAATTCTGTGTCTGTCCCTGAGTAACAATTCTGTGTCCCTGAGTATCAATTCTGTGTCCCTGAGTAACAATTCTGTGTCCCTGAGTAACAATTCTGTGTCCCTCAGTAACAATTCTGTGTCCCTCAGTAACAATTCTGTATCCCTGAGTAACAATTCTGTGTCCCTGAGTAACAATTCTGTGTCTGTCCCTGAGTAACAATTCTGTGTCCCTCGGTAACAATTCTGTGTCCCTGAGTAACAATTCTGTGTCCCTCAGTAACAATTCTGTGTCTGTCCCTGAGTAACAATTCTGTGTCCCTGAGTAACAATTCTGTGTCCCTCAGTAACAATTCTGTGTCCCTCAGTAACAATTCTGTGTCTGTCCCTGAGTAACAATTCTGTGTCCCTGAGTAACGATTCTGTGTCCCTAAGTAACGATTCTGTGTCCCTAAGTAACGATTCTGTGGCCCTAAAGTCTCTCTGGCCCTAACTCTGTCCCTAATACAGACAGGTCTGTCTCTCTTGAATGACCGGAGGCTAATGGAGAATTGTAAGATGGCCGCAATTTATAGCTCTACCATTACACAGTGCTGGCTGGCTGGCTGCTGATTGGCTAATGCGATCACATGTCATGAATGAATGCATTATGGGTCAGCGCGCCTTGTCTGCGCGCCTTCCCAGAGATCCCCGCTCCGTCGCCACACATGTCGCCGCCATTTTTGGGAAAATTCGATTCGTGCATCCGAAGTTGGCTAATTTTCGGATTCGGCGCGAATCGAATATTTCCCAATATTCGAAACGAATTCCACTTCGCCATGTTCGATTCGCTCATCTCTAGTGACAGTATGTAAAAAAACAAAAACACATAAATAATCATATAAAAAAAGTTACAAAATTGTTTTGAAAAAATATAATTTTTGGTTATAAACCAATTTGGCTCATTTTATTTATTTATTTATTTATTTTTCCTAAAAAGACAGATGAATACATGTTGGCCTAGATTTATGAAGAAAGATTATTTACTTGCAAAATTTTATAAGAAAAACACTTTTTTTCAAAAATTTGTGGTCTTTTTTTATTTATATAGCAAAAAAATTAAAATCCCACTGGTGAATAAATACCACCAAAATAAAGATTTATCTGTCTCAAAAAAATGCTAAAATTGTCATATGGGTAGAGTGTTGCATGACTGCGCAATTGTCATTCAAAGTGTGATAGCACTGAAAGCTGAAAATTGGCCTGGACTGGAAGGGGGTGAAAGTGTCTGGACTTGAAGAGGTTAGGGGTATGAAAACGTTTTTAAGGCACTGTATATATAAATGCATTTAGCAGGTAAAACACTCCCATATATGCACTGTACTTGTGAATTTAGCTTTTTGCCTGGAGCTCAGCTTTACTGCTAAAAATGCATGAATGTGAAAATGTAAAAAGAAAAAGAAGTAGCAGAGGCTGATGAGCAAACTGTCAAAACAAGCACAGAACAAATCTAGGCGGAGGTGGTTGGAAGAGTTGCTTCCAAATATAAAACATTTGTTTTCCTAAACTCACTCAGCCTGCTCACTTGGGTTGATCAGATATTTTTTGAACATTTCTGATGTCTCGGCTTCTTATCCTATGAATGAAATAATAAGAAAAGATTTCACAGTGGTTATTATTTTAAGAGTTTATGGCAGGATTAGGGCTGTACACCTTGTCAAACCCCGCACCATGAATAACAATGTAGCACTGTGCTGGATAAACACTCTTCTTCACAGTTAAGGCCTGGAGGCAAAATGATGACATTCTTCATCATCACCCAGGTGAATGAGATCCATAGTCACAGAGGAGCGCATTAACCTCTTCATGACTGGGGTCTTAAGCTGTCATGACCATGGAAATTCCAATCACAGTTCTTTTGTCTTTTTTTTTCTTCTTTTATTTCTGTAGTTTTCACAGAACGTTCCAAGCCACTGTTTAATAGTTTACTCCCATCTTTCCAACACTTTTTTTTTCGTACTCATTTACGTATATTTGAGAGCAGTGCAAATGCCAGATTTTAATGGCTGGCTTCAGCTAAATATATAGGGATATAGCAAAACAGCATTTTATTTGCCAAAAGATTGCAAAGGAATGCACATCCTCTTCTGATCTGCCCACTCCTGCTGTGCTATACAGATGCTTAGTGCTGAACTCCAAGAAAACAGCTAAATACACAGATGAAAATACATATATATATATATATATATATATATATATATATATATATACACAGAGATGTTTTACCTTCCAAAGGATTTGTATTTCTGTCTATCCAGTCCTGAGATATACACAGCTCTGCCACATAGCTTTGTCTGCCAGAACAGGAGGTCTGATTTTCTCTGCTGCAGATATTAACACTTATGCCGGCCATAGACGGGTCGAAAATCCGATTTTTTTTTTCAGCCGATTTTCACACTGTTAGTGGGTTAATTAGTCAGTCATTTTTCATTTTTTTTGCACAGTTTTTTATCAGTCATGTTGTAAAATTTGCGGACGATTTTGACGATCGGCCAATTTTCCCGGCAATGATTGGCAAATCGGCCGATCGTTTTACAGATAAAAAATCCACACGTGAGCCGTGACCTGCAAGGGACAGAAGTTATGAGTTGTGAACTTTTTGATTTTGTCTGCCGATTTTTTTTACCGTTGGTGGTGACGTCGTCCGAACGAACGAACGAACGACCGATTTTTCGTGTTTTTTTTTTCGAAAAATCTGCCAATGTTCAACCCGTCTATGGCCTGCATTAGGGTTCCTTCCTTTCCATTAAAGTGGAGTTCCAGCTAAAAAAAAAAAAAAAAAAGTCAGTAGCTACAAACACTGTAGCTGCTGACTTTTAAAATACAGACACTTACCTGTCCCTTGGTCCAGCGGTGTCCTCACCATAGCTGGTTTCACCGGCCATCTTCTCTCCCAGGCACCGGCATTTTTAGTGTGGGTACCCGGCTGTGACAGCTTGTGGCTTCACAGCCGGGTACGCACTGCGCATGCGCAAAAAGCGCTGCGCTTTCTGAATGGCCCCAAAGTCTTCTGGGAAGACTACGGGGAGGGTAGGAGGATAACTTCCGCTTCTGATCACCTAGGTCAGGGGTGTCAAACTGATGGCCCTCCAGCTGTTGTAAAACTACAAGTCCCATCATGCCTCTGCCTTTGGGAGTCATGCTTGTAACTGTCAATCTTGCAATGCCTCATGGGACTTGTAGTTTGGTAACAGCTGGAGGTCCACCAGTTTGACACCCATGGCCTAGGTGATCGCAGCGGAAGTGGGAGCGGGTACCTGTCAAATTCGGGCACCCGCTCCCCCCTACTCCCCAAAGGTGACAATCCTTAATGGAGAGCGGGGGATAAAGCATTAAAGCAGAACTTCCCCTTTTGGGTGGAACTCCGCTTTAAGGTAAAAAAATATTTAAGTAGTAATATTGCCCCCTCACCTCTCTTACCTACTTACCTACATCCTCACTCGATCCAGCGCTGAGCCCACCTCTAGCGGCTCTCTCCCTTCTCCCCATTCTCAGGCTTGGCTAAGGCCCTGTTCTCACCCATTGCAGTGCTTTTTTCAGTTCGTTTTGCGTTTTTCTAAATGCGGTTTTGCTCATTTTTGTTGAGTTTTTACTGCATTTTTCACTTGGTGCAGCTCTTTTTTTTTTCTTTTTTAAGTGGAATTTTTTTTTTTTTTGCTGGGCAGAATAAAAATGCAAAACGCAAAAGCGCACTACCATGCATTTCAGCTGATTCTCCTTTGAACTCTATTGTAGCAAAAACACTGCTTTTTGCTTTTAAGAAAGTCTCTGACCCTTTCCAAAAATGCAAAAGCATAGATGTGAACATGTTCCATAGGAAACCATGTTAAATGGACTGCAGTGAGTTTCTGCAAAAAGCACTAAAAAATGCATTGGTGTGAACGGAGCCTAAGGCTGGCAATACACTATACAATTTTCTGTCCAATTTCTGCCCAATTTCGTTTAGATTTACCTTCAACTGTGTAGTGAAAGGGCCTGCCTAATTAGATACAATTGGAAGTGTTAGGTTTTACCTCCTATTATATGTTTTTTTGTAAATCTAAACCAAAAATCTCAAGAAAATTGTATAATGTATGGCCAGTCTTATGCCCCGTACACACGATAAGAAAATCGTACGAAAAATTTGGCGGAACCACTGATCGAACGATTTTCTCTTCGTTGGTGAGCAGGATGTTTTAACAGAACGATATTGTGAACAAAAAAATCCGGTTAAACAGTGAAAAATGTTGTCGTTTCACATACGAATGACCAATTTTCTATGCAGTGGTATGACGGTCGTACGAAAAAAATCTATTAAGTGCTATCATGCATGAGCGGAAACAGAAGATGACCCGGATGTTTATGTCCAACGAATCTTCGTAAACACGAACAAAAATCCAAATGTTAAAAGTAGATTGGCCTAATGAGATAATGAAACCAGAATTCTGCATATTATAAGTTATGTATCACTATTTATGTACAGTGAGGAACAGAAGTATTTGAACACACTGCGATTTTGCAAGTTCTCCCACTTAGAAATCATGGAGGAGTCTGAAATTCACATTGTAGGTGCATTCCAACTCAGAGAGACAGAATTAAAAAAAAAAAGTCAGAAAATCACATTGTATGATTTTTAAAGAATTTATTTGTCTTGCACTGCTGAACATAAGTATTTGAACACCTAAGAAACAGCAAGAATTCTGGCTCTCAAAGACCTGTTACTGTGCCTTTAAAAAGTCCACCTCTACTCCACTCATTAATCTGACTTAGTAGCACCTGTCTGAGCTCTTTAAAGACACCTGTCCACCCCACAGTCAGTCAGACGCCAACTACTACCATGGGCAAGACGAAAAGAGCTGTCAAAAGACACCAGAGACAAAATTGTGGACCTCCACAAGGCTGGAAAGGGCTACGGGGCAATTGCCAAGCAGCTTGGTGAAAATAGATCAACTGTTGGAGCAATTGTTAGAAAATGGAAGAGGCTAAAGACGACTGTCAGTCTCCCTTGGACTGGGGCTCCATGCAAGATCCCATCACTGATGATAAGAAAGGTGAGGAATCAGCCCAGAACTACAAGGGAGGAGCTGGTCAAGGACATGAAGAGAGCTGGGACCACAGTTTCAAAGGTCACTGTCGGTAGAACACTACGCCGTCATGGTTTCAAATCATGCATTGCACAGAAGGTTCCCCTGCTCAAGTCATCACATGTCCAGGCCCATCTGAAGTTTGCCAATGACCATCTGGATGATCCAGAGGAGGCATGGGAGAAAGTCATGTGCTCAGATGAGACCAAAGTAGAACTTTTTGGTCTAAACTTCACTCGTCGTGTTTGGAGGAAAAAGAATGAGTTGCATCCCAAGAACACCATCCCTACTGTGAAGCATGGGGGTGCATTTCTGCGAAAGGGACAGGCCGGCTGCACTGTATTAAGGAGAGGATGAATGGGGCCATTTATTGTGAGATTTTGAGCAACAACCTCCTTCCCTCAGTCAGAGCATTGAAGATGGGTCATGGCTGGGTTTTCCAACATAACAACGACCCGAAGCACACAGCCAGGATAACCAAGGAGTGGCTCCGTAAGAAGCATATCAAGGTTCTGGAGTGACCTAGCCAGTCTCCAGACCTAAATCCAATAGAATATCTTTGGAGGGAGCTGAAACGCCGTGTTGCTCAGTGACAGCCCCGAAACCTGACAGATCTAATGGAGATATGTGTGGAGGAGTGGGCCAAAATCCCTGTTGCAGTGTGTGCAAACCTGGTCAAGAACTACAGGAAACGTTTGACCTCTGTAATTGCAAACAAAGGCTTCTGTACCAAATATTAACACTGATTTTCTCAGGTGTTCAAATACTTATGTTCAGCAGTGCAAGACAAATAAATTCTTTACAAATCATACAATGTGATTTCCTGAATTTTTTTTTTAAATTCTCTCTCTCAGAGTGGAAATGCACCTACAATGTGAATTTCAGACCCCTCCATGATTTCTAAGTGGGAGAACTTGCAAAATCGCAGGGTGTTCAAATATTTCTGTTCCTCACTGTATATAGATAATGTAATAAACGATATTATACTCATTGCTGGTGATTGTTGTGTATATCGCTCGTTCTGGCCAGAAGGGTGTGGCTACAAGGTCACACGCACACTGCATCACTTCCACTTGTACGGAATATGTCAACAGTACATATTGCCCGACGAACAATTTTTTTAGTTTGGTTCATGTGTGCCACGATTTCGACCAATGAACGAACGCCTCTTGGTCGTCGGATGACCGATCGGTCAATTTTCTAATCATGTATTCCCACCTTTAGAGTAGCAGAAGTAATTGACTCCAGCTGCTACCAGTCAAATTCTTTGGTGAGGGAGTGGGGGGCAGGCTCTGCTGCGCTGTCTGTGTTTATGGATTCAAGCAGTGCAGCTCAGGAGCAAACCTGCAGGTGTGCCCCCATAGGAAGCATTTTGCTATGGGGCACACTAAGAAGATGAGGAACCAGGAGTGCTGGCATGGAATAAGGAGAATTGGGGCTGCTCTATACAATTCCAGTGCACAGAGCAGGTAAGTGTAACATGATTGTTATTTTAAAAAAATGAATTTACAATCACTTTAATGATATAATACTGAATAGAGAGGTGCATTCATTTGTGTCTTTATAACTGCCTGCAGCTTGAAATCACTAAAGCCACAGAGTCAGCTACAGTAGATAGCATGACAGGTGGAGGGAGCTTTGCAGAAGGAGAGATCAGTCCCTAGAACCTCCGTGTTTCTTTTAACTCTTAACCAACCCAGCCTTAAAAATAAACATAGATGTTAAGGCCAAAACACATTTGTACAATGCAGTACATTGTGGTAATGTGCTTGTTATGGCACATGTGACCGCAGTGTACATTGTCACACCTTACATGCTTTAGCTTTTGCAAATCACAGTAATCTACCACTATACATTTTGGGGTACTGGATCAGAAAAAATGCTGCACGTTCTTTTTTGTCTGTTATTGTGCATTGGTAGCCAAATGGCTTGCCTAAACATTATGGGTTGATTTACTAAAGGCAAATAGACTGTGAACTGCAAGTGCACTGAAAGTGAAATTGCTCTAGATCTGAGGGGAACATGCAAGGGAAATAAAAGAACAGCAGTTTTGCTTGCACATGATTGGATGAAAGAAATCGGTCGAGCTTTGCCTCCCCACATGGAAGAAAAATATATTTGAAATATATTTTAAAAATATTCTTCCCAAATATATTGACATATATTTGAAATACTACAATTTTGGCCATATTCAATATATTTCAAAATATATTTCAATATATATATATATATATATTTATTTTTTTTTTTTCATAATAGTATATTATAATAGTATACAGTCTAAGTTGAAATGCGTTTTTCTTACAAAATATATGACAAATATTTTTTAACATACATTTTCAAACATACTGTATGTCTTTAAATATACTAATCTACATTTTTGGAATGCATTTACAATATATATATATATATATATATATTCTGCATGCTGAAATGCGTTTTTTATATATTAAAAGGTATATGAAAAATATTTTTAAAAATATATATATTTTAAATATATCAGTCATTTTGACATATATTTTTACATATATTTGTAAATGCATTGCAAAAAATGTATATTTGTATTTTTAAAGACATACAGTATATTTGAAATGTATTTTTAAAAATATTTTTCATATATTTTGTAAGAAAAATGCATTTCAACTTACAATGTATATATATATATATATATATATATATATATATATACATATATATTTATTGAAATATATTTTTAGATATATTGAATATGTCCAAAATTGTAGTATTTCAAATATATGTCAATATATTTGGGAATATTATTTTTAAAATTATTTCAAATATATTTTTCTTCCATATAGGTCATTTCAGAGCTTCCCTCGGATCTAAAGCAACTACACTTGCAGTGCACTGTATATTTACCTTTAGTATATCAACCCCAATGTGTGTTAACCCCTTGTGGTGTTTTTGATTAAGATGTTGTCATTACATTTCCTGTGCTACTTGCTATCCTTGTTGGTTATTGTCATAGTTACTTGGCCATCAAAATAACAAGCACCTAGACTGTTCCTGATTATGACCAGCAAAGCTTAAAGACCAACTCCAGTATAATACTTACCTTACATCTGCACTGTCTCATGCAGTCATTTTTTTTCCCCACCACTAGATGTTGGCAGTGTTTTGGAATAAAAAACAGACAACGTCATTCAACCCACAGCGCAAAGTCCTATCTCCTGGGGGTACATCATCCAGCCACCCTGAGCTCAAGAAAGAATGCTTGATTGCAAATGTCATAGTCTTCAGCATTCAGAACACAACCCCCACCAAAGACAGGGGAAGAAGAAGAGATCCTGTGACTTTACTAACCTAGGCTGAAGCCCATGGGAAAAATGGGATGTGTACATTTTTCAAACCAACAAGGGTATAAGGCAGTGTCAAGTAGGGTATGGGTTGGAATGGGGTAAACTGAAGTTGGGCTTTAAGCTGACTGACTAGTAAATGTATAGAAATTAATATATTGTGTATGATATATATATATATATATATATATATATATATATATATATATACACACTACAGTATATTGCTAAAAGCATTGGGACACCCCTCCAAATCAATGGATTCAGGTGTTCCAATCCCCTCCATGGCCACAGGTGTATAAAATCAAGCCCCTAGGTATGCAGACTGCTTCTACAAACATTTGTGAAAGAATGGGTCCCTCTCAGGAGCTCAATGAATTCAGGTATGGTACCGAGATAGGTTGCCATCTGTGCAAAAGGTCCATCCATGAAATTTCATAGCTACTAAATATTCCACGGTCGATTGTTAGTGGTATTATAACAAAGTGGAAGCAACTAGATTGAATTTGAAAATGTGTGAATCCTGAGTGCGTTTGTATGGATCTTCCATGAAAACATCAACAGACCCTGTGAATTGTATCTAAAAGCAAACCTTTTCATAGTTTTAGATACCGTAGAATTGTAATCTCTCAATTGCAACATTAGATGCATCTCCTAATTGCAAAATTTTGAGATAAAAAATGTCTCTCTAACATACACTATATTGCCAAACGTACTGGAACATCCCTTCAAATAATTGGATTCAGGTGTTTCAATCACCTCCATGGCCACAAGTGTATAAAAGCAAGCACCTAGCCATGCAGACTGCTTCTTCAAACATTTGTGAAAGAATGGGTCGCTCTCAGGAGCTCAGTGAATTCAAGTGTGCTCCCGTGAGAGATTACTACCTGTCCATCCGTGAAATTTCTTTGCTACTAAATATTCACGGTCAACTGTTAGCGGTATTATACCAAAATGGAGGCAACTGGGAACAACAGCAACTCAACCATGAAGTGGTAGACCACGGAAAATGACAGAGCGGGGTCAGCGTATGCTGAAGCGCACAGTGCGCAGAAGTCGCCAACTGTTGGCAGAGTCAATAGCTAAAGCCCTCCAAACTTCATGTGGCCTTCAAGAGTGCATAGAGAGCTTCATGAAATGGGTTTCCATGGCCGAGCAGTTGCTTCCAAGCCTTACATCACCAAGTGCAATGCAAAGTGTCAGGTGCAGTGGTATAAAGCACACCGCCACTGGACTCTAGAGCAGTGGAGACGTGTTCTCTGGAGTGACAAATCACGCTTCTCTGTCTGGCAATCCAATGGCTGTGTCTGGGTTTGGTGGCTGCCAGGAGAACAGTACTTGCCTGACTGCATTGTGCCAAGTATAAAGTCTGGTGGAGGGGAGATTATGGTATGGGGTTGGGCTTGGCCCCTTAGTTCCAGTGAAAGGAACTCTTAAGGCATCCATAAAGACATGGATGAGGGAGTTGGTGGAGGAACTTGATTGGCCTGCACAGAGTCCTGATCTCAATCCGACAGAACACTTTTGGGATGAATTAGAGTGGACACTGCGAGCCAAGCATTCTTGTCTGACATCAGTGCCTGACCTCACAAATACTCTTCTGGAAGAATGGTCAAACATTCCCATAGACACCCTCCTAAGCCTTGTTTGTGTGCGTGTAAAGACAGGCGTCCCAGTACTTTTGGCAATATAGTGTATATAAATACATATATATATATATATATATATATATATATATTTTTTTTTATACCATTATATGAAAAAGCAATTGCTTCCCTTTTAAAAACAAGTTGATAATGACAGCTGCCATTCCCTTTTGTGGTGAGAGAGGTCACCATGCCATGCACATGTAGCACAACTTATGATATGACCTGTCACGGCATGGCCTTCCAGTCCTATCACTTTACTTCATCTGTTCCTGACGTTCTGCATGTGTTTATGTAACCTTAATGTCTCTCATTTGTTGAATTTTCTGCCCCATTATAACTGATGGAAAAACATTTTCTTTTTTATAATTTATTTTACTGTGTGCTAGAGTTCAATGCGATGCCAAAGAAATGCAACCGTGGATTAGTTAGTAAACAAAATGCGTTTGATTTTTGCTTCTAAATTTGCTTATTGTGTAAAACTGAGCCACATCTCCATTCTATAAAGTAAATTGCAATTCCAGTTCAGAGACTATAAAGTGTATTATATTATTACATCATTCAATCATGCTTGGCTGTCATCATTTGTCCTGCCTGCCAGACTTCACACATCTGTGTTTCTGAATACTCGATTCAGATATTTATGTATCAACCAGATCCTTGGGATGATTTCATCTTGAAGTCTCCAGTGATAATGCTTTAGTAAATCGATAGGCTAAATGGGGATGAGTTCATGCAAATAGTTTTTTTCTAGACAATGAATAGATAGCTGATTGGGCTCAGACCTAGTTTACAGTGTTTTATATCAGTGATTTGTTTAAACTAAAATTAGTTTTTTTCAGGTCAAGTATCAGAAAGGGTATTCTGAAATGTGCTCATCTTAATGTATGACCATTACTTCAAGGTCAATATTAAAACAAAAATCACCATGCAAAGTATTTAGATATAATTAAACACGACTTTGTGCATTTTCAAAGCTATGAGTGTAAAGTGGTTGTAAAGGCTTCCTTTTAAAAAAAAATAAAATAAAATAAACATTGTAAAAACTGCATTTCTACTCTGTCAAGGAACAAGTGATGGCAAAGGTGAGGGAGACACTGAATATTCAATTGAGAGGGCATGCAATCCAAATCTTTGCTGATATCTCCCCTGCCATGGTCTAGAAATGTAGATCTTTCAAACCTCTGCTTCAAACTCTTGTAGCTAAGGGAATAAAGTATAGCTGTCCTTCCCTTTCAGCTTTGGGTTCTCTTTACACAATAAGTCATATTCTTTTTCGACATTCCAAGACGGTGAGGCTTTGTTACAGCAACTCTTGCATCATTACAACTGAACCGTCTAGTCCTCCCTGCTCTCCTCAAGTCTGTTCTTCTAGAGATGTCAACGCAACTGCAGTTCCACTGCCACCTGTATAGCTCACCACTAGGAGCCATGCTAAATTCCATGACAGGCCCCCATATTGGATACTGGGGGGCTCTTTTGGAATTTCTGTAATTTTTTTCTGCCTGTTGACAGGTTCCTCTTTCAAATTAATATTTGATCTTCTTGTTGGCCAATTTTTGTGAGATGATTTCAGAATTGCCCTGCCAGAATTATTACTGACCTGTCAAACATGTTGTCAGTCAAGCTATTTGCAGTGGGAACCCTATGCACTTTTAAATTTTTATTTTTTTACTGTCGGGTCCCTCCTAACCTTCCTATCAAATCTAAGGGGTCTGGCATGGATTGGGGGGAGGGGAACCCACACTGGTTTTGTTTTTGTTTTTTTAATAAAAAAGGAAACAGGTTCTATACATTGTACAGAAGTGCAACTTTGCAGATAGTTTAAGGGAACCCCCCAGGCATGTTTTTTAAAGGAATTTAGCTTTTTTAATTTTTACTCTAAGCAGTAAAAAAATGACTACCCCTTTAAAAACGGTACGTTTTGAAATTTTTTTTTCACTGATTTCTGTTCCTCAGGGCAGTACCAGAGTCTCCATACCCCATTTATGGCCAATAACTTGCATATAGATCTTCAAAATGGGCACTTTTGGATTTACAAGTTCAAGTCCCATACACTTGCATTGAGTTTGAAGTTCGCAGTTGAACTTTCATTACGTTCAAATGTTTGGCCGCGAACCGAACATGGGCTGTTTGGCCCATCACTAATTATACTCAGCCTAGGCTGGCAATGGCGGGCCTGTACTCTGTTGACTTCGATCTCTTCAGTTGTTGTTGAGACCGAACCCAAACTTGATTGTGCGGTTTCATGCGAGCTCTGTTGTGCCCTCAGTCCTGGTGCACAAAGAAATCCCCTATACCACTCTGGTTGAGGTTAACTACAAGGTCCTATCTAGCTGGTACATGGTGACAGCGAGTCTCACCAAAATTTATCTTGACACTTCTCTGTTTTTCAGAAGATTATTATTACTATTATTATTATTATACAGGATTTATATAGCGCCAACAGTTTGCTCAACGCTTTACAATATAATGGGAGACAATACAGCAACAATACAATTCAATACAAGAGGAATAGGAGGGCCCTGCTCCTTGGAGCTTACAATCTAGGAGGGAGGGGCTAGTGCTACAAAAGGTAGTAACTGTGGGGAATGGACTGGTTGGAAGAGTAGAAGATTCCATTATTAGCTGAGGGCAGGGTAGGCTTCCCTGAAGAGATAGGTTTTCAGAGATCAGAGTGAGCAGAGTAGGCGATAGTCTGATAAATTGGGGTAGAGGGTTCCAGAGGATGGGGGAAGCTCTGGAGAAGTCCTGGAGACAAGCATTGGAGGAGGAGACAAGGGAGCTAGAGAGCAGGAGGTCTTGCGAGGAGCGGAGAGTATGGTTTGGGTGGTATTTGGAGACAAGATCGGTGATGTAATTTGGGGCAGAGTTATAAATGGCTTTATATATTATTGTTAATGTTTTGAATTTTATCTGTAGGGCAACGGGAAGCCAGTGGAGGGATTGGCAGAGAGGGGTGGCAGATACAGAACGGTTAGTAAGGTGGATGAGTCTGGCAGCATCATTCATGATGGACTGAAGAGGGGATAGTCTGCGATGAGGTAGGCCAATGAGGAGGGAGTTACAATAGTCAAGGCGAGAGACAACCGGGGAGTGAATAAGTTGCTTAGTGGTTTCCAAGATTAGGAACGGGCGTATCTTGGAGATGTTGCGGAGGTAAAGTCTACAAGATTTGGACAGTGATTGGATTTGGGGCTAGAAGGAGAGATGGGAGTCTAGGATTACACCTAGTACCCTGGCATGAGGGGAGGGACTGATGATTGTGTTATTGATCTTGATGGAGAAGTCAGGGGAGGGGGCACAGGCTGGGGGGAATACTAAGAGCTCAGTTTTGGAAAGATTGAGTTTGAGGAAGTGGAGTGACATCCATACTGATATGTCACTTAGTAGGTTAGTAATGCGAGAGGAGACTGAAGGGGTGAGGTGAGGGGTAGAAAGATAGATTTGTGTGTCATCAGCATAGAGATGGTACTTAAAGCCATAGGAGTTTATCAAGTGACCAAGGGAGGAGATGTAGATGGAGAAGAGAAGGGGTCCAAGGTCAAAACCTTGAGGGACCCCTACAGAAAGAGGGAGGGAAGAGGAGGAGGCAGCGTTTAAGGTAACGCTGAAGGCACGCTGCGTTAGGTAGGAGGAGAACCCGGAGAGAGCAGAGTCTCGGAGGCCAAGAGAGTGGAGTTTTTTTAGGAGGAGGGGATGGTCAACCGTATCATAAGCCGCAGAGAGGTCAAGTAGTAAGAGTACGGAGTAGTGGCCATTGGTTTTAGCAGTTAGTAGATCATTAGTGAGTTTTAGTAGGGCAGTTTCAGTGGAGTGTAGTGAGCAAAAGCCAGACTGTAAAGGGTCAAGAAGGTTGTTGTCAGTGAGGTAGGAGCTCAGGCGATTGTAGACTAAGCGTTCTAGGAGTTTAGAGGTAAATGGCAGCAGGGAGATGGGTCTTAAGTTGTTCAGGTTGGTGGGGTCCAGGGAGGGCTTTTTAAGTATGGGAGTGAAGTGTGCATGCTTTAGAGGGGAGAGGAAGGCACCAGTAGAGAGGGAAAGATTGAAGATGTGAGTGAGGGAGCACAGGATGGAAGAAGAGGGTGACCGTAGTAGTTGTGAGGGGACAAGATCCAGGGGGCAGGTAGTGAGACTGGCTTCTGAGAAAACATTAGTGACCTCTTCAGTAGTAGCAAGGTCAAAAGAGGAAAGTGTTGAGGGAGGTTTAGTATAAGGTATGCTAAGTGGGATGGATGTCTGTGCAGTGGCGATGCCCCTACGAATTGCGTCAATCTTGTTTTTGAAATGATTTGCAATCTCATGAGCAGTGAGTGAAGTACTGGGTGGAGGTGGAGGTGGAGAAAGCAGAGAGTTAAAAGTAGAAAAGAGACGACAAGGACTGGATGACAAGGTATTAATAAGAGTTACAACGTAGGCTTGTTTGGCAGCATGGAGGGAGGAATTGTATGTTAAGAAAGCAGATTTATATAGGGTGAATGCTTGTTGAGATTCGGTTTTACGCCACAATCGCTCCAGCGCACGACTATGTCATTTAAAATTTCTGGTGTCATCAGTCTGCCAAGGTTGTAATGGTCAGGGCCTGATGCTTCGTGTTGTTAGAGGAGCAAGTGAGTCTAATGTGGATGAAAGCGAGCTGTTGTAGATAGCAGTGGCCAGGTCAGGGCAGGACAGGGGAGATTCTGTCATAGAGTTGGTAAGTTGCAGAGTGGAAAAGAGAAGGGTTCAAGTAGTGAAGGTTTCTGCGGGTAATTGTTTGCTGCAGAAGATGCAGAGAGCAGGGGACTATGTACCATATTTGGTGGACCTGCTCAAAAAATCAAGCGCTTTTGGATCAGAGTATGTAATCTGATCTATACTTTGACCTCTGTTAACCTAATCAAAAATGCAAAAGTAACTTGGCAGATGACATCCATAGACCAACCCGATCTCCAATCTT
The DNA here is from genome assembly GCF_062004578.1 of Staurois parvus. Classification (NCBI taxonomy): domain Eukaryota; kingdom Metazoa; phylum Chordata; class Amphibia; order Anura; family Ranidae; genus Staurois; species Staurois parvus. The sequence continues at coordinate 486,830 of NW_028318327.1, forward strand.
CTACATATTGCTAGCTGCAAAGATGTTCATTGTGAAAAGCTGGAAATCTCCTGGATTGGACATTGCTACAACTAAACATAAGCTATCCTGAATAATGTTACATGACAATCTAGCAAGTGTTCTCTGTGACAGACAAAATGAATTTCATAAAATCTGGAACCTCTGGATCACATTATTTACAGCCACCCATCTGACAGGGTGGTCTGCTAGGGGGATTGGGCATCGAGTGTGGGCAGAGCATCTTGTCTTCCTCAGACCTGTTCTTTTCTCTTTATTATTTAGAGCTCACTTTTCTTTTCTTGCCTCGTCAATTTTTTTCTTTCTCTCTCGAATTTCCTCCCCCTTTTTCTCCCTTTCCCCTATGCCTCGAGCCTCATATGTTTGAACAACAGGGGATGTTGACCTTATCTGCCTTAAGAGCAATGTATTGTAGATTCACTGTGGAACTGTGTCTACCGTTTTTTTGCAATTGGTAATTTGCCAACAAAGCTTTGTTATTTTGCTATACTGGACATGTCTCTATTTCGCTGTTGGTCTAGATGCCTATTAGTAGCTTGAAACTATCTTTCAATTACACCTGAATAAAAACGATTGAAATATAAAATAATGAACATGGTATACCTACCTCAGCATTGCACAGATGGCACCAATCCTCCTCATTAGGGAGGCGCTCCAGGCTCCTCCTTTTCTTTATGTGACACACACAGCATGGCTCTGCCCTTCCCCCACCTCTGCAGGATTTGACTGACAGCCTCTGTTCCTGTGTGAAGAAGGAGAGAGAGCAGTGATGGCTGCAGACGGGTACAGTGCTGGATCGAGATAGGACTCAGGTAAGTATTGAGCCAGCTGAGGGGGTCATACACTTACAGAGACATTTTTTACCTTAACCACTTGCACCCAAATGAAATTAACATCCTTTTTTTCTAACAAATTGAGCTTTCTTTTGGTGGTATGTGATTGCCTGTGCGGTTTTTATTTTTTGAGCTATAAAAAAAAAGTCAGATGATCTTGAAAAAAAAACAATATTTTTGAATTTTTGCAATTAACCCCCCTGGCAGTATTCCCGAGTGTAGCTCGGGGTTAACTTTCAGTGCGAGAAGCGGTAATTCCTGAGCTACACTCGGGATTACACTGCAGTGTTGCTCTGGGATCCCTCCAGCACTTACCTTGTCCTGCGCTCCCGTGATGTCCCCCCTGCAGCGTCCCCGGCCATGTCCTCCGGCCGATGCTGGCATCTGTCTTCCGGGTTCCATTCCCTGCGAACGTCGGGACGTACGGGACGTATAGGGGACGGAACCGGCGGGAATTTCAAAAATGTAAAAATTTGATATTCACTCAATACACTAAAATCTGATAGTATTACATTACTGTATCAAACCATTTCACATACATTTTGTCCCGAGTGCTTTGTCCTGTGCCCTGCCTGCATTTTTACTGTCCTTTCTGCCTGGAAACTGAGAAACGTCCACGGCGTCCAAAAAGCGTCTTTTTTTGGGGGGTGCTCTAGCACACCCAAGCCCTCCCCCCGGTGCTTCTCCTTAAAGTGGGTGACATTACCCACCACCAGGGTTCTCAAAAGTCCACAAATCAAGCAGAATTGACCATCTTTATTCATGTAAATTGTGGTTTATCCACAAAGTGGATGACATTACCCCCAATATGGATAAACCACAACAGAGTACACAGGCAGAAAGCTTGCTGCTGCCAATAAAACAGCTACAAACTTTTAGTGATATCTTTGTGTAAAGGTAAGGGTACTTGGTTATTAGATATCAACTTTCAGGCAGAATTGTAAGAGAAGACTGAAGAAAGTCAGCCCAAATTCCTAACATGCTTATATACTAAAAATTAAATAAAAATGTTGTTGTTAAAGAAAGAAATGGGGTGAGGTTGGGGGTGACAAAACATGGGGCCACTTTTGTGACCTGATAGACTCCCTTTTTTATGTTTAAATAAACATAGCCAGGTAACTATAAAATGTACTCTTCTGCATGGACTACATTATTGCATGCTAAATGTGTGAATCTGACCCCTTATATATATATACATATATATATATATATATATATATATATATATATATATATATACGGTGTGTGTTATATATATATATATATATATATATATATATATATATATAAAAATATATATATAAAATTATATCTTACAAATCAACCAAAAACACATCCACTTGGTACATTTTTGCTCTTGCTGGTGCTGAAAGCTTTCATTAGTTGTGCGGACTCATCTCTAAGTCAGGCAATCAATGTGCAGCCAAGTCGTTGGAGGGGTAGATGGCTGGTTGCTTTTCTTGGCAGCAGTTCCTACAAGTGGGAGGTGGCGTTAAAGAGAACATGAGGGAACCAAAAGTGTTTACTTAAAACTTTTAGCCAAATGGCCAGAGAGGTTTGCGATAAATCACAACCTGTCACCAGTGACAATGCTACGCTGCTACTTATATACTCCTGTTCATGCTCTTACAATAAAGCACTTATAATTTTAGAAGGTTCCCAAGTATTTTTTCTTCTTTTTTATTATTGTCCTTTCATTTGTTTGCTTAAAAGTAAATACACCGTCCTGCTTTAATATCCCATTAGATGACTTGCAGGAACCAAGCTGCAAAGGCTCACACAACACTTCACAGATAATACTCTTTAAAGAGTACTTCAGGAGCATGAGTCAGTCCCTGGATAACAATGGTCGTAGATCAGCCTTGCTTTAATACTTTCTCACAAGGTTTAAAAGAACAGTGTATCAACCAACCGCATGGCAGAGCAGAAAAATTAATTTCAGCAAGCTTTCTTTTTTCTTTCCCGAGCACCTTTCTCTGATAGTAATCCTGTCTTGAAGTTTTAAATTACAGTTAAGACTTTTGTTTAAGCTAACCCGAAAGGCCAACAGTTCAGCCAGAAAACTCCTCCATTTCTCATTTGACTCCTGTTAAGTCGTGTTGACCACCGCTTAAAAAAACACAGCCGGGCCAAGATGGGATTTGACATATCTAATTGCAAGTAAATATTTTTACCCCCCTAATAAATAATTTCTCCAATAATAGCCCGCAGCCTATAAAAATACACTGCTGAGTGCATCTCTGGATGAAGAAAGGAGGATTCAGTAAACAAAGCAAAAGAACAAGCTAAATCAAACTTAAACAGTAGCTCTGAAATATAAGCTGCTGCAGAAAATGTTATTACATAGGCCCGAGGTTAAGAGGGGTTTATGCTTTGTCTTGTTCCCATAAACTGTGTTTATATCTTGGTTTTTTTATTGTGGAAAAAGTTTAGGGATTGCTACATATTGTTTCTGATGGAACAAACATGTCCAATAGGTAGCTGATGTATCTTCATATAGTGTATGTAGCCAGTAAGCATAAACAGTAAAAAATGCAACATTTGAAAAAGTCTTCAAATACCTTGTGCCCTACTGTGATAATATTTAAAAACTGATGAAAAATGTATTTTTTTTTTGTACAGGATGGACAAAACCAAGTAGAAAAAAGATAGAACAAGAAGGATATTATGTGAGCTTGTTAAAAACCCAGAGGAGCTTGAATAGTTGGGCCCCTGACCTTATGGTGCTGTTGCCCCCTCAGCACCTCCTATAGATATGCCCTAGGCCATTATATGTTGTCTCTGTTATTTTACAGCTGCTGTAATGACTGTCTGTTAGGAAGATCTTTAAAACCATCTCATTGAGCTTTGGTTATCGACTTGCAAAGAATACATGGGATTTTCATCAACCTAGCAAAATGTTTTTTTTTACATTTCTAGGAAAACATTTTCAAATTGTTTTTACAAGTTTATTTTATAACTCCTTTGCTTTTAGGTTTAGTTTTCCTTATTTTTTTTTCAAATACATTCTTTAGCAGTGTATAAATAGTACAGCCTTAGTAGACCAGTCCATCTGATAGTTTCTTATATTTGGACTATGGAGGTTTTGAATCTCAAGTAGGTTTTTAATGTCCTTATTGTTTAGATTTTTCTATTAGAGTTTAAATGCTGTCTGTCTTCCCATGAAGGAGATTTTTCTTCTCTTATTTTTCTGTCCGACAGGAAATGAACTTGGACAGGAAACGAGCAGAAATGTCCTTCCTGGGTACAGAAGTATCAGTAGTATCCTGACAGTAGTGGTCAACCTACATGATATTGGGAGTCTCAAGTGAGGCTCCTGACATTGCACATAATATTCCCTGATTGCAATGCTACAGAAAGCTGGCAGACTGCAATAGGAGATGGACAGAGGCACACACATGCTATAGGAGTTGTTGGAGACTGGGGTCATGCATCAGGAGGTTTTTAATGTCCTTATTGTTTAGATTTTTCTATTAGAGTTTAAATGCTGTCTGTCTTCCCATGAAAGAGATTTTTCTTCTCTTATTTTTCTGTCCGATACCCATCACTTGGACAGGAAATGAGCAGAAATGTCCTTCCTGGGTACAGAAGTATCGGTAGTATCCTGACAGTAGTGGTCAACCTACATGATATTGGGAGTCTCAAGTGAGGCTCCTGACATCACACATAATATTCCCTGATTGCAATGCTACAGAAAGCTGTCAGACTGCAATAGGAGATGGTCAGAGGCACACACATGCTATAGGAGTTGTTGGAGACTGGGGTTATGCATCAGGAGGTTTTTAATGTCCTTATTGTTTAGATTTTTCTATTAGAGTTTAAATTCTGTCTGTCTTCCCATGAAGGAGATTTTTCTTCTCTTATTTTTCTGTCCGATACCCATCACTTGGACAGGAAATGAGCAGAAATGTCCTTCCTGGGTACAGAAGTATCGGTAGTATCCTGACAGTAGTGGTCAACCTACATGATATTGGGAGTCTCAAGTGAGGCTCCTGACATCACACATAATATTCCCTGATTGCAATGCTACAGAAAGCTGTCAGACTGCAATAGGAGATGGTCAGAGGCACACACATGCTATAGGAGTTGTTGGAGACTGGGGTTATGCATCAGGAGGTTTTTAATGTCCTTATTGTTTAGATTTTTCTATTAGAGTTTAAATGCTGTCTGTCTTCCCATGAAGGAGATTTGTCTTCTCTTATTTTTCTGTCCGATACCCATCACTTGGACAGGAAATGAGCAGAAATGTCCTTCCTGGGTACAGAAGTATCGGTAGTATCCTGACAGTAGTGGTCAACCTACATGATATTGGGAGTCTCAAGTGAGGCTCCTGACATCGCACATAATATTCCCTGATTGCAATGCTACAGAAAGCTGGCAGAGACTGCAATAGGAGATGGTCAGAGGCACACACATGCTATAGGAGTTGTTGGAGACTGGGGTTATGCATCAGGAGACAGTCATACCCTGCAACCATATTACCTGACACTGTCCCACTGCCATTTCTGCCCTATATATGGCAACAGTTCCACATTTGTTCTCTGAACAGCTCTCTAACAATGTGTGCAACATTTGACATTTCTCTTAGCAAGATCAATCATAAATAAGATCAGAGAGAAAAAGGATTGGGCAATACAGAAAAAGTAAGATGTTTTGAAAGAAATAAACCAAACCATAAATGTCTAAAAGACACTATGAATAATATTTTCTTTTACAGGCTTGAGTAAGCACCAAAACAGACCACTTTCACCAAGGGCTGGACAGTAAGCACCAAAGGGACACAGGTTTGGCTCCAGGGTTCTAAACCTTCCTCACTCTAATAGTTATTTTGCTATTGCTATCTGTGTCTTTATTGGGGAAGTTATCCTCTCTGCCTTTTCATCCTGGAAAATTAGCATGAATTGATGAGACTTTCCCTCACTTCCATTTTAGTCAGGTAAACAGGAAAAAACACTTTTCAACTGAGGACAGTGCAATAAAAAGTTAGATCTAGGTTTTAAAAACTTCAGTGAGCATTATATGTCTCCTCAGTGAACCTGAAATCAAAAAGTGAAGAATTGCTATGTCATATGAAGCTTCCAGAAACTCCAGAAGCAGTACTCTGTTTAGGCATTTCTGGATGGAAGGAATTCCAACCTTTTTTTCCTCCTAAAAATATCAGTGCAGTTACTAATATGCAAGGTACTCTTTAACAAAATTTCACTGCAGTCCTACTATCAAGGGGTTCAACATGGCTCCAACCGTCACAGGGATTCAGATGAATCTTTAGAATTCCTGTACACCTTCTCCTCCTTCTATGCATATCTGTAGACCCGAGTCGTGCAAAACTAAATGAAATTCAGCTTCCCCTGGATCCCATTCTATTCTATTACCATTCCATTATAGATATTCTTCAGTCACTAAATGAAGGTTACAAGCACAAAGTCTAAAGCCCTCAACAACTAATTATATTGTTTGACAGTTTTGCCAGTAATACAGCTTGGTGAATACAACTGTTTTGTATATTTGCAATATGTGCAAAATATGAAACAATATATTGAAATATATTTGGATAAATTCTGAGTTTGGAGCAAACAGAGATAACAACCTGAATAGATATCTTGATATAATGTCTGCACATACCTTCCCATAAACTGCTTATGTGTGGTTTCAGCTTGAGTTAAAAATGAGTTAGAAAGGTCCTAAACTGTTTACTCTGTGACTCAAAACAGAGGTTCTGCATCATTTACAATGACAATACCTTGCTAAAGTATAGTTTAATTGGCCAGCTTGTTCATATTAGTGGCCTAATTAAAGTCTCATGGCACATGGGCGTATGAAAATACTAACATCCATGCAGGATCTTGCTTGCCAAAGCTGGCAGAAAGATCCTACATAAAAGGCACGTAATGCTCTAATGCTCCGTAATGTGCTTTCATTTACATGTGTATAGATGCGTAAACATCCATACAGCATTTGGATACGTAAAATTCTTTCTCTACTTCTAGCTCCCAATTTATTCTCAGATCTCCTATTCAATCAGAGAAATCCTAGAATTCCCTCTGTGTGCACCAAAATTATCATTTGATACTGACTTCCCAGAAGCAGCTACAGCAAGAATTTTACCAGTCTGAGAATATTAAAAACTGTGTCATACTACAGGAAGATAAAAAAAAAATACTAGGACACACTCTAAAGGGGAGAAGAAGGGTCCGAGGTAAGTTTATAATGCCTGGAATCTTTAACCATTTGCCCTCCTGAGGATTTACCCCCCTTCCTGACCAGGCCATTTTTTTCATTACGGCTCTGCATTACTTTAACTGACAATTGCGCGATCGTGCAACGCTGCATCCAAATGAAATTTACATCCTTTTTTCCCACAAATTGAGCTGTCCTTTGGTGGTATTTGATCACCTGTGCATTTTTTATTTTTTATGCTATAAAAAAAAACGACAATTTTGAGAAAAAAACTATATTTTTGACTTTTTGCTACTTTTGCTATGTCTAGTAAAAAAATTTAATTTAAAAAATCACATTTCATCATAAATTTAGGCCAAAATGTATTCTGCTTCATGTCTTTGCTAAAAAAAAATCCCAATATAAGTAAATTAATTGGTTTACGTGAAAGTTATAGCGTCTACAAATGGCGGTATATATACTGGGATTTTTTGGTATTTTTTATTTTTACTGGTGATGGCGGTGATCAGTGAATTATAGCGGGACTGCAGGACTGTGATGGGCATTCTGACACTGAGGGAAACTGACTTAGTGTCACTGACATCCCCAGTGACATCAATACAGTGATCAGTGCTAATAAAAAGCACTGACACTTTACTAATGGCACGGGGTAGGAAGGGGTCAACATGAGGGACGATCAAAGGGTTAACTGTGTGCTGTGTGTGTTTTACATGGTGCTGTATCTTTGTGCTTCACTATAAGCACACTGCTTTGGATGGCTGTGCTGTGCTGACATGGAGGAGAACTGTTTTGTTTATAAACAGTTCTCCTCAGCATCGGAGATGCTCTGCAATCACTGGGCACCGGCGAGTAATCACTGGCCAGGACCCGGTGATTGACAGCCACGGCCACAAATGGCGGCACGGGTAGGGCGCGCGCACCTCGCAGGCATCCCATACCCTGAAATGCAAAATCACGTATATATACGTGACTTTTTTATACCTGTGCTGCCCTGTAGCAGTATTTCTGCTATAGGGAGGTCGGGAAACTGTTAAAGTGTATTTTGTCAGCTTTAATTAGAATTGAGGATGGTTTAGAGCCACTGGGATTGATTTACTAAAACTGCATAGAAACCAATTAGCTTCGAGTTTTTTTGTCAAAACTTAATAGAACAAGCTGCTGGAATGATTTCCATTTATGTCATGCCCTATGAATCCCCAATTAGTGTCACAGAAGATGGAGTGAGGCTCTAATACGGTGTTTGTATTTTTCATGTCCCCAATGGAGAGATTTCCCCTTACTTCCGGTCCTAGTAACAAAGGGACAAGGATTGAGGGGAAATCTTTCCATCAAGCATACTGACAGCAATAAAAATCCAAAATATGTTCTCACCTTTACCTATTTTATCCAAAGCTTAATCACTTGACCTCTGGAAGGTTTAACCCCCTTCATGACCAGGCCATTTTTTTCTATTCATACTGTGCTACTTTAACTGCCAGTTGCTTGGTCATGCAACACTGCACCCAAATAAAATTTATAGATTTTTTTCACATAAATAGAGGTTTCTTTTGGTGGTATTTGATCACTATTGGGGTTTTTTTTTATTATATAAATTTTAAAAAACTGAAACATTTGAGAAATAAAACCCAATATTTTCTATTTTTTGTTGTAAAACATATCCCTCCCCAAAAAATCTAATTTCTTCATACATTTAGGCCAAAATGTATTATGCTACATATTTTGGTGAAAATAAATCCCAATAAGTGTATATTAATTGGCTTGTGTGAAAGTAATGGCACTGGCTGGAAAGGGGTTAACACCAAGGGGAAATCAAAGGGTTTACAGTGAGCCTAACAGGTGTAATGTGTGCTGCATTTACACACAGGTCTGGCTATGTTTTCTCCCTGAAGTCATTTGATTTCAGAGAGAAGAAACAGCAATATTGTTATCTGTGTACAGAGTTCAGTGTGTTTGTAAACACAGAACTCTATGTTGTGATTGGCCACAGTCAATCAGCACATTTCAGCCAAAATCATTGGCTGAAATTTGCTGACAAACTCATGTTATGTCCAATCACAGCATGCACTCTCCAAACCCAGAAGAAAGGCCATGAGATATGGGTACATTGCCTAGCCTGGCTGTGGTGTCCACCCGCAGTAGATGTACTGAGGGCGAGCGGCAAGCAGTTATTATTATTATTATTATTATACAGTATTTATAAAGCGCCAATAGTTCGCTCAGCAGTTAAATAAAAAAAGTTTTGCCTAGAGCTAGACTTTCATAACTATAAAGGAAAACATATGTTTAATAGTTAATTATCTTTTGTCTCATGACCAAGTATGTAAGAAGAAAAAAAATGCATGTAATTGCTGTTTGTCCATCTCTTTTTATTGGCAAAAAGCTCTGAGAACAATACAGATTTGTAAATGACAATGAAACTGGATACAAGGTGACTCACCGACTGCTCCATCCAATAGATGTTAATCTTGCCAATGCTGTGTTATTCCTGCAAACTGTGCTTTTACTGAGTCCCTTGTGTTGTTATTTTGTGTACCTAACCACAATGTTCAGTCAAATGTGAAAAGAGGTCGGGGGCATCTACCTGCGTAGTAATGAAATTTGGAAATCTTTGGACTTCACTGCAAACTTAAAATAAAATAATATATAGTATTCTTTTATACTAAAGAAATGCTGACCATTATGGGAGAAAGGTTTCCGTTCAGAAGTACAATGCCAAATAAAGATGAATTATTTTGATACGGCAAGCCAAGCAAGACGGGGCTGTGTTGTGATTAATTGAGTCTAGGACATACAAAATTAGCTCAAACATTCTAGAAAATTGATACAGCAGACTCTTGAGGCACATTGTTTTGAAGACACATTATGAGAGTAAAAAAAATACTTGTTTTCAAACTAGATAGTGCACTCGTGACTAACAACATTTTATTGTTTATAAAGATAAACCAGATATATCCTAATAGGTTTTTATTGCCTTGTTTGTTTTGACCTATTTACCAGCCCAGTAAAGAAAGGTATGTTTACCCCACAACCCCTACCTTCATTGCTGACCACATATCTTTGGGCGCAATAAGGTGTAGAAGGTGTCTAGCCATATAAAGCTGGTGTTAGAGATGGGTTCTTTGTCATGCTTCCTAAAGTTTTACTAAACCCAGGACCCTGCATTCGTTATATCTGGTCTCCCACAGTACACCGAACATGGAAACGCAATTATTTTAGTAAATAATAAACTGCTAAATAGCTTTTCTCATCAGCAGTTAGAGCAGTCTTGTGACTTCAGCTGAGCTTGTTAAAGCTTGTAGGAGGAGTTTTCTTTCTGCTCTTAGAGGATGTGAAACCTCTGACCTTCTGTCTGGACAGTGCTGATTGGCCCTGTGCTGATCATATGCACTCTCTCAAGAAAAAAAAAACCCTCTTTAGCAATACACACCAAACTGAGCATGTGCATGTGGCTATGGATTCAGTGTGTCTTATCAGGTGGACATTTGAACAAGAGGAGGGGCAGAGAAGTCAGGATCAAATGGCCTTTTTACACAATGCAGAGGATAAACCCTTAGGTTTCACAGTGAGTATAACAAGCATTCTTTACTGCATATACAGGCTGATTTTACTGTTGTGGGTTTAGTAGCACTTTAACTGTGCAGTTTGCTTTGCATTTTATACCACACACTTGTTTATTGAGTACATTGTGCATCATACATAATAGGAGGAATACAACTGGGGAATCAATGGTGGAGAAGGATCTGGGGGTTCTGGTAGATCACAAGCTTAATAATGGCATGCAATGCCAAGCTGCAATTTCTAAAGCGAGTAAAATCCTCTCTTGTAATAAAAGAGGTATAGACTCCAGAGAGTGAGATATCATTTTACCCCTGTACAAATCATTAGTAACACCTCATCTGGAATATGCAGTTCAGTTTTGGGCACCAATTCACAAAATGAACATTGGGGAACTGGAGAAAGTACAGAGAAGGGCAACCAAACTGATAAGAGGCATGGAGGAGTTCAGCAATGAGGAAAGATTAGAGGAAATTAGTTTATTCTCTCTTGAGAAGAGGAGATTAAGGTGGGATATGATCAACATGTATAACTTTATCCATTGCCTGCCTGAACTGCCCTCTGCTGTGTGCCTGAACTTACCCATTGCCAGCTAGCCTACCCTCTGCTGTGTGTCTGGACTTTACCCATTGCCTGTCTGAACTGCCCTCTGCTGTGTGCCCGGACTTACTCATTGCCTGCCTGAACTGCCCTCTGCTGTGTGCCCAGACTTTACCCGTTGCCTGCCTGAACTGCCCCTCTGCTGTGTGACCCCGGACTTAACCCTTGCTATACCAATCAAGTGCCCCCCAAATCACTCAATAAAAGCCTTGTGTGCCACTGCTCTCCACGTGTGTTCTATCCCACCCACACCTCCATCTCATACTGGTTGGCAGCAGTGGGATCAGAACGCGGAAGAAGACGATGGAGAGCAATAGCCCCCTGACACTGGACCTAGCCCGGGGTAGTGAATACAGGAATTGGACTGTTTCAAGGTTGCAAGAAAAGGCTTGAGACCTAGGCCTTACCTGCAGGGGCCTGTCCAAAGAGGAACTGGTCACTGCTATTGAGGAAGCCAGCCTTCAAAGGGCAGATGGTATGAATGCACCACAGTCCAAGAATAGGTTTCCTGGGTCTGATGGCCCAAGCCCCAGGAGCCCTTGGATCACTTGGTATGAGGAGATGGCCATCCTTGGTCCCAAAGCCACCTTGGATGACAAACGGGCGGCTATCCAGAGAGCTCATGAGAGGGAAACCTTAAGGGACCTCGGGGTGAGGTGCCCTCCCCAGCCCACAAGCTCTTATGCCTGACCTACCAAGGGTGACCCATAAGGACTTCAAGCCATTTTGCAAAGTTGCAGGGGGTGTAGATGAATTTTTCCAAGATTTTGAACATTTTTGCCAGTTGCTAGAAGTGCCCCGTGTGGATTGGGTGCGCCCCCTGGTAGGCCTAAGGGTGCTGCCACTGCATACCGAACAATGGACTCACAATGGAATCGACACTATGATAGGGTCAAACAGACTGTGCTTCAGTACCATGCTGTGACCCCGGAAACCTACAGGATTCAGTTTCGAGACTCGTCCTGCAACTCCTTCAAGATGTATGCTCACAAAATATCACAGGCCTGTCGTCGCAGGCTGAAGGGCGAACAGGGCCTCTCGGTTGAGTGTATTATCCAGACTTTCCTGAAGTTGTAATTTTATGAGAAGTGTCCCTCCGAGGTCAGGGAGTGGGTAAAGGAGTGAAATCCAGCAACCCTAGAGAATGCTGCTGTGCTAGCTGATGAAGTGCTCACAATTAAACCACAATGGAAAAAACTGGTGACTGAACCAGCCAGGACCCTGAGTGATGCCTGTCCCCTGAAGGGCCATGCCACCCCCTCACCTTATCTAAGTCCTACCACCCCTGTAGATACCACCCCCATATCTACAATCCAGCCCTCCAGGGTCACTATGGAATGCCTGTGTTATGCATGCAGACAACCCGGAAATTTTAAGGCTAGATGCTCAAAGAACATCCACCCTCCCCAGACCCATAACGCTTGCCCTGATCACGATGTGCAGCTGGTGCCAGGAGGAAAGAGCCTCTACCCTTTCCAAAGTGAATGTATGCCTCCAACAGAAACTGACACCCCTCAAGGAGTCTGTGGAGTTCGTCCACTTACTCCAAGCTACCCTGAGAAGAGGCAGCAGCATTTGCAGGAAGTCTCTATAGATGGCAGAAAGGTTATTGGTTTCCATGACACAGGTGCCTTCCTGACAATTGTTGATCCCTGTGTATTGAATCCTGCAGTGATCAAAGAAGACCCTGGCTTTTCTATTGAACTAGCGGGGGGGGGGGGGGGCGCCAGGAAACATATCCCGAGGGCTATAGTTTAGCTGGATTACGGTTTTGGGGAAAAATTTTGTTCTGTGGGGTAATGCCAGGCCTACCTGCTGAATTTCTGCTGGGGAATGATCTTGGAGAACTTGATTGCCAATTTCTGGGGCGTGTGACCCAGAGCCACTCTCTGGGAGTGGATCAGAAGACTAGAACAGAATTGAGGCCAGACACACATTTATCAAGGACTTATCCTGTTAACTATGTAAGGCCTCATGTAACCTCTACCAAAAGCCCAATGTTTCAGGGAGCCTCCCGTGGCTCTCAAAACATCTGGAGAGATACAGGAAGGGCACACCAGCCCCAATGTCACACTTGCAAACAGAGGCCAATTGTCCCAAGAGATATAGGAAGAACTCCACAGCCTCACTTTGGTGGAGAGATAATGTCAGTAGACAAAGTTATCCATATAGGGGTTCAAATATGCCCATAGGCCAACAATCTCCATATGCCCACATGATGCCCTGCTGGAGTAAGCTTCAATACACCCTTGACCATCAAATAACAAGCAGTGATAAGAAAACTTAGATGGTTCTGCTGGGGAACCGCTACATGTACCTTGCACAAGGCCTGTTAAGGCCTCTTGCAGGTACATGTTTTGAAAAAGGGGGAGGGGTTGTGACGGACAGCAGAAATATTATTTTATTTTTGTGTTGTTTTGTTAACACGTGTAGCCAACAGTCAGCTTGTCTGCTTTGTTTATAAGTTGAAGTCCCTATGCAGGGCAGGGGGTGGGAGGTGAGATTTATCCCAGCAGGGAGTGCAGACAGTATGGTGTCCTGTGGCTGTGAAAAGCCAGACGTGTCGGCACTGGGAGCTTGGGGCTTAGTCAATTGAAAGGGCCATATATTGTCCCTATGGGGGGAGAAGGGGCAGATTTTGAGGCAGGATGGAGAGAGCAGCTCATGGCTGCAGGCCTTTGCTAGGAGATGCATTGAACTGTGCTTTGCTTTGTGCACTGCTGGGACTTGTGGTTCTACATTGCTTGTGTAGTCTTGAAGCTGCGGCCAAGACACACAGCCCTCTGAAGACCCATGAGGAGTTGGTGCCTATCTGCCTAGACTTCGTCTGCTGAGGCCACTGCTGGCTGGTGAGTCCCTGAATTGCTACCCTGTGAACAACCCTCTGCTGTGTGCCCGGATTTTACCCATTGCCTGCCTGCACTGCCCTCTGCTGTGTGCCCGTACTTACCCATTGCCTGCCAGCCTGCCCTCTGCTGTGTGCCCAGACTGTACCCATTGCCTGCCAGCCTGCCCTCTGCTGTGTGCTCGAACTTTACCCATTGCCTACCTGCACTGCCCTCTGCTGTGTGCCTGGACTTACCCATTGCCTGCCAGCCTGCCCTCTACTGTGTACCCAGAATGTACCCATTGCCTGCCAGCCTGCCCTCTGCTGTGTGCTCGAACTTTACCCATTGCCTGCCTGCACTGCCCTCTGCTGTGTGCCTGGACTTACCCATTGCCTGCCAGCCTGCCCTCTGTTGTGTGCCTGGACTTTACCCATTGCCTGCCTGAACTGCCGTCTGCTGTATGCCTGGACTTTACCCGTTGCCTGCCTGAACTGCCCCTCTGCTGCATGACCCTGAACTTAACCCTTGCTATACCTATCAAGTGCCCCCCAAATCACTCAATAAAAACCTTGTGTGCCACTGCTCTCCACGTGTGTTCTGTCCCACCCACACCTCCGTCTCAACATCAGTGGTTCATATAGTGAAATTGGTGTAGAGCTATTCACCTTGAGGTCATCACAGAGGACAAGGGGGCACTCTTTACGTCTGGAAGAAAAGAAATTTAATCTCCAAACATGGAAAGGTTTCTTCACAGTGAGACCTGTGAAAATGTGGAATAGACTCCCTCAAGAGTTGGTCCTGGCTAGCTCAGTGGATTGGTTTAAAAAAGGCCTGGATTCTTTCCTAGATACACAGAATATAACTGGATATAACTGTGACGGGAGTGACTTTTGGGGGTGTGTCAGCTCATGCTCCCCTCATTATGTTTAATTCACCCTGTGTCTGTTAAGGGGTACAGGGTGTGAATGTGAATGTCCTAGTATTGTGTATTGGTGTGTTGTCCTTTGTTCTCGGCCCCATGGCTGTCTATTGTCCTTTGCCATGTGCTGTAGCCCTTCCCACTGATGGGGCGGGCTGATGATGTGTTTCCTGTAGCCCTTCCCACTTATGGGTGGGCTGATGATGTGTTTCCTGTTCCTGGTTGTGTTTCCCCGCCCTGTGTATATAACTTGTTGTTTGTGTAAAAATAAAGGAAATACTTCCTGTTTTAAGAAGAGTCGGGCACTGTTTATCTCCTGAGGGATTTCAAGGGTGTGGTCCGTGGATTTGTGTTTGGACAGGGAAGCTGCGGTATAACGGAATATACCCAAGTGCGGTCTGGGGTCCGGTTCTGTTACATTAGTGGCAAGCGGTGGGATTGTGCTTCCAAGCTGTAAACACATCCAAACCACCACCGGGATTCAAGATCAGGAAAAGAGATGTTAGTCACCCCAGTGGAGATATGGACCTGGCATCAGAGTTCCCAGGGCTAATGCAGACTGTTCTTGCAACATACCCCAGGGCTGTGTCTACGGATCAGTACCTGGAGCTCAGGTAGCAGATTTGGGAGGTCCTTTGGAAAAGAGCCCTCCAGGCGACTGTTATGGAGAAAGGCAAGTGTTATCTAACCCAGAGGAAAGGGCCAGGGACCATCGGAAGTTACGGATGCCATTCCTGGGAGAGCGACCCCAGGAGCAATGGGTGACTGAGTTGGACAGGCTGGTCCAGCAGGAGATACAACTGGACAATAGATATTGGGCTTTGCAGTGGTATGCAGAGCAGGAATATTTAGGGGTGTCAACAGAGTGCTCTCCTGAGGGACATGACTTTGGTGGGTCTGGATTGCTTCATTGTATTTGGCAATGAAGGAGAACCCAACCAGGAGGAGTTGCGAGAAGGCAGAGAGGTTATGTTCGGTCTCACAGGGGTCTCAGAGCTTGAACCAGATCTGGAATACCTGCTGAAGAAAGATCTGCATCTGGAAAGGGCATACAGGCAACTGCTAAGACATGTTGGGCAGCATGCCCAAGAATCAGCAGTGGAAATTCCAGAGACTGGGGATCTGATAGACTTCTCGGATGAGGAGGAACCAGCAGTACAGCTGGCAACAGAGCCAAACAGTACGGAACTCTGCCCAGCACTGGTAACATCTTCTGAGTTCCACGGACAGGAGATGGTGAACACCTATCCCAGACACCAGTTCCAGAGGCTGGGGATTTGATTGACTTTTCTGCTGAGGGGGAACCAGCTGGCACATCTCCCACAGAAGAGCTGGCACCAGGGCATGGCGTTGTCGACCTCTGCCCACAACAACCAGCACCGCAGGAGCTACAGGAAGAGGATGCAAGCGGCACCTCACAACAGCCGCTGGAACTGATGTCCGTGGATGGGACTACAGTCACCACCTGGATACCCCAGGGATGCTGGGCAGTCGGCCCAGATCCCCCACAGCATGATGGAGTCGGCCCAGCTAACCTGTCTTCTCTTCAGCGGCTGAGAGGATTTCAGGGAGAAGGACCAGTCCGTACTTCTCCCCAGTGGCGGGTATGTTCTACGGGAGAGGCAGAGGTTGGCTGGGTGAGTAACGCTTGGTGTGGGACAATTTGCATGGGGTACTGTGTGGGTGCTGACATTGAGGGACTGGAGGTACAGACTAACTTCAGAGTACATCCGTCTGGAATCTACTCCTGCGTTAGTCTCCTGCCGAAAGGGGAGATATGTGATGGGAGTGACTTTTGGGGGTGGGGGGACCTCTGTGTCAGCTCATGTTCCCCTCATTATGTTTAATTCTCCCTGTGCCTGTTAAGGGGTACAGGGTGTGAATGTCCTAGGATTGTGTATTGGTGTGTAGTCCTTTGTTCTCGGCCACGTGGCTGTCCATTGTCCTTTGCCATGTGCTGTAGCCCTTTCCACTGATGGGGCGGGCTGATGATGTGTTTTCTGTAGCCCTTCCCACTGATGGGGTGGGCTGATGATGTGTTTCCTGTTCCTGGTTGTGTTTCCCCGCTCTGTGTATATAACTTGTTGTTTGTGTAAAAATAAGAGTTGACTTCCTGTTTTAAGAAGAGTCGGGTGCTGTCTATTTCCTGAGGGATTTCAAGGGTGTGGTCCATGGATTTGTGTTCGGACAGGGAAGCTGCGATATAACGGAATATAGCCAAGTGCGGTCTGGGGTCCGGTTCCGTTACAATAACATTTATAGGTAAAGTTGATTCAGGAGATATCCGATTGCCTTTTGGGGGGGGATCAGGAAGAATTTTTTTTCCCTGCAGGAGCAAATTGGTTCATGTTTTTGCTGGTTTCTTTTATCTTACTCTGGATGAACTGTGGGTGTAGAATTATAACTCTTTTTTTTTTAATGGTTAAACTGGATGGACTTTTGTCTTTTTTTCAGCTAGACTGTGTAACTATTGTGCGCTAAATTCTTCATACTGCTGCGCATCGCCCTGCACAATCTGTATAAAAAAGTACTGTGTATCCCACATCATGCTGTGATGATAGTGAGGTTGGCTGGACTGGACCCCAAAGTGTGTGAAGAGAATGGGGAAGTCTTATTTCACATAGTGCCACCCTCATTTCTTTTAAAGCACAAGTCAGTAAAGCACAATTGACAGAAAGCATCCACAAGCTAGGAAAGCAGTGCTGTTGTAAACCCTCATAAGCCAGAGTCATCAAACAACTGCTAATGGAGTAATGTCATAAATGCCCTGTTGTAAATAGTCTGAGGAATTGTTGAAGAAATACACATTTGTCAGACTTTGGGTTTGTGACCTGACATATAGATGACATACCCAGAGTTAATTTGCATGCAATCTTCATAATTCTTACTGTTATGGAGTTACATTCATTAAAAAGTGGTCACACTCATTTATGGGAACATGCCAATATGTTAGGCCTTATGTACACTGCTGCTCCTAAATGTGAATTTAGGAGCTTTAAGCATTTTTTGCCAAAGCCCCTAAACTCAATGAAAGCCCTTTCAGCACACACTCTTATGATCCTTTGATTGTTTTTGCTTATTCTGTAAAATCCCTCTTCAGGGACCTGAAAAAATGTCTGCCCTTGGCAGGTGGAGCTCTCATTTGACACTGAAAGCTGCTTAGGATACTAAGAGAGTCTTGTTTTTGATAGTGATTTTGATACATCAGATTGGACTTAATCTGCAAACTTTGCTAAGTACTTTTTACTCTTAATATCATTGGTTTTACAGCAGCTTATTGGGAAGAGAACTTTGGATAAATCTGCAGGGCCTATCAGGGGCCTGTGTTACAATTATATACTCCACATTGCATTGCTATCTAGTGGAGTACATCCTAATCTTCACATGGCCCCATTATGTACAATATAAACTTTGTTCATGTCTGAATGAGGAAAAACTGGATTACATCCATCATCTCCGTCACTCCTATGCCCAAACATGTTCACATTTAGGAATGATTACTTTTAAAAATCAAAGTCTTATCAGAAGAAGCCCCTAGAGTACCCATACTACTGTCTGAGAACCTGTTATGTAAAAATTCTGTCTTTAAATGGAATATCTACAGGTTATTATTTTTTTTTATGCTTAGGAAATTGTGAGAAACTAAAAATATGGTAGCAGCGTTGGTTGAAAACCTGGCACCATGTAGAGCTGACTAAATCGAGCTATGTGCCCAGCTACAGATGTTTACACACACAATTCCTTGCGTAGTTTGTGGAACAGCTGCCTCCCACTGAACTGTTGAGACTTGGCAGGTTTGTTGTGTAAGTGAGATGTAACAAAATGTTAACATAAATTCTGCTTGTAATCCCCAGTAATTTAGATGTCAGTGTTCAAAATTTACAAAAGGATTAAGAGAATGTTTGCTGTGCACCTTTATTTAGCTACAGATGTAAATACAGTAGATTCAATAAAAAGAGGCACAGTCTTAATTTTTCCCCAGTTCAAAATTCCTATACTTACCCCAATACACTATCATTATTTTTAGTTTGTTTAACTGGCAGTAACATGTATCATCAAAAAAAAATATCAGTACTAAAGTGCCAGCCTTCAAATTGGGTACTTTTTCTGCCCCTGGTCTTATGCTCTTCTGCATTTGTATATAAATATGTAATTCAAGCTGTCACTTGGACATCCTTTCTTGTTACTTATGATCTATGATTAGTGGTAAGCAGGGGTGGACTGACCATTTGGAAACTCGGGCACTGCCCGAGGGCCCGGGGTCAGTAGGGGGCCCCATGAGATGCCCCTTGTACATTTTTCATAGGCTTTTTTGAGTTTGGGCAAGGACACAGGGGCCCCATGATACCCTATTGCCCGGGGGCCCCATGAGTTGTCAGTCTGCCCCTGGTGGTAAGGGACTTGGTTACCCAAATTCAGATTCACATCTAACAATCCAATAATCAGAAGTTACTAGAGTTTTGCAATTCACTCAACTGATGAAGCAATTAATTTGTGAACTGACACATAGGCCTTGTACCTCATTGCTTTGTCACATCTCATATGCAGAGTCGCCTGCTGCTTAAAGCGGAGTTCCACCCAAAAGTGGAAGCTTTGCTTATCTGCCTCCTCCCTCCCTCCGCTGCCACATTTGGGACTCTTTGGGAGAGAGGGGGAAGCGGGTACCTGATTTTGACAGGTACCCGCTCCCACTTTCTGTTCAGTTCACTGTGGCCCATTCCCAAAGTGGAGCACACTTCACGCATGTGCAGTAGGAGACCGGCTGTGAAGCCACCAGTCTTCACTGCTGGTTTCCCTTTGTCAAGATGGCGGCGCCAGCACCCAATAGCTGATTGAAGAATCGGCTCGGGGTGAAGACACTGCAAGATCCCTGGACAGATTAGTGCCCTAATATTAAAAGTCAGCAGCTACAGTATTTGAGGGAGGGGCTGAACTCTGCTTTAAAGGCTAACTTCACATTTTGCAATAAATAAATAAATAATATTAATGAATGTACATGATTTTGCATGTAATAAATGTGCATTTATTATTTGTTTACACTGCAGCCTACAAAGCTTTGTACCCATGATCACTAGATCACAGGTGCATAGCCATGCTCCTACAGACACTCAGTACAGCTGTCTGCCCGCATCTTCTGTACCTCCCAAATGTGCAGACATTTACTCAAGTGCAGGAAGTGTCAATGAACTAGGAGAGTGCTCACCAGCGCCCTCACAGTTCATTGAGAACTACAAGTCATCTGCCACGGTGACATATAGGCAGGGGCGGACTGACCATTCGAGCACTCGGGCAACGCCCGAGGGCCCCGGGGTCAGTAGGGGGCCCCATGAAATGCCCCTGGCACCTTTTTTATAGGCTTTTTGGATGTGCTTTGAGAGTGGGAGAGGACACAGGGGCCCCACGATCCCCTATTGCCCGTTGGCCCCATGAGTTGTCAGTCCGCCCCTGCATATAGGACTTGCAGTTCATTAATTCACAGATGAATGAATTACATGGCTGTGTGGGCAGAGCCTTGCACAACCATACTGCTTCTGAATTATGACAGCTGGTGCGGGGAGAATTCATTGGGGGAGGATCATGTTACATATTGATTTTAAATCCTAAATACGGGTGTAACATGCTACAAAAGGTGAACTTATCCTTTAAGCACAGGTCCATTTCCCATCCTTAAAATTTGAGATCTTTGAGAGAATTAATCAACAGAGGAGAACTTTAGTTGGTGATGCGGAAATGGGTGCAAGTTATCATGTTGTTGATAGCCTTGGTTGGACTTGACTAAGTCCAAATTAGGATGCTGATTTCCTGATGATGTACACTTGCCTCTACCTAACTCTAAACTTGTGCAGTGGCTCAGCTGTAAAGGGCATGCTCACTTACTGTATAGGTTGATTCACTTGACAGATCACAAGTTTAGATTCAGTAAATCAAGTTAATCAGACGGGATTTGCTGATCATGAATGTCAATGCTTGTACTGAACAATATGTTTGATCAGATTTAAGATGTCGTAATATCTCCATTGTGTATTGAAGATTAGGTGATCTTATTTAGGTTACAGTATAATAATGAACAACTTCTGAGTGATAGTTTCCCCCAAAACATGACAGAACAGACCTGTGTGCAATATACTTTTATGTTTTTGCCCACACATACATACACTATATTGCCAAAAATATTGGGACGCCTGCCTTTACACGCACATGAAATTTAATGGTTTCCCAGTCTTAGTCCGTAGGGTTCAATATTGAGTTGGCCCACCCTTTGCAGCTATAACAGCTTCAGCTCTTCTGGGAAGGCTGTCCACAAAGTTAGGAGTGTGTCTATGGGAATGTATGACCATTCTTTCAGAAGCGGAGTTGTGAGGTCAGGCACTGATGTCGGGTGTGAAGGCCTGGCCCGCAGTCTCCACTCCAATTCCTTCCAGACTTGTTCTAGCAGGTTGAGGTCAGGACTCTGTGCAGGCCAGTCAAGTTCCTCCACCCCAAACTTGCTCATCCATATTTTTATGGACCTTGCTTTGTGCACTGGTGCGCAGTCATGTTGGAACAGGAAGAGACCATCCCAAACTGTTCCCACAAAGTTGGGAGCATGAAATTGTCCAAAATATCTTGGAATGCTGATGTCTTAAGAGTTCCCTTCACTGGAACTAAGGGGCCAAGCCCAACCCCTGAAAAAAAAAACCCACACCATAATCCCCCCTCCACCAAACTTTACACTTGGCACAATGTAGTTAGGCAAGTACCGCTCTCTTGGCAACCGCCAAACCCAGATACATCCATCGGATTGCCAGACAGAGAAGCACAATTCGTCACTCCAGAGAACACGTCTCTACTGCTCTAGAGTCCAGTGACAGCATGCTTTACACTCCTGCATAAAAAGTTTTGCATTACACTTGGTGATGTAAGGCTTGGATGCAGCTGCTCGGCCATGGAAACCCATTCCATGAAGCTCTCTAAGCACTGTTCTGCTAATCTGAAGGCCACATGAAGTTTGGAGGTCTTTAGCTATTGACTCTGCCAACAGTTGCCGACTTCTGCACACTGTGTGCTTCAACATGTGCTGACCCTGCTCTGTCATTTTACGTGGCCTACCACATCGTGGCTGAGTTGCTGCTGTTACCATTTTCCTCCACTTTGTTATAATACCATTAACAGTTGACCGTGGAATATTTAGTAGTAAGGAAATGTCACGGATGGACTTATTGCACAGGTGGCAACCTATCACGGTACCACACTTGAATTCACTGAGCTCCTGAGAGCGATCCATTCTTTCATACATGTTTGTAGAAGTAGTCTGCATGCCTAGGTGCTTGATTTTATACACCTGTGGCAAAAGAGGTGATTGGAAGACCCAAATCCAATGACTTTTGGCAATATAGTGTATGCTAGAGAGACATTTTTTATCTCAAAATTTTACAATTATTAGATGTATCTATTGTTGCAAGTTAGAGATTACAATTCTTCTGTATCTAAAACTATAAAACGGTTTGCTTTTAGATACAATTTATGGGGTCTGTTTATGTTTTCATGCAAGATCCATACAAACTTCAGGATTCACACATTTTTTAATTCAATTTAAAATGGAGCTCCACCCAAAAGGGGAAGTTCCGCTTTAAGGACTGGTCCCCCACTCCCCATTAAGGATTGGCACCTTTGGGGAGCGGGCACCTGAAAATTCCCACTTCCGCTGCTATCGCCTAGGTGATCGGAAGTGGAAATTGTCCTCCCCCCTCCTTCACCATAGTCTTCTGGGACACGTGACAGGTCCCAGAAGACTACGGGATCATTCACAAAGTGCAGCGCTACTCATGCGCAGTGATCACGGGCTGTGAAGCCACAAGCTGTCACAGCCAGGTGCCCACACTAAAGATGCTGGCGCCAGGAACACCGTATGGCTGGTGAAACTGGCTTTGGGGGGGGGACACCATGGATCAAGGGACAGGTAAGTGTCTACTTTTTAAAAGTCAACAGCTACAGTTTTTGTAGCTGCTGACTTTTATTTTTTTTATTTTCACTGGGACCTGCTTTAAACACTTGCTGCCCATAAGACATCACATGACAACCTCGTGTTTCAGTAGTTATACTGGAATGATGCCTGCAGGCATCATTTCATCATTTCAGTATCAGAATTTTTAGGCAGTGATGCTCTTCACAGTAGAAGTAATTTTTATTGGCTATAACACCACTTGATCACTTCTGCAGAAGGAGGAAGGAGGTGCCGCTCTGCCTTTCCCACTGCCTTTCCTGGGAACCCGGGACCGCTCCAACTGGAATAAACAGAGAGTGAGAGAGAGTGAAAATTATGTTGTTGTTTCCTCCATGTGAGGTCAGAAACCGGAAGCGGTGAGAATTTAGTCACTTCCGGTTTCAGTTTAATGTTTACAAGCATCTCATCAAATCAGTTTTATCAGATACCTTGGAGGCCACAGGAGAGATACTAGGTCTAATAGTCCCCAGACAGACCTCCATAAAGAGGGTCTGTCATTGCCCGTGGTATCAAAAAGGGTTGTTGTACATCGCTTGTGATAGCAATAAAGTTTATTTTATTATTTTTTTTATTAAAATAAATAATCAAATAGAAAAAAAATTTAAAGCACCCCCACCCCCCATGCTCACATGCAAATGCAAACGCATATGTAAGTCCCACACACATAAGTAAACACTGCTCACGCCACACATGTGAAATATCGCCATGAACAAGAGTGAGAGCAATCATTTTAGCTAAAGACCTCCTGTGTAACCTTAAACTGGTAACCTGTAAGGGCTTTTAAAGCATCACCTATGGAGATTTTTAGGTACTGTAGTTCAGCGCTGTTCCACAGGAGCACACAATTTTAAAAAGTGACATATTTGGTATAACTTGGCATAACATATTATATTTTCCCAAAAAATTGTTATATTGTGTTTGTGTGTACTAAAATTCCCATTTTTTTCCCTAAAAATTCGCATTTGAAAAACCACTGTGCAAATACCACGTGACATAAAAAAATATTCAACACCTGCCATTTTATTCTCTAGAGCTTCTGCTTAAAAATATATAGTGTTTTGAAGTTCTAAGTAATTGTCTACCAAAAAAATAATGATTTTTGTGTGGGAATCCTTGATGAAGGTTGTGTGAGCGTAGCCCCTCAGATCTGATTGACACATATAAAGAATCTTTTAGTTTTAAAAAATTATTTTTTATAGCTTAGAAATCCCATTGCAGTCAATGGTATATAAAAGAGAAGTAACGGGAGAGAAAGGAAAAGGAGCTAGCATTCAGTTCTATTGCACCATTGAAGGCATTTTCTAGTATTCCACTAGATTTGCTTGATCCTTGTTCATTACTTAAGCAGATTTGAGGGACTCTGTCTTTGAAATACAGTAAATATCAATATGTTTGGAAGGTTTTTCTAACTATCAAATGAGTAATTTAAACAGGGAAATTATTTGAAAATCCCAATACAGTTGTCAGGGGACAGCAAGAGCAATGAAAAAAGAGGGAAAGTTATATTTGCAGACTTTCTTGATACAACTAGATACATGTAAGAAACTAAAGTGCATTAAAAGTTTTTTTCAAATGCTCATCGGGTAGAGCAGAGAGCACATAGAGGGGCGTATAAACAAAATGCCTGGGTTGGCCAAAGGAAATAATGGACATGGCCAAACCGTTATAACTTATTCTTTCAATGCTAAAGGATTCTGAGCTTTGTGTTATTAATGCATGCAAGAATATCACACTAGTACGGACATGAATTTGCACAATATCCCATTACAAGACAGCAAATCTTGGATTTTATGAGTTGATACATCTCCAAATATTTTAAACAACAGTAGAAATTGTTCATATTTTTCTCAAGTAGTCTTGTTTCCACATCCCTGAAGCATTTCTCACCGTTGGAAGGTTCCTGTTTGGAATACATTCACAGTTTTCGAGAGAATGTTTTCTTTCCCTGAGAGAATATTTTCTCTGTAACATGTTCTCTTTTTTTCCCCCTCTGCTTAGTTATAATAGACACAAAAGGTTTATTGATGGAGAGGAAAAACAATTATCCAATATATTATCTCATAAACAATCAAGATTGGTTTTCATTTTCTGTGGTATGTCTAACCAGGTGCTTATCGCCAAGAGCCAAATTATTTGTGAGAACCAGTAAGCACCTCTGTTCTCAGCTTGATGCATTTAGATGACATTGTGGCAAATATCTATACTGGGTTATTTTATTGATGCCAATGGTGTTTGGTTTAACAGGATGTAAATACAAGGAACATTATTTTGCTAGTAAAATTACACAATATAATAATAAACATGGTATAACGCATGTGCTGTCTTTTATATAAGTCAGTGTCGGTATTACCTAATTTATATCAATCACAAGATGCCCACCTAGCTCCCACCCTTGGTACCACAGCTTTGTTTTACTGGAATATAAACTTACTTCAGACTTTTGTATAACAAGAACATGACCATCTTGCTAGAGATGTAATGCAAAACTCCAGTATATAAAATTAATATCAAATTAAAATATAAAATAAAAAAACAGGTTTTGCTGCAACAATCACCTTCAATCCTGAACTGTACTCCCCTTTAATCCAGAGTTGTTCTCCACGGTAGTTATTTTCTTATACAAGATGGCTTTATTCTTCAAGGTTGAATGACTGGCTGTATCATTCAACACGATGTGTACAGGCTGTGTAGGATCTGATCCCAGCTAGACAGTAAAAAAGAAGCAGCGCAGTAATGAGCTCATCTGTCTGCTTATTTTCCCTATCATTTCGCTAACTGTCAACATATAAACAGGTCATAGTGCTGCTTTGCCCTCAAATTCGGGTCCATATAGGTGCCCCTGATGACGTCGTAAAGACAAAACATGTGCACAAAGCTACATGTATAGAGGAGAGATACAACCTGACTTGAGATACTGCCAACCCCTGTAATACTTACCTGTATGCAGTTTTGTGTATTGCTGGACAGAGACAAGAGAGGAAGTGGCAGTTGGGTGCTTTTGTTGAGCTCTTTACGTTGGTTCTTAATAATAAATAATTTTATATTGTTTACACTATAAGCTCCTTTTAAGTTTTTTTGACTGCAATACTGCTGATGACATGATAACAGTAAAATCCAAAGCAATCGTCCGCAGCTGTTGATCCTATAGCCCGTGGCAACCTAAAGCTTCCATTGCTCCACCACTGGGGTTCTATTGTGAGTAGAGTACTGCTGATAGCATGATGACAGATTAATCTAAGGCAACCATCTGCAGTTGTTGATCCTATATTTTGTGGCAACTTAAAGCTCCTATTGCTCCAGTACTGGGGTCCTATTGTGAGGTTACGCCTTTGGGGACCGTTTGGTGAAGGTGTCACACGTACGTTTTGTATCACTTCATGGTGGAAGTTTTTCAATTTGATACACAGTGGGGTTTATTTACTAAAGCTGGAGAGCGCAAAATCAGGCTCACTTCTGCATAGAAACCAATCAGCTTCCAGGTTTTATTACCAAAGCTTAAAGTGACACTAAAGGTTTGTTTAAAAAAAAACATGTCTATACTTACCTGCTCTGTGTAATGGTTTTGCACAGAGCAGCCCCAATCCTCTTTTTTTCGGGTCCCCGCTGGCCTCTATGCAACATCTCCTTTAAGAACCAATGACATCTCCTTTAAGAACCAATGATCATACTGTTTTTGGTAAGCTATTAAACGATTAGTATATATTGTTTAGGTTTGTATAAAAACATTTCTAAATACTTTTACTGTCAAAATTCTATTTTAATATTCCTGAGTGTCCCGTAACTGCCCTGATGAAGCAGATGAGAACTGTGAAATGTGACGGCATTTTTCAGTAGGACTCTACAGCATTGATGCATTTATATGTGATTTTATGCAATTGACATGTAAATGTTTAATGTTCAGTTTTGGTGGCCATGTATTGGTTCACCATTGTTTAATGGTATATAATAAATATCTTATTTAAGTGTATTGTGTTTGAAGCAAGGTGCCTATTAAAGTCTCTTAATATTGGAGGTGATTTCCCTTCATCGTGCACATATGAACAGTGGAATTTTTGTATTTACGTGCATCTGTTTGTTAACGTAAATTAGATACAGTTTATGTTATTTATATATTTTATGTCATGTATTTCTGGTTTTGCACTAATCGATTTATTCAAAATCAGGTACTTACACTGCTTACATTAAACATACAGTACATTTGATGATCTAAAAATGAAACTGGAGCTGCATTAATTTGTGTTTTTATATCTGCCTAGAGGTCAGGTTTAATGTGGTCCCATGGACACTTATTACAAATAGTTAATCAGTGATGCCAAGCTTGCACCTATATTGGTATCTTGTATAGTACCACAGCAGCCCCAGAAAGCTTGGGGATCTGATATACAGATAGTGGAATATGAATGAATGAATCATAAGTCCCTAAATTTCTACAGTTATAATCAGCAAGTACCACCTAAGCTTTGGAATTTGCAAACTACTATGCCAAGGTGAGCATGCATGCACTTTTGAAGTGACTGCATAGTTTTTATTTTACTTCACCTATAGTCCTTAGTGCTAACTAAAACTAAACATTTTGAAAATTCACTTAGTTTTCCATTTCCACTCTTCTGTGGTAGGACATTCCACAACTAACTAATCTTAGAATACAAGAAAGATTATATCTGAATTAGGTCCCTTTATATCCCAAAAATGTATTTGTTTTTTCAGTTGCTGATTGGCATTGAAATGTGCTTCTTAGGCCTCATTTACAAGTATTCCCAAATCTATCTATGGATTTCTCTTTTGCCATGTATTTACTTTAATGCATAGGAGGCAATTCCATTAGCATGGTCTAGGGCAGGGGTATGCAACCTGCGGCTCTCTAGCTGTTGTGGAATTACATTTCCCATGAGGCATGGCAAAGATCACAAAACTGACAGTTACAGCTATGACTTGCAGAAGCATGATGGAACTTGTAGTCCTGAGGCTCTCAGGTTGCCTACCCCTGGTCTAGGGGTATAGTTTTACAAATGTGGAGGTTATATGGAAAACCCCTCTGAGAGAAAGGCAGTAGAATCAGGAGAGGAATCTCTCTCATTGTGGTTTAGGATGTCCATTGTGCATTGAAATACGTGGTTGCTTAGGAGGGTCTTTTCTGGTGCTGCACTGTTACATTGGATGAGAGAGCCAGGGTCACTAGATATAGCAGTGCTGTGAGAATCAGTGTTGAGCATAAGTTAAAAAGCCTCTGCATCCGCTGGGGATTTGAAGGAGAGTTGTTCACCATTGGGTGAGCGTAGATCTAAAATTGCTGGATAGGCTAAGATAAACCTGATGTTTTTGTGAAATAATGAGGGACAAACTTGCTGGAAGGGCTTCTATGGAATAATCCATGAAGAGCAAGAGTTTATGACCATTGAGTATTAAAAAACATAATGTGCGCTAGCACTGCAGAATGGCATATTTGTCAGTGCAGTTTAGGACTATCATTGGTTTTTGGCAATGCTCTATCCTCAGAAAAGGCACCTAAGCAATGGACCCTTTCAACCAAAAGAGAATGAAGACTAAGGGCTTCTGGTGTGCAGGAAGCACAGAAGTCCATAAGCGAACTTGATTTAGAGGACTCAGGGATACCAATCACCCTTTAATAACTGCTCCTCCATCGATTCTCCAGGTCTTCCACTTTTTCCAACAAAGATTGCTGGAGTTTAGAATAACGCAGTATAGTGTCACTGGCTTGCAGCAGCTCATCTTCAAAGATGGAGACTCTTTGTTCAGCTTCTAAAAGCCTTTGTGAATGCTCTCCCAGCTCTTGTTTTAGCTAAGCAATGCCAACCTGTACAGCCTTCTCCACTGCTGCAGTGATGGCAGGAGAGCAGGGAAGCCACACCCTGTGCAACCTTTTCATATGAGTAGTCATCTCCAGAGTAGGCAGATGCAGGAATGCTGGGGGAGGTAGCACTGTGTCCTGCAGATTCTGTAGGGTTGGATTGGTGGGATGGAGGTAGGGAGCGGGACCCGCTTTTTGCTAGGTAGCGCCACATAGCCGATCTGCAGTGCGGGACCAGGGACATCCAGTTGCAGACAGGCTGCATGCAGGTTTTGTATATCAGCTTCTATGAATTCAGTTGGAGCCTCCTAATGTCATATACAGTCCACTTAGTGTCAGAACCAGAAGCCGGGAAATAATTTTAAGCTGTTGTTTATCCAGCCTTTTTGCCAAGATATTTCTATTCTATTGAGTTTAATAAATCTACATCACTGTACTCCATCAGCAAAAATGGTATCTTTGTGAAGTTGGAGTGCTGAACTTTGTGGAGATGCCATAGGTGGTTTACAGTCCTAGAGGCTGCTCACCTACAACTGTTGGGTCTTGTTGGACCCCTAGAGGAGTTTGCTAACATCATGAAAGGATGGAAGCTCCCCACCAGCTTGTATAGTCCCTTAAAAGATTTTCATATTTATTGTGTATCAGCAAAAATGGTGACTTTTTTTGTTAACCCATCCACCCAAACATTGATAGAAAAACAGAAAATATGTGGGCCCAGTAACAATCCTAGGGATGAGAAAAATAGAGAGTTTTCATTTCCCTGAAATTGTGGCAAACATTTGGGTAATTTTGGAAAAAAACTCTATTTTGGTAAAGTGAATTATAGTCAAAAGGATGAATGAAATTACATTTTTTATGCCTTTTAAGAATTAAATTGGATTTAATTGACCCCTAAGGGTTACTAAAGCTCCCTTACCTATCTTGAATCTGTTATTGTATCCTGGCCTTTCACTAGTCTCATTATTTCATTTTTCACAGAAGGAAAGAAAACAGCCACAAAAAAAATTAAAGAAATTTAAGTAACATTACACAAATATTAAACAAATATACAAAAAAAGAATACAAACAGGGTTTGACATTTTTTTCCAAAGCAGCTCAATGGGTGCGATTGAGAGTTTCTACTTTAGTGAAACTTCACTGACAGCTGAAATCTGTAATTCGACAAAATCAATTTCATCACAATGACCCCACTCATC
Source organism: Staurois parvus (assembly GCF_062004578.1). Classification (NCBI taxonomy): domain Eukaryota; kingdom Metazoa; phylum Chordata; class Amphibia; order Anura; family Ranidae; genus Staurois; species Staurois parvus. Next base: position 516,749 of record NW_028318327.1, read on the forward strand.
CCTAGTGTCCCATTGACAATCACCCTTTGTCTTCTGAACTCTAAACAGCTCATCATTCATGTGGATTTTACTCTATTGCCTGTGTTCCTAACTTCTGTACCAGGCATATAAGAGGGATAGTGTCAAATGCTTTTGCAAAATCCAAATATGTGTTGGAAACAGCATTTCCAACATCCAAGTCTGAACTTAACTCTAAATTATGTCAGTTAAATATGACCTTTCTTTCATTCTGTGGGGTTTGTTTAATAAAACTGAAGAGTGCAATTATCAAGCTCACTTCTGCATAAAAACCAATCACCTTCCAGGTTTTATTGCAAAAGATTGATTGAACAAGCTGAGGTTAGAAGCTGATTGGCCAATGGCCACCATGCATAGGTGCATGGGATTCTGAGTGAACCAGCTTTAGTAAATCTTCCCCTGTGTTCTTACAATATTCTCTTCAATATTTTTGTATAGCGTGCCTTAGAATACCTTTAGATTAACACACACCAAACTTACTAGTCTAGAGTTTCCCCTTTTAACCTTTTTTAAATACTGGTACCACATGAGCTATATGCCATTCAAGTGGATCTGATTCAGTTAAAGCAGAATTCTGGGCTCATTTTTCTCTAGGGGTGATAAGTGCAAAGATATACTTACCTAATCCTCCAAGCGCAAGACTGGTCCCTAATGCTTGCGGTCTTGTGAATGGACCGTTCCTGACATCATCATGCCCATAGACTTGCTCTGGGCATGAGGACGGCAAGAACAGTCCACCCTGGATATGGGGGAGTGCCATTTTTGGGAGGTTCAAAGGACAGGGTATGTATAGCCTTTTAAATGGGCTCCCTGGACAAAATGGCCAGTTAACCCATGCAGTACGGGCACAGCTTTACTGCATGGAACAAACATTTTTTACATGGAGTTCCGCTTTAAAAGTTTACTTTAACCTCCCTGGAGGTATTCCCGAGTGTAGCTCGGGGTAAATTTTCAGCACCACAAGCGGTAACCCCGAGCTACACTCTGGAATACCATGCAGCGTTGCTCCGGGATCTCTTCTGCACTTACCTTGTCCTGCACTCCCGCGATGTCCCCCCTGCAGTGTCCCCGGCAATGTCCTCCGGCCGATGCCAGCATGTGTCTTCTGGGTTCCATTCCCTGCAACGTCAGGACGTACGGGGACAGAATGGCAGGAAATTTAAAAATGTGAAAAAGTGAAATTCACTAAATACACTAAAATCACATAGTAAAACATTACTGTATCAAACCATTTCACATACATTTTGTCCCTAGTGCTTTGTCCTGTGCCCTACCTGCATTTTGACTGTTCTTTCTGCCTTGAAACTGAGAAATGTCCATGGCGTGTAAAAAGCGTCCCTTTAGGTCAAAAGAGGTTTTAGACCAGCTAGAAAACTGATAGTAAATTAGAACCACTTGCAGAACTGAGTGATAATGATTCGTGGGGAAATTTGTCATCAGACACTGAAAACGATTTTGCGACTTTGCACAGTGATGTGCAAACTTGGCGCTATATTTAAAATGTCAGTGTTTTTGGTTTGATTATATTATTGAATTACATTTATTATTATTATTATTATATTATTATTATTTTTTATGATTTATTTATTAAATTATAATTTATGATTTTGTGTTTCAAATTTTAACATACCCAGGATGTTTACTAGACTCTTGTTTGTACAGATTTCAGCGAGTTATTCCTAAAAATTACAGGTCTACAATAAAAAAAATTTCCGTGCAAAAAAATGTACCGCTTTGAGCACAGAAATACTGACATAATTATACCGCTAGGGAGGCTACACAACAATATTAGTTGAATAATTTTACATAATTCCTTTATTGTATCTCTTCCTATGTTAGGCAAAATTCCTATATTAGGCAAATATTGTAGAATGGAGGCTGGCTATATTCTGTATATCCACCATTTTTTCTGGTATTGGAAACACCTTTGTGAAAAATATTTTTCAAATCTTAGCGTGTACTGTGTCTGCTAAAATATATTCTCTAATTTATTTTTTTAGAGGTCCTTTACTGTGCTATTAATTTAATTTATTGCCATTAACAGCTACCTCAATTTCTTACTTTCACTTTGTATTCCCTAAATGCATTTTAAATATCCTTTACCTTTAGAGAGTAAATAATTTCATTTTATTGTATATCTAAAAATGTTCTATTCAGCCATATTGGTTTTCATTGCTTAGCACACGTGGAGAATGTACCTATACTATTATTTATTAAAAACAATTTAAAGTCTCTAATTTAGAGTATCAGACAACACATTTTCCTTATAGAAGTGCTTTACCATGCTTTGCTTTACTTTTTCCCCTTTTAAAGCTTGTTTTCTCTTTTTTAATATATTATTGAATGTTAAATCAATGCTACATTATTGCAGTTATTGTTGCTCAATGGTTTCTGGACACCTACCTAGTCTATTAGTCTGAAAAATACACCCCGTAGTAATTCTGGCCGTGGCCATCTTGAATGAGGGCAGATGATTCTTGTAGCATTTATTTCCTGGAATTCATCTGTCCTTAGCTCGGGCATGCAGGCAGGAGGGTGTGCTTAGCTGAGAAAAACCCTCCCCCCCTCCTGAAGACTCCTGGGATGTATGGCATCATTTGCCTAGACCTGGAAACCTAGAAGTAACTGAAAGAATGTAAAAAAAAGTTTAAAATAAGTAAATATAGAGTACATTCCTGTCTATTTACTAATGCTAGCAGTATAAGGATTACAAATAGTCCATGTTGATTTACATGTTGAGTGAAAATCCGCTTTTACAGACCGGTAACACTTTTTGAGTGCATGTACAGCTAGCTGTTAGTGAATGGCATTTTACTAAAGTAAACCTGGGGTTGAATAATGACTCATATGAAGTCATTACAGAATCTCAATACTCAGAAACTCCAGCCTTCTAAGTCTCTTTTGGAGTTTTTATTGAATCCATGTGTATGAGCGAAGGCGTGCAAATCATTCCTTACATGTCAATGTAAGACTTCTACATATCATATCATATAAAATTAAAAACAAGATGTGTACAATCTTAGGTGTATGAAATGCAATAAATAAGCATGAAATACTCTGCAAATAATCAAAAGCACATGAAGAACAAGATTTGCACGGATATTATGAGAGTTTGGCTTCACGCCTTTTTTTAAGATAGGTTAATGTTAGTAGATAACTTTGCATATAATTCGTTGGTTGAGATTCTGGGGCTTGAATTTTTTCAATCACTGAAAATTCCTGGGCTTCTTTTAGAGAGTGGAAGCTTTTTAAATCGGCAGGGTGCATTCCCAGACTGGTAAATACATATCCTTCTTGTCATGGAATGGCAGAGAATTAGTTTTGATGTCATTCTTGACCTCTTGTCAGATTGTGTGCTTGTACACTGATCAACCATAACTTTATGACCACCCACCTAATACGGAGTAGATCCCCTTTTGCCACCAGAACAGCCCTGATCTATCGAGGCATGGATGCCAGTTGACCTCCGAAGGTATGCTGTGGTATCTGGCACCAAGCTGTCAACACCAGATCCTTTAAGCCCTGTAACTTGTGAGATGGGACCTGCATGGATTAGACTTGTTTTTCCAGCACATCCTACAGATGCTCAATGGATTGAAATCTGGAGAATTTGGAAGCCAAGTCCACACTTTGAACTCATTGTTGTATTCCTCAAACCATTCTTGAACCATTTTTGCAGTGTGGCAGGATGCATTATCCTGCTAAAAGAGGCCACTGCCATCAGGGAATACTGCTTCCATGAAGGTGTGTATTTGGTCATCACAATGTTTAGATAGGTGGCACATGTCAAACTAACATTCCCATGAATGGCAGGACCCAAGGTTTCCCAGCAGAACATTGCCCATAACATCACACTGCCTCTTCCAGCTTGCCTTCATCCCATAGAGCATTCTTCTGTCATTTCTTCCCCAGGTAAGTGACGTACACACACCCAACCATCCACATGATGTAAAAGAAAATATGATTCATCAGAACATGCCACATCCTTCCATTGCTCTTTGGTCCAGTTCTGATGCTCATGTGCCTATTGTAGGCAAGTATGGGAACCCTGACTGATCTGCAGCTAGGCAGCCCCATACACAACAAATTGTGATGCCCATTTTTCCAGCTTTCAACACATCAATTTCAGGAACAACATATTTACTTGCTTCCGAATATACAGTGTCCAATCGACATCAAGATGTCATTGTAACAATATAATCATTGTTATTCATTTAACCTGTCAGTGGGCATAAAGTTATGGCTGATCAGTGTATATAAACAACATTTGAATTTTTACTTTTACAGTACGAAACATATTAAATCCATCTCGATCCAGCAATGTGCATGAGACCAGTGCCTCTCCAAGGTCTCTCTCTCCTCATTGACTCACACAGCAGCGGGAGCCATTGACTCTTGCTGCTATCAATCACAGGCGAGGGACCCAAAAAGAAGAGGATTGGTGCTGCTCTGTGAAAAAACATTGCACAGATCAGGAAAGTATAACATAGCTGTCCTTTTTTTTAAATTACAAACTTTAGAATCCCTTTAAATGTGAAGACCATTTTTAAAACCTCTATCAGACCACTGACACTTTGCAAACTGATGGTATGCAGGCTCAGGGCAGGTTTCCCCATCATGTTTACTTGATACAGCCAATGGGGCAGATTTACTAAAACTGGTGCACTCAGAATTTGGTGTGGCTGTGCGTGGCAGCCAATCAGCTTCCTACTTCAGCTTGTTAAATTAAGCTTTGGCAATAAAAGCTGATTGGTTTCTATGCAGAGCTGCACTAGATTTTGCACTCTCCATTTTTTTTATTGATTCTATTGTGCTTTTATACAAAAATACAAAAGTAAACCCAAGTGAAAAAGGTCACAACCAGCCACAATTGTGGTCACATAAGACCTTCAATAACAAACCCTATACAAACTTTGTTTTTATATCTTCCTACATTGCAGATGTAAGTAGAACAATTTTGTTAGCTGTAGAAAAGCTTAAAAAGGTGACCTCAAGATTTAACATTCCCATCATAAAATATAAATATTCGAATGGAGCAACACTGGAATTTTGACTGCAATCAAACTTATATCAGTAAATGAATTGAAGATTTTTAGCCCTTGAATAGGAGCCATACGTTTATATGATGTTGCTATCAAGAAAAGAATAGATTTTCATGTGGGAGATTATTTGTTGCTTATAAAAGCAAGATAGTCCTTTCCTGTGTTACAGAGCGATGGCCCGGGTCCAGCAGATCACAGCAATACAGCTTTCAGTGTGATCCGCCGCCAAGCACAGCAAAATAAGGGGAGCATCTCTGCTGATCAGCAAAACACAGAGTCTCCTAGCCAGCAGGGATATGTCACGGCTTCAGGCGGAATCCACTATCTTTATTTTATTGCATTGACCACATTCTGAGATGCTGAGGGTCAGTGTAAGGTCACAAAAGAAGAAAAAAAAACAACTAAGAAATACTTTGCTGCATAGATTATAATATTATTCCTGTTCATGAGCAATTTTTTGGTTTTGAAGAGTTGTAGTCTTTAAATTATTAATAAGGGGGATTACAAAGAAGTTTTGCTCTCATTATAAGTGTTAATTGATTATATCTTCATATGGATTTTGTCCAAACAAGGCATAGCTCCATAATTATTTTTATATAAATGACAATATTTTTTTTTAACTGTATCTGCATTTTTAAGCATTAGGATTGTTTGAGAAAACATAGGAGCAATATTAAAGTATATGGTAACCCCACCCCACAGTATAGGTTTTAATGTGTTAATGTAATTTCAAAAGTAATTTTCAATCTTTTTAAACTTACGGCTTTCAATAAAATAATAGTTGATGATCAAGCCATCAATGTCCACAGAAAAACTTTGTGCAACTATTTAATAGGACTTTTAGGGAGCCAGTGATACCAAACACTCAAAATATACTTTATTGCAACATGTATCATATAATAAAATCTGTCTTGATTAAAAACCTGGGTGATGATCACCCTATAACACATCTTAAACAAGTTGTTTGTATTGAATTATATCATTTTGACATGGCAAGTGGAAACATTTTCCATAGACAAAGATAGCAGAGGCTGATAAGTAGTTTCTTAAATGCATTTCACCATGAGCTTCATCAGGAAGATGAACTACATAATATAGACGTGTTGAGCCCATGCAGGGAGAACCAAGAGGCATCAATGATCACAAAGCAAAGTCAATCATCTCCAATACCCAATAGGGGCCAGTAATGGACAGAAGGAGGAGATAATAGGAGTAATAAACCCACTTTCAAAAAACAATATGGGTATGAGCAGGGAGGAGACATGGAAAACATTACAGAGCAAGACACCCACAGAGTCAACAATAATTATGTGACTATGGAAGGATGACTGGTGAGACTGGCAGTAAAGGAATGAAGCAACCATGTTGGTCTGATCATCTTAGGGAAATGTCTTGGATTGCTGTGATGGTGTTCTTGCATGTAGCCGCATCCATTGATTTCAACCTGTGCCGTTAATGTCCTTGTTCAGGCACCTCCTGTTTTAGGGAAACAATACTCAGTTACTTGCATTGTCACCCAGTCATATCATCAAGAAACCCTTAATGAGAAATGCCATGCAGCCATTGCTGGAGTGCATGCACATGGAAAAGTAGTTGCAAAGAAATCAGCAGCTCTAAAATGCAATGAAGGATGAAAAAAAAGGTAAAACACGTATTTTATTTAAAAATGACCATTGATTATGTGCCAATTGGATAGGCTTACATATATATAAAGTTCCATTTACTTGCTTTACTGTGATTTTGCAGCCTGTTGTCCACTCTTCTCTAGGTGAATGCTTACAAAGTGTTATCTGAAGGTGAACTTTAATTTGTTAGTCAAGTCTATCTAAGTCAGCTAGCATAACACTACCCTCCCCTCCCCAGACTGATGCTGATGTCTGAAGATGTCTGCTTTATTATTATTATTGTTATTATTATTATTCAGGATTTATATAGCGCCAACAGTTTGCTCAGTGCTTTACAATATAACAGGAGACAATACAGCAACAATAGTGTTCAATACAAGAGGGTTAGGAGGGCCCTGCTCCTTTGAGCTTACAATCTAAGAGATTTTTACTACTTCATCCTAAAACAGGAAATGGGTTAATGACAGGATCACCAGGTGAAATAAAGAAAAAGAAACGTATGTAGCCACTACATCTAAGAAATGGTAAGCTGCAATATATTACATTTTTGTTTTTGGGTCTAATACTGCTTTTATATACTAAGCTATGTGAAAATTGACTTTGTAAAGCTAAAGTTCACTCAGCTAAGTGAATAAGGTGAAATTGTACTGATTTCAATCATCCAGTTATGTGCAAGCAATAATCTTTTTCTTTTTTTTTTTAATTTTTCTTACACATGGTTGGGTATTCTTTGTAAATGATTCTTTTCTTTGTTTTAACCCATTAAGATAAGTGCAATATCACTTTGAAAGTGAATATGCTCTATTCCTTCAGTACATCAACCCCGCTAAATTTAATTTAAAGTTGAACTTAACTTGCTGTGAATATAGGGAACATTTAGAAGTATTGATTGTTTAATGCTTGTACCTAAGCAGTACCCTGAAAAGGTATCTTTTATCTGGAATTCCTTCTGGAAAATTGGAATTTGCTTCCTGGAATGTGCCTAGGAACTTTTGTATCTGCAGTGGCATAGATGTACATCAGCAGTATGATATCTAAGGCACTGCTGCCTCTAATTGCTAGTCTCTGGAGATTTGGAGTGAGATTTGTTGATGTCAATAATGTTTTCCTTGCTGGAGGCTCTGTCATTGGGAAGCAAGGCCCTACCTCTATCACGATGGGGGAAGTCAGTAATGGGGAATAGATGAACTGTAGGGTGACCACAGGCAATACTGAGACTAGTTCTTTGTCCTTTATCTGCTTTTTTAAGCACAGCTTTTAGAGTTCAGTTTCCATTTAATATTAATAACAATAACCGGTGGCTGTGGGGGTCCCAATCCCATGGGCCTCTTCAAAAATTATGTGGCTCTAATATACTTTACAAGTCATTGACTTAGAGAAGTCTACTGTACAGAGGTCAGGGCATCAGTATTACAATCAGACCACCAGCATTTTCAGAAGATATCAGCAATTGCCTGCATAATCCATTCAGCACAGGTTCACTTTAATCCCAAAAACACAACTCTTATGTCTGGCAAAAAGCCATGTTTGTTTAATGCTTGTACCTAAGCAGTACCCTGAAAAGGTACCATTTGTCTGGAATTCCTTCTGGAAAATTGGGGTTTGCTTCCTGGAATGTGCCTAGGCTCTTTTGTACCTACAGTGGCATAGATATACATCAGCAGTATGATATCAATCAAAGGCACTGCTGCCTCTAATTGCTAGTCTCTGGAGATTTAGAGTGAGATTTGTTGATGTCAATACTGTGCTACTCAATGTTCACCTTGCTGGAGGCTCTGTCATCAGGAGGCAAAGCCCTACCCCTATCAAGATGGCCACCTCCACATAGAGACACAGTGCAGAACAAGGCATGGTAAGTCAGTAATGGGGAATGAATGAACTGCAGGGTGACCACAGGCCATACTGGTGACTAGTCCTTTGCCCTGTATCTGCTTTTTTTTTAAAGCGGAGCTCCACCCAAAAGGGGAAATTCCGCTTTAATGCTCTGTTCCCTGCTCCCCATTAAGGATTGGCACCTTTGGGGAGCGGATACCCGAATTTGACAGGTACCCGCTCCCACTTCCGCTGCGATCGATAGCAGAAGTTGTCCTCCCTCCCTTCCCGAACTCTTCTGGGACACGGGACAGGTCCCAGAAGACTTCGGGACCATTCACAAAGCACAGCACTTCTTGTGCATGCGCAGTGGTTACCCGGCTGTGAAGCCACAAGCTGTCACAGTCAAGTGGCCACACTAAAGATGCCGGCACCAGGGAGAGAAGATGGCCAGTGAAACCAGCGGTGGTGAGGACACCACTGGACCAAGGCACAGGTAAGTGTCTGCATTTTAAAAGTCAGCAGCTATAGTTTTTGTTTTTTTCAGCTGGAACTCCGCTTTAAGCACAGCTTTCAGAGTTCAGTTTCCCTTTAATAGTAGTAACAATAGCCAGTTGTTGTGGGGATCTCAACCCCATGGGCCACTTCAACAATTGTGTGGCTCTAATATACTTTACAAGTAATTGATTTAGAGAAGTGTACTGTAAAGAGGTCAGGGTATCAATATTACAGTCAGATCACTAGCATTTTCACAAGATATCAGCAATGGCCTGCATATTCCTTTCAGCACAGGTTCACTTTAATCCAAAAAAAACAACTCTTATGTCTGGAAAAAAGCCACGTTTGTTTAATGCATTCCTCCTCATGATAAGTGGTGAAGACATTTATTTGTTGACCTTTACAGAATCTAAACAATAAGCTTTCACACTGATCCTATGAAAGGGAAGGCCTGCCTTCTCCACACAACACAAACTAGAAGCAATTTTTTACATTCGCTTTGTCGACTCAAGTTTCACGTTTTACATTGCAAGATTTTACAGCAGCATTTTTACTTCCAAATATTTGCTAATGAAGAATACTTGTGGGCTGCGCACAGGATGAAATAAAATTTTATCAGTGCAGTTCTGAGTTAGTGTAAGGTCATGAATTCTGGCAAAAAAAACTGAAGTTGAAAAGTTAAAACTGAAGTTAAAAAAAAACTACTGGTATTTTCAACATGTACTGTATATATAATTTTTAATTTCGGTACATTATTAAAGCACGCTCCAAGGAGCAGGGCCCTCGAACCCCTCGTGTACTGAATCGTATTGTTACTGTACTGTCTCGTGTACTGTCTCCCATTATAATGTACAGCGCTGAGAAAACTATTGGCGCTATATAAATCCTGTATAGTAATAATAATAAAGCAGAACTCCAGTCAAAAAAAATTTTCATCATGGAGTGGGGCTATGCCCTCACTTCATGGATCAGCTGCTCATTTTTTCTAGGGGTGAGCACAAAGCTCATACTCACCTGACCAAATCCATTTTTGGAGTTTTGCTTGCAATTTGTCAGATTGAAATTTTAGTTTTTCCACTTTTTTGTGTTTTACCAATATAAGCAAAAGAAATAAACTTGAGAATGATTAACCATTTGTAATTGTAATAATTTTCTGGGTGAAGTGGTGCATTATATGACAGAAATGCGGGGGTGCCAATTTTTTTAGATTTGCTGTATCTCCGCTGTTCTCTCCCCTAGAGCAAAATGAGCAGTTAACCCGTGCAGTGAAGGCACAGCCCCACATCATGAGAAAAAAAAATGTTTGCCCAGAATTCTTCTTTAAAGCCAGGCTATTTTTTTTTTTAGATGGTCCCCTTGCTGGCTCCAATAATCATCTTCAATCTGCAAGTGCTGTCCCTCGCAGTACTTTGTTTCTGCCACAAGATGTCCTCTGCCTCCCTGGTTGAATAACATCCAGCATGATTCAATCCAGAAGCCTGAGGACATACTGTGAGTGCAGGGTGTTATGGTTCAGCCCTCCATACAGGGAGTGACATTGGCATCATCATGTCAGCTGCTTTAGCAAGCACTGCCCAGCCCTGGAGAAGATCCAAAGAGGACCCTGCACATCACATGACCAGCTCAGAGATTTTTCGAAAAAGTTAAGAATATAAGAAAAAGGCATAGCATACTGTTTGGGGATCCACCATGGAGTTGAGCCCAGAGTTAGACTTTAATTAATTTCAAGGAGTTTTTCGCCATTAACAAAGAAGGGGATAACCCCTTAAAGAGGACCTCCAGTTGTTTTTCCTTTTCTTCATTAGTGAAGAGCATCCCCTCTTCATTTTCATATTCTTTCACCAGTGCTTCTGCTTCTGCTCACTGCAGTGATCCAAATGAGATGCATCACGCTTCCAGCTATGTGATTCAGCCACTCCCTGTAAAGTAGGGTTGTCCTGGATATGCCTCCATGATGTGTAAGATCAAAACACAAGGTGTTCTTCAAGCAAATAATTCATCCCTTTGCTATCTTCAAACACATAATACCTACTGGAACACGTGGTGGGTTGGAGGTAGAAGCATGCACAGATCTCAGTTCAGGGAGATGCAAGCCATTACTCCTCATCCACAGCACCATTATCGTGAATGAAGGATTTAAGATGGGATGGTCAGATGAAGAAACAGCATATTTTTGGGGCTTTGTTGGCAAGATGAGTTTCAGGCTTGCTTCTACTATAGGTTCAAAGCAAATTTTTCAGGTTTAAATTTGCAGACTGGGCAAAAGTATGGGTAGATTTGCTCTGGAGAAATTTTAATACCATAATGCACTGCATGACCTTTGAACTATAGCTAGCAATATTAGATGAGCCAATAAGGGGACATTTGGATAAGTCAGCTCCTTCATTATAGAAGTGGGGCAAACAGCAGCGATAGTAGGAACAAGAGAGAGATTAGGACAGTCAGCTGTAGCTTCTGTCCTATCCATAGATCTATTTTTTGCACAACGTCCATTTAAAGAAAACTAGGCTTTTGTTTCTGGGGTGGAATTTTGTGATTTTCCTTTCTTATGTGGGCTTTTTACATCTGTTTTATGTTGATAAGGCTTTTTTTTTATTTGAAATGTTCATAGTGGAGAATTTACTTGTTACTGACTATCTATTCTTGGAGCTGCTTTTTGTTTGCAGCACACCGCGGCATCATTTGAAAAAACATAAAACTAAGTGAATCACCTAAACTACTATGTCACTGTACCCTCCTCCCCATCATCCATATAGTATAGTTAAAAGTTAGGCATACACCAGTTAGGCCTAGTATCTGTCATTACTATTATCTGTCATTAAAACGGTCCTTCTGGTGGCCAATTTTCCAGGGCTGTATTATGTGCAGTCACTTTTAAAAAAAAATGAAAGCCTGATAGAAGTGGGCCAGTGACAGAACACCGTGGGGTCGATTTACTAAAGGCAAATAGACTGTGCACTTTGCAAAGTGCAATTGTATTCTGCAAGTGCAGTTGCTCTAGAGCTTAGTAAATGAGTTAAAGCTTCCCTTTGCCAAGAATACCCAGTCACATGCAAGGAAAATAAAAAAACTTTGCATATTCTTTGCATATGATTGAATGATGGAAGTCAGCAGAGCTTCTGCTCATTAATTAAGCTCTGGAGTAACTGCACTTGCAGAGTGCAACTGCACTTTGCAAAGTGCACAGTCTAATTGCCTTTAGTAAATCAACCTCTTTGTCGTCAGTGAGAACAGGCATAACCTCAGTCAGCTACTGGCCAATTTTTATCTGCTGCTCTAAAAAGGCTTGTTAGCGCTTGCTGAAAATGCATGTGTCACTGCTAAAACAACATAAATACAATATACCTACTATATGTTCACACCCCTAATACATACATACAAATGTGCAAAATGAATCTATAATAAAACTTGCAATAAAATGAATTTTATTTTTAACTAACCTCATTCCTGCAGCTCACCTTGCACAGCTACAGATCAGCTAGTATAGGAAGCTGGCTTGTTCTGTGTCCAGAGGTACCCTCTGTCTGAAGTCATTTGCCCAGGCAATACATTGGACACCACTTACCAGCAGGAATGCATATAGATATAGTATTGATATTGAAAGCAAGTGTTGGCAACATTGTGGACTTGTTTTTATTTGCGGTTGAGCCCACATTTGTACCACTCCCCAGCCTCTTCCCCTTAAGCTGCTAAGGCAGTGGCCAGGGGTGTACTCATGCCACAGGCGCAATGCTTTGCTTTGCTGCCATTGCAGGAAGTAAACCTCCTTGTAGGTTTGAGTGTGACTTATTCATGTTTGAGTTTTTGGATGCGATCCTAGTGTAATCGTGTATTGACATCTGCATTGTATATGATCAATGGAGCGGTTGGTAAGGTGGATGAGTCTGGCTGCCGTTTTCAGGATCGACTGAAGCGGGGATAGCCTGTGGCGAGACAGGCCAGTGAGGAGGGAGTTGCAGTAATCGAGTCGTGATATGAAGAGGGCGTGGATGAGCTGTTTAGTGGTTTCTGGGGTTAGGAATGTGCAGATTTTGGCGATGTTGCGGAGGTGGAGTCTGCATGAGTTTGTTAGTGATTGGACTTGGGGCTGAAAGGATAGGTTGGAGTCCAGAATGACACCAAGTACTCTGGCCTGCGGGGCGGGCCTGATAGTGGCATTATTGGACGTGATGGAGAAGTCATTGGGGGGTGGTGTGCGGGCTGGGGGGGAAGACTAGGAGCTTGGTTTTGGAGAGGTTCAGTTTAAGGAAGTGGAGCTACATCCAGTATGATATGTCGTTTAGTAGGTTTGTGATTCGGGCGGAGACAGAGAGAGTGAGGCGGGGGGTAGAGAGATAGATTTGTGTGTCGTCGGCATAGAGGTGGTAGTTGAAGCCGTGAGAGTGTATGAGTTGGCCAAGGGAGGAAGTGTAGACGGAGAAGAGAAGGGGCCCGAGGACGGAGCCTTGAGGGACCCCAACAGAGAGGGGGAGCGAGGGGGGAGGTGGTAGCATTATAGGTAACGCTGATGGAGCGTTGTGATAGGTAGGACGAGAGCCAGGAGAGAGCAGATTCTCTGAGGCCGAGGGAGTGTAGTTTTTTGAGGAGAAGGGGAGGTCGAGGAGTAGGAGCACTGAATAGTGGCCATTAGCTTTGGCGGTTAGAAGGTCATTGGAGAGTTTGAGTAAGGCAGTTTCGGTGGAGTTGTAGGGGATGGAAGCCGGACTGTAGGGGATTGAGGAGGTTGTTGTCATTGAGGTGAGAGCTTAGGCGATTGTAGACTAGGAGGAGGAGTTTGGATGAGAATGGGAGCAGGGAGATGGGTCTGAGGTTGTTCGGGTCGTTGGGGTCCAGGGAGGGCTTTTTAAGTATGGGAGTGATGTGCACGTGCTTCAGAGGGGAGGGGAATGCGCCGGAAGAGAGGGAGAGATTAAAGATGTGGATGAGGGAGCGTAGGATGGAGGGGGAGGGAGGTCGTAGGAGTTGTGAGGGGATAGGGTCAAGGTGCCAGGTGGTGAGGCGGGCGTCAGAAAAGACCTTGGTGACCTCCTCTATGGTAGTAAGGTCTAAGGTGTGGAGTGTGGAGGGGGCTTCAGCGTGAGGAATGTTAGGTGGGGTGGAGGTCAGAGCAGTGGTGAGGCCGAGAGAGAGGGGTGATGAGGGGGTAGCTGTGTGAGAGGGGACGGGTTTGGAGGGAGTTTGAGGAGCGACGATGTCCTTGCGAATTGTGTCAATCTTGTTTTTAAAGTGATTGGCAATCTAAAGGGCGGTGAGTGAGGTGCTGGGTGGAGGTGGGGGTGGAGAGAGTAGAGAGTTGGAGAAAGGTGGAGAAAAGTCAGCGAGGATTGGAGGAGAGGGTGTTGATGAGGGTCAGGAAGTAGGCTTGTTTGGCAGCGTGGAGGGCGGAGGTGTATGTGTGGAAGGCGGATTTATATTTATCTTCTGACTTATTCATGTTAATCACGTGCAATGCAATAGATGTAAAGTTGATATAATCTCAATATCTAAAACTGCACAAAAACTAATACGTTAATATACTTTTAAATATTCTTTTAACTCCTTTAAATCTACAGTGCTCATTATAATACAGAAAATGTATATTATCAGGGGTGTATTTACCACAAGGCATTTGCCTAGGGCAGCATTTTTCAGGGGGGCAGCAGCATGTTTCAGGGGGGAAGCACCACCCCTTGAAAGAAGGGATAGAAGAAGGGACACAAGCAGCACGGGGACCAGGTGGGATCTGAGAGAGGCTGGGAGTTGCTTGATGGTATATGCAGAGCCTGACTCTTGTTCCTGGGGATTTCCAGAGCTGTGAAGGTGAGTGTCTTATCTCTTCCCAGGGCGGGGGGTTGCCAGTGTATGGGGGGCGGTGGTAGTGGAAGGCTGGGTGGGGGTGGGGGGCTGCGGTGTTGTTGGTCAATGTCAGGATCTCTTCATGGGGGAGGGAGGTGTTGGTCGGTGTCAGGGTCTCTCCATGGGGGGAGCCAATTTTTGTGTTGCCTAGGGCAGCATGAAACCTAAATACACCACTGTATATTATATAGGGAGTGCTTGTTAGAGCCCAACCTCTGTAGCTGTAGAATAAAGGTGCCAGATGGATATCAGGGATGGATGGGAGCAGTAATACTGAGGCAGCTCTTCTTAGAGTGGAAGCAAGGCTCTAATGCATAAACATGAAAAAAGAGTGGAAGGCACCTCTAAGTGCAGTATAGACAATTTATTAGTGAACAATAGATAAATTGCACTTACAAGATAAATAGCTAAACATCCTAGGTCTTACTACCTGATCCTATAGACAGAGCTGCTGCTGGACGGCTGGATGTCTCACCTGGATCTTAATACACCACATGAGAGTCTTTTAACTATTTATCTTGTAAGTGCAATTTATCTATTGTTCACTAATAAATTGTCTATACTGCACTTAGAGGCGTCTTCCTCTCTTTTTCATGTTTCCTCATTATAATACAACCTGGTGATCCTGCCTTGAAGATCCTCGATAAGGCACTTTCTGTTGTAGGGTAACAATTCACTGTCCCAAACTTTTTATTGTACTTCTCCCAGGTCACACTGTTACATGGGCTTCTTATGGAGAATGCAACTGGCCTTTTCAACACATATTACACAGGCATGGCTCACTATTGTCACTAGGGTTGCACTGATACCAATACTGATATTGGTACTAGGGGCGGACTGACAACTCATGGGGCCCCCGGGCAATAGGGGATCATGGGGCCCCTGTGTCCTTGCCCAAACTAAAAAAAGCCTATAAAAAAGGTACCAGGGGCATCTCGTGGGGCCCCCTACTGACCCCGGGCCCTCGGGCAGTGCCCGAGTTAACAAATGGCCAGTCCGCCCCTGATTGGTACTGATACTAAGCATTCGCACGTGTATCAATACTCGTGCAAATGCACTGATACTAAAAACGGATACCTGCAGACCTATTTCTTTCAGCTGTCAGTGGGATTCCCCCACTGATAGCTGAACTGTAAACAAAAGAATGTTGGCAATTATTGGTTGTTAGGGAGCGTGGCCCCTGCGTCCTTACTACTGATGACTCATCCCTCTCTCGGGATAATGCAAACAACAAGCCCAAACACAACTGTCCAACACTGTTACCCGCCCGCTCACAATCCCTCCCACACAAGCTACCTTTCCCCATTACATTTTACAACCTTCAATCCACAACTGTAAAACATTCCACCGGCCAACCTGTCATTATCCCACTCTCCTGTCAGCTATCACTACCATCTATCCTATCCCTAGTTCAGTCCCATTCTCCCTTCCTTTGCTACCCCACTGTAGAGTTTAAAGGTCCCCTACTGCCAACTAGCAACTTTCCAACCTTTTAACCCCCCCCCCTCACCCCCCGCCAGCAATCACATTAGCTTCCAGCCCTGTCTACTCATTCCACCCCATCCCTCAACCACTCATCCTAACCATCCCACCCCTGCACCCCTATCCCACCCACCCCAACCATAACCTGATTTCCCCACCCTTTAGCCAACTCCTTTTCCACTTACCACTTTTCCGCTTGCAAGGCAATAGGTATCGGTAATTGGTATTGCCAAGTACTTTAAAAAACTTGTACACTGTGTTAAAAAAAATGGTACTGGTGCATCCCTAGTTGTCTCCATCATGAAACCCTGAAAAATGCCACACAACCATTGCCAAAGCAAGTGCATGTAAACATGACATGCTTGCAAAGAAGATGCAGAACATCAGTAGCACTAAGATGCAATAAAAGGTGAAAAATTATATTTTAAAAAGGCAATTGTTTAATATACACAGCTCTTTATCTACTTTAATACATCTTTCTGACAAAATCAGATGTATAATGACTCATTTTGGGTTTAGACACCTATTAAGCATTCAGAACACCAGTCTGCAACAGGTCTTATGGAAATTTTCAAAGGGACCATGTATAAGTTCAAATTTCCACATTCACCAGGTATTAGCAATCTTCTCAAAGCTCGGCTGTATGTCCTTAATGGAGCACTGGAAAATATGGCTGATAATTACACTTCAGCTACTCCTCAGGGTCCTTGTGGCTGTTTTAATCCTCTTGAATCAATTACAGTTTACATTCTAATAACAGTATGTAGACTGTAAGTAAAACTGTAAGACATTGTAGAATGAAATAAAAAATATAGTTGCGGAGCAGACGGACATGTCTTACACATGTCCCTTTAAATGAAAATAAACATTTTTATAATATTGATTTACTAGATAAAGTGAGAACGCGGATTAAGAAAAACATATTTAATAAAAATAAAAGGGAAAGAAAAACGTCTAATCATATAATTATATTTTTATTGCAAAATTTAATAATGCTTGTCTTTAGATAAACGTAAAGATACTTAGGGGATCTTTTACTGCGATATTTTACAACTATAACTAAAAATATTATTCTCTTGATGGGGTGATATAGCAGTAGATGTAATCCTAAATATTGCAAAATATATTTAACTCTAAAGCTGTTTTTTAGTAATAAAAAAACATTTTAGGTTTTGATTGTGTTGTGATGAGAGAGAAGTCATTTTATGGTGTTTCAGTTCTCAGGTTATTTACCATAGATAATAGATAAAGGCTAACTAGCCAAGTGGTACAGACATTTAGTAGTAGAAATAAGTGAACGTCTTACAAGCTTGATCAGTTATTGTGCGGCTGAACTTTTTAAAAATTTGTGAAAAATTCTGCATTTTCAAACTGAAAGTATTGCTTGAACTCAACTGGCATGTGTGTGTTTTTTTTTTAGTTCAATCTATGTTTATTGAAATTGGAATTTCAGGTAAAAAAATACAAATCATGAATGCATGATACAAAGGCATACAGTGAGATTGGGACAGGTGCCTTTTTTATCCGCCTAACTATGGAAGTCTTATCAGAAATATGAGCCACTTAGCGTCAGCTGCCCAGCAGCACTCCTTGCACTTCCATCTGTGCCCTTTCTGTTCCTACAGGTGGGAAATGAGAGACATCCTTGTAGCTAGGCAAGTAATCCCTTGTAATAGAAATTACTTTGGAAAATAGTGGTTATTACAACAAGAAAAAATGTGTCTGGGTCTAATCGTGTACAAAATTATTTATTACATATATAAAATAGTTATTAGACAAAAATTACCACTATGTCAAAGTTAGATCACCCAACAAAATAGGAAAACACAATATTAGAAAGATGCACAAAACAACATGCATTGCAGATAAACAGACAAAAAAACTAAAATTGTCCAGACGCCAAGTATCAAAACACATCAGGATATACCACAGCAAAATGCCGCAATGGTGAAATTTAACAGTATCTAATGATTATAGTATTATCAGCTGTGTGTGGATCCCTTGGGAGCTAGAGCTATCCACAAGGATAACCCTAGCATAAGGGATAATACCATTGTTATTAGATGATTGCTACCTGCTCTGACATCACTCTCTTTCTTCAACATATCATGCCATTTTAACATTCCTGGTGATTTGACAACAATCCACAACTTTAGCCATGCATATTGAGGAAACACCTATGCAGGTTTCCTGACATCAAAAATGAGGTTATGTAACTAGAACAGGATGGCACCAAAACTTTCACACCTTCTATCTTGATCTTGTACAATCAAAATTTCCACATTCCATAGTTATTGGATTAAGGTGTAACTAAAAATGCTGGGGTATTGTCCTGATGCTCTAGGAATGGAAAAAGTGGCTTGGTAAGCTAAAAAACATCTTAAACATTGCAGAATATGTTCAGTTGAAAGTGACTAACTCACTAAACCTACTACTAGATATGCCTACTCTGACCTTTGCCTAGATAAGGACTACTATTGAACACTGCCTGATATGACCCTGCCTGGACAACAAAATACACTACTGTCTGTTGCCACCTCAAACTACTGCTGGCTCGTGTCCAGCCAGCCAGTTGTCCTGGATGCATCAGCACTCAGCACCTGTCTTTTACACCACTACCTCTAAGCCACCTGACCAGGGGCAGACTGACAACTCATGGGGCCCCCAGGCAATAGGGTATCATGGGGACCCTGTGTCCTTGCCCAAACTCAAAAAAGCCTATGAAAAAGGTACCAGGGGCATCTCATGGGGCCCCCTACTGACCCCGGGCCCTCAGGCAGTGCCCGAGTTTCCAAATGGTCAGTCTGCCCCTGCATCTGACACAATATGTGTACTATCTCTTTGAGGGTTACTGATGAGCATCCCAGTTTTGCAAATCTAGCTTTGCAACGTAAGTCCTGGGGCATCCAAGTACCGGTAGGCTTACTTGTCTTCAGTGAAAGGCTGATGCTATAGGTGAAGCTGCTCTAAGGCCTTTTATTTTTGCAGAATAGAACACAATTTGGAAACCTTGTACAATAAAGCTGAAGGGATTTAGCAAACGAAACATAAAGAAGAAAACCCGTTGAACCTTTTCTTTCAAAAGCCTTTTAGAAACCCAAACCATCAACAATAACACTGAAGTTTGGATTTGGCCATCAAAATGAAATGTGATCCAAATTTATCTTCATTCAAAATCTGGGCAATATCACAGCAAATCACAAACACAAAAAACAAATATTTAATATATTGTAGCTTATCAGCCCTTAGTCATGGTGGCTGCATTAGTTTTAACTTTTCAGGCTAAGAACATTTTCAATAAGTATAGAAAAGAAGCTTATCTTTATTGTATAAACTACTTGTCTCATCAGTCCCCCATGTAATTGGAGATGAACAAAGGCAGACATGTTTGGAGTCCTGTGTGACAACCATGGCTGCCCACTGATACAATGGAGAAATTGAAGAATGTAGACAAGAAGTGACAGGACATGTGTTATTTGCAGGATTACCAGGAGAAAACTAAGAGAATGTAAGGCCATAGAAAAGAAAACAATTGCAGCCTTCACACCTAAGGACCGGTAAGTTTCAATATATTACATTTTTTTTAGGGTTTAGGTAAGCCCAGGTACATTGAAGGACAACTATTGTAAAAAATATTGTATTCTGATAACTGTATTTATTAAATACATATACAGTAATGATATAATTTAGGATTTTGATGTCTTTATTATGTCACATACATTTGTGTATATTTAAAATTTTTACCATGGGAAGATAAAGTAAATACTGTAAGCACCCCTGACAGTGTTAGATAAGGTGACCGTTGTATGAACCCCTGAGTAAAGTTTGTTCCAATCCCTGTCACTCACTTTTTCTAATAAAGAATAGGAAAAAAATATATATTTTTTACATTTGTCAGGCTCTAATAAAAAAAAAAATATTTTTTTATTGAAAAAGTTTATCATATAAAAGCCTTAAAACATACAGATATTATTTAGGTATGAAAGTTAATCATACAGTTCCTGTCAAGTTGACTTATGTATACTGATGATGCTAAATTTGGTCTGGGGATTTAGGTATCAAAGACGTCTGTTTCAGAAGGATTTATACCACAAGAAAGTCCCAAGTGTGAGCATCCCAAATTCCCACAAAGTCTGCTAGCTTCCATAACCTAATTAAGGGAATACACGATAGGTATAGAAATTAGGGTGTGGTGAGGTACCTTTGGATGTTCTTATAACTGCCCGTGTTCTCTGACCTAGAGTAGAGAACTAATGGCCAAGAATTGCGATAGGAAAGGGCAAATAGACCAAAGAAATGAAGTCAGCAAAGAGCAATAGTGGAACTAGACGAAATGACATGGGAGGTAACAAACAGCTTCACACACTTTTCATTATATTATGTGAACATTTCAGTATTGGACCCAAAGGTGCCCCAATACTTTTAGCAATGCTCCAGGTCCACACTTAGTATCATTTGCATATTTGTTGTACTCTATCAGATGAACTTGTTATTAAAAAATATAAATGAAATACAACATAGATAACGAGCTATTTCTGTGTTGTTGTTGATAGGCAAACATAAAACTTGCCATTTTTATTTTTTTATATTTTTTGTGAAAAGTTTTCCAAAAACAAATAAAATATTGTATTAGATCTGTTAGTATTAGTTTGCAACAAAAAGTCACAGAAAATCAATCTCATTTTGTTCTTTTTCATGTTGGATTGTTGACTTCCAAGAGTATGAAAGATAAAAGGCTTGGTATGCTTCATGCAAATGAGTTAAATAGCCTCTGGAATAATCATAACCGGAAAGAGAAGCATTGGTTATATGAAAATATTGATTGATGAAAGGAGTGACATGCCCTAGAAACTGAACGTAGAGGGTTTAGCGATCCCATAAAATGTACATAGTAGCAAACAGTGAAAGATCTGAAGTGCTTCACACAGGTTAGAGGATTGAGAGATTTAAAAAATATGTCAACCCAAAATGTCATATTCCTGATATGTGCCTGCCTTACCATGTACTTGCATGAAAAAGTATTCTGTTCTCTTTGTATTGCTTCCTTTATGTGACATCCCTGGTATTCCTGTCAGTTCCTCTGCTTTCCTATTAATAATGGACCACAGCATGGTCAGTTCTCTAGCTGTGTTCAGAACTCAATCTGATCTCCTCCAATGATCAGACTTTTGCTGCACAGCCATTTACTGGGAGGTTCATCGTGCTGCTGCTTCTCTGCCCCCAGCTCTCTGAGCTCCTAATTCAGCTGAGAACAGAGGGAAATGTGATCACTTATAAAAAATGGGGAAAAAGGGTATTTATAATTTTTTTTATATCTGTACACAAATGTGTTGCTTTTAATTTATATTTTAAACTGAATAGTTTGAGAAGCTGAACACGAAGGACAGGAGTAAGAGGGCCCAACACACACATGGTAGGAGGTATATGATTTGAGGAGATGAGCACAGAGGTGAGGGTTGAGGCAGGGGAGGACTGACAACTCATGGGGCCCCCGGGGCAATAGGGGATCATGGGGAACCCTGTGTCCTTGACCACACTCAAATCACATCCAAAAAAGCCTATAAAAAGGTACCAGGGACATTTCATGGGGCCCTCTACTGACCCCGGGCCCTCAGGCAGTGCCCGAGTGCTCGAATGGTCAGTTTGCCCCTGGGTTGAGGGATGAAAAGAGTTCACACAAGCTGAATAATGAGAAGAAAAGTTGGAGATTCAAGGAGTTAAACATAGAGAAGAGGGATGAGAGGTCCCAGGAGGTAAAAAGTATAACAAGCTTCAGATTGAGCAAAAGAAGTGACAGGTTTGAAAGAGTGAGAGGTCTGTGGAACTTCAGACAGAAGAGAGGAATGGGAACTCACAGAAGCTGCATACAGAGGAGAGGGGTGACGGGTCAAATACAAAACACCAAATAAATACAAAAGAGAAGACTGAGAAGTTTAGAGGAGGTTCACATAGCGGAGAGGGGTGTGAGGTAACAGGAGCTGCATACACATGAGAGGGTTGAGAGGTTTAAGAAGGTACATATGGAGGAGAAGGTTGAGAACCCTACGGAGTTACTGTACATACAGAGGACAAGGTGTGAGGTCTATGGGGGTGCATACTGAGGGTAAAGTGAGAGGTCTAAGGGGGTGCATACAGAGGAGAGCATTGAGAGGTCATAGGAGGTGCACACACAGCAGAAGGGTGAGAGGTCATATGAGGTGCACACATAGCAGAAGGGTGAGAGGTCATAGAAGCGGCACATAAAGGAGAGAGCTGAGAGGTCTGAGGATGCTGTTGAGAGGTGTAAGGAGGTGCACACAGATGAGAGGGTTTAGACGTTTAAGGAGGTGCATACAGATTAAAGGGTTGGAATGAAGCGTATACATAGGAGAGCAATGAGGGATCCCTGGAGGTGCACACAAATGAGAGGGGTCAGAGGTCCAAGGACAATCAAAGAGAGAGAAATGGCTTTTAGTGCTGTCTGTGGAATCTTCCCCAATCTACACAGGAAGGCTTCTTTCTTTATACCATCTGTTGTCTAAAGTGTTGCATTGGCTCCTTTTTACACATAGACATAAAAAAGCAAAAATTGTAAATTAAATTTGTGAAAAGCCATATACATTGGAATGACTGGGAATCGATGCTTGGCAATCTCCTGAATAATGAGCAGACATGTTAGTTGCTTAAGAGATATCCCTATTTATGAATGGCCTAATGCATGTTGACATTTTCTTAGCCTAAGCTACTGTTCTTATCCCCATTTAGTGAATAATGATTGCAATCACTGTTAATTTATAAAAACTGGAGCAAAGGGAAACAGTGTTGACAGTCACAGTCTTCTGTCTTCTCCAGTCACTGCTTCATATTTTCACATTGCAGGCTTCCCTGCAACTCCTTTCCACATTTCATTACTGAAGATAAATACATTCTTGAAGCCCAGTCCTGTTGCTGTATTGATTTAATAGTAAAGGTTTTGCTATTCAATTGTAAGTAATTGCTGTTCAAATACAAAGCAAGCCACCCACTTTTTTTGCTGATATTATTATATTAGCTTTTGCTGCAATACTTATCCTCAAACTAGAGTTTCCCCCCAAAGGCTCTTCTTCTCAGCCACCAAAGGTTGCCAGTCTCCTGGGTTGAATGATGGCCAGCATCATGGGGGCTATATTGGAAATTATTATTGTGACGAATGCTGTGCCTGACCCATGCCCTTCTCACCAACTCGTGACAAAAGACTTGCCAATCTCACGCTGCGCTGTCACTTACGTAGCAATGCCACTCTCAGCAGCACCCGGCACAAAGATTTTCCAACTTGTGAGGCCACAATCTAGGTGCCAGCAACCAGAGAGCAATTGTCACTGGGTTAAGTTACTCAAGCAATTAACCTTTTAAACTCCAAACTGCCACCAGATAACTCTTCACAATATTAGCAAGGAAAGTAAGAAAAATAAGTGTCTGTACACACAACGTCACCACAGACAGGTATGTTCAGAGATTTGTCATATACAGTAGCATTCTTCAAGAGATAGGGATTCTTTAGTTTGCATTAAATGTTTTAGAGACAATTTGATATGATCAACATGTATAAATACATCAGTGGTTCATATAGTGAACTCGGTGTAGAATTATTCACCCTGAGGTCATCACAGAGGACAAGGGGGCACTCTTTACATCTGGAAGAAAAGAAATGTAATCTCCAAACACGGAAAGGTTTCTTCACAGTGAGAGCTGTGAAAATGTGGAATAGACTCCCTCAAGAGTTGGTTCTGGCCAGCTCAGTGGATTGCTTCAAAAAAGGCCTGGATTGTTTCTTAGATACAAAGAATATAACTGGATACTAACATTTATAGGTAAAGTTGATCCATGAAATATCCAATTGCCTCTCGGGGGATCAGGAAGGAATTTTTTTCCCAGCAGGAGCAAATTGGATCATGCTTTGCTGGATTTATTTATTTTTTTCCTTCCTCTGGATCAACTGTGGGTATAGGATTATAACTTTTTTTTCCTATGGTTGAACTGGATGGACTTTTGTCTTTTTTTCAGCCAGACTAACTATGTAACTATGTAATTTCAACACTTTTCCAAATGTGGTGGTTTACTCATGAAAAGGTAAAAAATTAAGCAAATAAAACATTGCTGAAAAAAGGTGTTACAAAGAAATAAAGAGGCAATAAAGCAATAGGGAATTAAAAAGGAGTTGAAAATGAAGAATACTTGCAAAGTCCTTGGATTTAGCAGAGTCCAATTTTTCAAGCAAAAACGGTCCTGTTAGGTGTTCCTTGGTTGATGTTAAAATGAGAGCTGTCAGAAGGTCCTGACATTTCCCTTTTCTGTCGTATCAAAGGGGAGTTGACAGAGACCATCTGACCAATTACTTGGTTTAAGGGGTGGTGGCTAGGAGGCTTTATGACTGTATCGTAGCAGTCCCTTATACACAGTTTTATACTAATATTAATTTCTTCCACTATGTACAGGTTGCATACTGCAAACTGGTAGATTATTGTTCAGCATTATATTTCGTGTCCAGGGATACCAAACACAGAGTATTTTGGAATGGGTCTGTCACCCAGGAGGGAGGAGACTGCTTTCTCCCCTTTCATATGTGCTAACTTAGTCATGTATGACCATGATTTGTTCAGTATGATGTTCCCCATTCAAATATATACTTAACATTAATGTGTCTTGGTCCTATTGGATTTTATGAATTGTGAGTGGATATTGGTAAGTTGTGAATTGGGCAGAGGTCTCAGAAAGGTTGCCCACGTCTGGCTGCTTTCTGTGTAGACGTTTCATCGCACGCTATGTGCTCATAGAGCTTTAATTGCCCTACACATCAGGTGTGACAGAACGGATGGATTTTGTCATTGTTTTATGATAGGTCAGAAGTGTTAATCTGTAGAGTTTTTTATGCTCCATAGAAACAGGCACCCTGCCAGTATTCAATTGGCTGTTTACAGCTCTGACCAAGGCCTGTGTGCTGGTGTCTGCTGTCCCTAAGTTGAGATAACAGGCTCTTTTGAAGTGTGGTAAAAGTTAAGGCTATGAGTACCATATATTATAGGAAGAGGGAGGGGGTAAGATCACTGGGCTCATGAAAAAAGAATGGTTGAGACCTGACAAGATTGCTGTCACCTACAGCTTAAATGTTCCTAATATGCACAACCATTACAATTATCAGCTTCATTTGGTAGCTTAGGCTCACAGTTCTAGACTGAATGATGATCACCCATCATTACATGAGCAGTGAACAGTTGAGGAAGAATGTTCAATTACTTTTGCTTCTGAGGAAAAAGAGAAAGGTCATGTGATGTCACCTGACTGGTTGTAAGACTGCAATGAAAGATATGTGCAGGTTTAAAAAAAAAATATCTGAGTGGGATTCAGGCGGGGACGAAGTGGAAATGCTAGAGCTCTACTTTAAATTAATATTTAGGCCATAATAATAATGTGGGGCATAATACATTTCTGTATTGTCATTGTGCCACAATGAGTGCACTTCACACATGTTTATTAGAAATAAATTGCTTTTTCCCATCTACAAAATCTACCGGTTACGGCTCCCAGCATATAGCAGCCCAAATGCAGGTGCTTGTATGTTTAACACTGGACAAGATCCAACAGCTGCTGAAACGAGCTTCAGCTTTTGAATTACTGTCCTTTACGTTGTAATAATAAGCTCTGGAACTTTACAGACTCTGTATTATTTTTAGGTAAGAAAACATTGTAAAGTTCATGTTTTATTGTTCCTTGCAGTTGTATAAATTGCACTTGGCCCAAAAAAATTTGATTCCCACTGTGTGAACCAGGATCGGAGAATGTTGATTTTCTTTCACTTATAAACAATAGAAAGATATGTTATACAGGGTCAGAGTTTTCCACTGAAGATCAAAATATATAACTCACGTTTAATAACAGTGTGGTATAGATCATGAAAGCATCTTACGGCCGGAGCACAGATTAGGTTACACTGCACAGCGAGGAATATTCTTTAATATACCGCAAGCACTAATACAGCGTTTGATCGAATGTATAATTCTAGGCAATTATTGGTTATGGAGCTGCTACTGTGCAATGTCATCAAGATGGTACGGTTTCCCACTCAAGTATAAAATAGCATTCCTCGTCTTAGCTACAAGACATTCTGGCCTACAGTAAAGGTATAAAATACAACTTAATAAAACCCAAAACCCCAACAAAACCAAACCATATCAGACTAATAAATTATTGGTCAGATCAATGGGTTTAAAACACACAGACCTTGCTAGAAAGTGTTGTCTGAAACCAATATTAGGGAACAATGAATTTTACATGTGGTTCTGTGGTAAAAATTATATTTTTTATTGCATTAACTCTAGACAATGACCCTGGACTCCCACTGATGAGGTAGGGAAAATAAGAAATAGGCATACTGAGAGCTTAGTGGTAACAGCTTGCAAAGAGGCAGAGCTACGTATAATTATTGTAAGTGCCTGAGCATTCTTTAAACTTGAGGTCTGCTGCTACAGCGCTTTTTGCCTTTAGGATGGAGTTATAGTGGTGCATTGCATTAACTTAAGGTGTTTTAATGCACCCTCCATAACCTTTGTTAACCCACAGGTATATGTTCCTTGTGGTGCCATCCTTTCTGATGGGCACCGAACTCACACATACAGGGGAAATACAATGTAATGCACTATTGTTCTCCACAGTGCACAGCATGAAAACATCACAAAATAGCAAAGTTGTGGGAGGGTTTTTGTGTGCATTGAGGAGTGTTAAGAGCCCTGTCATAATGCACAATGACACATATGCTATGGTGTGAAAAGGGCCCTTAGTTAATGTATTTTGGTACACACAATGCACAAGTGTCTGGTGCATAGGATTATATTACAGATATGGTGGTCTTTCTCCAACAGAAGGTGCAAAGTAAAAGTAGAGGAATGGTAAGATGATAAAAAGGTTGATATTATAGCCAAGCAGCTATGGTACCAGGATATCAAAGTCAGTTAAGAGATAGACAAAAAGTCAAAACCAGGGGCAGATATAGTACAGGAAGGGTCGAATGATGTGTAGTTAGTAGGCAAGCCAAAAAGATCTTATCTAGGAAATCAACCTAGTTATGTGTCATAACTAAAGTGAAAACTCAAATGTCAGAGGGCAGTGAGGGGCTAGAGGTCAGGGCAGGCAATGAAGAATTCAAATCAAAACTATTCCCTTTAAAGGATTTAGCAGCCATTCATTGTATGGCACCTAACAGCATAAGGGGAGGTGTGCGTACTATATAGCCAACAAGCCAGAGAGGTACAGCAGTAGGACAGGTAACATTAAATTATATTTGCTAATAAATGTTGACATAATAACTCCTAAAGTCACAGTGTGCAACCATTATCTGAAAATTAACACATAACCTAGATACACTTACAACATGAAAGGAGAATTTTTTAAGTAATTTTATATTGGATTGTCAAATATAAAACTTTTTTGTCCTATTATTACAATGCTGATGTTATAAAATGAAAGTATATGCTGTAACTATAGATCTGCTTTAAGAGGCAAGATATTTTGGGTTGCAGCATGGCCACAGATTGGTACCAATAACACAACACTAAATTTCCTGCCAATTTACATTTCAGCATGAAATAAACAAATCAGAATAACCAAGATACAAAATGGAAAATAACTTTTCTCATACATCAAGATAAACATAACTGTCTTCTATTTAGTACGGTGTCAGACAGGAAGATATCTGTATGATACATTGTAAATTTACTTTGGCCCAACTGAAGCAAAATTGATTTACATCACTTGAAATAGCTGTGATAGAAAATGTTTATGATGTTCATGAATGTCTGGATACAACTGTCCTGTGGGGATGAATGCAGCTTCCTGCTCTATTTCATACATTGTCTGTTTAGACAAATGATACTCTGTATTGGGCTACATATGCTGTTTATATGAAAATCTGTTTCCTGGCTTGGAACCCATTCATACTGCTTCTAGTAGCAGATTGTCAATCCACCCAAAGCTCATTCATCAATTTATGGGTGGAAGCTGATGGACTGAGTTGTTTGTTGTCTTCTTATATCTCTTGGGGATGTTTAAGCTCCTGAATTCCAAGGCATTTACATGTCCTGCAGCCATCACAGGATAATATTCTTGTTTTATTGTTTTTATTATAGAGGATTTAGTGTTAACACTTTACAATATAAAGGAAGACTGTATAGTTATAATACAATGCAAAACAATTGGTGAGGGGTCTCCAAACTTTCTAACCAAAGGGTCAGTTTACTATCCTCCAGACTGTGACCCAGTGGTGTCAATAGGGTTGGTGTCACCTGGTACATTAAAACATGGTGTCACCCCTCCAATAAATTTAGCATCCTGCAATTGGAGTGTCCGTAGCTTTGCACTGACATTTACAGCAGATTGCAAGGGCACTGCAACTGGAATGTGGTGCGGGAAGCTACATGGGA
This sequence comes from Staurois parvus, assembly GCF_062004578.1. Lineage (NCBI taxonomy): Eukaryota > Metazoa > Chordata > Amphibia > Anura > Ranidae > Staurois > Staurois parvus. The sequence continues at coordinate 545,492 of NW_028318327.1, forward strand.
ACATGGCTTTCCTCATTCTAGTGTGAAAGACCCTAAATCTGTGAAGCAGTCCAATGCAACCCAGGATAGTGGAGCAGGGGAATCTCTTAGGGCCTGTTCACATTGGTACGTGGTAGAAAACCCATCCCTGTAGAGATGCCACTGCTGTGACCAGTGGGAGTAGAAATGCCCCAGCATCAGTGGGCATAAACAATGCTCCATCACTGGTTTGACTGGAAGGTATAGTGCCCCATTAATGGTGTTAGTTGATACCATAACTCCCCAAGGGCCAGATAAAGGGAAGCCAAGGGCCACATTTAGCCCTCAAGGCCGGTCGCACTTTGGAGACCACTGCAATAGGATAAAGAGGACCATGGTCGTGAGAGCTTACACTCTAAAAAGAATGGGCAAATGATACAAAAGGTAATAGTTGTGGGGGATGAGTTAATTAAAGAAGTTCATTTGTTAGGTAGCAGTGGGATAGGCTGAATAGATAAGTTTTGAGGGATCTCTTAAAAGTGGACAGAGTACAAGATAGTTGAACAGAATGGGGAAAGGAGTACTGGAGCATGGGAGAGGCTCTGGAGAATTCCTGGAAATGGGCATGGGAAGAGGTGGCTGATGTGGCACTACCCCCTTAGGAGTTGTTGACATTTTGGGTCCCTCTATAGTCCTGCACAGCCAGGAAACAAGCATCTTCACACAGACTTGCATCGAGGGTCAGAGATCAGTTCTTGATCTTTGGTTTTGTTGTTTTTATTTATTGGATTTAAAGTGGGATAGGATAAGGGGTGTACAGTATGGCCAAGAGAATTCTGAATTGAGGACACTGTCCTGAAACTATTTACAGTCTCCACTGCAACACAGTCTCTGTTGGAACCAGTGTATCCTTAATGTACCACCCCAGATCCTAGATGAACCCCTCTTCCTTCACCCAGCAATCTGGAGGCATCCTTGAACAGGAAATCTGGTGCCTGTCACTTTAAGAAGTGGACAGTGCCAAGTAGGTAGCAAATCTTGTTTCCTACCAGAGTGCTACTTCCCCGATTGACCCTGGGGGTGCAGGGGTACTCAGTCAGATCCTCTCCTGTACTTCCACTGCCTGTAGGTGAGTCCCTCTTTCCATCTGGGCTACCTCCCAGGCTCCTGCCTTCAGCCTCACATCTTCCTCACTGTCTTCCACCCAAACTTCCCTGCAGCTGAGCAGGCTCAGTTCCTTTTAAGGGTTGTTCTAGCTCCTTGACAACCCAGTTGGGGATTGGCTAGGATCCTTCAAGAGTACAAGCCAGCATCTCATATCCACCCATTGCCTCTAGGCTTTCCTCCAAAGCTCTAAAGCAGGAGGAAATTCCAGAAGGGCTGGCCTGCAGAGCTTCTCAGCTCCTGACCCAAATTTGACCTCCTGACTATTACACCCAAGCTGCTACTCAGCCCTCCTCTCTAACAATTAGATTCTAGCTCCCCCTAGCTAACCAGGAGGGCACTACACTGACATAACAAAATGTAAGCAGATGTCCTCACTTTTGGAGAAAGAGACAGCAATTAAAACTTGAAGCATTCGCAACCTTCCCTATTTTACTTTTTTAAAAAAAGATCGCTTACTTCATATGACCCTTGTTGAAGAGACTTTGCTCACTTGCTGTCTTAGGGACCACACGGGAAGTGAGGTAAAAGTTCCCCAGTGGCTAAGCCTTCCCTTCCCTGTCCAAAACTAAAATAATTATATTGGCTGGACATATAATGAACCCTGCTCCAATGGCTCCATAGGAAGGTGCTTAAGGGGACACATGTAGATGAGAAAGTTCCTGTTTTAGGAAAAGTAACCACTGACCAAAAATGATTTGGTCCCCTTTTCCCACTGGCACCAATGAATATGGGTTATTCACCCATTTATACCCATATAATGGAACAATTTCCAACTGAACACCAATGACTGGGGGCACTTCACTGAACACCAATGTAACAGGCCCCTTCTGTTACTGAACACCAATATAATAGAGGTATTTATACCAACTACTAATGTAGGGGGAAATTAACGCTGACAGCCAATGTACCAGGGAAGTTTATTCTGACCGCCAATGAAACAGATAAACTTACACTAATCGTCAATTTACTAACCACCAATGTAACCAATTAATTTATACTGACCACCAATTTAACAAGGGAATTTACACTGACCACCAATGTAACAAGATACTTTTTACTGACCATCCATATAAAGGGGCAATTTACACAGACCACCAATGTAACATGGAATTACAATGATTACAAATGTAACCAATAATTTATACTAGCCTCCAATGTAAAAATGAAATTTACACTGGCCACCAATGTAAAGGGAAAATGTACACTGAAATTCAATGTTAAGGGGGCACTGACATGAACTACCAATGTAAAAGATACATTTATATAGACCACCAATGGAATTGAGCTATTTACTGACTACCAATACATTGGGGGCATTGGTAGACAGTATAAATGCCCCTGTTACATTGGTGACTAGTGTAAATGCCATTTTATATCAGTGTTCATACCTCCTGTCATATTATAGGGTATGTTTTTTAAACCTTTTTTGGCTTAACATAGATCTATGTTTGTCCCAAGCATGTTTGAAATTCCCAGGTTAATATTAAATGCATGCATCAATGAAGGGCTACATGTACAAAAAGGTCTTTTTACTCTTTGTATTACTGTTTTTAACATGGCCAATACATTCCTTATTTTTAGCATTTTTGTTAATTATTATTTTTTTAACTGTTTCTTTCAGCCTCTCCACCTGCGATTCTAATTCTGATGAGCGGACTAGAACTTGAGAGGAGCCACAGGATAGGTAGCCTAAGGGGTAGAGACTATAAACATGGCCCTATGTATTCTATAGGCTCTTTGGTTTTAGATATTTAGTTTGGTTTGGTTCAATGAACTTTCAAGTCTGTGTCTGAAGTACAATATATGAACACCACCGATGAAAGAGTTAAACTCTTCTCTGCAGTAGCAGCCCACAGTTGCATTCTATCTGAGAACATTTAATCCCAAGCAACCATCCCAAATAGATATTCTGGTTTACAAATACTAATCCGTTCTTTTTGACTGCAAAACATTGCAATAAATCACCTTTGACATTGTTTGCTTCTTTTCAAAATCGTTTGAAGCAGTGAAATAGAAAAATGTATTTTTCTGTTTTTTCACTACTGTTTTGATAAGAGAGAACATATGGTTAATTGTATCTCCAAATTCAGAACGCTACTGGACACATCCAGTGAACCACTTCAGCTTAAAAGCTTTTGGTGCCTACCGTGCATGACTGTTGACATTATGAGATTTAACACAGACACTGTAAATCAGCATAACTGCTTGTTCTTTGTTAATAAAAAATCAGCTCATCTTTTTTTTATACATTACCATTGTTCCAAATCTTATCTTTGAACACAAATTCTTTGCTGGGAAGCAGAGTGTACTAAATAATTTAAACAGTAAAATGAAATTAAAGGGGTCCCCATCTTAAACTCTTTCAGTGGCCCAGTTTTATTTCTGTACAACAATAAAAGCAGAATTATAGCCTTACCATACGTACATAGCTGGGCTATGAAAGATCATTTTTTAAAACAGAGAGAGCTGCACCTTAACTTTGTCAAAGAGAGGTCTTCTCAGATCTACGTACACATCCTAATTTTCAAGGTCACATTCTAATCAAGGATGCTAGTTTCATCCAAGACAGCTATGTGACTGACCAAATAATGTTCATTAAAGGATAGGGCATCATCAGGAGACAATCCTGACTCTGGTCCAAAACTATCCATCCAAAGACAGGGTCTCTCCAGGAGACAATCCTAACACTGCTCCAATCATGCTCAACCAAGGACAGGGTATCCCCCAGAGACAGTAGCAACATTGCTTCAATACTAATTACCTAAGGATAGGGAATCTTTAGGAGACAATCCTGACACTGGGCAGCACAGTGGCTAAATGGTTAGCACTTCCACCTGGCAGTACTCAGGTCGTTGGTTTGAATCCCAGCCACGGCACCTCCTGCCTGGAGTTTGCATGTTCTCTCTGTGCCTGCATGGGTTTCCTCTGGGTACTCCGGTTTCCTCCAAAGACATGCTGGTAGGTTAATTGGATCCTGTCTAAATTGTCCCTTGTATATGAATGTGAGTTAGGTACCTTAGATTGTATGCCCCTTGAGGGTTAGGGACTGATGTGAATGTACAATATATATGTAAAGCGCTGCGTAAATTGAACCTACAATGTAGGGCAGCAACTTGTGAGGAGGATTAAGCTGCTTGCTCTCTTACATGATCCTTTCCTCTTTTTAATTGTGTTACCCTCCTCATCGAGCCCTGAGCTGTTCAGACAATCCTGACGCAAGCTCTGTGTGCCAAGTTGTCCTAGATGGCCATTAAAAAAATCCAGCGGGAGGATGCTTAATTGCCAGAAAAACAAGCTACTCTCTCCACTCAGTTGTAGTGCTGACTTTCACCCAGCAACATTGCCTCTGTGTATTTCTCTACCTGGACATAATTCCCCCCTTTTTTATTTTTGCATTTACTGCCCCGTTGGTGGTATAAAAACACTTTTATAGCTAGCATGGTGAATTCAGTTGATTTGATTTGGGGCACGGTAACTGTTCTGAGTCTATTGATGGATGTCTGCCCGGCACCCATCTGGCAGGGTCTGAATGCCTCCCACAGATTCAATGCAGAGACGCCGTTGCATTTTCTCCTTTTGTTGTTTTTTTTGCAGGTATTAGCGGACATGATTGGTACAGCTCTTTACTGTTATATGTTGTATACATAAGGTCACTGCCTAGCAGGGTTTTGCAGCCTTTATGCCCGAGCATTCCAGGTGAATTCACTTATTCTAGGCTTCCCTCCTTTAAGCTTCTAATATTGATGGTTGGTTCTGACTGGCGATTTGTAGGCCCCCATTTGGATGCCGCCTTATCCTTTAGTTCTCTATGTCTGTACCATGAGTAGTATCCCATTAACGTCTTGGAATGTGAGAGGGATCCATGTACTGAAACATACTGTGATTTCTGCTTGTATCCATAAATTTCACCCTGCAAATATTAGTCTCCAGTAGACTCACCTCATGAGCTCTACTCTTAGTTGTCTTAAATTTTCTTGGGTGGGTAGTGAGTTAAATTCGACTTAACCTCCTTTTCTCACGGGGTGAGTTTCCTGGTACATAGAACATTAGATTTTTAGCTGTACCACTTAATTGACCAGGAAGGTCGATATATATTTTTGTATTGTAGATTGGCTGCTGTAACTCTGGTGTTAGCCTGTATATATATTCCACTACCCCTTTTCTAGGGCGGTAGCGCATTCCCTATTGATGTAACTGATTAACAAATGTGATATCCCCTTTTGATTGTAGGGGACTTTAATGGCTATCTTGATTCGACCCTAGACAGACATCCCCCATTGCCACGTTTCCTAAGAGAAGTGGGATGGCAAGATCTATGAAGACATAGACACCCTTTGACTAAGCAGTTCTACTGCTTCTCCAAAACCCATTCCTCTCTTTCCTGAATCAATCTCTGTATTGGTAACGTGCCCATGGATCCCCTACTGTCTAAAGTTGAGTATTACCCCCAGGGAGTATCTGATCATTCACTGAGAGTGGCCTGGATCATAGCTCAGCCTCTGCCAGAAAAACCTAAAGCCCCCTGGAAATTAAATGCCTTTTAGCTTCACTTGTTCCCCTCTCATGACCGTATAGCTCACTTCATTTCTCCCTATTTCTGTAACCATGCTCATCACTCGGATAGCCTTCTGGTGTGGTAGGCATTCAAATTTTACTTACAAGGTATTTTTCTATCAGAAACGAATGGGATTAGGAAATCCACATCTGAGTTACTTGAGCTGATGGAAAATAATGTACGACAACTGAGCTGGAATATTTTACAAATTTTTCTGATGCTATTCTGGAGGTGTAGATATTGGCTCAGGCTGTTTTTGATTGCTTGACACATCAAAAGCTAAACGCAAACGTTTTTTCATCAAAATGGCGTTCTTTGAGGAGGGGAAAAAAATGGGATGACTCTTGGCTAAATTGGTACACTGTCATCAGACCTCTTCCACTATAGGTGCTATTAAACATGGTTTCATTGTAAATACTCCTGATTTGGTCCTTGCTGAACTGACTTGATTCTATGAAGGCCTGTATAGTTTGTACTCTGCACACTCAGTTGCTGACCTCACTGTGTATTTACAGCATATACCCCTTCCCACCCTCTCTGCCACGCAACGAGGCCTACTGGAGACACCCCTCACTATAGAAGAGCTTCAGAGGGCAGTTAGCTCCTTCCCCTCCTCCAAGGCGCCCAGGGATGACAGTATACCCATAGAGGTGTATGCTCGTTATGGGGAACAACTTTTTTCCCCAACTGTTGAAGGTATTCAGCAAGGCCCACATCACCCAGTGCCAGCCTCCATCTATGTCCAGGGCTAAAATTATCCTACTACTGATCCTCTGGATCCGAGTTCCTCTAGACCCATTTCCCTCTTGCAGTCTGATGTAAAAAGCTTAGCAAAAGTCCTAGCCTTGCGACTAAATAATGTTATATCCTCTATAATTCACTCGGATCAAATGGGTTTTATGTCTCACAAATGTACAGCCGGTAATCTTCACTGGCTATACATAAATATGCAAACCCCAGCATATAACGAGGGACAGAGAGTGCTGCTGTCCTTGGATGCCAACAAAGCCTTCGATAGCAACAACTGGCAGTACATTTGCAGAGTGATGGTTAGGTTTAGGTTTGCCCTAGCAATAGAGCAGCTAGCTGCTATTATACACTCCAACCCTGAAATTACTGGCTTTCACTATACACATCTTCACAAAACGATTATGGTGACACGTCCTCATCAAGCTGTCATGGATATCATAACTCACTTTGGGATGTTCTCAGGGTTGACAATCAACTGGATGAAATCAGCCTTGCTGTTGTTGGACAGGAATGAGAGTCAAACAGTGGCCCCATCCTGCCCTATACCCTTGACTACCCAGTATAAATATTTAGGGGTTACCATCTCCTCTGTCATTCCTGACTTTTGTTCTCTTAATGTACAACCCCTTCTTACTAAATTCACGGATAAAATTAGGATTTGGACAAAACTGAAACTATCTGTTGTCGGTAGAATAAATTTATTAAAGATGATTCTTATGCCCCAACGTTTATATTTTCTCCAGAACTCCACAGTTGTAATCCATCTTTCAGTTTTTTGCCACATAAACCATCTATTTCGCTCACTGATTTGGAATGATCACCCTCCTAGGATCCGTTTGGAGCAACTCCAGTGTCCTAAAGATGACGGAAGGCTTGTTCTTCCCAAACCCTGGCTATATTACCTAGCGGCCTAGTCCCAAACCTGGTAGGCTGCATGTCACCTATCACAGACACGACCCCAGTGGCCATGAATCTGCTGCTCACATAACCCTAATACACACTCAGAATACCTCCATCCCTGAGGCACTTGAATCTCAAGCATTTAGTAAGGCCAATAGACTTTCCCTACGTACAACTTAATGCAAAAGATTTGTAATAAAACTAGTTACCTACAGGGCATTCAAGGTTTCACTGTGTATAGTGTGATTTGGCATAACACCTCCTATGCTGAGTTGGTTAAATTGCAACAGGGCCCAAGCTGGAGGAGCTATGGAATTACTCATCTCTTCCAAATCTTTAAGGATAGTTCTTTGCTAACCTTCTCTTATTTACAAAGGACATTTGCTCTGCATGCTTCTATGCATTATTACTTTTTACAATTACAACATGCTATCAAAGCCCAGGGGACTTCCTGCAATTGGTACCTATCCCCATCACCATTCTTTAACTTAATTGCTTCTGTTGGGACTTCTAAAGGTTTTATATTGCAGGGATACTCTATGCTCCTGGCTAGATTTCTTAGGCAGTGTCCATTGAGGGTCCTGTCACACTGGGAGGATTTAGGCCCGATCTCAGCTGACCAACGGGAGGAAGCATTTGAAGCAGTTCCTCTTGTTCACTCAATGTGGTGCAAATACTTTCCCAATTATACATTCTGCACTGGGTACATTACACACAGGGCAGGATCTAGCCTATCAATAGTGTGACAGAGATGCATAGAACCCGTATTCCCTGTTCACTCAGCAAGCTTCTGTCCCACGGAGTCACAACCCGGAAGTAACATCTGACAGATGCGGAAAGGGGGTGAATAGAGAGCACTAGTATGTATTAAGATGATTAACAGAACCTGTGCCCCTTATATCAGGTGTCCCTATCAGAGTCCCTCCTTACATCAGGAATCCTCCTCAAAGTTTCCTCTTTACATCAAGGTACCTATAAGAGTCCCCCCTTACATTAAGTGTCCTCATCAGAGTGCTCCTTACATCAATCGCTTCAACAGAGTTCCTGCTACATCAACTGTCCAGAGTGCCCCCTTACATCAGCTATCCTTATCAGAGTACGCACTTACATTAATTGCCCTTCTCAAACTGCTCCTTACATCAATTGTTTCAACAGAGTGCTTCCTTACATCAACTGTCCCAATCAGAGTTCCCCCTTACATCAATTGTCCCCATCAGGTCTCATGGATCAGTTGGATGCACTCTCAAGAGATCTGGAGGGGGCACAACTAAAATCTAGGGGTGCATAGCCCTCCCCAGCACCCCCCTAGATCCAGGCCTGATTACACATTGCAGTGATTATATAAAATGGGTATTTAGCCTGACCCCTGCTGTGTTAAATGCCTGCGTGACCATGGTGATCTTACCCATTTACTTTGGAGATGTCCTAAGCTTCACCTGTATTGGAAAGAGGTGACTGACATTATCAATTCAGTTTTTCAGTCTTCTGAAATGTCCAAGTAAATTTGACAGGCTTTGGGCCCCATGGCTGGATACCCCTGGACTTTGCCCACTGGATCTGGTCCAGATGCGACTGGTGTGGGAGCCTCTGGGTTGGCATATACCTGACTACTAGTTACTTTTTTGTATAGTGAGTCTAATGCTTAGTGTCCCATTTGCGATGGCCTTTGTACTGTTACTATTGCTGTTTTTTAATCTATGGCTTCGTAGAGGTCTAGATGCTGTACCCACATCTATTTTCTTCTTGTTTAGTATGTGTTACTGTTGTATAATTTTTCAACTATGCCTGCCTTTGACTGTTTTCAATTAATCTTTTCCTGATCTAAAAAAAAAAAAAAAGTGTATCAATGGCCAAAGACTTTTTTTTTTTTTTCTTGGTGTGTTCACTGGAATCACCTCATCTTCTGTTCTGGGGTCAACCGTAACATTTTGGATTTCCAATCACTTTCTGTTCCGGTGACAAAGTCCACCAGCGCAAATCCTATAGCCTTCAAAATTGGGTTCTAAATTTGCTGCTACCCCAAAAATTATTACTGTGGATAAATATACTGATTACTGCTTTGAAAGTATGCTCCCAGTCATTGTCTTGTAAGATTTCTTTGCCTTTCATTAACTGAGTATGCAAAATTATTGTTATGTACTGCAAATAGTTTATACATATAGTTTATACAAAGATGCATTATTAAAAGTTTAATAAAGGAAGAAAAACATCAAAGAGAAAATAAAATTATACCTACGTCCTTGCCATTCTTTGTATACTTTTGGTGTATTCTGTTATGTAAGGTTTTTTAGACAACTGGAAAAAATTTAGAAAAAATAGCAACTTGAAAATTAAAAACTAAAGAATTAAAAAAAGTTACAAAACCCCACCATCTGTAAAATAATACTGTTCCTCCTGCAGTTTACTTCCAGGTGTCAAATGTCCAGTATCCTGCTGCGCTCTGTGGTTGCTTCCACTGCTACATTGTCACTTGAGGGCGCAGTCGTGGTATAGTGGTTAAAAGATGGAATGATGGTGCTTAGCAGGGGAGGAAGCAACATTTCCAGAAGTGCCCGATGAGAAGATTCTGCCAGAGGCTGAAGCTGTTGGACAGAGTAAGGACAAGGGCATCTAGGCAGGTGAGTATAAACCCCCTTTATTTGCAGGTGGTGTTTTTTTTTTATTTTTTAACTCAGCAAGTTCACATCACATAATAAAAATACGCCAAAAGAAAAGTTAAATAAAGTTTTTAAAGTTGTGGTTCAGACTGTTTTTTCCCTATTATCTAAAAAATACAAAATAAAAATAGGAAACAACAATAAAAGAAAAAATGTAAAAAAAACCCAGACATGGAATACAAAAAAAACCTACACCGAAGAGCCTCTAAAATTCTTTGTAAACACTTCAAACCACTATAATTTCACCTTCCCCACTGACATGATTAATCAGCAGAATTTACTAAACACCTGCAAACTTCAGCAAAGTAAAAACAGCCAATTTCAATCATCCTTAATGACCTCTAGTCATAAAAGCCCTAAAGGATTTTTTTTTTAACCTGGCTGGAGCCGCCATTTACATAACCTATTAAACCTACTAGCGAATATTAAACAGAAAGGTTCAGAAAGCATAGCTTTTCGAATGTGAGAATTCTTTTTTTGCTGGAGACAAATTTTTTTTGGTATGGTTAGCCTAATTGTTTAGCTTATTTTACAAGCAGAAATTGTTAACACTGTAGTTGCAAATTGCCAGCTTTCTCTTGTCATTCCTGCGCCAAAAGTGAAACTGATATACACAAAGTATTGGCGCTAAGCATTTTAATCTATCCCAACCTCACATTTGAGCCACGGTTTATGTAAACATGGCTTAATACATGGGACGTTTAAATGCTATATATTCTCTTAAGATTAGTACGTTTGTTTCAGACTGGAGCTGTACTGTTTAGAAAGCTTGAATACAGAATAATAACCATTTTATTGCGGTTTACACTGTGACATATAAGAGGCTCTATATTTATACACCATAAATCAAATGTTTCTTTTCACGCAGCCAGTTGTACATTCTTTGAGTGTGACATTGCCTTTAAAACATTAATGTTTAAATGTTTATTTGTAGTTTAATTACATTTTCTAAACGGACTCTTGGACAAAGTAGAGTTATATACACAAAATGCATGATTTAATGCACATGCTTTTAAAAATTATTTTTAGACAACTAACATCACACATGCTGTGAATGAATCACTTTTCTGAATTATAATGGCTTCCCGCAATTTATCACTATTATATGGAACAATAATGCTGTAATATATAGTATGCTTATTGCTTTTTTACCATAGAAGTATTTTTAAGAACAAAATGAAAACAGGACCATCGTCACTCACCATTACCTACAGTATGTATAACAACCACTGTCAGGTTAGGGCTGCCTTAGTAAAATAGCAGATTTAATGTTTAAACTAAAAAACAAAAATTTGAATTGTATATAAAACCTAACAATTAACTTCTCTTATTTGCTCTGTTGAACATACCACTGAAGTTGATTCGTTATATAAGTGCAAAAAAATACCTGTTGATGATATCAGAAATTTTGATCTGTCCTGTACACACTTTCTGTATTATCTCAAAGAGCCTAATTAACCCTCCCAGTTCCTATCCTAGACCTCAGAAATTATTGTCTATGTTGTGGAGAATGGGGTTGAGAAAGAATTTACCCACTTGACCCCAATCTGATTTTGACACTTCTCACATACATGTAAAAATCAGCTTTTTTTACTAGAAAATTTACGTAGAACTCCCAAACATATATTTTTTGAAAGCAAAGACCCTGCACAATAAAATGGTTCTTGTTGCAATTTTTTATAGCATACGATATTTGTGTACCCATTTTTAAAATGCAAGTTGTTAGAGAAAATACCTTTTAATGAATTTTAGTGTACACAAATGCAATATAATATTTTTTGTAAAATATAAAAGATGATGTTACACCATGTAAATAGATATCTAACATGTCAAACCTTAAAGTTCAATGTACACCTATGGAATGTCAACAAACTACATCAACTAAAAAACTCCATAGGCAATGCTTTAAAAGTCTTAAAAGTTGACCATAAACAATTCTCACAGATCCCTCGGCTCTGGCGACTGAACTCTACTGAAGAACCCAGACCTCAAGAAAAGCATATCGGATGCACACCACAATTTTTTTGAATTTAATGACACAAATGGCATATCTATTTTCACTTTATGGTCTACTTACAAGGCATACATGAGAGGTATTCTCATACAACTCAATTCCCACATCAATAAACAAAGAAACCAACAAATAGACAAACTCTTCTCCTCCATCAAAACAAAAGAAGAAATCAATAAAAAATCCCCGACCCCTTAATTGCCTCCTCTCTTAATACAGACAGAAGCGAGCTACGATCCCTTTTATTATACAAATATGACCTTAATCTCCAAAAGATGAAGTTAAAATATTACGCACTAGGGAACAAAGCCAACTCACTACTATCTAAATTCATCAAACAAAAACGATTAAAATCTAAAATTCTATCAATTAAACACCCCACCACTCATAAATTATACACCAAACCACAAATTATAACTAACGATTTTGCAAAATATTATAAAAATTTATACAACCTTAAAAATGACCCTGATACCACACAACCTACACTCACATCCATACAAGCATTCCTACACACAACAAGACTCCCCCAACTTTCAACATCCCAACTTGCTGACATTTCAATCCCAATCTCCCCCAAAGAGATAGAAACAACTATTAAAACCCTACCAATAAACAAATCTCCGGTAACGATGGTTTCACAAATGAATTTTACAAATACCTCACCCCGGAACTATCACCATACCTGGCCAGACTTTTTAATAATGCAACCGTAACTGGCACTTTCCCTAAAGATATGCTACAATCTATTATCACAACTATACCTAAACCCGGAAAAGACCCACAACTTGTCCAAAACTATAGACCGATATCTTTACTTAATACCAATATAAAACTTTACGCAAAAATCATCTCATGCAGACTTCTCTCCTATTTTCCTACCCTAATCCATCCGGACCAAGTAGGTTTCATTGCAGGTCGCCAAGCACCTGACGCTAAGAGAAGAATCATTTCACTCCTCCACAATCTACAACTTTCAAAATGCTCCTCCTTACTACTGTCCCTAGACGCAGAAAAGGCATTTGACCGCATACACTGGAAATTTATGCAACTCACACTCCAAAAATTTGGAATCATAGGCTGGATGTTAACAGTCATACTATCCTTATACTCACATCCCTCAGCTAGAGTCCTAACAGACGGAACACTATCTGACCCTTTCCACATCACAAATGGTACAAGACAAGGCTGTCCACTCTCCCCGATAATATTTGCACTCCTCATCGAACCCCTAGCTTCCAAACTCAGAGATGACCCGTCATTTACTGGCATTCAACATCTCAACACAGAACACAAAATCAGCTTATTTGCAGATGATATCATTCTGATGGTGACCAATCCTACTAAATCCCTCACAACAATTCGAACCCAAATCTTCAATATTAAATATACATATATCACCCCGAGACCAAAAAATATTGACTACACAATTTCCATTCTCTTGGGAAACCGACAGTATCCCCTATCTAGGAATTAGATTGACTACAACTACAGACCAAATATACCTCGCAAACCACAAGAAACTCCTTGAAACTATCCCCTATGAAATTTCTACTCTCCGCACTTCAGAGCTCTCCAAACTAGGCCGAGTAGCGACCCTAAAAATGTACATACTACCCAAAATCCTGTACATATTCCGTACGCTCCCAATACCGGTCCCTAATGCTTTCTTCTCTAGAATGCAAACAATCCTCACAAAATTCCTATGGAACTCCAAAAAACCCAGATGTACCACTAACCTTCTTATACGCACCACAAAGAGAGGAGGAGCAGGTCTTTCCCACCTAAAATCATACTGCAATGCCACTCTACTTGACTAAATATACTTTTGGTGGAACACCTTGAAAGAAAAACTTTGGTTTACAATCGAAATCCTCCCATTCTACCCCCTGGATCCACAAAACCTCCTTATAATACCATACAGCCCAATTCAAACACCAAATGAAACACCCCTGTATCAAAGCCACCCTACAAGCTTGGCAAAACCTTCTTACCACCAAATTTACTGACATTAAACATATCCCTACTCCTCTCAATATTCTACATATCCTAACACCCTCCTTAAACCTAACCCATGGACATTACAAGGCATAGTACACATTAATGACCTCTATAATAAACAAATCCCATACTCGTTCCAAAGTCTCCAAATTAAATATAATCTGCCGTCTAATGAAAATACCTTACTCTACAAAACTCCCACTTACCGCTTACAACTTCCTTACCAAAAAACGATACCCTGGCAAAGGCATTTCCACCTTTTATACGTTTCTTACCAACCTACAATTTGCCACACAATCTACCCCACCTAACGAATTGGGAAAAAACACATTCGGAACAAATCACAACACAATCATGGGAAAAAGCGTTCTGCATCTTTTCTCCCCCTACCATCTCCTTCCCAATACCCCTCCAATACCCCATACACTCCACCAAGTTCAACACACTACCCAGAATACCTCTGATGACATCATCTTACAGACCTCTATAATACCCCCCAGTTCTGATGTGGTATAATGTTCATTTCTATTCTGTATTATATCACTACGGTTGAACCGTATAACTTTACCCTGTTATGTCGTAAAAATCTTCAATAAAAATTATTGAAATTAAAGGTAAACAAAAAAAAAGTCTTAAGAGTTACACAGGAGTTCTGATGCTAGAATTATTACTCTTACTCTGATACTCATAGCGACACCTTATTTTATTTATTTTTATTTCATTTAAAACTTTTTTAACACTGTCCCTTTAATTTTTTTATCAACTGTATTGCTATAACAAAGGATGAACAACATGCTTTGTGATAGTAATAAGCATGACAGGTCCTCTTTATGGAGAGATCAGGAGTCTATTAGATCCTCAGATGCTTTACAAGCTGCTAATAGCTTGTAAACAACAAACAAAAATTGTGACAAAATCCTTTTTGCTTTCTGATTCTTATATCACAGAGGGGAGAAGGGTATATATGTACCTTCCTCCCCTCTCAGAGAACAAGCACAGCAAGTGGCAGTGGTACCAGACTCTCTAATCGCACAGGAAAGCCTGGTAAAGGTGGCAGGGGCGGCAGGGCAGCCCCCTTCAGCACACTGTGGAAGTGATCAAGAAGCTGTATAGCCACTCGGATCCTTTCTAATGTAAAGCCCGTTGCTGGCTGAAAATTTTGATACAGGTGCAGACATCATCCAGGCATAACCGCTTCAACCCAAGGTCGTACGAGTATGTCTTAATGGATTGCAGTGGTTAAATAGTTTGGAAAGACAGTTGGGCAGGGCTAACACCACTCAGTCCACAAAAATGCTTTGTGTTGTCAGCTCACAGCAGGACTCTGGAGTTGAGTACATTTCTGTATGAGTACATGTTGAGTACATGTTGTTCTGTTTGAGTACATGTTGACAACAACAACTCGCTTTCAGCCGCTCTAGACTCACTCGCACCCCCAACAACACGAAGCCTTAGGCTCCAACCGCTACAACCCTGGCAGACCGACCACACCAGAAACCTCAAACTACATAGTTGTGCGCTGGAGCGACTATGGCGTAAAACAAGATCCCAACAAGCGTTCACTGCCTTCTTAACGTACACCACCTCCCTTCATGCTGCCAAACAAGCCTACTTTATTACCCTCATTAATACCTTCTCCCCCAGTCCTCGCCGGCTCTTCTTCACTTTTAACTCTCTACTTTCTCCGCCTCCACCTCCACCCAGTACCTCACTTACCGCCCACAAGATTGCTAACCACTTCAAAAACAAGATTGATGCAATTCGTAGGGACTTCGCCACTGCACAGACACCCACCCCACTTAGCACTCCTCACACAATAACCCCCTCAACACTTTGCTCCCTTGACCTCACAACTACCGAAGAGGTCACTAAGATTTTCTCAAAAGCCCGCCTCACCACCTGCCCCCTTGACCCTGTCCCCTCACAACTCCTGAGGTCCCCCTCCTCTTCCATCCTATGCTCCCTCACTCACATCTTCAATCTTTCCCTCTCCATCGGTACCTTCCCCTCCCCTCTAAAGCACGCGCACATCACTCCCATACTTAAGAAACCCTCCCTGGACCCCACCGACCTGAACAACTTAAGACCCATCTCCCTGCTGCCATTTGCCTCTAAACTCCTAGAACGCTTAGTCTACAATCGCCTGAGCTCCCATCTCACCGACAACAACCTTCTCGACCCTTTACAGTCCGGCTTCCGCCTCCTACACTCCACAGAAACTGCCCTACTCCAACTCACCAATGTCCTACTAACCGCCAAAACCAAAACCATGACCTCTCTGCGGCTTTTGACACGGTTGACCACCCCCTCCTCCTCAAAAAACTGCACTCTCTTGGCCTCAGAGACTCCGCTCTCTTTTGGTTCTCCTCCTATCTATCACAGCTCTCCTTTAGTGTTACCTCTAACGATGCCACCTCCACTTCACTCCCTCTCTCTGTTGGGGTCCCTCAAGGTTCTGCCCTTGGACCCCTCCTCTTCTCCATCTACACCTCCTCCCTTGGCCAATTGATGAACTCCCATGGCTTCAACTACCATCTCTATGCCGACGACACGCAAATCTATCTCTCTACCCCTCACCTCACCCCCTCAGTCTCCAATCGCATCACCAGCCTACTAAGTGACATATCGGACTGGATGTCACTCCACTTCCTCAAACTCAACCTTTCCAAAACCAAGCTCCTAGTATTCCCCCCAACCCCTGCCCCCCCCCCGACTTCTCCATCATGATCAACAACACTACCATCAGTCCCACCCCTCACGCCAAGGTACTAGGTGTAATCCTAGACTCCAATCTGTCCTTTCAGCCCCAGGTCTAGTCGCTGACAAACTCATGTAGACTTCACCTCCGCAACATCTCCAAAATACGGCCGTTCCTAACCTCAGAAACCACTAAGCAACTCATTCACTCCCTTATTATATCACGCTTTGACTACTGTAACTCCCTCCTCACTGGCCTACCTCATCGCAGGCTATCCCCACTCCAGTCCATCATGAACGCTGCTGCCAGATTCATTCACCTTACTAACCTCTCTGTATCTGCCACCCCTCTCTGCCAATCCCTCCACTGGCTTCCAATTGCCCAACGGATAAAATTTAAAACACTAACACTGACGTATAAAGCCATTCATAACACTGCCCCTAATTACATCACCGACCTTGTCTCTACATACCACCCAAACCGTACTCTCCGCTCCTTGAAAGACCTCCTACTCTCTAGCTCCCTTGTCTCCTCCTCCCATGCTCATCTCCAGAATTTCTCAAGGGCTTCATCCATCCTCTGGAACTCCCTACCCCAATCTATCATGCTATCGTCTACTCTGCTCACTTTTAGGTGCATTCTGAAAACCCATCTCTTCAGGGAAGCCTACCCCGACCCCAGCTAATATTGGAATCCTCTACCCTTCCTACCACTCCATCCCCCACAGCTAATTACCTCTTGTACCACTATCCCCTCCCTCTTAGATTTTAAGCTCCAAGGAGCTGGGCCCTCTAATCCCTCTTGTATTGAACTGTATTGTTACTGTACTGTCTCCCTCCATAATGTAAAGCGCTGAGCAAACTGTCGGCGCTATATAAGTCCTGTATAATAATAATAATAATTTCTGGCAGTTCAAGAAGTATTTTTCTGTACTCGTAAGGTAAAGTGGTTCTGAAGACACAAGGTTTTTTACCTTCATGCATTCAATGCGCAGCATCCCCCTCAGCCCCCCTAAAACTCACATAAGCCCCCTCTTGATTCTGAGCTATCCAAGGACTCCATCTCCTCATTGGCTGAGACAGAAGCAGGAGCCATTGGCTCTCACTGCTGTCAATCACAGCCAGTGAGCAAATGAGAAGAGAGAGGGGTGGGGCCGAGCCACAGCTCTGTGTGTGAATGGATACACAGAGCATCGGGTGCCCCCATAGCAAGCTGCTTACTGTGGGGGCACCCAACAGGAGGGAGGGGCCAGGAGCGCCAGTGGGGGACCCGAGGAGAGGAGGATCTGGGCTGCTCTGTGCAAAACCACTGCACACAGCAGGTAAGTATAGACATGTCTGTTATTTTTTAAAAAGTAAGCCTTTCAAATCACTTTAAAGGGAAGCTATGCATATATTACAAAGATGTACTGCATATCAATATATTTTTCATTTTTTTTTGCAAAGATGTACTGCATATCAATATATTTTATTTCCTTCATCCCTGTTTAGGACAACACTTGCTACAGCAGTTGATTTCAGAGGTTAAGAACGGGCGTATCTTAGAGATGTTGCGGAGGTTGGGTCTGAAAGGACAGATGGGAGTCTAGGATTACACCTAGTGCCCTGGCATAAGGGGAGGGACTTATGGTTGTATTATTGATCTTGATGGAGAAGTCAGGGGAGGGGGCACGGGCTGGAGGGAATAGTATGAGTTCCATTTTGGAAAGATTTAGTTTGAGGAAGTGGAGTGACATCCATGCTGATATGTCCCTTAGTAGGTTAGTAATGCGAGAGGAGACTGAAGGGGTGAGGTGAGGAGTAGAAAGATAGATTCGTGTGTCGTCAGCATAGAGATGGTGCTTGAAGCCATGGGAGTTTATCAAGTGACCAAGGGAGGAGGTGTAGATGGAGAAGAGAAGGGGTCCAAGGACAGAACCTTGAGGGACCCCTACAGAAAGAGGAAGTGGAGTGCAGGAGACAGATTTATAGGTAATGCTGAAGGAGTGCTGCGATAGGTAGGAGGAGAACCAGGAGAGAGCAGAGTCTCTGAGACCAAGAGAGTGCAGTTTTTTGAGGCAGAGGGGATGGTCAACAGTATTAAAAGCCACAGAGAGGTCAAGTAGTAAGAGTATGGAGTAGTGGCCATTGGTTTTAGCAATTAGTAAATCATTAGTGTGTTTTAGTAGGGCAGTTTCAGTGTAGTGAGCGAAAGCCAGACTGTAGAGGGTCAAGAAGGTTGTTGTCAGTGAGGTTGTCAGTGAGGTAGGAGCTCAGGCGATTGTAGACTAAGTGTTCTAAGAGTTTAGAGGTAAATGGGAGCAGGGAGATGGGTCTTAAGTTGTTCAGGTTGGTGGGGTTCAGCAAGGGCTTTTTAAGTATGGGAGTGATCTGTGCATGTTTTAGAGGGGTGGTAAAGGCACCATTACATAGTTAGTCTGGGTGAAAAAAGACAAAAATCTACACATTAAAAAAAATAATAATAATAATAATCCTACACCCACAGTTGATCCAGAGGAAGGCAAAAAGAAAAAAACCCAGCAAAGCATGATCCAATTTGCTCCTGCAGGGGAAAAAAATTCCTTCCTGATCCCCTGAGAGGCAATCGGATATTCCCTGGATCAACTTTACCTATAAATGTTAGTATCCAGTTATATTCTGTGTATCTAAGAAAGAATCCAGGCCTTTTTTAAAGCAATCCACTAAGCTGGCCAGAACCAACTCTTGAGGGAGTCTATTCCACATTTTCACAGCTCTCACTGTGAAGAAACTGTTCCATGTTTGGAGATTACATTTCTTCTCCTCCAGACGTAAAGAGTGCCCCCTTGTCCTCTGTGATGACCTCAGGGTAAATAACTCTACACCGAGTTCACTATATGAACCACTGATGTATTTATACATGTTGATCATATCCCCCCTTAATCTCCTCTTCTCAAAAGAGAATAAATTCAGTTCCTCTAATCTTTCCTCATAGCTGAGCTCCTCCATGTCTCTTATCAGTTTGGTTGCCCTTCTCTGTACTTTCTCCAGTTCCCCAATGTTCTTATTGTGAATTGATGTCCAAAACTGAACTGCATATTCCAGATGAGGTATTACTAATGATTTGTACCAGGGTAAAATGATATCTCTCTCTCTGGGGTCTATACCTCTTTTAATACAAGAGAGGATTTTGCTCGCTTTAGAAACCGCAACTTGGCATTGCATGCATGGGCATATTTGCCGCAAGGCAAACAAGGCACTTGCCTAGGGCGGCACTTTTCAGGGGAGTGGCACTGCACCTCGGCAAGTGATGTCACTACAGCAGAGGAATCCAGTGAGGAGTGGGAGTATCAGGCCTCCCCTGGACACTGCCGTCCTCCGGGATCATCTCTCAGTTCTGGCTTCTCACCGCTATCCACTGCGGAGAGAGCTCCGGGAGCTCCGACCCTCAGAGCAGCCTACAGCCTGGCCAGGCGCACTACATATTGGGAGTTGTAGTCTTTTCCCCGCCTCCTACCTGCTGCCTCCACAGGAGCGAACTACAATTCCAGCAGGGTGTGCGTCGGAAGGACTACAACTCCCAGCATCCAGTGCGCCCGGCCTGGCTGTAGGCTGCTCTGAGGGTTGCAGCTCTCCACAGTGGATGGCGGTGAGGAGCCAGGGCTGAGGGATGATCCCGGAGGATGGCAGTGTTCAGAGAAGGCAGGAATCTCTGTCACAGAGAGGGAAGGGAAATGCGGCTGTGAGGAGGATACATACCGGCAGTACATGGTTCCCCCCCTCAGTCTCCACCCCTCCACCAGGCCTGGTGAGTGATCTCCATCCTGCTACTCTGTATACCATGTATACTATTGTGGGGGGGGGCAGAGAGCTGACAGAGACTGACCAGAGAGAGACTGTCAGGTGACTGACTCATACAACTAACTGACACCTTCTCGCTGCTCATAGCACTAACTGACACCTTCATGCCGCTCATACCACTAACTGACACCTTCACACCGCTCATACCACTAACTGACACCTTCACGTCGCTCATACTACTAACTGACACCTTCTCCCGCTCCTACCACTAACTGACACCTTCTAGCCATTCATACCACTAACTGACACCTTCTAGCCGATCATACCACTAACTGACACCTTCTTGCCACTTTTACCACTAATGACACCTCGCCACTCATACCACTAATGACACCTTCTCCCCGCTCATACCACTAATGACACCTTCTCACCACTTATACCACTAATGACACCTTCTCGCCACTAATACCACTGACACCTTCTCGCCACTCATACCACTAATGACACCTTCTCGCCACTTATACCACTAATGACACCTTCTCGCCACTTATACCACTGACACCTTCTCGCCACTCATACCACTAATGACACCTTCTCGCTGCTCATACCACTATCTGACACTTTCTCGCTGCTCATACCACTAATGACACCTTCTCGCCTCTCATACCACCAACGACACCTTCACAGAAAGATGTGGTCGACCACTAAGTTCCACCCAGCAAACGTTGGTGCACTGAAGACAGCGGGGGTGCAGGGGGGGGTGGCAATTTTTGTGTTGCCTAGGGCAGCACAAAACATAAATACACCACTGATTGCATGCCATTATTAAGCTTGTGATCTACCAGAACTCCCAGATCCTTCTCCACCATTGATTCCCCCAGTTGTACCCCCCCTAGTATGTATGATACATGCATATTCTTAGCCCCCAAGTGCAGAACCTTACATTTATCAACATTAAACCTCATTTGCCACCTAGTTGCCCAATTAAACAGTGCATTGAGGTCGGCTTGTAAGTTGGAGACATCCTGTAAGGACGTTATTCCACTGCACAGCTTGGCGTCATCTGCAAAGATTGAAATGGGATTTATAATCCCAGACCCTTTATCATTTATAAATATATTAAAAAGTAAGGATCCCAACACTGAACCTTGGGGTACACCACTGATGACCCTAGACCATTCAGAGTATGAATCATTAACCACTACTTTCTGAATACGATCTTTTAGCCAGTTATCTACCCATTTACATACAGATTTTTCCAAGCCTGTAGACTTTGCCTTACACATTAGCCGTGTGTGGGGACCTGTGTCAAACACTTTTGCAAAATCCAAGTATACCACGTCCACCGCCACCCCTCTGTCCAAGGTTTTGCTCACCTCCTCATAAAAAGAAATCAGATTTGTTTGACAACTTACGTCTTTCATGAATCCATGCTGTTGTCTGTTGCTTAACCACTTCCCGTCCGGCCCATGTACATAAATGGCTGGACGGGAGCAGTGTAGGAGCGTCTGGATGCTTATAAACGTCCTCCCGCATTCCCTGCCTGTATGTGCTCCCTGAGAGCACGCAGCACCCATCGCTGTACGGGACCTCTGTGTGAGGTCCTGATCATGTGATCACTGATTGGCCAATCAGTGATCACATGAATAGTAGTAAGCAAGTTGTCACTTGCTGACATCATTGCTTACTACTAGTGAAATCTGTGAATGATCACAGAGGTCACATGGTACAAGGCCATTCACAACAGCCTTGTACCATGTGACAAGCTGTGACCAATCACAGCTCTCACAGTATTTCTCAATGGCTGCAAGAATTCCACCAGAGAGAAGGAGAAATTATTGCTTTCACAGCCTTTATGGGTGTAAAAGCAATCAGTGTAAAAAAAAAAAAAAATCTTCATCACCTCCCACAAGTAGTGGGAGTAGTCGCTATGGTGACACTGTACTGCTAGGGTGACAGTATGTTAAAAAAAAACACATAAATTATAATATAACAAAATGAAATAAAACTGTAAAAAATTTTTGAAAAATTATAATTTTTGATTATAAACTAATTTGGGTTATTTTTTTTCTTCACTAAAAAGATAGATGAATACATTTTAGCCAAGATTTATGAAAAAAGATTACTTATTTGCAAAATTTTATAAGAAAAACACTTTTTTTTCAAAATGTTTGGGCTTTTTCATTCATGTAGCAAAAAAATAAGAATCCCAGTGGTGAATAAATACCACCAAAATAAAGTTTTATCTGTCTCAAAAAAATGCTAAAACATGAATAATAATGTATGCCATCCAGTCCAGGTTCTTTATTCACCTTTATTCTGTCTAAATATTTTTGGATCATATCAATTGTGAGTCAATGTGCATCATCTGGAGCTGTGTCAATACCATGCCCATTATGGACAAGAGCTCCCCCATGCTCCTTTGTATACACAGATCTGAAGAAGGTACAGGTGAAACTCGAAAAATTAGAATATCGTGCAAAAGTTCATTTATTTCAGTAATGCAACTTAAAAGGTGAAACTAATATATGAGATAGACTCATTACATGCAAACCAAGATAGTTCAAGCTGTGATTTGTCATAATTGTGATGATTATGGCTTACAGCTCATGAAAACCCCAAATCCACAATCTCAGAAAATTAGAATATTGTGAAATGTGCAATATTCTAGGCTCAAAGTGTCCCACTCTAATCAGCTAATAAAGCCATAACACCTGCAAAGGGTTCCTGAGTCTGGTTCAGTAGGAATCACAATCATGGGAAAGACTGCTGACCTGACAGTTGTGCAGAAAACCATCATTGACACCCTCCATAAGGAGGGAAAGCCTGAAAAGGTAATTGCAAAAGAAGTTGGATGTTCCCAAAGTGCTGTATCAAAGCACAAAGCACATTAATAGAAAGTTATGTGGAAGGGAAAAGTGTGGAAGAAAAAGGTGCACAAGCAGCAGGGATGACCGCAGCCTGGAGAAGATTGTCAGGAAAAGGCCATTCAAAAGTGTTGGGGACTTTCACAAGGAGTGGACTGAGGCTGCAGTCAGTGCATCAAGAGCCACCACACACAGACGGATCCTGGACATGGGCTTCAAATGTTGTATTCCTCTTGTCAAGCCACTCCTGAACAACAAACAACGTCAGAAGCGTCTTACCTGGGCTAAAGAAAAACAGACCTGGTCTGTTGCTCAGTGGTCCAAAGTCCTCTTTTCTGATGAGAGCAACTTTTGCATCTCATTTGGAAACCAAGGACCCAGAGTATGGAGGAAGAATGGAGAGGCACACACTGCAAGATGCTTGAAGTCCAGTGTGAGGTTTCCACAGTCTGTGTTGATTTGGGGAGCCATGTCATCTGCTGGTGTTGGTCCACTGTGCTTCATTAAGTCCAGGGTCAACGCAACCGTCTACCAGGAGATTTTGGAGCACTTGGCACCTGCCCACACTGCCAAAAGCACCAAAACCTGGTTCAATGACCGTGGGATTACTGTGCTTGATTGGCCAGCAAACTCGCCTGACCTGAACCCCATAGAGAATCTATGGGGCATTGCCAAGAGAAAGATGAAAGACATGAGACCGAACAATGCAGAAGAGTTGAAGGCCGCTATTGAAGCATCCTGGTCTTCCATGACACTTCAGCAGTGCCACAGGCTGATAGCTCCCATGCCAGGCTGCATTGAGGCAGCCATTGCCGCAAAAGGGGCCCAAACCAAGTACTGAGTACATATGCATGCTTATATTTTTTAGAGGTCCGATATTGTTCTATGTACAATCCTTGTTTTATTGATTGCATGTAATATTCTAATTTTCTGAGATTGTGGATTTGGGGTTTTCATGAGCTGTAAGCTGTCAGGAATGGACTCAGCACTGGTGGTGGGACTCACCTGCCGTGTGGGCTGCAGTACCAGGGCTGACCAGCGGGTGCTCTCAGCAGCCAGAAGCTTACTCCTGTAGTCAGACAACACCTGGGGCTGATTGCAGGAGGTGTATTTAAGGAATGACCAGGCCTGTGTTTAGGGCCTTGGTGTATGTTTCCCATGAGCCCCTGTACTTGGTATCCTGTGTTCCTGCCTCGTTGCTGACCCTGCTTTGATCCTGACCTCTGCTGACCGTCTCCTGTTGAACCCCTGGCTTGCCTGACCATCCTTCAAATCAGGTGGTGAGTAGGAAACATTTCACTTCCTCAGCGCCTGTCAGACAAACTCGGATCACTTTTCAGAGGAGCAGCAGTGTCTGCTTCACTTATGAATGAGCCATTGGTTGCATCTGGCAGCGGCACTCTTAGGGCTCATTCACATGTAAAGTTGGGGAGTGGTAAAAACCTTGCAGTTGATTCCGGGTTTTATTGCCTCCAATCCTTGCTGCTGAGGCAGCAGCCAAAGGTGTACACATGCCACAGCAAGAATTACACCCCCTGTTGCTTTTGGTGGGTGCTACCACTTGTCACACAAGATCCATTCAAGTAAATGGGGCCAGTTTGCAAGCACCCCGCAACTGTATGCTTCTGCGGGGTCCAAGGGGTTAAAGCAGGTGGTGAGAAAGTAACTTGTGCTGTACTAGGCATAAGGTTGCAGGGCACTTGCAGAGTGGCCTCATTCACTTGAACAGGTTATGCTTGGCAGGTGCTACACCCATCAACCAGGACAGTGCGTGGGAGCCAGTACTACAGAGGAGGCATCAACTTATGTGGCTCTTGCTCCCTACTACAGCTCCAGTCGTCCCTCTGCATTGCACTCTGTTTGATTCTCTGGGATGGCGGGTCAGCAAGGCCAGACCGTCATCTACCAGTCACCTGGCCAAGATCTACTGGTTGCTGACCCCAGCTCACATGATGTCCAATGCAGGGCTATGGACCCTTATTGGTCTTGATGATGTCAGGACCACTGGAGCATGGGGAGAAGGAGCTCTAGGGAGTGGTCCAACAGCAAAGGGGATCGAGAAAGTAAACTTTCTTCCCCATAGACTTAAACATTCTTCCCCATAGACCATTTAAAAGTGGAATTCTGGGCTTTCCCTAGTCTTAAAAATGCTCCCACCTCCTAACACCTATTCTGACTAACCTGTGTAAGAAAGATCTGTATTTTTAGGTCGATCTGGTCCAGTGATATGATCCCCTGTATCAGCCAGTGCCGGTGTAGCGGCAAGATGAGTCTCCCCATGAAGATGTGTCTCCCTGACGCATCTGCGCATGTCACGATTTTCGCCGATCACCATCCATAGCACAGAACTGCCACAGTTAACCCCTTGTAGTCTGCACCGCTGAGTACACGCACTGCTGAAGCTGATCCCACGGATCAATAGCCAACGCTCCCGCAAGATGGATCGAAGCATCATGGAAAGGAGAGAGATTGGATGCAGTAGCTCTGTGATGGCTTGATCGTCTCTGAAACCTTGACATGCGCAGATGCGTCAGGGAGACACATCTTCATGGGAGGACTCATCTTGCCACTACACCGGCTGCAGGGAGAGGAGAGAGAACATATCATTGGATAGTTTAGAGTGGGCGCCGTGACGTCGCCTATAGGTTTACTGTAGCCCATCCATTGTAGGCCTTCTCTCCTTCGCCCTGCAGCAGCAGCTGGCTGACACAGGAGAGAATGATCACATGACTGGATCAGCAAACAGGCTAAAAGTAGGTAAGTATACAACTCTTTCTTACACAGGTTAGTCAGAATAGGTGTTAGGAGGGGGTAGGGAGAGTGGGTGACAAATTCCTCCAAAGTATGCTGTGTTTGGTATCCCTGGATACAAAATATAATTCTGAATAATAATTTTCCAGTTTCTAGAATACAACCTACCAGGGGCGGACTGACAACTCATGGGGCACCCGAGCAATAGGGGATCATGGGGCCCTGTGTCCTTGCCCAAACTCAAAAAAGCCTATGAAAAAGGTACGAGGGGCATCTCATGGGACCCCCTACTGACCCTGGGCCCTCGGGCAGTGCCCGAGTTTCCAAATGGTCAGTCCGCCCCTGCAACCTACACATGTTGGAAGATATTAATATTAGCCGCACCCAGCCCTTAAACCGAATGATTGGTCAGAGGGTCTCTGTCCACACCCCATTGATATCACAGAAAAGGGGATGACAAGGACCTGATAAGGAAGCTCTCTTTTTAACATCAACCAAGGAATACCCAAGAGAGCTATAGCAATGTTTCTGCTTGGACAATTAGACTCTGTTAAAACCAGCACTTTGCAAATATTCTCTATTTTCACCTCCTTTTATTTTTCTGTTGCATTATTTTTACTTTTATGTCCTTTTCTGTAAATATTTTAATTTCACCACTTGACCTTTTCATTATTAAGTACTATTTTGAAAAGTGTTAAAACTTTCTCTAAGGGTTTTAATGCAAACTAAAGAATCCCTGTCTCTTGAAGAGTGCTACTGATAATAATCCTCTGAATATACCTGTCTGTGGTGATAATGTGTGTTGCAGATGTTTATGCTAAAATCATAGTGTTATTATTATTATTATTATACAGGACTTATATAGCGCCAACAGTTTGCTCAGTGCTTTACATTATGGAGGGAGACGGTACAGTAACAATACAGTTCAATACAAGAGGGATTAGAGGGCCCTGCTCCTTGGAGCTTAGAATCTAGGAGGGAGGGGATAGTGGTACAAGAGGTAATTAGCTGTGGGGGATGGAGTGGTAGGAGGCGTAGTGGATTCCAGTATTAGCTGGGGTCAGCGTAGGCTTCCCTGAAGAGATGGGTTTTCAGAGTGTGCCTAAAGGTGAGCAGAGTAGGCGATAGCCTGATAGCTTGGGGTAGGGAGTTCCAGATGATGGGTGAAGCCCTTTAGAAATCCTGGAGACGAGCATGGGAGGAGGAGACAAGGGAGCTAGAGAGTAGGAGGTCTTGCGAGGAGCGGAGAGTACTGTTTGGTTGGTATTTAGAGACAAGGTCGGTGATGTAATTAGGGGCAGTATTATTCCTAAGATTGTGAGTTTCCTCCTCCTTAGCAAAAAGGCGGAGGTGGTAGTTTAAAGAGTTAATTGCATAATTAACCTAACCCAGTGAAAATTGCTCTCAGGCTGCTGGCACATAGATTGTGGTCCTGCGAGCTGGAAAATCTCTGTGCAGGGTGCAACTGAGAGTGGCATTGTTTCGCAAGTGACAGCGCGGTGTGAGATCGGCTGGTTCTTTGTTACGAGTTGGTGAGAAGGGCAGGGGTCAGACACTGTGTTCGTCACATAGTATAAGGGAGAATTTTCAGGTTTCCTGGAGTCGGGCAAAGTTGTTATAACAGTGTGTCATATATAGCTGTATCTCTGATACAGGCCCTAACAGAGGTTCACCTATCTCCTGCCCAGGGGCGGACTGACAACTCATGGGGCCCCCGGGCAATAGGGGATCATGGGGCCCCTGTGTCCTTGCCCAAACTTAAAAAGGCCTATGAAAAAGGTACCAGGGGCAACTCATGGGGCCCCCTACTAACTCTGGGCCCTCGGTTCATTTCCAAATGGTCAGTCCGCCCCTGTTTCCACCCTAACATTCTCATTGGTGTCTGGTTCTCTTCAAACTGCCCTTGGTTTATGAAGCTGTACTGTCCTTGATTATTATGGCTCCTTTCACATGGGGCAAACCTGTCAGTGGATCCCCTTGCTACAGAGTGGACACAAACACAACCCGCTGTCCTCTATGGGCGGTTGGATGGAAACAGACCGCCTGTCCATTTCCATCCCACTGACATTCCATCCGATCCAACAGACAGAAGGGGAATGGATCCCCATCCGTCTCTTTTTAGCAGATTGGATGTCGGCGAGTGTAAACGGACATATGTCCTCCATAGAGGAGAATAGAGATTCCGATCAGGTCAGCCTGAAAAATGGGCAGGCAGACCCGATTGGAGTGTCCATGTGAATTATGTCCATCACCAGACACTATACAGGCTTATACTAGACCACTGTTTTGGCGCCCAATGACACCTCTCCTATATTGATCCTGATTCCTGACGTTACTCTTGTCTGCTGTTCCATATTGATCCTGGCTCTGGCTACTGACTACTCTACCCATCCTCCGGGATCCATGTGTTCTCTGAAGAAACTCATCCTGCAACTGGAACACCCACGGGTTCCATCTCATCAGGCATTTCCAAGCAGAAACACCACTGGCAACCCGTGCTTCTTTGGACACTGCACCTCCTGTTTCCACCTCCAGGGGCGCACTGCACTTAGCCATAAGGGGAGCCCTCTCTCTATTGCAGCCTCCGGTCAGGTACGTGACAACAAACCATGTATTTTTAGGCCTAAAGTAACTTTGCACTCCTGAACTCAATAAGAGAACGTTCACATAGTTTTGGCAATACGGTATAGGTGTTACAGGCAAAAAAATGTGGGTTTTTTTTGCTCCTTTCAGATTCTTTTCCACACAAGTCTCAAAATCTTAACAAAATCTGAAAGTATTTTGTACTTACATAAAAATACAGAACGATTTATACAAAGAACTGTACCTTAAGGCGATAGTAAACTCCGGATATTTATTTTTACCTACAGGTAAGCTTATAATAAAGTTTACCGTTTAGGAGATATTCGTTCCTTTTGACAGCTGGCGCATACACTTCAGAGCACTGTGCTGTGGCCTGGGCATGTGCACGGGAGTAACGTCATCACGACTCCGCCAGTCAGACTCGCAAACTCGGAAGGAAGACCGGGTGAACATGGAACATGGAAGCCTCTGCAGTGGTGACAGCACGCCGCTGGAGGGCTTAATTTTAAGGTAAGTCCTTCATAATATGGTAGTATGCGATGCATACTAGCACATTATGAGATTACCTTGCAGGGGAAAACTTTTTTTTTTAATGCAGTTTACTATTACTTTAATATCCTTGCTATATTTTCTTTCATAATTTCAATTTGTGCAATGGAAGAACAACAAAGTCTAAAAAGTTGCAACGCTTATTATTCGTTGTTCCTTTTTTAAAGTTTGCTTCAAATTTTGATTAACAGAACTGGGTGGCTATACTTAGACTATACAGCTCTTAGACTGCTCTGCTGTTTTTAACCTGACAACACTGTGGCTCAGAAAAATATGTATCCATTTTTGGCCCTTTGATTAAATTAAGGTAAAATCATATTTGCAAGGAGGAGGAAGGATGAAAAATCTTATAGTAAAGTCATTTTGGAATTGATAGGACAATTAGTAAAAAAAATGAAAAAAGTGTGAAAAACCGAGTCGTCCTTTGAAATTTACCCTGAGTGACAGAGCTGTTACATTTTCTAAAACAATCCCACAAGAATAAATGAACTAAATGCATATTATTTCATCGCTTGATATGTTTTGGTTTTCCATTATTTATTCTTTTTCTAAGCATTAGTGAAGTCATGTTTTTATTTTTTATTATTTGCCGCTTGGCACGATATTGTCGGTTGATATTATTTAAGCTTTAATAAAATGCCCCCCTTCGAAGCACATTTTACGCACTAATTGTTCTGTGCTATTTGGTATTCGTTTGAAGAACGTGACCAAATATGTTCAAAAAGGTTTTCCTTATAAGGTTTTGAAGCTATTTGTTTTCACTGATGGCATTTTTGAAGTTGTTGGTTACTTGTGCTTTTTTTTGTCTTTGTGTTGTGAAGCTGAATGACTGAAACAAGACACATCTAGAGAATTGGCTGAAGATCAACCGGAACATTTTGTTTTGCTTCTAAAAAATGTTAGATTAAAAGAAATCTTCTTTCCTCTTCTTTTTTTTTTCGAACTGTGTGCTTTTCATGTGGGATGCGTTGTACTTATGTTTTGCTTTTGGATACCAAGAGTGGAATGCTTCTTCGTCCTTTTGGCATGCAGACTGATGTTAGACGGTGGACAGTCCAGATATGAAGAACTGGATGGACAAGAGAGGAATTCTAGCCTAAATGTGTCTACTAAATTTGTTTTTAGTGAAGTATCTTTTTGGATCTGTTAAAAACAGAAGTTACAAATGATAAAAATGGGTGCTGTCTTTTGTTTTGAGGATGAGGAACAACTGGAAACAACGTACAGCCAAAGGTCGGGGTCGAGAGTAATAGAATCCTGGCACTAAACACCCGTTTATCTTCTGTAATGAACCTCTGCCAAACCATATATATACAACGTAGTGAGGAGGAGAAAGTGTCTGATGCCTCTCCAGAGTATTCATGAGGGCTTCTGTTTAGAAGATAGTTTCTTAGGTAACATAATAACATATTAGCAGTATTTCTCATTTAACACAAGATTTGGCTGACTTATGGTGTGAAACCTCACACATGACATTTGTAAGAATTAGAATAACAACGCAAACTCCCAAGTGAATTTTAGAGCTTTTATTCTTCTTAAAGGAATACCATGTTGTGTTTAAACAGTCTAAAACTGGTAAAGTACCACAATCCAATATGCTGAAAATTAAAACACATATAACTATGCACTTGTGATCTGCTGATCCAAGATTGATTTGGGGATATGACCTTTCATGTACACAGTACTCAGCATAAATGAGTGCACCCCAACAAATTTGTCAGAAAACCTTTACTTTCCTTTCAAAATCAACATTTTTCTATGGGACACTATGCTATAAAATGCCCCTACAAACGCAGGACATTGATTGCAAACAAGATTTGTTAATTTGCACACACAAAAAAGTATTTTTCCTAACAAATTTATTCAAGACCATGTTGCAAAAATGAATACACCCCAATGAAAGTCTTAGGAGCAGAGCAAAATTTTAGACAACAAAATCCTAATTAACAAGAATTCAACTACAGGTAAGTCTAATTATTCATTAAACAGGTGTCCAGAAGACAGTTTATTATAAAAGGGTGTTGCTTAACAAATAAAACCCTTTCCAATTTCATGCTGTCAGCAATGGCACCACATGGAAGAGAAATGTCACAAGGCCTGAGGAAGAAAATAATTTCTTAACACAAGAGAGGTACAAGAAGATCAGCAAAGCTTTACTCATCAGTCAGATTACTGTAGCAAAAGTGATATACAAATTTAACAAAGAAGGAACTGAGACCTCTCACAGAGCCGTCCAAGCTGTCCACGGAAGTTAACACCTCAACAGGAGTGTCTTCTGATGAGAAGGGTTGAAGAAAATCACCATGCAAGTTCACTGCAGTTAGCTAAAGAAATAGAAAGCCAAAGTGGGGTGATTGTTTCCCATGACACAATACGACATACACTGCAGAGGATGTTGTCCACGAAGGAATCCTCTTTTAAAGCCCATGCACAATAAAGCCCACCTAGAATTTGCCAGGGCCCATGCTAAAAAAGAAAAAAAAAACACTACTGGGACTTTGTACTCTGGAGTGATGAGACCAAGACATGGGCGGACTGACAACTCATGGGGCCCCTGGGCAATAGGGGATCATGGGGCCCCTGTGTCCTTGCCCAAACTCAAAAAAGCCTATGAAAAAGGTACCAGGGGCATCTCATGGGGCCCCCTACTGACCCCAGTGCCCGAGTTTCCAAATGGTCAGTCCGCCCCTGGACCAAGATAAATGTTTTTGGAACTGATGACTTCAAAATTGTATGGCATAACAAAGGTGAGGAGTACAAAGAAAATTGTTGAAGAAGGTGCTAACATCACTCTGTGCCCTTGGTCGTAGTGCACTTTTCCAACATGACAATGATCCAAAACACACATCTAAGGCCACTGTTGCATTTCTGAAGACGATCAGGGTGAAACTGATTCAGTGGCCAAGTATGTCTCCTGATCCGAACCCAATCGAACACCTATAGGGAACTCTGAAGAGACAAGTTGAGGATCACTCTCCATCCAGCATCCAAGCTCTAAAAGAGGTCGTTCTTGAAAAATGGAAAAAGATTGATGTTGCAATATCGCCAGCTTGTTCATTCCATGCCTAGAAGACTTGCTGCTGTCTTTACAAATCATGGTGGTTATACAAATTACTTGATGTAGTAGTTTTTTGTTGTGGGGTGTATTCATTTTTGCATCAACTAATTTGAGTAAAATTTGAGCACTGTCGGTAGATAGATAGATAGATAGATAGATAGATAGATAGATAGATAGATGAATGTAGGTTAATTGACTCCTGTCTAAAATTGCCCCTGATAAGTGTATTAATGAATGTGAGTTAGGGACCTTGATGACTCTATATAAGTTCCTGTAATAAATAAATATACGAGTTCCCAACACTCAAGCTAAAAAAACTAAAGTGTCTCAATCATTCAGGTTATAAACAGAGACTTTTGGCTCATACCCTTGTAAATACATGGTAAAACCATGCTGCATGCCAAGGCACCTCTCTAAAGTGTGGTCCCTAACTCAGAACAATTTGGATTCCCAAATCGTAGAGGGTGACCTGTGCAAAACCCCTTCCTCCTTAAAGAGAAGCAACAATTTGCCAAAAGTTCAGACATCACCCTCTTTGGGCAGCTGAAGACATAGTATAGCATGTGTCTACACCAAATTATATATATATATATATATATATATATATATATATATATATATATCATACTTGGGTGGATTTCATAGAGCTTCTAAAACCTCAAATTAATAGATAAATATCAAAAATAAAAATGGAAAAATATTGAAAATAAATAAAAGGTAAAAATTCAATGAATTTTGTGCAAAAAACACAAAACAAACTTGGTGCAGAGTGCAGCAGGGATGAAATATCTGTGTGCTCTCCTTCCAATCAGCCTGAGGTGATGCAGGTGAAGGTGGCAGATAGAGGGCTACTATGTGAGCCTGAATGGTCATATGGATCTCTCCCTCCTCAGATCTTTCCTGCATCACCTCAGGCTGATTGGAAGGAGAGCACACAGATATTGCATCCCTGCTGAACTCTGCACCAAGTTTGTTTTGCGTTTTTGCACACAATTCATTGAATTTCTACCTTTTATTTATTTTCCATATTTTTCAATTTGTATTTATGATATTTCTTTATTAATTGGATTATTTATTTAATCATCGAAGGACACAAATTTGAATAATTTTGCACATACTTTTTTTTTTTTTATTATCACCAATTTTGATATATATTTTTTTAATTCATTTATTCAATATTATCAACACATGTTTGGGTATTGATTGGCATTATAATCATGTATGGTTACACATAAGAGATTATGCAGCTATTAGAGATTTAATGCAAATGCAGTTTTTATACTATAAACAGGTAATAGGTCTTGATAGAGCACGGCATCTATATTTTCTTCATTTGTATGCACTGATAACTCACATTTATGAGGGTGATCAAGATAGCCTGTGATCTTATTGATAGAAGCCGTTTATTATACACCTTATTGGCTCACAAGTAAATTTATTTTCATATGGATCCATTCTGCCTTGTATCAACAGTTCAGCCTAGTGGTGGTGGTGTAATGGTGTGGGGGATATTTTCTTGGTACACTTTGGGCCCCTTAGTACTAACTGAACATCTCTTAGATTGTAAGCTCCAGGGAGCAGGGCCCTCCTAACCCTCTTGTGTTGAACTGTATTGTTGCTGTATTGTCTCCCGTTATATAGTAAAGTGCTGAGCAAACTGTTGGTGCTATATAAAGCCTGTATAATATTAATAATAATAATTGTTTAAATGCTACAACCTATCTGAGTATTGCTGCTAACCATGTCCATCCCTTTATGACTACAGTGTACCCGCTTCTTATGGCTCCTTTCAGCAGGATAATGCACCATGTCACTAAGCTCAAATCATCTCAAACTGGTTTCTTGAACATGACAATGAGTTCACTGTACTCCAAAGGCCTCCACAGTCACCAGATCTCAATCCAATAGAGCACCTTTGGGATGTGGTGGAATGAGAGATTCACATCATGGATGTGCAGCCAACAAATCTACAGCAATTGCGGGATGCTATAATTTCAATATAGACCTCTGAGGAATGTTTCCAACACCTTGTTGAATCTATGCCATGAAGAATTAAGGCAGTTCTGAAGGCAAAAGGAGGTCCAACCCGGTACTAGCAAGGTGTACCTAATAAAGTGATCCTTGAGTGTAATTACACAACAAACCAGCCCCAAGAATCTTATGCACCCCCAGGAAGTGTAGCTCCTTCTATTATTCATTGCAAAGAACCTTTCTACTGTTTGCTGAAAGGAAAAACAACATGTATGCATTGAATATAGCAATGCCCAGTATAAATACAAGGTATTATATCTGCATAGTAAATTGTATTGAAATTTCATTTATGAGTGCTTTGGGAAAATAACTCAGGTTTGCGGTGAGCATGTTAAACTAAATATCTCATTAATTTTTTTAATTGTTGAGAGAGAGGTTTCAGATTAATACAGAGGTCATTGTAAAGAATTTTGCAACTCTATACAGAAAAGCATACTCAGAGTTGGAATGCTTCACAATTCAATTAATTATTGAGAGGGAAATGTGATGTTTGTTATAAAAATAAACAGTGCGGGAATGTACATTTGTTTAATATATAATAAAACATTTTCTTATAACAATGTTATTTAATAAAACAATATAACACCACACTCTTTTCATTGTGATCAGTTTATTGTTTTTCTTTTGATAAAACAATATAACATCACAAACGCATTGCAGAATTTAAATAGCTGAAGCAATAAATTGCTACTATAATAATTAAAAAATAAATAAATATATATACAGTATATATTGTATATATCTTGTGCAATTGTAGGACAAGCCATATTGTAATTTATTGCTGCTAAAAATTACCTTTCCTTTTTCAGCCTGAAGAAATTTTCTGTAAAATTCAATTCAATATGGCAACCTGAAGGCAGTCTGGACACAGTTGGCATAGATACCACCCCCAGAAATTATATTTATTGCTTGTGTGATTGGCTCACTGATTTGCCCAGAATTCTGCACTAAGATACAGTACAGTAAAGTCAAATTTTAGGCATCGTCTGCAATGGGGATTTCAGTTTTGGTGAGATACTCCCCAAAGGTTAAGTACATCCAAAGGAATGCTGATGCTGTAACTTTTCACTGAGAGTGCACCAGGTGATTATAATGAACACAAACCTTTCCATTCAGGAATCAATCTTGAAAGGACATGGTGGAACAGACAGCTATTACTTCAGAACAAAAAAGACAGGAATCTGCAAAAACGTTTGTTAAAATCCTTGCAGTATATATAGAATAATCATGCCTTTTTTTTTCAACAAAAGTGGAATTACACTTTAAAGCCCAGGCTCAGCACTTGCTCCTTGTGACGGACTAGTGCCTCCTGTTTTCCAAACCCTTCCAACAGACTGAAAACTAATACCAGCCCTTTACCCCAAGTATCAAACACAGACAATATGCTGAGGTTAAACCAAAGGAATAAATGTTTTTTAAAACTCAGACACAAACTTTATACCCCCAGGAGGATATTCCCGTCTTGGGGATAAGATATGAAATACAGTACAACCAGTAAAGACATGACAATGCAACTGTTAATCTAATTAAAGCTAGGCACCTACAGTTGTGGCCAAAATTATTCAACCCCCACTGAAATTGAGTGTTTTGGCCAGTTTGACATTGCTTTTGATCATTCAGTCATCTTGCTTACATTTACATTAAAGAGGCACTTGTAGGTCAGACAAATATAACATAACAGTTATAATGAAATAACCACAAATGTCTTTTCTGTGCTCACAGCATTATCAGTTTTATTCAACCCCCAAGTGACATTCAATCTTAGTACTTAGTACAGCATCCTTTTACAGTTATAACAGCTTTTAAACGTGAAGCATAGCTTGACACAAGTGTCTTGCAGCGATCTACGGGTATCTTCGCCCATTCTTCATGGGCAAAGGCCTCCAGTTCAGTCACATTCTTAGGCTTGCGCACTGCAACTGCTTTCTTTAAGTCCCACCAGAGGTTCTCAATCGGATTTAAGTCTGGTGACTGCGATGGCCACTCCAAAATGTTCCAGCCTTTCCTCTGCAACCATGCTCTAGTGGACTTGGAGGTATGCTTGGGATCATTGTCCTGTTGAAAGGTCCAACGTCTCCCAAGCCTCAGGTGTGTGACGGACTGCATCACGTTTCCATCCAATATCTCCTGGTACTGAAGAGAATTCATGGTACCTTGCACACGCTGAAGCTTCCCTGTACCTGCAGAAGCAAAACAGCCCCAAAGCATGATTGACCCTCCACCATGCTTCACAGTAGGCAAGGTGTTCTTTTCATCATAGGCCTTGTTCTTCCTCCTCCAAACATAGCGTTGATCCATGGGCCCAAACAGTTCTAATTTTGTTTCATCAGTCCACAGAACACTATCCCACAACTTTTGTGGTTTGTCCACATGGCTTTTGGCATACTGCAGTCGACTCTTCTTATTCTTTGGAGACAGCAAGGGGGTACGCCTGGGAGTTCTGGCACGGAGGCCTTCATTACGCAGTGTGCGTCTTATTGTCTGGGCTGAAACTTCTGTACCCACATCTGACAAATCTTTTCTCAGTTCCTCAGCAGTCACACGGGGACTTCTCTCCACTCTACGCTTCAGGTAGCGCACAGCAGTCGAAGTCAGCATCTTCTTTCTGCCACGACCAGGTAGCGTTTCAACAGTGCCCTTTGCCTTGAATTTGCGAATGATGCTTCCTAAGGTGTCTCTTGGTATGTTTAACATCTTTGCAATCTTCTTATAGCCATTGCCCTTCCTGTGAAGAGAAATCACCTCTTCTCTTGTCTTCCTGGACCATTCTCTTGCCTTCACCATGTTTGTAACCACACCAGTAAATGTCTAGAAGGAGCTGAGTATCACAGTCATTTTAAAGCTGCCTAATTGGTGCTTATTATGCTTGATTGCTGCTCGGTGACATCCACAGGTGTTTTCAATACCTGATGGAAAGCACCTGTATGAACCTCTGTTCTTCAGAGTGGTAGTCTTTAAGGGGTTGAATAATTGTGGCAATGAAGAAACCACATAAGAACCATTTACTACTGTATTACATAAACAATTGATGTCATTTTAGTTGCATTTGGGTAGTTACAACGTCCTTGTAGGATTTGATTCTGAATACAATTCCAAATGTACACTATAGTCCCTAAACCCCTTTACAGCATTGGGGGTTGAATAATTTTGGCCACAACTGTAGATAAGTCTTTTCAGTCTAGCTAGTAGTCAGAGGAAATCATCAACCTGTCTCCCTTGTCTATGTCCTGGAAAACAAGTCCACAATTAGTCTTGATTAGCCAGGGCATGCCCACCAGGATGCCCAGAGACAGTTCCACATCCCCAGATAAATTAAGTTTATCTAAATGTCCTATCCCAGTTCAAGCTCAGGTCTAGGTTACCAAGTGACACCTTTTCTTTGGAAATAAATAAAAAGTTATTATTATAAAGTTGGTAGTAACCGGGGAAAAATGGACAAATGCTGTATAATGCAGTTGTCGAGGACCATCGGGGGAAGAAATATACCTTAGAAGAGTTCCAGAACCCCAGCTGGTGAAGGTGCATCTGCACGATCTATCCAACACAATTTTTCCGCAGATGCACCACTGTTCTGGGGACTTCCTGGCTGCATAGTCATGAAAGATACTCCCATTCAATCAAAGGGTTTCAGGACCCAGCTCTCCTCCATGCTCTGACCGGGAGAAGCAGACAAAATCCCTTGTCTTCTCCATGGGCCATAATCAGTGGGTAGAAGGCTAGCCCATAGCCCCTCCAGGGGCGGACTGACAACTCATGGGGCCCCTGGGCAATAGGGGATCATGGGGCCCCTGTTTCCTTGCCCAAACTCAAAAAAGCCTATGAAAAAGGTACCAGGGGCATCTCATGGGGCCCCCTACTGACCCCAGGCCCTCGGGCAGTGCCCGAGTTTCCAAATGGTCAGTCCGCCCCTGGTTCCCTCCAAAAGCCCCTGTCCCAGTTGAGCCTGTCACACCCCTCAATCACCACCAACCCCTGCATGCCCTCTACCCTGTTTGTTTTGCCTAATTCTGTTTTATACTTGCCATTTTAAGAAGTCTAACTCTAGGTTCACATAAGCATAATCATGCTTTTTTCATCCGTTTTTTGTAATTAATTTTTGCACATTTTTCCGTGCACTTTTTACTTTTTAATGTGTTTTCATTTTTTGTAGGAGGAGAAGACTGGTTATTCACCACAAAATTCTGCCAAAATTCACCAAAAACACCTGTGCATTTTTTCACGCATTTTTAATGTGCTTTCCATGTGCACCCACTGAAGTCTTTGGGGTCAAATACGCACCATGTTGCACCGAAAGAAGCACATGAACCTTTTAAAAAATTGCACTGCGCCATGTTGCATTGATGTGATTGGGAACCACAGGGAATAATGTCATTTCCATTAACATAGATTGCAGCACAACAGCAGACACAGGAGAAATCACATGTGGAGGTCCCCTGCCGATGCTGAGACTTTTAACATGATCAGTATGCTATGAACAAAGGGATATATGACACCCCTTAGGGGGCATGGCCATGATGCCCTGCATTCATGCTATCACCTCTGTCTTCCAAGTTGAATGACAGTATAAAGTGAATTCACATCATTCTCTGTTCTGAAGAAATTGCTGCTTCTCTAACCTTTCTCATGTGTATTGCTATATAGGAAGATCAGCTTTCATTAAACCCCCTGAGCTTTCTCAGTGTTGCATTACCAATAAAAAAAAATTATAGTGTCGACAACCCTTAAAGTGTCATTAAACCTAGACTATGAAAAACTCTTATTGCTTGCTATATAACAAAGTGTTCATACTCACAAAGCCACTGAAGTATTTGTTTCATGTAGAATGAAATATTCCTGGTTGATTCAGCTTTCAGCTGTCCCTCCCATCTTCTCTGTGTCCCCATTGTAAGCTGAGATTGTTAGTATCAGCTGGTGTTCTCTACTAAGCATGCTCATATTTCGGTTCCCTTCTAAGCTCTTCCTTCCCTCCCTTCTTCTCCATGTTCTCCTATTGCCAAGCACTATAACTGTAAAGTATAAAAAGAGCCTTAGATGCAGATGCCTATAAAACATTTTTTTTATATTTATAGTTTAATTTGAATCGCTCTTCTGAAACAGTTTTTTTTTTAAATCATGTAATCATTGTAGAGAGCCTACATCAGTAGACTAATAGAAACCCCTCCCAAAGATCTTTCCCTGCAGATGCCAAAGATCAGGGAAAGATCATGTGACCACACAACAGCGCTGCAGGTACTCTGAGGATTAAAAAAAATACAGTGGCACAATATATATGAGTTATGTGAAAGAATTATGCAATTAACACTCCTCTGTTTATTATCACTTTAGTATGTGAATGAGTCTTAGATAATATCTTACCCCCACAAAAAAATTGCAAGTGATGCCTTTTAGTTTGACAACATTTGATTTCTTTGACATTTTTAAAAAATCACAATAGTTGCATGACTATAGACTGAGACGTCAAAAGAGAGACATTAAATGTATAGCAAAAATCGATGTTACATAAGTAACATTTTTTTATTACTGTTTTCATAGAATTACAATGATTGTGTTTAAGGGTAGACATAATGAGAAAAGAATAGAAATTATCTCTCGTTGTAGATACCCAGCGACTGATAGATAGAAAGACAGACAGACAGAGAGATTCAGAAAAGTTTTTCTCCTAGTCTGCTAAGACTGGTTCATATAGCAGTAGGTATACATGTCCCTTGCCTCGATGATAAATCTTTTCCTTTCCAGCCTCAGAGGAAGGAGTGGAGATGTGTTAATAAATGGTAAGTGGCAGTAAGAGAACACACGGCCAGGCTGGCTGACTCTCCTGGGTAGGGGGAATAATGTAACTGGCCTCTTTTATGTCATTCTCTGGAAGCTATTATATTGTCCAGAAATGGTGGTGAATGTTTCAAGGGCTCCTGGTTCTCTGTGGCACATCACCTTGCAGTTCCCCTGAAATTGTTCGTGAATCAGGTTTCCTGTGGTAAGGAGCACTAGCCCTCATGTTACATTAGTGCTTACAATGTACAGTGCTCTGAACTCTCTCTAGAAGGACTCCGGTGTCACAATGAAAAATGATAACACGCTCATAAAATAACAACCACATGTTCTCTGTGATGTGTCTTTCTGCTTCTGATAGTTCTGCTTGGCTGAAGATTTATTCCTAACATCCCTCCATGGCTTTTATTGTAGGCCAGCTACTTCTGGCTATCAAGCGATCACTGTGACCAGTGACATGGCATTGTCAGTTCCATGTTTGCAGTAAGGGCCCCTACCTCATTTGTAGGACCACCTGGAGCAGTATATGAATGTCCACTGAGGTGGGGTGCAAGGTGCAAACACATCCCAATCAGACAACTTTGGCATGTGCCAAAAGGGCTGCTGTATGTAAAACTATGTGTAGCTTTCTTTGAGCTCCAATGAGCCCATTGTAAAGAAAAACATTTTGTTTTATGGAATGCAAACACTGATATTGTAAGTTACAAATATTTATTATTTATTTCAGGTACTTATATAGGACAGTCAATTTACACAGCACTTTACATATATATTGTACATTCACATCAGTCCCTAATCCTCAAGGGGTGTACAATCTAAGGTCCCTAACTTACATTCATACATACACATACTAGGGCCAATTTAGACAGGATCCAATTCACCTACCAGCATGTCTTTGGAGTGTGGGAGGAAACCAGAGTACCCAGAGGAAACCCACACAGTCACAGGGAGAACATGCAAACTCCAGGCAGGTGCCATGGCTGGGATTTGAACCTGTGACCCTAGTACTGCCAGACGGAAGTGCTAACCATTTAGTCACTGTGCTGCCCAAATAGTGCATGCCTAAGTGTTAGCAGGGGTTACTTCTCTTTTAGTAAGGCCCCTCCTATGAGTGGAGGCAGAACCCCTTTTAAAAATTGTAGTGAGTGGAGGTCTAGTTAGAAGGGAGCATGGGAGCAGGCCACCCCTGGTTTACATTGCACAGATCTGTGACCTGGCAAGAAAGAGAGCCCTTTAGGGTGAGTTGTGGATGAGCACCCACAATGAAGAGAGGATTGGAGAATTGGTTGAACTATCAGAGTTATACCTCTTTCTGGCCCAGTGTCCAGTAAGCCTTCCCCTATAGTTGTTTAGGGAGAGGGTTTTTGCAACCACATACAGCGCTCTTTCAGGAATCAGCAGTAATTGATTACCAACTGATGTGGTGTTAAGCTGTTGTTTTCTGTTTATGTTGTTATATGTTAAAAATATTTTTGTGCATGAAAAATATTTAATATGTTGGAATAACTTTAACTTTTCAAAAAGTCTTGTGATATCCCTAATGAAGCAACTGTAAACTGCGAAACACATTGGCTAATAACAGGATACTCCATTAATCACAATTTTGTATGGTTTTATGAAAACTTCTGCATAAGATGCATACATTTTATATTGGTGGTTATGTCATTGTCCACCATTTTTATGCGAACTAATAAAAATTATTGTTTTATCATATTCTGCTGTGTATTAGTACGGTGCCTTTAAAGTCCCCTATATATCAAGGGTTTTTTCACCCTCTCTTCTTCTCTGTTATTGCACTTGATCAGTACTGAATGTCTGAAGAGGGACATAAAGAAATGGCTGTGCACAATGCTAACCTGTTATTCAAAGAAAAGTGTTGGAAAAGCATCCTGTGTGGACATTCTTTATTCAAGGTGGTGAGCCTCAAGTCTGACGGCTGTGTGACACAATATGGTGGAGTTTCTCCTAAAGACAGGTATGTCTAAACATTAAACATCCGGACGTCCGGCGAGACGGACGTGTCTCGGCGAGCTCCTGCTCCTCCGGCCCCAATCCGCTGCCATCTGGGCGGCAGCGGACCCTGACGGGGGCCCCACGACCCTCCGGTCCCTGTTCGCCAGCCAGGGAAG
The DNA here is from genome assembly GCF_062004578.1 of Staurois parvus. Lineage (NCBI taxonomy): Eukaryota > Metazoa > Chordata > Amphibia > Anura > Ranidae > Staurois > Staurois parvus. Next base: position 587,684 of record NW_028318327.1, read on the forward strand.
GCCACTGGACCTTTCTCCCGGAGCTCCGGGACTTGCGGCCTACCCGGCACCTGAAGCCGCGGCCTCGATTTCTGGCGCGGCCGACCAGGATCGCCGGACATCAGCCCGGACTACTGCCACTCCGCTCCTCGGTCCCCGCCGATCAGAGGATCACCCCTGCGCCCCTACCGCTGCCATCAGGGCCCATCCGGGCCCCTGTGTCTGCTGCCGAGGTCCCCACCAACACCCACAGTCACTCCGTCCCTCCAGTGGAGCTCCGGCGGTTCGCAGCAGCCTGAGGCCTACCGCGGCACCCGAAGCCGCGGTGTTTCCTGCCAGCCGTGGCTGGAATCGCGGCGGGAATTGCGGCCGCGGCGGGACGCCTCCGCTGCTCCGGGAAGCTACCACCACCACCAACGGTCCTGCTAACCCAGGAGGGATCCACCGACGCTCCAGGACACCAGGTACTTCACCAGGGGCGCCCACTACCCACCAGGGAGCCCAACCACCATCACACCGCCAGCCTCCAGGGACTCACTCACTCAGGGATCCCACCATCCACCTGACACCCCAAACCACCAGGGACCCTAAGCCACTATCCCTCCAGGGATCGCTACTACCCCACCAGGGATAGCACGGCCACCATCCCACCGGGGATCCCCTGCCCACCACCCCACCTGGGATTACCAGCCAGCCACCATACCAGGGAACGCTCGCCCAGCACCCTGATTTCCGGCACGCTATTCCCTCTGGCGACGCCCCGGCGACTAATGGCCCACCACGACCCTTGAAGCTGCGGTCTCTCCTACCGGCCGCAACAGATCACGGTTGAGCACAAACCACGCAGGGCCGACGATCGCTACCGCAACGCCCCGCTCGACTCTGATGACGATCCTTCAACACCTTCAGCGCCTCACGACGCCGAGCCCTCAGCACCCGACGCCTGGCCTCAACAACCCCAGTCACCGAGCCGCCAGCATCACCAGTCGCCGTGCCTACCATCACCCCCAGCCATCGCACCCTACGACCCCTCCACTAGCCGAACCACCGTACCCACTGAAGACATGCCACAGCACCCATGGTCGCCAGCTTACTGCACCCACAGACTGCTGCCAACCAGCTGCCGCCCTCCACCCTCACTCTACCCCTACAGAAGGACTCAAATGACTCTCCCATGGTAACACAGATTCCCCACACACCTTGCCCTGACCTGTATCCCTTCACCTCCCCTGACCCAACTGTCACCGCACCCACCCCAACATGCCTCCTGCACTCCTCCTCCTCATTTTCCTCTCCACCATCCCAAAAATCGCCTCCCTCTACCCGCCTACCCCCCCAAAACAGCTCCACATTGCCCCTTCACTACTCCCCTCTCCCCACTACGGCACTCACCACCTCCTCCTGCTACTCCACTCCCCCGTCGACCCACGTGCCACCACTATCAGACCCACACGCTCCTACACTTCCCATTCCCATGCCACCTTCCTCACCCTTCTCCTTCTCCTATCTGCTGGGGACATCTCCCCGAACCCTGGCCCCTCGCCACCTCACCCCTCCTCTAGGGACCCCCCTGCTCCCGCCAGCTGCCGTAACCCCCTCAACCTCATATCTGTGCCCCTTCTCCCCGCATCCATCCCCCCTCTCTCGGTTGCACTCCTGAACGCCCGCTCGGTCTGCAACAAACTTACTGCCATCCATGACCTCTTTATCTCCCGCTCCCTTAACCTCCTAGCCATCACCGAAACCTGGGTACAGGCCACTGACTCCACCTCCCCTGCGGCACTCTCCTATGGAGGTCTCGTCTGGTCCCATTCACCAAGACTGAGCGGTCACAAAGGTGGTGGGGTCGGCCTGCTCCTATCACCGCTGAGCACCTTCCAGGTCCTCCCTAATCCTCCCTCCCTAACTTTCTCCTCCTTCGAGGCTCACTGCATCCGGCTCTTCTCACCCACCCCCCTAAGGATCGCAGTGATCTACAGGCCTCCCGGATCCATACCCCGCTTCCTGGATGACTTCGCTGCCTGGCTTCCCTTCTTCCTCTCCTCTGAGCTACCAACCATCATCCTCGGGGACTTCAATATCCCCATCAATGACAACAGCCCGGCTACTTCCCAATTCCTCCACCTAACCTCCTCCTTCGCGCTCACACAGCACACTCAATCCTCCACCCACATCATTGGGAACACCCTGGACCTCGTCTTCTCCCACCTCTGTACCCTCAACCAGTTCTCTAACACCCCCTTCCCTCTCTCCGACCACCACCTCCTCACGTTCTCCATCTCCCCTTCCCCTAACTCCCCCCCCCAGAGCGCCAAACCATCACCAGCCGCAACCTTCGCAACCTGAACCCGGCCCCCCTCCACTCAGCTGCCGACCGCCTACACGACAGAATCCTTCCACTGTCTTGTCCTGACCTAGCCACTAACACGTACAACGACTCACTATCAGCTACCCTAGACTCTCTGGCACCCCTAACCACACGCTACATCAAACCCAGACCGCTCCAACCATGGCAGAACGACCACACTAAATGCCTCAAACGTCGCAGTCGTGCGCTGGAGAGACTATGGCGCAAAACCAGGTCCCCCCGTTCATTCTCCCTCTACAAATCTGCCTTCCTCACTTACACCTCCTCCCTCCACGCCGCCAAGCAGGCTTACTTCGTAAACCTGATTAACACCCTCTCCTCCTGCCCTCGCCGACTCTTCTCCACCTTCAACTCCCTGCTCTCTCCCCCCCCTCCTCCACTCAGTACCTCACTCACCGCCCACGAGATTGCCACTCATTTCCACAATAAAATTGATGCTATCCGTCAGGACATAGTCAACTCGCAATCTACCTCCCCACCTAGCCTCCCCCCCCCTATCTCCCCCTCCTCTCTTCCCTCCTCTGACCTCGCAACCGCACTGCCCCCCTCCACACCCAAGACCCCGCTTACCGTAACCCCACCAGCTCTGCACTCCTTCAGCCCCGCTACCACTGAGGAAGTCACCAGGGTCTTCTCTGAAGCCCGCCTCACTACCTGCCCCCTAGACCCTATCCCCTCTCGACTCCTCCAGTCACCCCCCTCTTCCCTCATCTGCTCCCTCACCCACATCTTCAATCTCTCCCTCTCTACCGGCGTATTCCCCTCCCCCCTAAAGCATGCGCACATCACCCCCATACTCAAAAAGCCCTCCCTGGACCCCTCTGACCCAAACAACCTCAGACCCATCTCCCTGCTGCCACTCACTTCCAAACTCCTGGAGCGCTTAGTCTACAACCGCCTAAGCGCCCACCTAACTGACAACAACCTCCTTGATCCACTACAGTCCGGCTTCCGTCCCCTACACTCCACCGAAACCGCCCTCCTCAAAATCACCAACGACCTACTTACCGCCAAAGCCAAAGGCGACTACTCTGTCCTCCTCCTCCTGGACCTCTCCGCGGCCTTCGACACAGTTGACCACCCCCTCCTCCTTAATAAACTATTCTCCCTTGGCGTCAGAGACACCGCTCTCTCCTGGTTCTCCTCTTACCTATCCCGACGCTCCTTCAGCGTTTCCTACAATGGTGCCACCTCCCCTTCCCTCCCCCTCTCTGTTGGGGTCCCCCAGGGCTCTGTCCTTGGACCCCTTCTCTTCTCCATCTACACCTCCTCCCTTGGCAAACTCATACACTCCCACGGCTTCAACTACCATCTCTATGCTGATGACACTCAAATTTACCTCTCCACCCCTCACCTCACCTCCACTTTCTCCGCCCGCATCACTCACCTCCTAAACGACATCTCTGACTGGATGTCGCTCCATTTCCTCAAACTCAACCTCTCCAAAACCGAGCTTCTCGTCTTCCCTCCTGCCCGCGCCCCCCCCCCATCCTATCCATCACTACTAACATCACCACCATCAATCCCGCCCCGCAAGCCAAAGTCCTTGGGGTCATTCTGGACTCTAACCTCTCCTTCCAACCTCATGTCAAATCACTGACAAACACATGCAGGCTCCACCTCCGCAATATCGCCAAAATACGCACCTTCCTTACCCCAGACACCGCTAAACTACTTGTGCACTCCCTGATTATCTCACGCCTTGACTACTGCAACTCCCTCCTCACCGGCCTACCCCAGTGCAAACTCTCCCCGCTTCAGACCATCCTGAACTCAGCTGCCAGACTCATCCACCTCACCAGCCGCTCCACCTCTGCCACCCCCCTCTGCCTCTCCCTCCACTGGCTCCCTATCGCCCAACGCATCAAATTCAAACTACTCACTCTGACCTACAAAGCCATTCACAACACTGCCCCTAACTACCTCACCGACCTGATTCCCAAGTACCACCCTACCCGTACCCTTCGCTCTTCACAGGACCTCCTTCTATCTTGCTCCCTGGTCTCCTCCTCACACGCACGTCTGCAAGACTTCTCCAGGTCCTCCCCCATCCTCTGGAACTCACTACCCCAATCCATCAGACTGTCACCTTCCCTCCTCACCTTCAGGCGCTCCCTGAAAACCCACCTCTTCAGGGAAGCCTACCCCACCCTCACCTAACTGCTGCTCTCCTTCATTCCTCCTACCACTCCATCCCCCACAGCCACTTCCTCCTGTACCACTACCCCCTCCCTCCCAGATTGTAAGCTCGAAAGAGTAGGGCCCTCTTACCCCTCGTGTGCTGTTCGTAGCTGCTGTAATGTTTCATGTATTGTCCCCCCCTCTATTGTACAGCGCTGAGCAAACCCTTTGGCGCTATATAAACTCAATGTAATGTAATGTAATGTAATGTCTACTCCATCTTATGAGAATGCAGGGCAGAGTTTTCAACCAGCTTGGCAGGAGGCAAAGAATCCAGATTGCGTAAATGTATACTAAACTATGGGGGCAATTCAATAAGGCATCTGCAACAATTTTTGGCATTGTTTATGTAGTAGGAAATCTTGTGCCAAACTCATAAAAAGTCTGGGATGCTTTCGTTATTAGTACCAATGTGTGCAACAAATTTAAGTAGCTCTTATTTAGGGTACTTCCACTGTATGTCCTTATTGTTGCGACGCATTTAAGTAAAAACAAAGGCTATATAGGTGGTAAGGAAAGTGGAGGTTAATAGAACCTCTTCCATGTTGGAGTAAAGTGTTGACTATGTCATACATGTAATTATTGTATTATTATTCTACACGACTTATATAGCTCTGACAGTTTGCTCAGTGCTTTACATTATGGAGGGAGACAGTACAGTAACAATACAGTTCAATACAAGAGGGATTAGAGGGCCCAGCTCCTTGGAGTTTACAATCTAGGAGGGAGGTATCACATCTTTGAAACAATTTTGCAACAAAATTAATCATTAAAGCAGAAATAAACCCATTGATTTACCAGTTTCCTAAAACTTAAAAAAAAAAGTTCAGCGACCTGGGGGCAGTCATGGATCTGGAGGACTGAAATAGGGCCTGGTCGCTTACAGCTAAATGTTCATTTAATACGACCATGCTGGAGGCGGTATACAAGGTATTGTTTTGTTGGTATTGGGTTCCAGCTCATTTGGCTCAGGCAAACTCTGCCTGTAGTGATTGATGATTTTGGGGGGTTGTGGCCATCGTGGTGATGTATTGCATATCTGGTGGTCATGCCCGAGACTGTTTCATTTTTGGTCTCGTGTGTTTGGCCTCCTTTTCACCTTGTTCCATCTCTCCATATGCCAGGATGCTCGGTATGCTTTGCTTCATTGCTGCCTTTTGGCTCACCAGCAGAAGTTGGCTTCCTACAGTATTTGTTTTTGTCGGCCACTAGAACAATTGCTCAGGCATGGAAGAGCCCGTTTATCTCTCTTCAGGGGGTGCGAGACTGTATTACCACTATGATGCTCAATGAACAGATGTCGAATATTTGTAATGACTCCCAATGGAAATTCTTGAAAATATGGGAGCTGTGGTTGCAAGATGCCTTTCCCATGCTCCCCCCGGCTAGTCTGGGGTTGTGATGTTGCCTGGTATTGGCGTTCTCAGACCCCTGCTCTTGTTATCTTTTTCCTTTTGTACTCCTCCTTTCTTTTCTTTTTTTGTTTGTTTTTGGTGTGGCAGTCGATAGCCTTTGGTTTGAGTTACTGTGGGTGTTATACCAATGTTTTTGTCATTTATGTGCCATTGATAGTCCCTGCGTGGGAGCACCTTTTGCTCTGTTGGTGTTAGAGCGCTGTTTTGTGTGCAATTGATAGCCCCTGCATGGGTGTGTTTTGTTGCTCCTGTCTTAACCTCCCTGGTGGTATGATTATTTCAGATTTTTGGTGCTGAAAGCGGTACCATTTTTTTGCATGGAAATATGTATTGTTTTTATTGTAGGCCTGTAATTTAGGAATAACTCACTGAAATCTGTCCGAACAAGAGTCTAGTAAACATTCCGGATATGATAAAACTTGAAACACAAAATCATAAATTATAAAATAATCATAAAAAATAATAATATAATAATAATACATTTAATTAAATAATATAATCAAACCAAAAACACTGAAATTTGAAATATGGCGCCACGTTCGCACATCACTGAGCAAAGTCGCAGAATCGTTTTCAGTGTCTGATGACGAATTTCCCCCACGAATCATTATCACTCAATTCTGCAAGTGGTTCTGATTTACTATCGCTGTTCTCTAGCTGGTCTAAAACCGCTTTTGACCTAAAGGGACGCTTTTTGGACGCCATGGACTTTTCTAAGTTTCCAGGCAGAAAGAACAGTCAAAATGCAGGCAGGGCACAGGACAAAGCAGTAGGGACAAATGTATGTGAAATGTTTTGAAACATTTGCCGCCGGTTCTGGCGCCCGTACGTCCTGTCTTCACAGGGACCAGAAGACGGAAGCCGGATGCCGGATGCCGGCATCGGCCGGAGGAGATGGCAGGGGACGCATTGGGGGAGCGAAGGACAAGGTAAGCGCTGCAGGGACTCCCTATGCAACGCTGCATGGTAAGCCCGAGTGTAGCTCGGGGTTACCGCTTTTGGTACTGAAACTTTACCCCGAGCTACACTCGGGAATATCGCCAGGGAGGTTAAACTGTTTATAAACTAATAAAAACATTGAAATAAAAAAAAAATTCAGCCAATTGTTGCACCATCTACAACACTCTAAGAAATTCCAGTGGACTATAGATTTATCATTAAGTTTCCAAGATGCAGTACAGGCAGAGTAGAGAGTCTTGGGCAGGAGCAGACTGACCATTTGGAAACTCAGGCACTGCCCGAGGGCCCGGGGTCAGTAGGGGGCCCCATGAGATGCCCCTGGTACCTTTTTCATAGGCTTTTTTGAGTTTGGGCAAGGACACAGGGGCCCCATGATCCCCTATTACCCAGGGGCCCCATGATTTGTCAGTCCGCCCCTGGTCTTGGAGATTCTCTATGATGTCTCTGCTTGATTTCTGCAGAGGTCATAAGTTTTCCACGCCTCGTATAAAGTAACAGCCAAATGGTCAGACAAACAGCAATGTGCAAAATAAGGTTTACTGAATGAATGCAGAACACACTGACAATGCAAACAAGATGGTTACGCGGGTAGGCAATAACAGGCAATGCAACTATTACAATAGCAGGAGCTGCCAAAGATCAGCTTACCGATAAGAGCAGAATAAGATGCAGAATAGTACTGTCTATGAGACACTCAAAGAAACTCTATAGGAACAGAACATTACAACCTACTATTTGTGTTTCCCTTGGAGCAAAGGTTCTATCTCAAGAAGGTAGACTATCTCTGACAGTCCAGATAGCCAGTTGGAAAAGTCTCAGAACCTGCTCCACAGTCAAGTGGCATGAAGAGCCTCTGCTCTGGCCCCAGAGTAATTGTCTGTAGACCAATCCCACTGGAAGCTCAGTATCCTGAAGACAGTTGAAGCAAATTAAAGTGTTACTAAACCCAGTACTAATGTTCGGCTCAAACATCAGCCGTATGTGTGTTCGCCAAACAGCGAACAGCCCGCTGAGCGCCCAACGAGCCATGATTGGTCAAAGCAATGCACAAAAAAAATAAAGATATAAAAAAAAACAAATAAAAAGAAAACAAAAAATACATTAAAAAAAAGAAACAACGTGCCCCCCCCCCAAATCCATATCAGGCCCTTTAGTTCTGGTAAGAAGGTTAGAAGGGACCCCACAGTAAAAAATGTTTTTAAAAACGGGCATGGACTTCCCCCAAAAGCCATACCAGGCCCTTTAAGTCTGTTAGGACTTTTAAGGGGAACTCCACCTCCCAAAAATGGGGGGAGTGCGTGGGGTTCCCCATATAAGCCATACCAGGACCTTTAGGCATGGTAGGACTTTTAAGGAGAACCCCCACCTCCCAAAAATGGGGGGAAAAAGCATGGGGTCCCCCCTAAATTCCTACCAGAGCCTTGATCTGAGGACAGGTTTGTCAGGGCAGGAATGGGGGGAAGCCGATTGAGTGACCCCCCCCCCCCCCGAGCATGCCTTACCAGGCCACGTGCCCTCAGCATTTGGACGGTGTTCCCATGACGATGGGGACAAGGGCCTCTGCACCACAACCCTGGCCTAGTGGTTGTGGGGTTCTGAGGGCAGGGGAGCTCATTAGCATCAGGGTACCCCTTTAAATAAGAGGGCATACTGATGCTCCCTTCCTCCTTGTGGATGATTAAGGGGTACTAATATCTCTATTTATTCACTAAAGTCACTTAAATTAAGAAAAAACAAAGATGCCAGACTTTTGAAGAATTCCTTTACTTGAACAAAAAACAAAACAACCATTTTTGTGAAGTCCTTTTTTTTTTTAAATAAAAATGTCATTAAAAAAAAAAATGTCAGTCCTGCTGCAGCAGGTTTTATACAATGTACAGATGTGCAACTTTGCAGGTAGTTTAAGGGGACCCCCCCACAGGGATGATATTTAAAAGGATTTTTCTTCTTTTTTTACTTTAAGCAATGAAAAATGACTTCCCCTTTAAAAACTGTACTTTTTGAATTGTTTTTTCACTAATTGATGCCCATCAGGGCAGTACCTGAGTCCCCATACCCCTTTTATGACCAATGACTTGCATATAAGCGTTCAAAATGGGCACTTTTGAATTTACAAGTTCAAGTCTGATGGGCTTGCATTGAGTTCGAAGTTCGTGGTTGATGGCATTCCGCCCGTCACTACCCAGGACCCTGCATTCACTATATCTGGTCTCCCACAGTACACAGAACATGGAAATGATCATTTTAGTCAATATAACCTGCTAAATACCTTTTCTCCTTAGCAGTATATAGCAGTCTTGTGACTTCTATCAGTGTCCAGCAGAGCACTGGTTAAAGCTTGTAGGAGGAGTTTCCATTCTCCCCTAATTGTCCTATGAGGCTCCCCTGACCCTCTGTCTGGATAGTGTTGATTGGCCTTGACTTGACAGTGTTGATTGGCCCTGTGCTGATCACATGCACTCTCCCAAGAAAATAAAAAAACTCTCTAGCAATAAACACGAAGCTGAGCATGTGCAGTTTGCCCCCAAGGCTCTGTTCTATTAGGAGATGGATTGAGGACTGTAGAAGAAGCGGAGGATCAGAGAAGACAGGATCAAACAGCCTTTTTCCACAACGAAGTTTTCATTTTGCTCTAGGAGGTTGTAGATCCCCTGACCTCTGTCTGGAGAGTGCTGATTGGCCCTGTGCTGATCACATGCACTCTCCCAAGAAAAAAAAAACCTCTCTAGCAATACACACCAAACTGAGCATGTGCAGAGTGACTCCACAGGATATGTTTTATCAGGAAATAAGAGGGGACACTGGAAGAAGGGGAGGATCAGAGAAGTCAGGATCAAACAACATTATTACACAATGCAGAGGATTAACCCCTTAGGTTCCACAGTGAGTACAACAAGCATGCTTTACTGCATATACAGACTGATTTTACTGTGGGTTTAGTAACAATTAAATTTCATAGCTGTAGACTTTTCCATTCAGGCATCTTAAAATGTGTTCAGTATATTCAGATAAGCCGCTCTTTCCTTAAAATAAAGATATCAAGTTGTTATGAGCTACTGTGTATATTTTTTTAGCTACACTGAACATCTGGTTCTGTTATTGTGTCTATAGGATTAGATGTGGATACGAATGTCATGACCAGCCGTGTCATATCAATAACTCCACGTTAAGCAAAGCTGAGCACGTGGGAAAATCCCAGGTACTGGTATTATGGAGAACACAAAGTTATCGTCTTTTTTAGCCAGATCCTATGTGTTTAAGATATATGACCTCTAATGTAGGATTGGGTTACCTTCCTCAGCCTCCAGTTACTGGCTAGGGAAGGAAAAGAGGGATTTGTTACACAGAAATTATTGTGTGGTAGACAAATGGCTTATCGGCACCTGAGTACGGACTGCGATCTGTCTTAAACATAAAAACTTCATTTTATGGAATAAGGTAAGGTGAGGTAAGTCATTAAACACTGCATGTAAAACCAGTCATGATTGGACTTATACAAAAAATTCAACATTGAATCATAAACTACTATAACTGATAAGGCTTACTTATGGAAGATTAATATTGTTCCTATTATATAGTTTGGATAGAGAAGGTAAAGGTTTTATTACTGTCTGAGGCCTCCTTGTTGAGAACATCCCTCACTTTTTGTCACTGGGACTGGAAGCAAGGGCAAATGTTCCCAATGGGGCCACAGGATTATACAGGATTTATAAAGTGCCAATAGTTTGTACAGCGCTTTAAAATATAGGGAAGACAGTACAATCACAATTCCATACAAGAGGGTTAGGGGGGCCCTGCTCCTGAGAGCTTACAATCTAATAGGCAGGGGAAAGTGGTACAAAAGGTAATAACTGTGAGAGGATGAGCTGTTGGAAGAATAGTAGTTAGGTAGAGGTGTAGTGGGCTACCTTGAAGAGATAGGTTTTCAGGGATTGCCTAAAGGTGGAGAAAGTAGGAGATACCTGGACCGATTGGGATAGGGAGTTTCAGAGGATGGAGAGGTTCAAGAGAAGTCCTGGAGGCAAACATGAGGGAAAGATACAAGGGAGCTAGAGAGCAGGAGGTCTTCATAGGAGCAGAGAGGGCAGTTTGGGAGATACAGTATATTGACACAAAATTGGTGGAAGTTTTTTTTAACATATTTTTTTCTGCAGATGAGAATTCAGCTTTGGAGTAAGGGATCAGAGGTCCACTGAAGTTTGACAAATTTTACCTTGCCAGTTGCCTGCCCTCACATGCTTCCTACCCTCTCTTGAGAAGGTCAATGGAGAATAGTTGATAGGAACATAAATAGCTACAAGGCTTTGTTATGTTATACTGTTATGTACACAAGTTCACGCTTGAGTGGTGAAAAGCACTTTTCTAGAAGCACTTCATATCCAACATAAGGATTCACGTTTTAGCTTATGGAGTCCATTCACACCTGAGCGCTTTGTCACTAGAAGCTCGAAGCTTTGAGTGACATTTTTTTTTTGTTTTGTTTTGAAATAAAGCATTGATGTGCTCCTTCTGGAATCAAATTTAGACCTTGTTTAGATGGGCACCGGCAACTGTACTGTATGAATAAGCATTTGCATCCTCTGCATCCTACTGTCTGTGTGTAAGCTCATGGGGTAATAGTCAGATGACACTTCCTCCATGTTCCCCTCCTCATTGGGCACCAAGTGTGGGTCACATGGGAGACCTACACTGGGGTGGGTTCTTCCGGGCTACACTAGGCACCTTGAATAGATACTACCTTACACACGGAGCATCTTTACTGATCAGACAATTGAACTCTAGTTGACTTTGACTCTTAATGTTCAAGTGATTCTAAAGGTTAATTATTTTTCTTAAATACCAAATATTTCATACTTACACTTGTTTTGCACACAGCCACCACAATCCTCTTCTTTCAGGGTTCCCCGCCAGAGCTCTTCAGTGCCACTTGCTATGGGGGCACAGGTGCATTCTCACTCCGGAGCCCCCCCCCCCCCCGCTCTTTCCTTATTGGCTCACTGGAGATATGCTGGACAGGTGAAGTAGTGATGTATATTAAATGAGGAGAGAGAGACCCTAGCATTTTTGCTGACTGATAGCTGAAAAGAGTGGAAAATTTAATGGAGAGTGAAAAAGTTTTACTTTTGACTGCTGGTGATTGCTGGTGCTTGTAGTTGATTTATTTTCTTCTTTGGGTCTTGCTAAAAGCTTCTGCTTTTTTAAATCACTTTTTATGTCACTTTTTAAATAACATTTTTTTCTTCCTTTCCTGGCCTTCCTTCAGTCTGCTAATTAAGGGTAGGGGTTAATTTGCCACAAGTGATACAGGTATTACATAACTCAGAAGGACTGATAGAATAATTTGTCACCAGGATCGCCTCAACCGAATGGTTTGCTGTCTCCCTGGTGCCAGGGTTCGGCATGTGGTGGATCGGGTTGATAAATTACTTGGAGGGGATGGGCATGACCTAACTGTCTTGGTCTATGTTGGAACCAATAACCGAATACATGGAAGGTGGAGGCTACTTAAGAATCAATTTAAAGAACTAGACTGCAATTTGAAGGGAAGGACCTCCAAGGTGATATTCTCTGAAATATTACCTGTACCATGTGTAACTCAGGAAAGACAAGGAGATTAAAAAACTCAATACATGGCTAAAGACCTGGTGTAAGAGGGAAGGATTTGGGTTTCTAGAGCACTGGGCTGAATTTTTATTGGGGTGCAACCTATATGCTAGAGATGGTTTGCACCTAAATGGGAGGGGGTCTGCTGTGCTGGGGGAAAGATTTATAGGGAGGCTGGAGGAGTATTTAAACTAGGATCGGGGGGGGAGGGTGAATTAGATTATTAGCATCATGCCAGTTTTAATTGGGAGTAGAGACTTGATGTCAGCCGGCCTATTTCCCGAATTATACAGATGCATGGGCAGATTAACCATTAGCCGCCCGGCCAATGGCCGTTTGGCGGCTTCAAAAGTGCTTCGGCATTCCGGGTGCACGCCATTTGGCGTGCTCCCGCACATGCGCAGTTTGCGCTAATGCAGAGCCACGCAGCAGCGCGATCTGTCACTGGCCGTGTAACTCAGACACGGCCGATGACAGATCTGAGTATCTGCCCCCGTTGCTGGTACCATGTGACCTGCTGTGACCAATCACAGCAGGTCACATGACAGTTGTATACAATGGATGGCTTCATTCATGCCATCCATTGTATACTAGTGCCTAGCTGTGAATGGTCACAGCTAATCACATGCACATGTCATGTGATTAGCTGTTACCAAATCACAGCTAAGCACAAAAAAAAAAAAAACCTGAATGAATCGATTTCATTCAGGTAAATGCTTGCTTATAGCAAAGTAATTCTTTGCTATAAGCAAATTGTGTAAAAAAAAAAAAATACACTTTTCACCGCCATGCCAGTTATATGATGACGCTGTACTGCACTGGTGACAGTATGTAAAAAAAAAATTAGTGAAAATAATTTTTTTAATTTTTTAATTTTCCGAAAAATTATGACAAAAAAAATACAACTTCAAAAAACTCGCCATGCCTCTTATGAAATACGTCGGACTGTCTACTTTACAAAAAGGGGTCATTTGGGGGATATCTGTACTATTCTGACATTCTTGGACCTCAAGAAATTAGATTGGCTGTCAGTACTTCAGGATTGATCAATATTCAGATATATACCATAGTTTGTGAACTCTATAACTTTCCTACAAACTAAATAATACATCCTAATTTGGGTTATTTTCACCAAAGACATGTAGCAGAATACATCTCGGCCTAAATTTATGAAGAACAATTATTTATTTGTAAACTTTTATAACAAAAACAAAGAAAAACGTGTTTTTTTTCCAAAATTTTGGGTCTTTTTTTGTTAATTTAGCAAAAAATAAAAACCCCAGCGGTGATTAAATACCACCAAAAGAAAGCTCTAGTTGTGTGAAGAAAATGATAAAATTTTAGTTTGGGTACAATGTTGTATGACCGCGCAATTGTCATTCAAAGTGTGAGAGCGCTGAAACGTGAAAAATGGCCTGGGCAGGAAGGTGTAAAATTGCAAGGTATTGAAATGGTTAAGGAGCGAGTCCAAGAGTTAACCAGTCAACCATTACAGATATTTGAACCTAAAGGTTGTTTGTACATTCATCATAGGGAGCTGGCTACTACTACTCCAAGTGACAAATACTTGCTTATGTTGCCTGTGGAGGAGAGGAGAGAGTTGGTATTGATACAGCACTTTTGGAGGAACAAACGGTTACCATTAGCAACACTGCATACTGAGATAGTCCCAAAAACACAAATGACCATCCTAGAGATAAGTGGTCACGGGATGATGGTGAGTGCAATTCCATGTGGGGCACCAGTCTGAGCACAGTGGAGCACCTGTTATTGTACATGGAGTTCACAATCAAGAATTATAGCACTTTGCACTTTATTTTCACTCACTGGGACTGAATAATTAATATCAGTATCAATATTGTTTTTCAGATATTTTCACAGAGTTTTTCATATTTGCCCTATTTATGAGTGGTCCATATGGTATTCACTACTAACATTTATAGGTAACGGTGATCCAGGGAATATCCGATTCCTCTTGGGGGATCAGGAAAGCATTTTTCCCCTGCAGGAGCAAATTGGATCATGCTTTCCTGGGTTTTTTTTGCATTTCTCTGGATCAACTGTGGGTGTAGGATTATAGGGTTATTTTTTTGAATGGTTGAACTGGAAGGACTTTAGTCTTTTTTCAGCCAGACTAACTATATAACTATGACCAGGGACAGCCAAGGCTCCCCTCGCTGGATTGAGAGGGGGCTCAGGTGAGTATAATGGAGGGGCAGCACACAGAAGGTTTTATACCTTCATGCATGGAATGGATGAAGGTAAAAGAACCTTCAACCTTTACAAGCACTTTAATATACACCACTACTTCACTTGTTGCATTTAGGAGGGACACACAGAGCCTATGCCCTCTCCACCTGTCCAGCGTATCTCTGCTACCTCTCTCCCAGTAACGGAATGGAATCCCACCATGCACCTAGCATGGACTCCGTTAGTGCACTTAACTCTTCCTCTTTTATATCTGCACACAGGCTGAGGACCTCTGCGGTGCTGATCTGCTCCTGTTGCTATGGGAGACAGACCGCTCACATAGAAAGTGCGGACAACTCCTCCTGCAAGAGGCTATCCCCCCAGCCACAGGCAAACACTTACATCAGGCTGCAGGTGAAACCTTTGTTACCCTTGGTAACCATTTATATCTTCATACCCCAATGTTTCTTAACTGGCCCACACTGTGGTTTAGGTGTGTCGGTTGCTTACATACACTCCTTTAGTAACTTCAGACCAGGCAAGGACACAGTTTCAAAAGCTTTACTTGAAATAACTTAAACATGACAGACCAACAAAGGCACAATCTTTCATTAAAATAATCCCTAACTACAGCCTGTGGCTGTCCTAGCATATTGCACAGTCAAGCGTCTAATCGTTGGCAGAGTCCATGTTTGGCATCTTCAGGGCAGACTACAGGTCCCAGCAATCCCCCTACATTGCTGGAGGCTTCCATGATCAGGCATACATTAGTGGGCACTCCGGACTCAGCATAATACAGCAGGCTGAGAGGATGAACTCCAACAACAGCATCATCAGTGAGAATGACAGTGACGAGAGGCCACCCCCCTCCCCAGACCCCTATCCTTTTTATATTCACAAAACAGCAGTTGGTTGGACCCAAGAATCCCTCCAAGCAAAACTCAGGAAACCATATTAATTCTATCCCTCCCTGCTGGGGCAGCACTTAACTAGGCTGAAATAGGCAACCTCCCTACATGCATTCGGACCAGGCACCTTTTTCTGCACAGCTGTCAAAATGTGCACTCCATCTGCACCTCCATAAGCTGAGTGCATGCAGTACAGATGCTGAAACACACACCTTCTGTACGCAGTTTGATTGCTAGCGCCCATCTGTGCAAGGCCTTATAAGAACAGACAGCACAAAACAGCATTATTTGGACATTCAATGCACACAGGAAACTTGGACCTCACTGTATACATTCAGCATCAGTGTAGAATCAGCTAGTGAGGTCTAAGGTTTACAATCAATAGAAGAATATTATTGGGCCTGAGATGCATTCAGTACCTTAACAATTTATCTCTGCTCCTATCTATCTCCTGCCAAACGTTAGAGAAAGCCCCAACACATAGCGAATGGCTGTTCAGAGTCTGGAGCATACAAAAGTTAGCAAATGGCTTTTGTTAGTGACTTGTCATATATATGCTGTTACTGGTGCATACATATCTGCGCAAACCTCAGGTCTGCCGTGGCAGACTGATATAGAAGATAAGACCAGAACTTTGATGGATTCAATTTACGTGCTCCCAAAAATAGGTAAATTGTTCCCTCTCTATCACCAGTCATGTGGCTGAAGTAGTGGAGCCTTTTTATTTAATCCCTGGGAGACTCGTCCTCTGGGATTAATATGCATTCACCCAAAGGTATTTAACGAGTCCCCTCTGACCACCCCAATGAAAATGTGAGCCCAGACTTGCAACAGGAGGGCCAGTTATACCCCCATTGGTGTCTTTGCACATCAATTTGATGGCTTGCACGCATTTGGCTTAGGAAATCAGTCCAATTGAATCAAGAAGGTTTGCGGATCTGAAAGCTCTCAAGCACAGGAAAAGAAAAGGTAGAGGTAATAGTTTATATTTATTGAGCTGCTCTGTGTCCCTGGATATAGTAAAAGAGTTAATGTGTTTTACAGGTACATGTATCCTTTAAGCTGCTGGTAGACATGGGATGACAGTTATCTGAACTGATCCAGCAGTTTTCAGCAAGTGTTCATATTTATCTGATGATTCAGGTGTCTGTGTGTTGGTAACAGCTGCTAGGAAGCTCCACAGACTCACAATGAGCATAAGTTATCTATATTAGTGGACACAAGTGTACTACCCTGACCATCAATGTAGCAGGGCACTATCATGACAGCCAATATGATAGGGAACTATACTGACCAGCAATGTAACAGGACACTTCACTGACCAGCAACGTAAGAGGGGCAGTACACTAAGCAGCAATGTAAGAGGGGCATTACTCTGACAAGTAATATACCAAAACACTACCCTCACCGTCAATGTAACAGGGAACTATAGTGACTAGCAATGTAACAGGGTGCTATACTGACCCACAATGGAAAGGAGCAATTCTCCACTGAAAAGTAATAGAGGAGGCACTTCACCAACCATAAATGTAAAGGGACACTTTATTAACCACCAATTAAAAGGGGCACTCCACTAACCACCAATTCAATGGGGGCCTTTCTCCGCTGACCAGTAAGGGGGTTTTAATATAAAAGGAAAGAAAATAGGAGAAGGTGCTTAGCCCACCACAAAACAACGAACCATAATTTGTAGTTTTGACCTTGAACATCAAAGATACATGCATATTGTATACCAGATACATCCTTGACAGTCAAAGAGTAAATTGTGGCGTCTGGCAAATTATATTTCTGTTAGATTATTATAGATATCATGGGTAAAAGTATTGGTTTTCAGTATGTCATCTGTATTTAAATCCTCGTTGAACCCTATTGATTTGTTACCGTTATGCAGTCAGTTTGTCAATACAGTAATAAATATGCCTCTTTATCTATCTTTTTTTAAATATGCTAAGCGCTACAGCAAGGGTTAAAATAAATATGATGGCAGCACCTAGGAAAATCCCACACACAAGCAGCAGTTCTCAAATACAATCCTGAACATTGCTCTAATCAACAGTCTTGCTTAGGGAGTGAGAGTGATTTTGGTTCACTGAAATTTGTCAAACTACGGGAGAATTAGTGTGAGAGATGTGGCTTGACATTCCAATATTCTGGCAACATAAGTATTCTAAAAAATTTTTTTTAGCTGATTAAGTTCTCATCCATGCGTTCTGCTGGGCTTCCTGCCAATTCTTCTGGGTCCTGGACTAGTTCTCACCTGTCTCCTTTTGGGTCCTATAATTGCTGCATACATTTCTAGGGACACCTGAGTACTAGACCATACACAAGTATGCCAGAGAGGTGGAGCTGTCAGTGAAGAGTTGTACAACTGTAGTTATAGAGCTTACAATGTTGTCCAAAATTTACAAATATATCCAGTTTGTATATGTTCCTAAATGTTTCACACACTTAACCATTTCCATACAGGACACTTTTACCCCCTTCCCTCCCAGGCCATTTTTCAGGTCTCAGCGCTCTCACACTTTGAATGACAATTGCGCGGTCATACCACATTGTACCCAAACTAAAATTTTATCATTTTCTTCACACAACTAGAGCTTTCTTTTGGTGGTATTTAATCACAGCTGGGGTTTTTATTTTTTGCTAAATTAACAAAAAAAGACCCAAAATTTTGAAAAAAAAACACATTTTTCTTTGTTTCTGTTATAAAAGTTTGCAAATAAATAATTGTTCTTCATAAATTTAGGCCAAAATGTATTCTGCTACATGTCTTTGGTAAAAAATAACCCAAATTAGGATGTATTTTTTAGTTTGTAGGAAAGTTATAGAGTTCACAAACTATGGTATAGATCTGAAAATTGATCAATCCTAAAGTACTGACAGCCAATCTAATTTCTTGAGGTCCAAGAATGTCAGAACAGTACAGATATCCCCAAATGACCCCTTTTTGCAGAGTAGACAGTCCGACTTATTTCATAAGAGGCATAGCGAGTTTTTTGAAGTTCTATTTTTTTTGTCATAATTTTTCGGAAAATTAAAAAAATTATTTTCACAATTTTTTTTTTACATACTGTCACCAGTGCATGACAGCCTAATCATATAACTGGCATGGCAAAGAATTACTTTGCTATAAGCAAGCATTTACCTGAATGACATCGATTCATTCAGGGCTTTTTTTTTGTGCTTAGCTGTGATTTGGCCACAGCTAATCACATGACACAGCTGGGCTGTGATTGGCCCAGCTTGTGCATGTGATAGCTGTGACCATTCACAGCTAGGCACACTAGTATACAATGCATGGCATGAATGAAGCCATCCATTGTATACAACTGTCATGTGACCTGCTGTGATTGGTCACAGCAGGTCACATGGTACCGGCAACAGGGCCGGTACTCAGATCTGTCATTGGCCGTGTCCAAGGTACACGGCCGGTGACAGTTTGCGCTGCTGTGTGGCTCTGCAGGCGCGCAAACTGCGCATGCCCGGGAGGATGCTGTATGGCGTCCACCTGGAACGCTGAGGGATTTTGCCGGCCGCCAAACGGCCATTAGCCGGGTGGCAAAAGGTTAACTATGAAGGTTTACAATCATGTTTTTTTATCTTTTAATTTTTTAGTGGCCATTTAAACTCTAGGGCATAAGTGATATCGGTCTGTGAACTGCTAAGAATGCAGTGTCCGAGTTGCATGCAGTGTCCCGCACAGCTCCTGTGTGAACCCAGGTTTGTCATAGCGACTTTAGGCCTGAGCACACACAGGAGCAGTTCAGGAAACCTCCCTGCATGACGGGTTCCACAAGCAGCTCTGGCTCCCATCAGTGACTGTGGATTGGGCTGATCCTGCCTCTCCCATGGCTTTGTTACCCTCAGCCTCCTGTGGTTTGAGCCATCCACTGGACCCCCCTTTTACCGCTGTGCCAGATTGCCAATCCCCAGATGTCAGACTCCAAAATGCCGCTTCACTGGTCTGGTGATTTGAAATCCCTGCGTTTTTCTCTCCTCTCCTAGCAGTGTTGACAGTACGGGCTAGATGGCTTCTGATTGATCAGTACTGTCCATGTGAGGGCATTGGTTTTGGTATCAGGAGCATTTGCACGAGTACTTGTGCAAGTACTCGGTATCGGCACCGATATTGGTGCAACCCTAGTTCTAGGGAAAAGGCTTACTAAACTTACTTTAAAATAGAACTCAAGGCAAGACATTTCTTCTCATTTTGGATGGCGTAAAGGAGGGTTATAACAAGTTTTATTTTTGTCATCAGATTTCCCTTCAATTCTTGTTCCATAGCCAAAACAGGAATTGAAAGAGAATTCCTCTAAAATTATGGAATCCCTGGTTGTATGGTTACTGTTCTGGGGACAAACCCAAATTTGGGATTTGCTATTACTTTCACTTTCAATGATAATGATAAACAGGACAAACTGAGAGGTTAAATCTCCCCAGCAGGGACAAAGACAGTTATACTTTAATCTGAGGTTATGTAACCCATTGCAGCCAGACTCAGAAGGCTTTTCGTAGTGTACCTTGAGGTATTGCAGCTTCTTGTAATTGAGATCTTTATCTGTACTGTGCTATTTCCAACCTATCGTTTCTAGGCAAAGTCAAGGATTTTCTAGCCAACAACAATGAGATTTTAAATAGTGCCTGGGTGAAAAACAGAATCCATTGGCTTATAGACATTTTAAGATGTAAAATTGAACTCCAGTTATCCTTTTTTTTTTTTTTACTTCTGGATGTACTGGAGAAGGATTAGAATCTGTTTGTTTTTTGTTTTTTTTTGCCTTTGCTTTAACGGGTTCCACTAGAGAGACTTCCTCCCACTTCCCATATTATCACTGAGACAGGAAATCAAGAGATATCCCTCTAACAAAGCAGCGGATAGAAAAACTAAACAAAAAAAAGAAAAACACTTTTTACATAGAATTGGAAATAAGTGTTAAGACAGATTTTAACCCCTATTGAGATAGTGGTCATGAGTCCAGGAAGTTACATAGTTGCATAGTTAGTCTGGCTGAAAAAAGACAAAAGTCCATCGAGTTCAACCACAAGTAAGGTGGAATCTCCCCAAAAGGAGAATTCAAAGTTTCAAACCTTTCTCAATTCTATCTAAACTGTTTTGGCTCAGAGATCCAGTTTCATTTTCAATTTCATATGGGGTGTACTTTCAAGATTCAAGTTTAGGTCAGTCTAACATGCCTTGGTATTTATTTTACTTTTCTGCTTTAATTTAAAAAAAGATCTAAGTCTTGTGATTGTACATATAAATGTAGTTTATTCCCAAGCATGGTAAATAAACTAAAAATAAAAAATCCCACTATACTTTTTTAATGCAGTTTATGATATAGACCATTAATTTTCCATGTAGTCAGCAAAATGCTAACTCCCTTTTAATTTATTTACTTTACAGACATCATAAAAGTTAGTGAAGTTGTTTTCATCCATAGCTGCTGTTTGATCTTCCGAGGGTAACAGTCCTTTAAGGACAGCAATGAGTCTAGAACATGGCAGTTTTATGTTGAAAGATTTACCTTGTACTTAATTGACAGTTAAGTTTCAAATCCAGCCAACAATGATATAAATCAGAAAGGTTTAAAAGGCCTTTCAGGTTACATTCTCTAGAAAAAAAAACTTAGGTGGTCACATAATTCAAGGTTTTATGTTAAGTTTATTTTAATGAACTTTTACACCGTGTGGTCTCTGGAATACGTTAGAAAACATTTTGTTCTACAAGACAAATTAGCTAAAACAAGCAATAAAACATGACACTAAACATAATTGAACATTAAAAGTTTTTCCTGGAGCTAAGGGTTACAAGCCAATGACCTGTGTTGGTTGTTTTCCTTTCTGTATTGCTTTTTTATATTTATGTATTTTAATGCAAATGAAGGAATATTTCTTCACATTCAACCTTAACAATAAATTCTAACTCATTGTAAAAATAGAAGTAGTTTACATGTCTTACTCCATCACATATCCCAAAAATAAAAGGATGATTCCTCATTCCAGAACAATGGGCTGACCCATGCAAATCATTCCTTTATGCCCCCACAGCCAGATGCCTGTTGTTTTTGACAAATGCATGCATGGAGGCTCTGACCATCTTCTGTAGATGTCTGCGGTCACTGACCGGCTACTCTAGTAAGTAAGTTGACTACAGCTATTCTACACCTTCCCAGCTCTACTGTCCAAAATGAAAAAAAGAAAAAAAAAGAAGAAGACACAAAGTGTATGCTAAAATACAATTAAATATACAGTATACTTTAATTAAAGTCAAGTCCTTCTGAAATATCATTTTTGGTAGACAATAGCAATGCCTTTCTTTTATGGTATCCCATCCATAGCTAAAGTATGTTTCACCCTTCATAGAAATATATAGCTTAGAGAGCATGTTATACTCCCACTGGCAGATTGTCATGTAAAATAAATGTAAATTTGTTGAAACCATTGTGTGCAATAAGGGCAGTGCATTAGTGATTTATTTTACATGGGTATACAGGGATGAGTTGCGATGGATGATGTGTAGTTACAAAGAAACAGCTTCTAAAGCTCAGGAGCACTAGCGTTCCCATGGACAATGTTAGGGAGTTGATTTACTAAACGCAAATAGACTGCTAACATTGCAAAAGAAGTTGCACTTTGAGATGAAGCTCTGCTGACTTCCATTATCTAATCGCATGCAAGTAAAATGCAGTTTTTTTTCTTGCATGTGATTGGATAATCTATGCAAAGTTAAATTTACCCACATTCACTAAGCTCTGAAAAAAGTTAATTTACAAATTGCAACTTCTTTTGCAAAGTGAACAGCTTTTTTGCCTTCAGTAAATCAACTACTAAATGTCAAGGAAGATGCACAACACATGGGCAGAGTGAAAAATGCAGGCGCTATGTGAATGCCAGTCATAGCAGGATGATACCTACAGACAAAATGGTGGTAAGTCTGATTGGGTTGACTGGAGGATGCCTTAAAACAAGGACCATGGGTATGCAGGAACACTTAATTTGGTAAGCTGAAATGTTCCCATGATATTTACTGGTGCAAGTTGACTCCTTCAAAGCAATTCCAGAACTCCCACATTAGAAAAGTCCATTGATACCTAATGCCCACAAATCTGCCCAATTGGAATAAAATGTGTGTTCAGGAGGACGAGTTGCTATTTTTTTATCTATTCCTTTTTGGCATTACAAACTCTTTTCTGTATCAGAGCACAGAGGCTGAGCCAACTGCCGGTTAAGAATTTGGGTGGGTCCCAAAATTAAAGTAGAGATCCCTCCAGAGTCTAGAGCGGCTGACTGACATCAGCTAACAATGGACTTTATCCTGCTGTTGACTGAATCTGGGTCACAGGAGTGTGCACCTGTGGCCTAAAGGAGAAGTCGAGCCGAAAGAGCTTTGGCCCTACTTCTCCTTTAAGGACAACATTGAGTCTAGAATAGCCTTTTCAACCAGGGTGCTGTAACCTTCTGGGTTTTTTAGGGATGCCTTGGCAAAATGCCTAAACACTGCCCCAAAGGGTGAATCAAATCTGCCTTTTTTGGTCAAATAAAGGCACAGGTTTTTATTGTGCACCATTACAACCTTGGTCAACATATGGGCCATCTGTTTGTTTGCCCTGTAGTCACATTAGCTGAAAGAAATGAGATAGAAGAGAAACCCTGAAATACTAGTCAGTACCAGTGTGCAAAAATATATTTGCTTTGTAAAAATAAATCACTTCTATTGTTGGATGTTCTATGTGTTTGGATGGTACTGCATTATGTAAAACTATTAGTTTAGCTTTTTACATTTGTGTAGCACTTACTCCTGCAGGAGCCCTCAGTTTTAAAATCCCTGGGGTCTTTTCCCATAGTTGCCCTGCAGCCAAGCACACAGTCACAGTCACTCCTTTTTCTCAATTAACATTTTAGGGGTATGCTTTTTTTGATGCTTTATTGTAGAACTTGAACTTAGGTAGGTTCAGGGTAACTGTGGGATACTCCAGTAAATTGTAGCAGCAACTGAGGACACAAATCCTCATCTTAAGATCTGAGCAGAATTCTTGCACAAGCAAATGTTGAACTGAGCTTTGTAAGAGGAATTTGAGGATGCTGAAGTTCCTCCTAAAGACATGAGTAGAGTCTTTGCACAAACAATTAGTGGACTGAGCTTTTCAGGTTACTAGGCACAATTTCTCCTTTGAACGTAGTTGACTCTAGCACAAGAGGAATAGCCACAGCACACAGTCTCAGGGATCTCTCACACCAGCCTGTACTCACTAAGGTCCTTTGGATAATTGGTTGCCTCCTTCCAATGTCTTCCAGACACGTTTCCAGTTATACCAGACTAGATCCCTAAATGCCAGATGAAAAGTCCCTCAGTCATCTCCCGCAACTTTCAGCAGAACAGGCCCCCCAGCAAACCTAGATGAACAAAAGACACATGGTAGGCTTGCCCAGGGGTCAAACAGCCCCCTTTCCCAGGCTATGATTTTCTCCTCTAGAACAAGACACCTCTGTTCCAGGTATCAGAGTATTTGTACACACCCCCAGCCATCATCTGGGCAGTTCCCTCCCAGAGATTGGTCAGAGCTGCATAAATATGCAACTGCTGATTTGACTCTCCCTGCCCTCTATTTTTGCCAACTTTTCCAGACAGACGGGGAAGCAGTCAACCCTGCAGCTAGTTAAAAACACAGAACAGACCTAATTAATAATCACATGCAGCTCAAATTGGTCAGCACAGTGGCTAGCACTTACACCTGGAAGCACTAGGGTAGTTGGTTTGAATCCCAACCATGGCACTACCTGCACGGAGTTTGCATGTTCTCCCTGCGTCTGTGTGGGTTTCCTCTAGGTACTCCGGTTTCCTCCCACACTCCAAAGACATGCTGCTACTTTAGTTGCCCTAGTATATGTATGAACGTGTTACGGACGTTAGATTGTACGCATCTTGAGGGTTAGCTACTGACGTGAATGTATAATATGTATGTGAAAATTGACGGTGCTATATAAGTACTTGTAATAAATAATATAAAAAGGATTACAATAAGCCCAGAACTAAATATACCTAACCTAGCACCTCTCTAGGAGCGTGCTACATTTAAGAATGGGGTGCCTTGAGATGTGCAAAATTTTAAAGGGTGTCCGAAACTGAAAAAACACTGGTCTAAAACATGGCAACCCTCGCACACTTAAAAAAGGCCGTAACAACATAAAGTAAAAAAAAAAAGCTTTAAAAAAATAAAACCCCAAAATACCAACCCTGGAACAAAAGCCCCCTTCCCTTAATGAAAACAAGCAAGTTTAAACTAAAATAAAGGCTCTATCAGCATAAGATAAAGATAACAATATTTTACCAAAAATACCAAAAAATTAAATGAAAACCCCAAAATACCATCCCCGGAAACAAAAGCTAAAGACAGCCTTACAGTAAAAAAAAAATGTTTGCTGTGGATAAGACAACAGATAAAACTGACTGCTGACCTCAAATCAACTACAAAATATTATGAAAGACAAAAAACCTTCAATAATAAAACCAAAAAAAGGCAGCAAAGGGGTTGATTTCCCAAAGAAATAGCTATCAGAATTAAAGTAATACCCTAACCGATCCTAATGTCTCCCTATTAGCTTTCTCTATCCTTTGCCTGCAACAGCTTCAATACATTGTCACTACGATTGCTTTGTGCTCACACACACACCTTTTATTGTAAGGGTCTAGCCTAGCCAAAAGCCCCTTTATTAGCTCTTGTAAGCCTACTGGGCAAAAAGTTTATGTAGAACATTATGGTTAAAAAAATTTTCACACACTAGCTTCACCGGGATAGCAAATCACAAACATGAAAGATTCACCTTGAACCCATGGCAGTGGCAAACCTAAATCTCATCCCTGGGGGGGGCATGTGCGGTCAGCACCTAAGATGGCCGCTCGCTAGCACAGCTCTGCTGTCTCACTGCTACAGCAGTGAGCTTTAAAAGCAACGAGAGGGACTCTGACAAAATCCCTAAGGGGTATAACCCCCCGACACCCTCCGACACATGCCCAGAAAGAGAAAGTCCCCCATTCACCCTCAGCGGCTCACAGACTTTTACCCGGCTCTGGATACAAGGAGCCAAGATGGCGCCTGAACCTCACAGCACAGAGGCTCCATTCCTGATCCAGCCACACGCAGCTATATTCCGAACTCCAGGCTCCTGGTCCCCATGTATGAAGGAGACCTGGGTGAGTCCTCTCCTCCTCTGTCCCCCACATACTGAAGTCCTGCCAAATCTAGACCGAGAATTGAGGGCCCTTCAATTCCAGATCCTAATTCCTCAGATATCATTCCTATTCCTATATTACAACTACAATCCGCAATAGAGGAATTTCCAGCTTCAGATCAACCCGTGTCCGAACTGGCGATGAAAAATATGTTGCTCTCATTAAGGCAAACCTTACAGAGCGACATTTCAAATGTAATATCTCCTATCTCAAATGCCATAACGGATCACTCCAAACGTATACATCACATTGAAAACAAAATGGCTGCAAGGTTCACAGCCCATAACACAGTAGTTGATGCACACACATATCATGAATCTGAAATCCTTAAACATGAAAAATAAAATAGCAGACCTAGAAGACAGCTCCAGAAGAAACAACATAAAAATACATGGAATCCCTGAATCAATCACCAATGAAGCCCTTCTACCATACTGTATATACAACAATTTATCAAGCATTTCATCCCATCAATCAACGCGATTGAAATCGCAATTGACAGAGCACATAGAATATCAAAACCCTCATTTTTACCAGCATCCACCCCAAGAGACGTACTAATCAGGGTTCACTTCTACCATATTAAAGAAAAAATAATGGTGGCTGCCAGAAACCCCACAACACTCCCTGCATCTAATACAGCAATTAAACTATATGCGGACCTCTCCAAAGAAACCCTCCTTAACAGGAAAAAAAGATCTCGATCACCAAAGCTCTCAGAACAACGGTATAAGTTACCAATGGGGCTTTCCACCAAACTCATAGTCAGAAACCAGGGCAGATCATTCACTATCAAAAATATAGATGATGGCATAAATCTCCTCAAGAAGTGGAATATAGTCCCAGTCGAAGACTGCAGGAATGACCGTAACCAGCCCCACCAAATGGAGGGTGACTGGACCTGAACGCTATCTTCAAGCAAGTCGGAGTCCCGACCAATATACCACAATCCGCTGCTGTAGAGATTAGGCCTATCTCTACCTACAGCTCTGTTTACTTTTTTGTGGACACCTCTAAATGACAACTATATGTTGTCGAATCCTCCTTACGCCCCACTATGTCAGTAGTCATCCAGACTACCCATGTTTCTTGCATTGTTAGCAAGGTTTTTTTACCTGCAATGTTTCTTGTTCTTTTTGCTAGTCCTATCCAGTCATCAATACTCCATCACCACCCTACACTTCCTTGGCAAACACCTTCACAAGACCAGCATACAAGTATCAACTTTCCGCACATAAAATCTCAACAACGGTACACAATACCACTGATAAAGAGAACTGGAAAATATATATATATATATATATATATATGTATATGCATATGATTAACAAGGCAGCAGTGGTGAGCTCATGATTAACTGTTCACATGTTTCCACCTGGAGTGGCCTCTCTGCGCTCATTTGTATGAGTTTTCCACACAATACCACTGCAAGCTTCACGCAGCACTGTAGAAACCTTTCTAAATCTTATACCAATCTGCTCAATAACTATGCAAAGATATAATCCATCTCAGACCCATCTAACCAGACCACCACCACAAGATGATTAACATAGCCTCAATGAATGTTAGAGGACTTAACTTTCCTTTCAAAAGGTCTTTCCTAAACAAGGAACTAGCCGACCTTCTTACTGACATCATCTTTGTACAGGAGACCCACTTCGCCTTATCTAAGACACCGTCCTTTTACATCAAAAACTTCACAACAAGATTCTTAGTTCCCCACCACAATGACCGCAATCAAAGACTCACTGCACTTTCAACTCCATTCGGAATATGCTGACCCATTTGGCTGCTTCCACATCCTAATGGGACTGATAGAAAATAACCTCTTTACACTGGTAAATGTATATGGCCCTAATTCAAACCAACTACGATTCTACAAGCAACTCATTACCAAAATATCATCAATGAAACAAGGTCAATTACTAATCGGGGGAGACTTCAACATAGTAAACAACGTACAAATGGACACCTCTTCTGGAAAATGAGCCTCAAAAATTAGCCTTGAACAATTTCTCCACAAGAACAACCTGTACAATATCTGGAGATGTCAACATGGCCCCGAAAGGGACTACTCATACTTCTCACCCTCCCAACTCTCATACTCCAGGATAGACTTTTTCCTCATGGACAAGTGGACACTACAACTCATTTCTTCATTCTCAATAGGCTCTATAACTTGGTCCGACCAAGCGCCAATCACCATTGAGCTGACTACATCCAACAGAAAAAAAAATCCCTAGACCGTGGAGGTTAAACGTTATGCTACTGACAGACCCTGCTCATAAGAAAAAGATTATAGATGCTCATACCCTTTTTTTTTTAAATTAACAATACTCCTGATGTAACCATTAGTACCCTGTGGTCTACTTATAAATCTTTCATGTGAGGAATACTAATTCAGATAGCCTCCCAAGCCTCATCCCGTTGGAGACGCCAAATAGAAGAGGTCCTTGCCTCTATAAAATCTAAGGAAGAAAATAACAAAAGAAATCCTTCACAAGAATTCCTCTGCCCTCTTAAAAGAGAGGGACAAACTCTGATCCCTTCTATTATTCCAGTATGACCTAAACTTAAAAAAAATCAGAGCCAACTATTATTCTCTAAATAACAAATCAAGCTCCCTCCTAGCCAGAGCAGTCAAGCGCCAATGCCTCAAATCAAAAATTCAAACAATCCAACATCCAAGATCCAATGAACCATTAACTAATCCATTAGATATAGCAAGCGTGTTTGCAGACTTCTACAAAACTCTCTATAACCTTAAAGATGACAGAGAGACTCCTCAACCCTCACCCTCTGAGATAAACGCCTTCTTACGATCAGTTAAACTCCCAACCCTGCAGAACAACTGCAAAATATTTCCCAACCCTTTAATACTAAAGAAATCGAATCCGTCATTAGATCTTTACCACTCTACAAATCTCCAGGATGTGATGGATATTCTAACGAATATTATAAACACTTTGCCACTAATCTCTCTCCACAGCTTGCCAATCTCTTCAATACAATAGCCTCCACAGGCATCATACCAAAAGATATGTTACAATCCACCATAACAACTATCCCTAAAATGGGAAAAGATCCCCAAAAAGTACAAAACTACAGACCCATATCACTCATAAATATGGACATCAAATTATTTGTGAAATTAATAGCCCGTAGACTGCTTCCCCTCCTCCCCTCCTTAGTACATTCAGACCAAGTAGACTTCATACCAGGCCGACAGGCCTAATTTCTCTAATACATAACCTCCAGGAACACCACACACCCTCAATACAATATCACTCGATGCAGAAAAAGCATTTGATTGAATACACTGGGGCTTCATGCAATCAGTCCTACAAAAATTTGGAATCACAGGCTGGCTACAAACAGCAATATTGTCTTTATATTCATCTCCATCGGCCAAAGTACTAACAGATGAAGTACTGTCACATCCATTCGGCATATTGAATGGAACAAGACAAGGTTGCCCACTATCCCCAATAATCTTTGCACTACTAAATGAACCTTTAGCAGCAAAAATCAGACAAGACCCCCTGATAACAGGTATACACTTACATGACACTGAACACAAAATAAGTGTATTTGCAGATGACATAATCCTAATGATCACTAACCCAGTTAGATCTCTCAACCGAATACTGGAGCTCCAAAATTCCTACGCTGCAATCTCCTACTACAAACTAAACAAACATAAATCTCTAATCTTAAACCTACATACATCCAAGCAAACTCAGCAGCTCCTCACAAAATAATTCCCTTACATATGGGCCGAACACTCTCTCCCCTACCTGGGAATCAACCTAACGCCCTCCACATCTTAACTGTATAACTAGAACCATAAGCAGTTCACCAAAATCTCCCTAAAGAGATATCTGTTCTTTATACATATGGTTTATCTAAACTAGGATGTATATCCGCCCTGAAAATGTTCATCTTGACTAAATTGTTATATATTTTCAGGACTCTCCCCATACCGGTACCTGTAAACTATTTTCATCTTGCACAGAAGCAATTTTCTCAGATCCCATGGGAACACAGATGTTGCAACAATCTTTTATTTCGCCCCCCACGTAAAGGAGGAACAAATCTTCCTCATCTTCATACCTACTATTTAGCCACTCTTCTTGACAAACTATATTATTGGTGGTACCCATCAGAGGAAAAAATTTGGTCCTCCATGGAAGCCAGTACCACCACCCTAATTCACCTCAGTCCTACCTTCTACTTTATTCCACTGGCCACAAACCCACATCAACCAATCACCCCTATATAAAGGCCCCTTTAGAGGCATGGTTATCACTTTTGACACTCTCCCTCCAAAAATCAAACAAGATTCATATCCCATTGAACACCCTCTCTGCCTATATCACATACCTTAACCTAACCAAATGGGAAGCCTCAGGAATTTCTATGATATCAGATCACTTTTTAGACCAAAAGCTAGCTACATTCCATCAACTCCAACTCAAATACTCCATACCATTTATAGAGCAGTTCAACAACTTTCGAATAAACCATTGCCTAAAAAGCAAGAAAACCCCCCCACTACAGAAGTACCAGCCTTATCTCTTCAATTCATGAACAAATCCAAATACCCAGGTAAAGGAATTTCCTTTTTCTATTCACTTATACTACATTCGAAATTTCCTTCAAAATTAAGGAACTTCACTGACAAACTTGGAAACATTACTCTCGCAGAAAGTCTCTGACCAAAGATGGCATAACACTTTCTCCATCACCTACAAAGCTTCCAGGTATGCTACACACTGGGAATCTTACCTTAAACTCCTACACCAATGGTACCTAACTCCACTATGCCTAACCAAAATCTACAGAACACATTCTCCACAATGTTGGAGAAAATGTGGAGAAATGGTCTCCTTATATCACATCATCTGGTCCTGCGACTCCATACGTTCATTTTGGAATAACACCTTTACAATAATTTCAGAAATATCAGGTAATGTAGTACAGCCTACCCCAGAATTAACTCTTCTCCATATCGGCATAAATAAATTCTCACCTGAACTTCGTAACATTATTATACACATTCTCTATGCAGCCAAAAACAATATCACATCCCAATGGAAATCCACAACCTCCCTATCCATAAATAGAGTGATAACTAACTTAAATACTCATTGCGATACGGAAAGGAGATTCTCTATATCCCACTTCTCCTACCCCAAATTTTATAGATCTTGGAACTTATGGTCACTTCATCCCAAATGCACAGTTCAAAATATGATAACATCACTGTTTGGAGTATAATACTATATGTGATATGTATTACCTTCCTCCTCTATGACTGGTATTAATTTTTTGTTCATTACTGCACTTATTTGTTCACTATCCTCTCCCAATAATCCCCCCTTTCCAAGGTTCACCTGTGTACGAGTGTTGTTAGAGATGGATACCTGTCCCTACTCCAAATGTATCCTAGGCCTAAAACAAGGTATTTCTACCATGCTTATCCTCAAACTGTATATACATGTACATTTGTGAACCTATTGTCATTCCTGTTTATCTTGTCCCTACCATGTTATTTGCAAAACTTCAATAAAAACTAATTGAATATAAATTTCATCTCTACTCATCATACATTTCAAATTAATTATATGGAATTTGTGTGTCTTATACTTGTATATTCTAATGGCAGTGAGATAACATATCCTTGCAAAAGCAAAGACATAAAAGAATATGGTTTAGTTTGTTCCCAATTAGGGCCAGTACAATGTGGTTGCAGTTATACTTATTGATTTTTATGGAAAGAATATTCTATCCTTGCCATTGTTGTACTGACTTCTTGTAATATATATTACCAATATTAATGTCATATTCCTTCCCATGTTTCATTTAAATAAACAAAACCAGAAGTTTTTGCCAATTTCTCATTTTCTTTGTACTGGATATCCTGAATGAGGATTAATAAAAAACGAGCAGTTTTGGACTGTTATAAAAAATATGTAAAACATAATGGAGACTTCTACATGAGATGTAATGGGAAACATATATAGGTTCTGTTGTACTCCAATACGACAAAATATTCAACAGGAAAAGGACTGAAATATTAACTTGTGGCTATGAAATATAACTTGAGGAATTTGTATATCAAGAAACCAACCTGAGCTAGCATTTAGCATAACACTGAAAATATTTCCTTTGATTGAATTTCAGAAGAATGTTTTAAAATGTAAACATGGGAATGAGAAAAGGAACAAACTTGGGTCATTATTTTTATTGGCTTTTAACTACTAAGTCTTTAATTTTTGGTCAAGTGTTGGCTTAGCTAAAACAAGAAAAAAGTTACCAGAATTACAATCAAGTTCAGCTGCGCTGCCTCCATATTTTACAGAAAAATATAGACCCTGTCTAGATCGGAAGAATTTGAATTAGATCAAATTAGGTCACCTTCCAGTTATATTTATGGTTCTGGGTGAAAGTAGGGACAGTTTGGTGGCTTAGTACATATTATCCTTCCTGGAGCTGTATTGGGTTCAATCCCCCTTTACAGCTTTTCTTTTAAGTTGGCATAGATGACCTAAAAGTATACTGTTGTTTAACAATTATGTGGCCAAAAAATCATTAAGCTGGCCATACAGTGATTTTTTTTTTTCATTCGGCTTTCAGGATTAAAGAAAAAAAAAACTAAATCTCCAACTATGCTATATAGTGTGGATGGATGAATCTCCCACTGCAGTATTTTGACAGTTGGAGCAGGTGGCTGTCAAAATATCTGAACAGTGGCTGCATCTGATTGGATGCAGGTGCTTCTGGGACGCCAGTTTTCCTCCCAGCTCCTTCAATTTTTCAATTGAAGGATGTTGGGCAGAAGGGTACCACCACGACCAGATTATGTCTGGTTCTTGATGAACTGGCCAAAATGCGCTCAACTTTAACATGGGTAGGTTTGTAAGACCATGGGAGAAACTAGGGATAATCAAATCTGGGAGTTTTTGCTTTACCAAAATGTAGGCAAAATTAGGAATATGGCTTGTGAAATGCAGTGGAGTCAGTGGGGAAGGTGCTGATGAGATGGATTTTGGTGGTTTTTAAAGCAGTTGCAGTAAAGCAGCAGGTTAATGCTATAATGTGCTGGTATATACCCCATACTAGCACATTTTGACAGACCTACTTGTCAAATGAAGCCCTTCAGTTGCGAGCTATTACCACTGCCAAAGCTTCACCTGGTCTTCCTTTCAGCTTTGCATTCCCACTGTCATTTGAAAAGGTGGGCCATGATGATGTCACTCCTCAGCATACATGTGGGAGTCACAATTGCGGCATAGCGCATTGCATTCCACTACACACCCTCTTTGCCCTGAATGCAGAGCATTACTGCACATGCACAGATGTTGTCATTGGCTATTGCCAATTTAAAGAACTCCTTAACTGCACATTTATGAGATATTCATTGACCCATAGGTAAGCCTTGTTGTAGGCTTACCTGTAGGTACAGTGTAAATATAGAGTTTGCTACCATTTTAAGAGTGCAGTAAGTGTTATTTTGCTCCTTAGGATTTGTACAACGTTCTGTGTTCTAAAAATCCCAAGTTACAGTATGTGTTTCACATTTCTAGGTTTGTTGAATACCTATATCCCTGCTGTAGTTTCTCCTGCCAGGTATATCCTATAGTGATATAGGAGCTGGCTAGAGAAACCACAGCATGTGATGAGGGGAGCAGGTATTCAACACTTGAGGAAGTGGTGGATATCTGCTGTGACTGGTGATAAACATTGCGGAGGGTTTCTAGGTTTTTATGAATGTATACAGCATTTCTTTTTACAGGGTTCTTTTAGTATAAAGTGTTCTGCCTTCAGCAGGGAAATTTATTATGCCTGTCTTCTTGCGATATTAAATTTGGCCACTAGGGGGAGCCCAAAATATATTCACTGCTTTGCATAAGCTAGAAACTGTTTAGTTAATAAAATTTCTTATCATCCCTCATTCTTACTGGGAGCTCAGACTCCATCTTAAGAACTGAAGGAAAGAAACCAGCCATAATTCTGTGCAGCACACAGACTGAACTTACATCCCCCACAGGCAGCATCACTGGTGAGCATGGACTTATTGCCATCTGCAGCCTAATTATTTCAATATGTTTAATACATTGATTGCATGTATTTCTCATCTGTTTTTTCCAGTAGTTTCACCCCACCTTGTTTTTAATAAAGCTTCAAGATTACATTCAGTCTGGCCTATTGCAGAACAAGAGGGTTTAGCTGCATGTCGATTTACACAGTGAAATGTTTAGCTAGGACAGAACAGATAAAAAAAATTTAACCTTTACTAATTAACATAAAAAAGATGTTAGATGTAGCTGCTCTGTGCAAGAATTTTGTTCCTTTACCTCCCCTTTTTCAGTCTCCCACAAACACTGGCCATGCCTCCTTCCTCCGTGTGCCCCCTCAGCAAACCAGATACTAAGGGGTCACCCATGTGCACATGCTCCCAAGCTGGCTCTGTGCGTGTTTATAGACACACACAGTAGTGATATGCCACACCACACACTCCGTCCTCAGAGGAGTTTGACTGACAATAGGAGCCTTCGACTCCCATAGACTTCAGTGCTGCCTGTGAAAGCAGGAAGTGAGACGACTGGTGCGGCAGCTGGGACAGGACTGATCAATCAGGAAAGTGTTTAGGGAGGTGGGTAGTAACATTTTTTTACTTTAATACAGATAATGCAAAAAGATAAAATAAATTTGAGACTACAACCACTTTAAACCAGAACTTCAGCCAAAATATCAAGATAAAATTGATTAGCCCATTAAAATATTAAATAAAAAAAATTAGCATTTGCTGCAACATTGATTTATTTATTTAATTTATTCCAGGTTTTTTTATTTTGTCAAGAATGTACACAGTGCTTTACATATATGAAGGTGCTTACAGTCTAAGGCCCCTACCTCACAAGCCACTGGCCACAGGGCCAATTACTGACCAGCATGTTTTTAGAGTATGGGAGGAAACTGGAGCACCTTGAGAAAACCCATGCAAGCAAAAGGAGAACATGCAAACCAATGATGCTAGTGCTACAAGGCAGAAATGCCATTCACATTTAATTTGGAGATTTCCCCCACAGTACACTTTTCTGCTACAAGATGTTCTCAGTCAAATAGCCAGCACCATTCAATCCGCTTACTCTGAGCCCAGGTTTTCCTGGACCCACCCCAGCCTGTGACATGACAGTAAAAAGAGAAGCAGTATAGAGATGAGCTTATCTCTCTGTCATTCTGCTCTCTCCTCCTATCAGCATGCTTCTTGTCAGTAATTTTACTGATTGGCTTCTTGTACTGCTTCTTCCTCTCACACTCCAGCCCTGCTGTACAACGACAGCACAATGCTAATACTAGGTTAAATTCAGTTACTTATGCTGCTTGAACCTAAAATAAACATTTAATGATCTATTGGTAATTACAAAGTTGCATTAATGTTTGTCTTTTAAAGTTGAACTCCAAGCACACAGCTAAATACACAAATTAAATACATGTATACAGGTTGTTTTACCTGCCAAAGGGTATGTGTTTCTGTCCATCCAGTCCTGCAATTTGCACAGTTCTTTCACACAGTACAACTTTGTATTGAAAGACACAAGACCAGGGGCGGACTGACAACTCATGGGGCCCCCGGGCAAAAGGGGATCATGGGGCCCCTGTGTCCTTGCCCAAACTCAAAAAAGCCTATGAAAAAGGCATCCCATGGGGCCCCCTACTGACCCCGGGCCCTCGGGCAGTGCCCGAGTTTCCAAATGGTCACAAGACCTAATTTTTCTTTTCTGCAGTAACATGTACAGGTCTGCTCCCTACCCCCAACTGTGTTTAGACAGTGAAAGTAGTCGTTGCAAACTGAAAGGATTATCTGATAATCTCTCCTATCAGAATGCTTCTTACGCTACAGCATAACTGTGAGTACAGGATTATAACTTTTTTTTTTTTTTTAATAGTTGAACTGGATGGACTTTTGTCTTTTTTTAGCCAGACTAACTATGTAACTATGTAACTATAGCTGATTGCTTGTGCATCTTCTTCCTCCAGTCTGAGCTCTGCTGTAGATTGGACTGAAAGAGGCTGATACCAAGTAAATTTCAGGTACCTATACATCTTCCGTTTAAACACTTTAAGAGATGTTTTAATGCATACAAAGGTGCATTAGGTTAGGTCTTTTATATCTACGTTTGGCTTTAATTTTGGCTTTGTAGTGGCAGGGTTACTCTTAGATCAGACAAGTGAGCAATAAAATAATCTAATCAACCTAAAGCTCTCAACCAAATCAACCTTGGTTGTGCATACTGTAATTGGGCATTAACATGAACCTTTCTGATACTCAACATATTGACACCTATTATTTTTAGACTGACCCATGGCTTCTTACTCAGACTGCTTCCTAGAACAATGGAAAAGAAAAACTCTACAACTTGGTAGTGATTTCAAAATAAATACAAGAGCGCTTAAAATAAAACAGAGCACGGAGACATGAAATGTTATTGGAAACAATGAGAGAATCATAACAAATGGCTTAACACTGCTAACATGGTTATGAGTCAAATATTCTGTAAAATATTTTATGGCAGGTAATCCACAAATTCATCTCATACAGTGATGTTCTCACCTGTTGAAGGAATATGACTGCTATTTACCAAATAATCTTGTTTTATCATCAGTTTGGCGGCCTGTGGGAGGAATTCTCCTTCATTTGCCAAGACATACAGAAGATCAGGGAGTGCACTACAGCAGCGAAAGGGCACATCAGTGATATCGAGGATAAACTCCCTTCCCTCACCAGAGACCTCCACTCCTTTTCCGAAATGGCGACGGCTAACACCACAAAGGCAGATGACATAGAGAACTGGCTCCGCTGCAATAACATCCGTATAGTGGGCCTCCTGGAGTGCACTGAAGGCAGGAACCTGTCAAGGTCCTACCTTTCCTCAGAGGTTGTGCTGCTCCATGTGCTGGCATCCATCTTAGGTTTCTGCAAAGCATAGTGGGAGCCTTTTATGCTTTCAGGCCTCTGTGGTCCATCCCCCAGAGGGGTGTGGTTGATCACATATAAGCCTGTTGTCCGCACGTGCTCTTTGCATTCGTGTCCTGTATGTTCCCTTGCAGCAAGCTCTTGTTCTGTTCTCATTGCTCTCCTGGTAACCGACTCGGCTTGGACAAGACTATTCTCTGCTTTATCCCATTACCTGACCTCCCGATGCTGAACCCGGCTCGTGACCTGAGTATTCTTTGCCTACCATCTTGTACTGTCTGCTCCGTTGTTATAGACCCGGCCTGTCTGACCACGCTACACGTTTTCCCACCTAGCTCCCACCAGCTGTACGCCATTGGCGGCAGTCGTTACCGCAGCTGGGGTTACTTGGGGGCCGCAACCTGGTCTCAGGCTGTGTCAAGTCCATCCCCATCATCAGGGGCCCTGGTGAAGGGCAGCCTGGGGCTTAGACTCCGCGCCCTGAGGGACTCTGGTCTGTGGGTAGTGGCTGTCGTCAGTCGCTGCGTGACCTTACCATAGGCCTGCGTGCCCATTCCATCGCTCCTGCCCTGACAGAACCCCACCAACTTTGTGGAGTATTGGTTGCTGGAATTGTTCAGTAAAGAATCCCTCACTCCCTTGTTTGCTGTGGAAAAGGCCCATCCGAGTTCCACCACAGCCTCTACCACCTGGCTCACCCCGTGGCCTATCCTAGTTTTCTCCCTTTTGTTCTCCTGTACCGCTTCTTTCATCTAGACCAGTGTTGTAACCAGATAACCCTGATGTGCCCTTTTTGTAATAAGCAGCTTTAGAGGGCCATTACCTTTGAAATGCCCCAGCGAGAAGATGCTCTATTATCAATGGAACGAGCTACCATCCCTACCGTGGTATTGCAATTACTTCTTGCATACCCTATAATATTGCCTAGATACATTGTTTTTTTTTCTTTTGCTCTTTTTGCTGTCCTGTTGGCAGCTCAGGACTATTTTTACTGCTGGCATGGCGAACATGGTCGTTTGCTCCGCGGCACGGGCACTTGGTCTGTCTTCATGGTTGGGTGTAAGCTCAACATCCACCAGCATGGATTTCCATGCATCCCACAGGTTTAATGCAGAGGCACCGTGCACCTTTCTCTTCTGTTGTTTCTCCTTACAGGAACCAGAGGACTTGATGAGGACAGCTCCTTACTGTTAAATCTACACCTAAGCCCTATGTCTTTTGGGGCTATGCAACTCTTATGTCTATGCACACTGAGTGGATATCATCTCCCTCCTCCGAGTGGGTTACTGTCATTGATAGTGAACACTAACCAGCGACTTGTGGCCCCTTTACAGATAATGCTATAACCTTCAGTCCCCCATACTTAGATCATCATGTGTAGTATCCCTCTAGTCTCTTGGAATTTGAGGGGGGTCCACAACCCACTAAAATGTACTATGGTTTCTGCTTGTATTCATAAATTTCACCCAGCAATTGTTAGTCTCCAGGAGACCCACCTCACGAGCTCTACCCTCAGCTGTCTCAGATTTACCTGGGTGGGCAGTGAGTTTCATTCAACTCACATCTCCTTCTCTTGTGCGGTGAGTATCCTGGTGCATAGGGCATTGGACTTTCAGCTATACCACTCTTTGATTGACCAAGAATGTTTTTTTATACTGTAGACTGGCTGCTGTAAGTCTTGTGTTAGCTCGCATATATATTCTTCCTCCTTTTTCTAGAGCGGTTCTACACATCCCATTGTTGTACCTGATTGACAAACCTGACATCCCCCTTCTGATAGTAGGGAATTTTAAAGGCTATCTTGACCCTACCTTCGATAGACATCCCCCAATGGCGCCTACCATACACCAGCAGGGCACGACCTTGGCTTGCTTCCTAGGGGAAGTGAGATGGCAAGATCTTTGGAGACATAGAAACTCTTTGTTTGACTAAACAGTTTACCTGTTTTTCGAAAACCTATTCCTCCCTTTCCCAGATCGATCTTTGTGTTGGTACTATATCCATGGCTCCCCTATTGTCTAAAATTGAGTATTACCCCCGGGGAGTGTCTGACAGTTCGCCTCTAGTGGCATGGATTATAGCTTAGCTATTGATGATTTTGCCCAAAGCCCCCTGGAAATTAAATGCCTTCTGGCTTCAGTTATTTACATCCCATGATCATATTGCTACCCTAATCTCGTCTTACTTTAGTAATATGCTCACCACTCAGAAAACTTTCTTACAGGATATTTTTGTATCAGAAATGAAAAGATTCATGAAAAGATTATGCTGTATGCCGATGGCATGATACTATTGCTTGATGACACCTCCATATCTCTGGAAGTGGCAATGGATACCATAATCCAATTTGGGACCTTTTCAGGGTGAAGGATCAATTGGCCAAAATTGGCACTGCTGCTGCTGGATGGGAACAGGAGCCAGCCCGTGACTCCGTCCTGTGCTATTTCATTAACTATCCAGTTTAAATATCTAGGGGTTACCATTTCCTTGTTCATTCCAGATTTTTGCTCTCTTAACGTACAACCCCTCCTCACAAGATTTAGGGACCAAATTAGGATTTGGACAAAACTAAAGCTGTCTGTAGTAGGTAGAGTGAATTTAATTAAAAAGATCCTTATGCCCAGGGGCGGACTGACCATTTGAAAACTCGGGCACCGCCCGAGGGCCCAGGGTCAGTAGGGGGCCCCATGAGATGACCCTGGTACCTTTTTCATGGGCTTTTTTGAGTTTGGGCAAGGACACAGGGGCCCCATGATCCCCTATTGCCTGGGGGCCCCATGAGTTGTCAGTCCACCCCTGCTTATGCCCCAACTTCTATACTTCCTGCATAACTCCTCAATTGTGCTTCCTCTTGCAGTATTTTGCCACATTAACTCTCTCTTTTGTCCTCCTAGGCTCCGTTTGGAGCATCTCCAGTGTCCTAAGGATGACAGAGATGTTGACCTTCCAAACCCTTGGCTAAACTACTTAGTGGCACAGTCCCAACATCTCATAGGCTGCACGTCTACTATCACGATCCCAACTCCGGCTATCAACTCCTCTGCCCAAATCGCTTTTACATACACACAAAATACCTCTATCCCTGAGGCACTTGAATCACAAGCGTTTAGCAAAACCAATAGATGCTTCCCTACGTATAACTTAATAATGATAGAAAGTTTGGAATTAAACTTGGTACCTGCAAGGAATACAGGGTTTCTCCACATACAGTGTGATTTGGTGCAATGTCACCTATGTTAAGCTGGTTAAACAGCAACAGGGCCCGAGAAGGAAGAGCTATGGAATTATTCACCTCTTCCAAATTTTTAAGGATGGTGCTTTGGTACCCTTCCCAGCTTTACAAAGACAATTTGCCATGCCTTCATCTATGCACTACTACTATCTACAACTCCAAAATGCCATTAAAGCCCAGGGCCCCTCTTCTGACTGGCATCTATCCCCTTCCCCATTCTTTAACTTAATGTCAAAACCTCCAAAGGGTTTATATCATAGGGATACTCTGCGAAAAGAACCGGAAAAAACTGAAATACTCCCGCTCTTGGAGAGTAGGCCCAAAAAGGGTTAGTGGACTGCAGTCAACTCTTGGCCCTCATGGGATGAACTCACCTTGCTGCCCTCACAAGACTGGGGGAGTCTAGAGGCACTGCAATAATAAACAAACAGAGGACGTACTGGCCTAGTGCATTATCCTTTAAGAAATGTCTTTAATGTATAAAATGGTAAGTATTATACTCACAAAATGGATAAAAGTACATGTTCATCACATGAAAGCAGCACAATACAATCCTCAAAACATCAAGATGTGACAGAATGATGGAATCTCAACAATCAGACACGCGTATCAAGGACTTATCCTCTTCATCAGAGCCCACCACTCTATGATACTAACTAAATTCCTTAGACAATACCCCATGCGAGTCCTTTCACATTAAGAGAAAGATTTGGGCCCGATCTCAGGCGACCAATGGGAGGAAGCATTTGCAGCTATTACTCACGCAATATGGCGCAGAGGCTTTATCAATTGTATATGTTGCATCGTGTTCATTATACACCACAGAGACTGCATAAAGTGGGTATCCAGACCAAACCCTGCTGTATTAAGTGTTTACGTGAGCATGGAGATCTTCTCCACCTACTCTTGAGATGCCCCAAGCTCGTCCTGTTTTGGAAAGGGGTGCTCGACATTATTAATTCGGTCTGTCAATCCTCTGTTCCTTTAGATACCATATGTTGCCTGCTGCAATTTCACTCGAGAAGATATTTCCATGGTCCTATTTGTGGTCTGCAAGGTAATTTTAACCCATTAGAAGTCAGTCTTGCCCCCTTCTGTAAAGGCGTGGATACGGGCTGTAGCCGACTCTGAGATTACTGAAAATTATTTACCAGCCTAGAGGAACAAATTTGACAAGCTATGGGCTCCATGGCTGGATACCCCTGGCCTTGGCCCACTGGAGTTGGTCCAAATGCGCATGTTGCGAGGCCCTTTGGGTTAATGTATAACTCCCCTTAAGCTAATCTCATAAAATGAATCGTCTGTTTGTTACCCCGCATGTGGAAACCTATGAATAGGCATTGTTAATGCCTTTAACCTTGTAACACCATAGAGATGTAAAAGCTTTGTCTGTAATTGTTGTATTCATCATTTTCTTCACGCTGTACAATTTGTTTGATGTACCTGTCAGAGACTATTTTCAATAAACCTCTTCTGATTAAAAAAAAATATTCCACGGTCAACTGTTAGTGGTATTATAACAAAGTGGAAAAAACTGGGAACAACAGCAACTTAGCCATGAAGTGGTAGGCCATGGAAAATGACAGAGTGGGGACAGCGCATGCTGAAGCGCAGCGCAGAAGTCAGCAACTGTCTGCAGAGTCAATAGCTAAAGACCCCCATACTTCATGTGGCCTTCAGATTAGCACAACAGTGCATAGAGAGCTTCATGGAATGGGATTACATGGCCAAGCAGCTGCATCCAATCCATACATGACCAAGTG
This sequence comes from Staurois parvus, assembly GCF_062004578.1. Taxonomy (NCBI): domain Eukaryota; kingdom Metazoa; phylum Chordata; class Amphibia; order Anura; family Ranidae; genus Staurois; species Staurois parvus. The sequence goes on from NW_028318327.1 coordinate 629,499, forward strand.
CAATGCAAAGTGTCGGATGCAGTGGTGTAATGCACTGGACTCTAGAGCAGTGGAGACGTGTTCTCTGGAGTGACAAATCATGCTTCTCTGTCTGGCAATCCGATGGACATGTCTGGGATTGGCGGTTGCAAGGAGAACGGCACTTGCCTGACTGCATTGTGCCAAGTGTAAAGTTTGGTGGCGGGGGATTATTGTATGGGGTTGTTTTTCAGGGGCTGGGCTTGGCCCCTTTGTTCCAATGAATGGAACTCTTAAGGTTTCAGCATACCAAGACATTTTGGAAAATTTCATGCTCCCAACTTTCTGGGAGCAGTCTGGGGATGGCCCCTTCCTGTTCCAACATGACTGTGCACCAGTGCACAAAGAAAGGTCCATAAAGACATGGATGAGCCAGTTTGGGGTGGAGGAATCTGACTGGCCTGCAGAGAGTCCTGACCTCAACCTGAGAGAACACCTATGTGATGAATTAGAGTGGAGACTGCGAACCAGGTCTTCTGGTCCGAATTACATGGCCCTGTGCATCCCAATAGTGCACAGTCACTAGAATCTTGCAGTATTGCAGTAAGGCTAAGGGAGCAGGTGTGCTCATTCAGCTTCCTGCAGGTGCTTTCCAGTGAAGCAATGTAGACTGTATCTTTAAGTGAAGTCTTTGGGGTCTTAGCAAACTCCCAGGTGTAGGTCTCCTGGCTCTGCCACAGCCAGAACCTGGATGAACAGCAGCTTGGGTGAGTAGAACAGCTTGGGGTAGGGGGTATCCACCCCTAATCTAAACAGGTGGAATTCTTTCAACAGGAAGACACTGCTGTCCTAAAGCAGGGATAGCTACATTCTAAAGCTCAAAGTTATGTATGTGCTCCGCAGCCACCTTCTGGGATCACTTCCCTAGGGATTGGCTGCAGCACCATAAATATTCATGCTGCCTATTTGCGTTACTCCATTCCAATGTTTTAGCACTTTACAGAAGGCAGGCAGAGTAATCAAACCTGCAACCCTTGAAATCTAGAACAGCCAAGAATAATTAGCAGCTACTCCTCTGATTACAGAGGAGCCAAAAAAACAAAATTCACCTAACATCCTAGCACCTAACTAGGTGGTCACTTCTTTTGACTGCCAAAACTTTGGCTTCTGCATAATATTCCTCCAGCTGCAGGTCTGTATGTACTTTGATTACAGGGCTAAGGGAAGTATCAATGGACAGGTGCTGTGACATCACCACACTTGTGCTGCATTAAACTCTGCAAGTCTTTCTGCTTTAATGACAGATGTGAACTGTAGTTTTTTAATTTACAGATTGGCCACATCAAATTAAAAAAATTACAGGAGTCATCAGGGAGAACTTATAGATTCTGGGGTGAGGGTGGGGAGGCTGCGGACTATGGCCATGTTTTATGTGCACCTTGGCCTGGTCAGAAATGTGGACATCTCTTTTAATATTTCAAAAACTTTCTAGTGATGGATGGTTTATCCCATAGACACACATAAGCAGGGTTTTTTTTCAGTTGGAACTTGAGTTCCACCACCTCTGGCTCAGGCCCTCTGCTCCCTGCTCACCACTATCACTTGTAAACACTGAAGTCTAGCTTCTCTGTTTATGTGACAGCTTGTCTCCCAACAGTTCCCACAGATCTGATCTCCTAAGTGGCTCCCACTAAGTGCAGAATGGGGACAAGGGAGATGCAGGTGCCTGGGGTGTAATGCAGGTGCCGACACACCCACTGGACTACTGTATCTCCCTGCAAGAGAGCCCGCTGGCTGCTTCAGCTTGATACAGCAACAATATAAGACATGTGGAAGATGGTGGAGCTTTTAAGGGGGGGGGGGGGCAGAGATGCAGGCAGTGGAGTGGGGGTTGCATGCAGAGATCAGAGCTGAAGAGGGATGCAAGTGAGATGTGGATAGGGGATGCAGAGGTAAGCAGCTGTAGAAGAATGCTGAACTCTTCACTCTTAGTGTAACCCCCCCAACTCTGCACTCTGGGGGGGGGGGGTCGTGGTTGAGTTCCTGCACTTATTTTCTGAGAAAAAAAGCCCTGCATAAGTATATACACAGAGATACAGTATAAATGGCCTACCCTTTGCACTAGCAACAAAACTGCTCTTGTATGATTCGAGGTGATGCTGCAACGTCTATGTGTGATACAACATGAACCATGCAAGTCTCTGGCTCTCATCAGTCTCAGTTATAGTCAGCACTAAAAACAACAGACAGAATTTGATTAAAGTACTGATGTAATCCTTAGAGGGAAAGATTCATCGACAGTAAGATTTTTCAAACAGGCTCCAGGCAAAGTATAGAAGAAGAGCGGGAGGTTACATCATAAGAGTTTAGATTCAATGGGGACAAGATATGGTTCATGATCTTTTTTTGGAAAATACATGATATCACATTTATTTCTCTAGAAGGTCAATGTGTGCTTTTGAATCTGAAAGTTAAATGGGCTAAATAAGTGCAGCAACGAGCTAGCAGGGGTTTGGCTGCAAATGATCATTTGTGGCTCTATAAATATGTAATGTAATGTATTTATTTAGTACAGGAACTTACTGTATATACAATTTACGCATTTATTTTTGTATATATACAGTGCCTTGCCTTGAATAAGTATTTTACCCCTTGAAATTTTCCACATTTTGTCATGTTACAACCAAATGTATTTTATTGGGATTTTATGTGATAGACCAACACAAAGTGGTACATAATTGTGAAGTGGAAGGAAAATGATAAATGGATTTAAATTTTTTTTACAAATAAATATCTGAAAAGTGTGGTGTGCATTTGTATTCAGCCCCCTTTACACTGGTACCCATAACTAAAATCTAGTGGAACAAATTGCTTTCAGAAGTCACCTACTTAGTAAACAGAGTCCACCTGTGTGTAATGTAATCTCAGTATAAATACAGCTGTTCTGTGAAGCTCTCAGAGGTTTGTTAGAGAACATTAGTGAACAGCAGCATCATGAAGGCCAAGGAACACACCAGACAGGTCAGGGGTAAAGTTGTGGAAAAGTTTATAGCAGGGTAAGGTTATAAAAAAAATCCCAAGCTTTGAACATCTCAAGGAACACTGTTCAATCCATCATTCGAAAATAGAAAGAGTATGGCACAACTGCAAACCTAGACATGGCTGTCTTCCTAAACTGTCAGGCCGGGCAAGGACAGCATTAATCAGAGAAGCCGCCAAGAGGACCATGGTAATTTTGGAGGAGCTTCAGAGATCCACAGCTCAGGTGGTAGAATCTAGGATAACTATTAGTCGTGCACTCCACAAATCAGGCCTTTATGGAAGAGTGGCAGGAAGAAAAACATTGTTTAAAGAAGCCATAAGAAGTCCCATTTGCAGTTTGAGAGAAGCCATGTGGGGGACACAGCAAACATGTGGAAGAAAGTGCTCTGTTCAGATGAGACCAAAATTTAACTTTTGGCCTAAAAGCAAAATGCTATGTGTGGCAGAAAACTAACACTGGAATGGTTTAGATCAAAGCATTTTCATGTATTAGAATGGCCCAGTCAAAGTCCAGACCTAAATCCAATCGTGAATCTGTGGCAAGACTTGAAAATTGTTGTTCACAGACGCTCTCCATCAAATCTAACAGAGCTTTAGCTATTTTGCAAAGAAGAATGGGCAAAAATTTCACTCTCTAGATGTGCAAAGTTGGTGGAGACATCCCGAAAAAGACTTGCAGGTGTAATTGCAGCGAAAGGTGGTTCTACAAAGTATTGACTCAGGGGGGCTGAATACAAATGCACGCCACACTTTTAAGATATTTATTTGTAAAACATTTTGAAAACCATTTATCATTCTCCTTCCACTTCGCAATTATGTGCCACTTTGTGTTGGTCTATCACATAAAATCCCAATAAAATATATATATGTTTTTGGTTGTAACATGACAAAATGTGGAAAATGTCAAGGGGTATGAATACCTTTTCAAAGCACTGTATATACACACACTATATATATATATATATATATATATATATATATATATAAATATATATACATACACACTGTGTGTATATACTGTATATACAGAAAGGCTAAGCTGCATTTATTCTGTTGATGTTCTGTCTAGATGTACACATCAAGGGGCTCCATTATATATGCATCAATTCATATAACAAGAGGAAGGGGAGCAATATCCATACCAAGCAATTCAATTTATTTGTATTCCAAAATATCTCATACTTCCATACAGCTTCCATACAACTGTAGCTTGAAAAAGAGTGTGGTGCACTCAAAACTGTATGGAAATAGGAAGATATTTTGGAATACGAATAAACAGAAATGCATGTTATGGATATTGCACCCCTTCTTCTTCCAGTTGGTAATATTTTCTTCCAGCAGAGGTCCGAATCATGTTTGATTCTTAATGGCACATTGGCAAATGTGGCGTGTTTTTGCAAACACCAGACCGCATGGTGCCACAGCACCATGTGGCTCAGTATGGTGCAATTTAAAGTAAGGGCCAGTAACTTCTTTCTATAAGACATATAAGGCAGCCCACTGATACAAATGAGCTGCCTATATGCAGAATGCAGGACACAATGATGTGAACCTAGCCACAGATCTTTCACATCACAACCCCCCTTCTTTACATCACAGCCCCCTTCACATCAAGAAACTCCCCCCATATTTACATCACACTCCCCCACTTCATGTCATTCAACCTTCACAGTGGTGTCCTCGATCCCCCAATCACTTCACCACCCCTCTTTCTCATTCCTGTCCTTGACCCCCTGCATACCCTCTTTCACATTCCTGTCCTCACCCCCTTTACAACACCCTCTTCAATTTGCAGTCTGCAGCTCCCCCTTCATATTCCTGTCCACGACCACCTCTATATTACCCCAGTTCACATTGCGATCCCCAGCCCATATGACCCCCACTTCACATTCCTGTTCTCACCCCCTTTTTAGCACCCCCTTCAGTAGCTGTTGATCTTCCCTGTCCCACCTTACACAGGGTGGAGGGCAGAAGGCAAGGCAGGTCTAGGGCTCACATCAGGTGGCAGGGCAGTCCTGGATGGAGAGGCAAAATTGCACAACTTTTCTTCTATACTAGCTTGTGATTGGTGGCTAGAACTTCCCTGCACCCTAGCAACCAGTCAGTTAACTGGGAAAGCTCCAACCATCCATCCAGCGCTGTGCTGCCTCCCGATGTCAGCTCTGAGATTACAGCACTGACAGTAGCTGAAGGGAAGAATCAGCAGCTCCTAAATGACGGGTCCAGATAGGATAGTGACTAGGTCTGGATGTGGACCGCGGTCCCCCATTTAGTGATGCCTGATATATACTGTATATACAGTATTTCAAAGGGGGGGGTTGCATGTTGTGTTGAACAGAAGCTGAATTAACCAGTCAGATGGGCTCCAATCACCGTCCTATAAACAATCCAAAAGAAAGGGGACTCGAAGCATATTGCAATAATCAAAGGTTTTGTAAATCCAAAAAAATCAACATGTAACATTTGAAAAAATTTTGAAGAAAGGGTGGAGACACCTGACACTGTCATCCCTACAGTATCGACTCTATAGGATTTTTATGGATTAAAAAACCTTTCCTGCAATTTGCTCTAGCCCCCATATATATTATATACACTATATATACACAATATATTATTATTATTATTATTATTATTATTATTATCATTTTTATTATACAGGACTTATACAGTTTGCTCAGCGCTTTACAATATAACGGGAGACAATACAGAAACAGTACAGTTCAATGCAAGAGGGTTAGGAGGGCCCTGCTCATTGGAGCTTACAATCTAGGAGGGAGGGGTGTATATATATATATATATATATATATATATACACACACACACAACATATAAGCTTTAACAATCACTTTAAGTCTTCTGACATAAAATGGTCTCTTGCGATAAACGTTATTTTATTTCAACTGTAGAAAAGTTCACTTCCAGCATTATTATGTGTCACTAATAAATCCAATATGAGTACTCCCTCCCCAGCTTCCTTCTCTGTTAACAAAGATCGGCCATTCCATTGTTTTGACTGACAGAAGCATCATAAAACAAAACAACTTCAATTTCACTTCAGCTAATAAAATGCCCCCAAGACTATTATTTATAAGACACTGTTTCTGGTTTAATTTCTGCTTTTCACCAGAAAATAAAAGTCCAAACTCGAACATAAGATACTGGAAAGCATTCAGCAGAAAATTAATTCCAGTTAACAGGTCATCCAAGTTGAAAAATTCATCTGTGTGCATCCAGGATGATGTCACAAATCTTCAGGAACCTTGAGACAAAATTTACTGCATGCCTGTGTTGACCAAGCCAAATCTTCTTGGCAAAAGCACTCAATGTCCCCCTGTAAATACAATGATTGCAAAGATTTATTACAATGTAATTCTTTCAGTCCCTGCTTTTGGCTGGACGTTCCACTTCACTGTCAGCCTGTAATGAGCGACAATTGACATTTTTACACGTTTTTACAATTAGCATGAAAAATAAATCAGCGGAGTTAAACATAGGCAGTGGACATTTGGGTGTACTGCTGGCAAGCTTGTGTCCATGAAGCCTACTTATAACATTTTATCTGCTACTATTGTTAATATATGAGACATTTACTGAGGGGGGATATTTGTATGGGTTTTATGTATACTTTTTTCGGTAACCAGTCTTGGCCTGTATTTTTCTTTTTTTTATATCCCTCTTCATATACATGGTGGTATTTGTTTCCTGCAATATACAGATACAATTTTTGTTTTTTTCGATGTCCTCAGAAGTCCTGGATGTATTGGCCGGTCATAGGTGTCTCGTCTCTGGGTATATTGTGAAACAGACAACCAAGAAATACATTCAAAGATGAATATTTATCAAAGGAGTGGAGAGCTTTTATTTAGAGAATAAGGTAATTCTGCATTAACTTAAAGTGTTCCTAAACCCAGGACCCTGCATTCACTATATCTGGTCTCCCACAGTACACACAACATGGAAATGCAATTACTTTAGTAAACATAAAATGCTAAATACTTTTTCTCATCAGCAGTTAGAGCAGTCTTGTGACTTCTATCAGTGTCCAGCAGAGCACTGGTTAAAGCTTGTAAGAGGAGTTTTCATTCTCTCTGTGAGGCTGCAGGACCCCTGACCCTCTGTCTGGACAGTGCTGACTGACTCTGTGCTGATCACATGTACCCTTCCAGGAAAAGAGAATAAAATCTCTAGCAGTACATACCAAACTGAGCATGTGCAGCTTTGCCCCCAAGGCTCTGTTCTATCAGAAGATGGATTGGGGACAGTAGAAGAAGGGGAGGATCAGAGAAGACAGGATCAAACACCCTTTTTGCACAATGTGAAGGATTAACCCCTTAGCTTCTACAGTGAGTATAAGAAGCATGCTTTACTGCATATACAGACTGATTTTACTATTGTAAATTTAGTAACACGTTAAAGAAGAATTGCAAGTATGTTTTTTTTTATACATAGTTACATTGGGTCAGCTTGAAGCAAATTATTGATTTATACACCATACCTGGCTGATACCCTTGGAAGCTGGAAATCACTGAAGTAGACACCACTACTACAGTGATCTTCATTTGCTTCAGGTCCCGTGCCAAGCGGCTGCCCTGCTGCTTTGTGAACACAGTTGTTCAGAAGCTCAGAATGAGCGCCATTCATAGAATGCTTTTTATTCTATGAATAAGAGCAAGCCGTTCTCTAATTGGACAAGGTGGGAGATAGCATCACACATTCTCTGAATGGCGCCTGTACCAAGCGGCTAATCATCTGTGTTCAGGCAGAGGCCTCAGAAGCAAGTGGAGATCACTGGAGTAGCTGTGTCAACTTCAGTGATTTCCAGCTTTCAGGGGCATCAGCCAAGTATGGTATATACATAGTTACATTGGTCCTAGCCAGTGTAACTATGTATACAATATCCAAACCTGGAATTCTTTGTTAAATCAACTAATCATGCACAGACAAAAATCTTATTTTTTAAATTTTCCTAACTGGGTATTTAAAATCAAGAAGCCTATTATCTTATATTATTAAACTAATCCCATCGCATTTAATGTCTTACTTTTAAATGCATGTGAAGCATAGGGTTGTTAGATTATGGTTTTATTTACTAATGTTCGATCAGCTTGTGTTTCAAACAAGGTATGGCATTTTACCCAGGTGTGTGAAGACTGCCTGTTGTTTAAATGCATAAGAGCTCAAAATTTACATACAAAAAGAGCAGCAATTCCTCCCCTATTTATTTATTACAGCTATTTATATAGTTCCAACAATTTACACAGCACTTTATTTCTTGTAACATTTATGTCAGTCCCTGCCCTCAAGGAAATTACAATCTATGGTCCCTCACATGTATACATACACATACTTGGGCCAATATAGACAGGAGACAATTAATCTGCTAGAATGTTTTTGGAGTGTGAGGGGAAACCAAAGTACCTGGAGAAAACCCACGTAGGCACAGAGAGAACAAACTCAATGCAGGTAGTGTCCTGGTTGGGATTTGAATCAGGAGCACTAGAATTGAAGTGCTATCCACCAAGCCTATAAGCAGAGGCTTGCAATTGGCTAGATGTTGATGCCAAGCACACAAGTTCCTGCCTCACACCTCTCCTTGCTAGAAAAGTGAACCTCCTGCTCAGGTTGTACCCTCTGCCATCTTGTGCCCACTCCATGCCAGAGGCCTCCTCCCAGCATTCCCAGCCATTGACCGTTATATCTCCAAAGTAAGAAATGTCCACACATGAAAAGAGCTGCTACACTTTACTGGTGGTACTTTGGAAATGGCATAAACAGTCACATTACATCGAGATACTATCTGGGGTCACTTTACAGCACATAGTAAATTACATCTAGTGGATGGTCCGCAGTAGTCACATGTGAAAGCATTATAGCACTTTAGGTCAGCCATCTTCCCATACCAGTCCTTTTTCACCCATGGTCATTAGGACTCACTGGGAGAGGATCTCTGTGGTCACCTCCTCCATAGGTACACCTTTCTCCAGGGACCATCCAGGGGAATCGCCGAACTCAGAGAACTCTTGACCAGGCCTAAAAGACCTTTTGCAACCTTCCCTAGCCCCCAACTCCATAAAGGTCAGGAAGTCCATAGGCAGCACTCCTGGGTGCAAGTCTACCTCTCCCCGGCCTCCAGAACTGCACAGGGCCCACACTTGCTACCTACATCTGCCTAAATTTGGGGTGTTTGGCTCCCATGCCCAAACTGGACTAGAGCTCCTCCCAATGTGGCTTATATCTGGGCCCTGATTCACCCATGACAACACTACAGGAGGTTTATAACTAAAAGGGACCTAGCACCTGATGACGCTATCTTCTGTATCCAGATATTATTCTGGATCAGAGCCACCTAGTGGCAGACTAGCTATCTGCACCTGCTTACAAGCCACTGTGCTCTTCCCTCCTTCCTTTAAGCTCCACCAAAGATTTCATTCAGAGACAGATTGTCTGAAAGAAAACCACTACTGCCATGCTATCTATTTAACATGGGAATACTTTGCCATAACTGTTTAATAAAACATTAAAAAAAAATAAAATGTAGTTGAACCCATTATGGCTTCTCTTTAAATACAGGTGTTCCCTTGGACAAAAAAAGAAACTTGAAATGTGCTCACACACCCACTGTAGTACAGGGTCTGGAAGTAAAATCAAAATAAATCATTGACTAGGGCAGGAGAAAGTCAGGCAGTATAGAGAGGTCTGATTTTTCATACAATAGCTACAGGGGTGGGGAACATACTGAGTTTTTAAATCCAAAAGTAAACCACCCTAAAGCATACAAAGCAACTCTAATTGTATAAAACTAGAGAGGTAATTCACTATCTTATAAGATAATTAGCAAAAGTAAACAATTCAGTCCATTATTCTTCATAACTCAACTTTATTTCAATTCAGTTTAAAGTAAGTTTTTTTTCTTAAAGATCTCATTGTACTTGCTATTCACGGGACAGCAAACCCAATATGTCCTTAGCACAAAGTCTGTAAACTAAGTAATGTCTGATTAATATTTATGTTTCTTTGACCCTCTTATTCTTTTCTGTATTCTTCTGCTGTATGTCTACAATCCATTGTAAACCTAAAAAAGCAGATCAACAGTTGTCCCAACCAAAAAAAAAGAAATATTTTAACAGAAAACACATAAATTATCCAAGCACACTAGTGCTTGTTTTTAAAAAATGTTATACTACCTATAGAATTTAAATGTTATGTTTGTGAATTTAGAAAATAAAAGCAGATGATATTTGACCACAAGTTAAGTTGTATTTTCCTTTAGAATATGTAATTTACAGGCTGGCCTCTATCACATATGTATAAAGGCATGGCAATTACATCAGGTCTAAGATGGGACAATTCTGAAGGAAACAGAGACAAAGGTTGGGGTCAAAAGAGGGACTGTCAATCTAAATGGACTGTAGGTTTACCGCTGCTCAAGGTAGATAGACTCCTAATCTCCAAGCACAACTCCTCCTGTAGGTGCTAGCCCAGCTCATGTGCTGCATAGATGAGAACAAAGGATGTCCGATCGGCTGCACTCCAAATAGTGGGGGACTGGCAGGTAAACGCATTGCACGCTAAAGACAGCGCTGGGGTAATGAATAAGCGCTGTCTTTAGCATGCAACACATTTACCTGCCAGTCCACCACTGTATTTCCACTGTCTGTATTAGTTTTATCTTGGTTCAATAAAGTGGATTGTTTGTAGTGCAGCCAATCGGACATCCTTTGTTCTCATCTAAATGGACTGTAGTTGAGATCTACAAGCACTGCTTACCTTCACAATAAAATGACTTTGGACTACCTGTGGTAATCAGATCTAGCACCCTCCTAGGTTAGAGTAGGCTGCTAGGTAAATTTAGCTAATTCCACTGTAATCAGAGGATGAAGGGTGGATTGCTTAGGGCTTCTCATAGTTTCATAGGCTGCTGCTCTGTTACTTACCCTTGTCTTCTAGAGATTTCTAGAACATCATTGAAGGAAGAACAGAGTCTGCAGTCTGAAGATTTATGAGAATCCAGTCAATCACAGGGGAGGTGTGCCCAGAAGGTGGTGAGAGGGTCCATAAATAGTCTAAGGCTTGAGCAGCAAGGGCCAATGTTCCTGGGTCCAGTTCTGCAAGATGAGACCCCTGGAGCAGAAGGCAGCCAGAAGACACAGGGGTCCCAGCTAGGCTTACCTGGGGGGGCCTATTTGCAAGTCATGGTCCAAGGATCCAAGCTGTCCTGTGATTTTGTAAGTCTACATCTCCCTCACTAGGAAAATCCTGGTGGATATCAGCAGGAAGCAACCGATGATCCTGTGCTGAGTTGTGACAGTGTGTAGCTTTGAAACTTTGGGTACAGGTCTTAATTGGAGGACCTATTTGCAAATCCAGGTCCAGTGATCAAATTGGGTCAGGAGAAGTCCATGGGAGAGAGAGCCAGGAGGAAGATGTGGGAGAGAGCTCAAGCTGTCCTGTTGTTGTGTAGATCTACATCTTCTTCACTAGGAAGAGCCTGGTTGATATTGGCAGGAGGCAACCAATGATCCTGTGGCTAAGTGAGTAAACAAACCAGTGCTGAGTTGTGACAGTGTGTAGCTTTGAAACCCTGGAAGGAGTACAGGTCATAGTCAGCCTAGAGATCCAGTGAGACATTTCCTTTGTGTCAGTGCAGCCAACAGTTTGTGCAGTGCAGCCAGCAGTTTGTGCAGTGCAGTCAACATGTTGTACAGTGCAGCCAGAAGCTTTCTCAGGTTGTAATATTTTACAGTTTTGGGGTATCTCATCTTCCCTATCCCTATCCAAGTGCATTGTTCCCAATTAAAGAAACCCCTAGACAGTTTTTTGGAGCCAGAGGAAGAGTGCAGAAAATGCTGTGTGCCTGGCTGTGTGTGCTCTAAGGGGGAATTAGAACCTAATTCACCAGTAGCTCCTTAGGGGGTGAGCTACACATAGGCTGAGCTTCTTAGCCTATCACAAGTGCTGATTTTTCTGCTAAGTATATACTGTTATAACACATTGAGGGGAATTGAGGGAAGACTGAAGCAACTAGAATCTTGAGCAGTTGTTCATGGCAATCAATAAGCTTGTAGCTTCCATTTAAAAGCTTACTTGAACAAGCTGAAGTTAGACACTGATAGGTTACTATGCACAGCTGCTCCAGATTCTGTTTTAGCAAGTCTGTGGTGCCAGTGCATGTTACAGAGGTTTATTCTAAAATCATAGTTGTTATGGCTAAGATTGTGAGTTTCCTCCTTCTCAGTAAAAAGATGGTAATGGTAGCTTAAAGAGTTAACTGCTTAGTTAACGTAACCCAGTGACAATCCCTCTCAGGCTAGTGGCACCTAGATGGTGGTCCAGTGAGCTGAAAATCTTTCTGCAGGGTGCAGCTGAGAGTGGCATTGTTACGTAAGTGACAGCACGGTGTGAGATTGGCCAGTCCTTTGTCATGAGTAGGTGAAAGGGGCAGGGGTTGGGCACTGCGTTTGTCACACACCAGGAATGTCTTTTACAACTTTATTCAATCAATAGAAGCTGATAATCTTAGATATCTCTGCCATCCCTTGGTGGCATTCTGTTTGAGTTACAAGGAGTCAAGCATAGTTCAGGAAGATATGGCATGGATGAAGGGATGAGAGGCCCATTACTTACAGTAGAGGTGTCCCAGAGTCTGGAATCTCATGCCAGAGATGCGAGCAATTCCATAAAATGTATAAAGTCTCCCACCACTCCAGGATCCAAGGCCCATCTGCCTACATGTTGGTTTGGTCAACCCACACAGAAAACCAGTAATCACTCTCCCTGTTACAATTAACCCAGGAAGCTCTCTGCCTTCCCTTCTCCTTTCTTACAAAAGATGCCTTTCTAGCAGAGGCAGGGCTGTCAATTAACTACTAACGTCTGAGTCTTTCCTGACTCCAACAGGCTACTTTTGTGCCTTACCGTACAGTACTTCTGCACAACTACCTATGTTGGTAAACTTATTCTGAATCCAGAAATAGGTGCTAATCTTGTGCAGTTGGCTGTCCTGCCAGCTAAATTACTATAACTGTTGATAAATGAATATTTAAAGGGCCCTGAACCTGAGCCTACAAAATGCAGACTAGTATGTGACTTATTGTCTTGCACTATGCCCACTAAGTACACTCTTGCCTCACGTGCACATATTGCAGCAAGAGAGGTAGGTTGCGTTACTCAGAAACATAAGACAAATGTCTTCATTTTGACAAATCTGGCTAAAAAACACAGAATGAAGGCATCTTCTTGCTCTGCATCATCATCTTTTGTGAAACTCTATCAAGGATTAAAGCTGAACTCCACTTTGATAAAAAAATTCATGTCCCTAGAGCACAACCAATAAAGTGTATGTAAACCCAGCAGGTATTTTTCAGTATGTTTGTCACCATGTGATTGCATACAAATGTTTTGGTGCAACGCATACGTTGTGAAACTGTGGCAGTTTCATACCTGGAGATCCTGCTAGTAACAACACTTGCTGTTAAGGCCTTGTTCACACAGGCAATGATGCACATATAGGCCATTTTTTGCAGCATCTGTAACAGTACTGAAAGAAGTCTATTACGCAGTGGGTTTATGGACACAGCAACTTTTCCTAATGTGATAGGCATGCGGGTTCAAGTGAGCGGTCCCAAATGCACATTGAGCTTCTAAATTATTATACAGGATTTATATAGAGCCAACATGTTGTGCAGTGCTTTACAATATAAGGGGCACAGTACAATTACAATTCAACCCCTTGTGCCTGTTCCTCCTTATTTTAGTACATACATTTTTAATACATACACTTTTAGTACATTTTTAGTACATACACTTTTTCTTTTTATAAAGAAATTTGTTTTATCAATGTGACTAACAATTGCACAGCCAAAGTAAACAACATTTCCCTATTTTGTATATTTGATTATTTCCTATGATTGTAATTGTTATCTAGTGCCCATAATGCAATATTTTTCTTGAAATATCTCAATCAGGAAAATACCACATTATGGCAATTGTTCATCACATTCGTTGAGCAATTTTTTGAAAATAAACTCCAAACATTTGTTAAGGGGAGGACTAGGAACCTTTTTGGTCCGGGGGGCAAACACAAACAACAAGCCCTTTGGTGGTAGGAACGGATTTCTATGAGCTAAAAAAAAATTGTACAGTGCAGATTGTGCCATTTAGCTATATTAGTTTGTGGCCTTGGTAAAACATTATACAACATAAGTTGTTCTTTACAGTTCTTGATGTTTGGTTACATGACTGCAAAGGAAGCTGGAGATGCTGACCTCTGCAAATATGATTGCAGGTCTGCACATGGAACGGGTTGCTACACTATATGCAGCGCTCACCCCCGGAGGAGTCGATGAGAATATACTCAGGTCTCTCTTGCTAGTACAGAAGCTGCCCGCTACAGACACAGTTCCATGCAAACTGACAATACAAACTCAGTCTAGGGTATGTATTTTGTATAGTTTATTACTGAATAACTGAACAGGAGAGGGGTTTAAGGATATGGATACTCCAAATGAGAGCAGAAATAACAGGAGGACAGCTTCTCATTAATCTTTTCTAAGCACCTTTCCTGGAGGTAACAAGGGGTGTCCAGTATATCTAGGACCCTGTAGGAGCAGTCCCAGACCATACAGAATTCTCTGGCATTTAGTTGGCACTTGCGTAACCAAAAGTCCACAGCAAGTTCTTTTTCTCACAATGTCTCAGGAGCTATCCACCACCCAGCATCCACAAGTAGTTCCTCAGTGAGGGAGTCAAAAGATTTTTCTTCAGACCAGAACTTTAGGACAGTGCCCTACAGCAAACATAATCCTTTAGCAATCTTCTCCAGGCCCACATCCCAGTATCTGCTGAGGCCCAGACTGCAATTTCTTGTCTCACTAGCTATCTCCCAGGGGCAGCAGCCCCATGAGAACTGGAATCCTTCCTGGAGGGAAAGAAAACTCTTGAAAAGCCTTCTAGACATTTATCACCTTTTTAGCAACCTTTTGGATGCCTCCATCCAGGGATTGGCTGGAGCACAATAAATATGCATACTGGTCATTTGACTCTTCCTGCCCTATATTCTGGAATCTTCTTTCAAAAGCAGGTGAGAGAAATCAAACACCCAGCTAGGAAACCCTGACCAGACAAAAACAATAGATCACTGCTCCACTGACTGCAGTGAAGCCAAAAACTAAATTTATCCTGACAGTCTAACCAATACATATAAAATGCCCATTATGGGTCACTGACTATGGTTCCACTCTGATCCATGTCTAAAGGGTGAATTAGATCCACTCAAGGTCAGCAGCCCAATGTAACTTATTAGTACTTTTCTGAATTGCAAATTCCCCTCTAGACCCTAGCCTGGTCCTTTCCCTGTACGTATAGCTTGGCAGTACCTTCTGACTATATCACATTAGCGACATGATTGCTAAAAACTGCAGAAAAGCCCCTCCCTTGCTGACCAGATGAGAGAGGAATAGCTCTCTCAATGACGTAAAAGCTGCAGAATGTAAGTCACCACAGAGAGAGCAATGCCTCACTCCAAAACAACAGATACTCTATATTTATTCAAAAACTTTTTTTGTCGATGAGATTGAAAATAAGAACTACAGAAGGCAAAATATAAGCAGTTTAAACTTCAGCTTTACAGGATAAACGTACTGTTACATAAAATACATGTAGCGCCGGCTTGTGGCCCTTTAAAGCCACTCAGCAGAACCTTTCACCCAGCCACTGACTGCCAGAGTGCAATGAGTGGAAATAAGGAAGAGGATGCATATTGGCTGATGCTGCAGTCTAGCACCAAGACCCCCCTAGCAATGGGGCAAGAAGGATTTGCTATTGGCCGTGGTTGCAAAAAAACCCAAGCCTCCTGACCTGAGCTACAATGAAACTTAAAAAGGGATAAGTGCCCATGCTGAGGACACAAGTGGTCAGCAGCCCAGAGGACAGGGGCTGAAGGTTGCTGTTATTGCTGCTTCTGTCAGAAACCGGGGGAAAGGGCTCAGTGATGAGTCTGCTTGTAGCAAAGGGCTGATGGGCTGCCAAGGAGTATCAAGACTTATCAGCAGAGAGAGTGACACATGGAAGCAGGTGAGTAGTTCAGCCCTACAGTCCTATTTAGCCCTTACATAATTATCTTGTTCCAAGAACTTGCCATTGTGACATGGCCCTCAAACATTAGCTACTTTTTGATTCAAAAAGAGGCTGATGGGCTGCCAAGGAGGATCAAGACGTATCTGCAGAAAGAGTGACACATGGAAGTAGGTGAGTAGTTCAGCCCTACAGTCCTATTTAGCCCTTACATAATTATCCTGTTCCTGGCAAGAACTTGCCATTGTGACATGGCCCTCAAACATTAGCTACTTTTTGATTCAAAAAGAGGCTGATAGGCTGCCAAGGAGGATCAAGACGTATCTGCAGAGAGAGTGACACATGGAAGCGGGTGAGTATTTCAGCCCTACAGTCCTATTTAGCCCTACATAATTATCCTGTTCCTGGCAAGAACTTGCCATTGTGATATGGCCCTCAAACATTAGCTACTTTTTGATTCACAAAGATAGTTCATAAAACAAGAATGCAGCTCCTAATTTTCCTCAATGTCATTTACAAAGTCAGCTCAGGGGCCTCACCCATATTCTCTCTGCCCAGCGCACAATCCATCAAGTCACTTTCCTCACACTTTAAATGTCATTTCCCCATGTTAGTACCTGATCGAGTGAAAAGCATTTCACGAAGGTAATTGACATTGTAATGAAGAAAGCTGAAACTGTTTCATCTGACATAACTTCTCCAGCCACTTGCTAAGTTTATAATAAGTCAGTGGAAACAATATTTATTGAGTTCCTAAGCAACAGGTGACCAGCGCTCTGCATGGAAACGTATGAAGGAGCCTGGCACACGAAACACATCGGAGAAATAGCCCATTCTACAAGGAGATGAAATGAACATAATATTGCTTTGGACAAGCTACACACGATTACATCATTATGTGTATAAAATACATGACAACCTATCAGAAGTGATATTTTTAACAGATATATAAACCCGTAGAATCTTTGCCAATTACCCTTTTTTTGGAGGAAGTCATATTAAAGAGAAAATGTTGAAAATGAAGAAAACATCTGTCTCACATAAGGGACTGTTTGAAACTTTAATGAGGATATATAATATTAAGAACAAAGGGTTTCTGAATTACCTAAATCAGGATTGAACATTGCCACAGCTACTTTACCTAAACTGCAATATGTGTGGCAGCCTGGGGAAGTAAGGGGAAGTATTTGGCAATGAGGTGGAATCTGCATTTCTGTGTTTGTATTAAATGTATTTCTAAATGCAGCTGGTATAAGTACATTATTTTTGTCTTTAACTACTTCCTGTCCAGTCTATAGCAGAATGATGGCTGGGCAGGCCTCTCATCCCTCTGGGTGGACGTCATAAAACGTCATTCTCCGTCTCTGCGCTCCTGCACTCCCCTCCCGGGGCACGCAGAGTGGCTATCGGTGGTGGACTGTGTCCCTCGGACAAAGTGCATCACTGATCAGGGTAAAGAGCCAATGACAGTGGCTGTTTACCACATGATCGGCTGTGTCCAATCACAGCTGATCACATGATGTCAACAAACAGCAGATATTAGTTGTTACCAGCTTCTCCTCCTCATACACAGATCCTGTGTGAGGAGGAGAACACAGAAACAGTGGGTTACCGCTTAAACCCTTTCAGTACTGTGCCCTGATTGCCTGATCACCCCTGTAATAAAAGAGTAACTGTGACAGCAGCAGCCACCAGTGCAGCCTGCCAATGTACCTGTCACAAAACGCCCATCAGTGCAGCCTGTTAGAGTACTTGTCACAGCAGCAGCCATCAGTACAGCATTAATCAGTGTACCTGCAACTACAGTCATCAGTACAGCCTACCAGAGTACCTGTCATTGCAGCCATAAGTGCAGCCTATCAATGTACCTCTTACTGCAGCCATCAGTGCAGCCTATCAATGTACCTCTTACTGCAGCCATCAGTGCAGCCTATCAATGTACCTCTTACCACAGCCATCGGTGCAGCCTATCAGTGTACCTGTCATCGCAGCCATCAGTGCAGCCTATCAGCGTACCTGTCATTGGTGCCATCAGTGTACCCTATCAGTGCACCTGTCACCTCAGCCATCAGTGCAGCCTATCAGTGTACTTCTTACCACAGCCATCAGTGCAGCCTATCAATGTACCTCTTACCGCAGCCATCAGTTCAGCCTATCAGTGTACCTCTTACCACAGCCATCAGTGCAGCCTATCAGTGTACATGTCACCGCAGCCATCAGTGCAGCCTATCATTGTACCTGTCATCGGTGCCATCAGTGTATCCTATCAGTGCACCTGTCACCTCAGCCATCAGTGCAGCCTATTAGTGTACCTAAACTATAAACATGGAGCACTTATTATAAAATTATTATAATAACTGTATGACTTGATGCAGAAGGGAGAATAAAAAGAGAATTCTAACATCAATCAGTGCGTACAGCTTCTTCCACACAGCACCACAGTGGTAAAACCAAACTGCTTACCAGATATTAAGACCCTCAAATTATCCTCAGGAGGATCTCAGAACCCAGTTGGAGTTATTGTTTCATGCTGTTGATCTTTTTGGAGGAACGTAAATTTACTTAATTTCAACCATTGTGATGTGATGTGGCACTTGTGGTCCTTGCATATCAGAATGACGACTTCACTCTTGTAGGGGATGTATCTCTTCACATAATGAGAGCTCTAGAATATCTATGGTGATTATGCATGTATCTTCCTTCTGACACTTGGGCTACTCTCTGTCGAGTTCAATGGGGAAGAGCCATTTGACTGATCGGTGAAGGTTGACAATGAACAAGGGCTGCTTAACCAGAATATTCAGGATTCCATCAAGCGTTTGAGACCACTCTATAATTTGAGGGTTCTAATATCTGGTAAGCAGTTTTGTTTTACCACTGTGGTGCCGTGTAGAACAAGCTTTACGCACTGCTTGGTGTTGGGATTCTCTTTTTATTCTCCCTTCTGTATCAAGTCATACATTTATTATTTTATGGACTTTATAATAAGCCCTGCATGTTTAAAGTTTGGCTTATTGCATTCATGATCAATTGAATTTATGCTGGCATCTTATTTTATATTATTTTTATCTTTTGTACATTTGATCTGTATTTGTTTGTGATCCAAGCACAATGATGCTTCTTGTTTTATTGTTTATCAGTGTACCTGTCTCAGCAGCCCATCAATGCAGCCTATCAGTGTACCTATCACAGCAGCCCATCACTGCAGCCTAATAGTGTACCTGTCACTGCAGCCATTAGTGCAACCTATCATACCTCTAGAATGCCTGAAGGCACTCCTTGGATGTTGAGTCTCTCACTTTTGACCTGTGAGGTCAGGCTAATTTCATAGCATTTCCACATACTGTATAAAGAACAGTCATGAAAAACTCCCACCAAGGTGTCTCAAAGGCTGGCCCAGGATCTTTGTCCACCAAAGTCATGGTGGACTGCAAAAGTAGCTTTGGTTCATCTTTGAGCCATGGACACAGTCTCTTAAGGAGTTGTAATATCAGTTTTTTTGGGAGAACATATTGACCTTTTGGTTTTCTGCTCTGTTGGCTCTGATGGGCCATCTTCTGAGAGTTCCTCATCAGATTCAAGTACTGGAATATCTACTTCCTCCTAAAGTGGTTGAATGGAACACTACTCCTGGCTTTCTTCCTCCTACACCTAAGGCACGCATTTATGAGTTTCAGGCATAAGCTACGTGAATATGTCTCAGTGGCAGAAGATTAAAGAGTAGTATCTATTGGAACAGATGGCCAAAACCACAACCATTCCATACTGATATTTTTTTTACTGTATTTCTCCTCTTTTCTGAATGACTGCGATTAGGTTACTGGGCCTTGTCTTGGTGAGCATGGGTTCGTTGGCCATGTCTTAGTTTGCTAAGACACCCAAACAGCCTCATTCAGTGGAAAAAGATGATTTCAGTACCAGACTTTCAATGGTCCTGGTTTCCCCTCTGGGCAGATCTAATATACTGGCAGACCAGACAGCTGCTTGCAGATGATTTAGGTTTGGGAACTCCTCTAGTCAGCTAGCTTTTGTTTACCAGGGAGGCCAGATTCCTTAGAAGCACCTGATTACCTGGATGCAAGTCCTGAACTCTAACTCTCAGGTCAGATTTGCTCTTGGTTTGTTGACCTTGGACATCCAAAACAACCTGGGCCTTTGCATAAGCAGTCTAAGTTGTTTGTTAGATTATCCGCATACCCTCTGTGGGATTAAAAGATGTTCTGTCTAGGGAGGTGCCGAAAGTTCAGTTCATCGGCTTTTGAGCCTCTCTCCCAAATATTAGTATGTATGGTAACCAGTGGCATTGTTCTTAATTCTGTTGTACTCATGCACAGGTGCAGAGATGTGTCTGCTCCAATGCTCCTGTTTCATTTCTGCTCTCAAAGTCCCTAGTAGGTCAAGGAGGGTGCGGTTGAATTTCAATGTTGTCATCCCACCCTGAACATTACATATCATCACTTCTCAACTACACCAGAATCAGTACTTAAATAATGTGCCCATGCAGTCTGGAACAGGTTCCAAAGGTCTTGAGCACCAATGGAGCTGGGAGATAAAATACAAGTTATCAACTAAATCAGGGGTCCTCAAACTTTTTAAACAGGGGGCCAGTTCACTGTCCCTCAGACTGTTGGAGGGCCGGACTATAGTTTAAAAAAAAAAAACTATGAACAAATGCGGACACAGTACAGGAGATGACCAGAGACTGCGGACACAGTACAGGAGATGACCAGAGACTGCGGACATAGTACATGAGATGACCAGAGACTGGGGACATACAACAGCGCGGGAATACTGGGCCGGCCGCTCCATAAGACGCACAGACATTTCCCCCCGAAATATACGGTAAATGCAGGACACCTTCTTGGGTCAGATCTGTATACAATGTAAAGAGGGGGGGGGGATATAAGGAGGATATATATAGAGAGAGAGAGGGGGGGGAAGAGAGAGGGGAGGGGGGTAGAGAGAGAGGAAGGGGGAGAGAGAGGATGGGGGAGGGAGAGGGGGGGAGAGAGAGAGGGGAGGGGGAGAGAGAAAGAGGGGGAGAGAGAGGGGGGGAGAGGAGGGGGAGTGAGAGGAGGGGGGAGTGGGGGGAGAGAGGAGGGGGGAGGGGGAGAGAGGGGAAGGGGGGGAGAGAGGAGGGGGAGAGAGAGGAAGGGGAGAGAGAGAGGAGGGGGGGAGAGAGAGAAGGGGGGAGAGAGAGAGGAGGGGGGGAGAGAGAGAGGGGGGGGAGAGGGGGGAAAGAGAGAGGGAGGAGATCGATCATCTATTGCACTTATCTAGGGTCCGTGTCCGTGATACCCGACATGCAGCGATGGAGTCTCCTCTCTTGCTCCCCCTCTTCATGGTCAGCTCTAGGCTCTGCCCTCCGGCTGTGACAGTTGCATGCACTGATCAGAATAGATGGCCGGCTGGCTGCAGAGAGGCCAGGTGAGTGGTGCGGGTTCATAAGCCGAGCCCACCTTCCCCTGTTCTAGAATTGATGATCCCGCCCTCCTGCCTCCCTCCCGAGCCCTGCCGAGCTCTCCTGACCTGCCAAACCCTAGTCCCTTGCCTCGCGGCAGATACGCCCCTGCCCGGCGGGCCGGATAAATGTCCTCGGCGGGCTGCATGTGGCCCGCGGGCCATAGTTTTAGTACCCCTGAACTAAATGGTCAGTGAATGTGATACCTACTAGACCGAGGGACCCATCTAATTCTTCTGATGGATTGGTGTTCTTAGCTGAACGCACACAAAAGCTCAATATTGGGCATACAAGGTACTGCACCAATGAGCAGGTAACAGTCAGCAGAGCAGATACAAATCAGATAACCACTGCACAAATGTTCCAGTATAGGCATAAAGCTAAAAGAGGAGTATCACCAAGCATACTGTATATAGCATACAAAGTGGCTTCAGCAGTGAAGAGGGGATGAACAGCAGCAAAGCAAAGAAATTGTTAGCATAAACACAAAATGTAAGAAATTGGGTATTCCAGTGTCTCTGTCAGGAAACAAACTATCAAGTACTGCTCTATGTGTGAAAGCTCTCATTAACCTTTCTAAATGGTGGTATATAGCCTAGTATATGGTTGCTAGAAATTTGCTATACCATACTGATTCTCAATTGCATTGCCCTAGAGAACAAAGAGCATTTAGTGCTAATAAGATCGGGACCAGGGTGGTGCCATTAAACTGGACATTGTGGAGTGTGTTATATAGAAGGCAAAGAGATTGTTCCCACTGACCTGTTTCATAAGTGTCTGCATGGACTTTTTGGCAGTTTTTTGATAGAGAATATTTTTGATAGGGGAGCTTTAGTTGATTTTTGTACAGTAAAATTATTTTGCATTTCAGCATTCTATTTAACTGTTTAGAGTGTCGCTGGTCTGTTGTCTCTTTTGGGCTTCACGGTCCTTTCATTCTTCCTTTCTTTTGACTGGACTCTCCAAGGAGGTATGGGCGGCCTTAGTATCTCCAAAACATGATGCATGCCCCCATAAACAGTTGTCACTGGAAAAAGTGTCCTCTCCTGTTCCAATGCTGGTGAAAAGTTCACATTTTGGATTTTGTTTCACTTTCAGTCCTGGTGAAAATGGTCAACAGGAAAAATGGGGTGAATATCCCCAGCAAGGACATAGACACCAATAAAAACCAATAATACAAATATAGGGCAATCTTAGACTAAAACCTGTTAGAGTCTGCAAAAGACTTGAGACTGGAGCAGAGGTTCACCTTCCAGAAGGACAATGACCCTAAACATACAGCCAGAGCTACAATGGAATGGTTTAGATCAAAGCATATTCATGTGTTAGAATGGACCAGTCAAAGTCCAGACCTAAATCCAATTGAGAATCTGTATCAAGACTTAAAAATTGCTGTTCACAGATGCTCTCCATCCAATTTGACAGATCTTGAGCTAATTTGCAAAGAAGAATGGGCAAAAATGACATGCAAAGCTGGTAGAGACATACCCAAAAAGACTTGCAGCTGTAATTGCAGTGAAAGGTGGTTCTACAAAGTATTGACTCAGAGGGGCTGAATTCTTTAACTGAGCAAACGTTTACCTACAGTTTATGAACAATTTAAAATCCAAGGTTAACCATCCATCCACATTCCTCTTGCATAATAAATTTAAGCCCCAATGAAGGGTGATTTCTGCATAACCCCTAAAAGACACTGGGATTGATTTACTAAAGGCAAATAGGCTGTGCACTTCAAGTGCACTGAAAGTGCAGTTGGTCTAGATCTGAGGGTAACAAGCAAGAAAAATTTAAAACAAGCTTTTTTGCTTGCACATGATTGGATGAAAGAAATCAGCAGAACTTCACCTAATTTCAGAGCTTCCCCTCAGATATAAAGCAACTGCACTTGCAGTGCACAATATACTGTATTTACCTTTAGTCAATCAACCCCATTGGCTGTCAACATTTGATAGAATCTTTATGTTGTGAAAAATAAAAAAAATTATATGACTGATCCCTGCACCTTGGAGTTTTCAATAGAGTGCTGCCATATACAAAAAAAGTTTTAGGGGGGAGGGATCCCCAATGAAAGGAGGTACCATAAGTGATCCAAGTAGTTTGACTAAAATAAACAAATTTAATTGAAAACCAGTATTAAGATTAGTAACATCAGAGAATAACTCACCATTAAAAACTTGACAAAGTTGTCAAACTAAAACCAAGGAGTCTGGACACTAAGTGCCATAAAGTGATGTCTACCACCAGTGGATTATGTGTTATGACACACTTATGACTAAAATTTTTTTTGTATATGTGCCTTTTTGGGTGTATTGTGATCCACAACTTATTTGGTGAGTTAGTGGACTTGATAATCTATTCTTCCCTTTTTTATAGTGCCGCTGTTGATACAGAGACACCTAAAACTATAACTGAATAGAGTGCTGCCACATTATAGCAACCATATGATATATTCAGAACCAAGATTGGAGCCAAGCACTTTAACACCCAATTTCCAATCAGTTTATAGAGGACAACTCCCAATGGGGGCACAAATTCAATAAGCAAATGTCTAAAAGGGGATTTCTCCTTACTTTGGAAAGACTTCCTTTCACTTTCTATTACTTCCCTACTCTATACCAATCTAAAAAAGCTTTGGCTTTTTATATACTTCAAACTCAAAAGGTCTTAAAAGAGGCACCATGCAATGCAGTGTAAGTATTATTCATCCATTCACAATTTGTTGCAATGCATGTTAACCAGTACTTCCCTATAGCAGAAATACTGTTACAGGGCGGCACGGGTGCGCACAATCACATATATACGTTATTTTGCTGTTTCGGGTAGGGAACGCATGCACACCCTACCCACGCCGCCATTTGTGGCCTCGGCTGCCATTCTCCAGGTCCTGGCTGGTGATTACTCGCCGGCACCCGGTGATCGCTGAGTATCTCCGACGGGGGGAGAGACCTGTGTATAAAAAATGCAGATTTCTCCCCTGTCATCTCCTGCACACTGGTTTATATGGCTCTGCATAGCAGAGCCATGGAAAGCAATGTGCTTAGAGTGAAGCACACACACAGCCCAAGTAGTGAAACAGCACACAGTTAACCCTTTGATCACCCCAGATGTTAACCCCTTCCTGCCCAGTGCCATTAGTACAGTGTCAGTGGTTTTTATTAGCACTGATCACTGTATTGGTGTCACTGAGGATGTCAGTGACACCAAGTCAGTTGGCTCTAGTGTCAGAATGCCCGCCACAGTCCCGCAGTCCCACTATAAGTTGCCGATCGCCGCCATTACTAGTAGAAAAAAAAATTCCAATATATATACCGCCATTTGTAAATGCTATAACGTTCACGTAAACCAATTAATTTACATGGATTAGAATTTTTTTAGCAAAAACATGTAGCAGAATACATTTTGGCCTAAATTTATGATGAAATTTGATTTTTTAAATTTTTTTACTGGACATGTTTAATAGCAAAAAGTCAAAAATATTGTTTTTTTTTTCAAAATTGTCACTTTTTTCGTTCATAGTGCAAAAAATAAAAACGTACAGGCAATCAAATGTCACCAAAAGAAAGCTCTATTTGTGGGAAAAAAAGGACATAAATTTAATTTGGGTGCAGTATTGCATGACCATGCAATTACCAGTTAAAGTAATGCAGCGCCGTATCACAAAAAATGGCCTGGTCAGGAAGGGGGGTAAATCCTCTGGAGGGAAAGTGGTTAACATTCTACCACAATGCATGGCAATGCACTTACAGTTACACTTCTGTGCAGGGTGTTGCAGTGCAATTCATTGTGAATGTCACCCCAATGCATTGCACAGTAGAGCCAAACACACAATGCATCACAACACATATACAGTGCATTGAGGTACTCTGCGTTACTATAAGGGTCATGTACATTTGTTCATCTGTTGTGGTACATTAATCCGCCATTTAATAAATGCAGGCAGTGTAAGTACCTGAATTTGACCTGGTATCAGCCTCCTGCAGCCCTTGCACAGCAGAGCTTAGTGTGTAAGGAGAAGAAGCAGCACAAGAGACAAAGAGGTGAGCTCATCCCTATATTGCTTCTGCTTTTACAGGCCCAGAACAAACTGGGCTCAGAGGCAGTGAATTGAATAATGAGGACATTTGATGACAGACATAAGTAAGACAGGGGAAATCTCTGGATTGGAGCTGGATTGAAAAATTAAGAGCTGGTTTAGTTCAGATATGTTTTAATAGGCAATGGATTTTTATCTTATTATTTTTATTATTATTATCTGAAGTTCTTCTTTAAATGATTATATTTTTAATGGTGACTTGATACTGATTTTTGCTGTCCACCAATCATCATTATGAAGCCCCTTAGCAAAAACAGTATATGCCTGTAAATGACTTGGGTTGCATGCCGTCTCTCTGTAATTTCTTTTGTACTGCAGAAATTACTCAAAAGTCTAAAAGTAAAAAGCAAAGTGCAGTGATTTGGCTTAGGTGCTGCGCTCTCTGACCTAACTGCATATGGCCCCTAATACATTTATTTCCATTCCTGGCTCATCCTGCATTTAATCTGTTTTCACGCTGTGGACTATGTCCATTTTTTACCTGCCACTTGCTGTTTCTTCCCATACACACATACATGTAAATAAAGGAAGTCCTAGCACTAAGTAGTTAATTGTCACTATTGCTCCACATACACAGCTCTCAGTCCGAACTAGGAAATTTCCTTTGGAAATTACGGCCATGACTTCTCCTTGAACAGTACATTAGCTTCACTTGAACCACTGCCAGTACAGCTACTACCTCAATTGCTACCACATGCTACTTGTTTTATAGCTAGCACGTGGTTTAAAATGACATAACCTGCTCACTCTGAGATTTCCCTTGCTTTGCAGAATGCAGCAGATATAACACCCTCTAAATAGGTTTTGCAGGGAAAAATAGCATGCTGGCTTCTTCAGTATATTAGGTCATTTTGGGTGGTAAAGGTGATCCTACCTCAGCATCTGCTTGCTCTGTTGTGCTGGATACAACCCAGGAGTATCTGTTCTAGAAGCCAGTATGTCAAGGTGTAGAAAATGAGCAGAATATTAATGTTCTTTCTCTGTAGCCATCTGTTGACTCTGGGGCTTGATCCTTTGAACCTGAAATGGCCTAAAAGTGCATCTGTAATTTGGTAAAACACATATGCTGAGAAGATGGAGGACAAAGAGAGTATCTCCTGCACTTGGTGTAATAAGGTTCTAGAGCAGGGCTCTCCAAACTTTCTAAAGTATTTCAGACTTAAGCGGGGCTGGTTTGTGGCTAGCAGGAGTAGAAAATTCCCCAGCATCAATGAGAATAGGCAATGTCTGAGGCTTGGTAGTAAGTGGAAGTAAACATTTTATACAATGCCAGAGGTCAGTAGCAGAGGAAATGGTGCCCCATCATTAGTGTCAGTAGGATGAATAGTGCCCCATCATTATAGTCAGTAGGAAGAATACTGCCCCACCATTGGCGTCAATGGGAGGAATAGTACCCCACCATTGGTCTCAGTGGAAGGAATATTGCCCCATCGTTGGTGTCACTGATATGAAGAATACTGCCTAGTATCAGTGGGAGGAACAGAGCCCCAAGGGCCAGATAAAGGCAAGAAAAGGGCAATATTCGGTCCACAGGCCACAGTTTGAAGGGCACTGTTCTAGAGTAAGAAAAGTGTCTTGCTTGAAGAAAACTCATATGCCTTCCTGCCCCTGTCAGTTTAAAGTCCAATTTTACAAACTGAAAAAGTTTGAGCAGAATGAGGAGAGTGTCTCATATCAGTGTTCTGCTAATCCTAGTCAGCAGGCTAGGGGGGTGTTTTTGACCAAGGTTTTTGGATACTGCTGCAGTGTAGGTTAAGTGACCTTTGCTGTTTCTTTCTTTATAAAGTAATACAACCCAGTACTTATTAAAGTGGAACTAAACTCTCTATATCAACTTAGCTCTCTCAATCAGCATTAACTATTTAACTATTTTTAATCCTTATGCGAAAAACATTAGGACATTTATAAAAAGGTATATTTGTTTTTACTTGTTTTAACTTTTTTTTTACATTTATTCGGTTGCTTCCTTATTTCTGGCCTAGGCCAAAATAATTTCATACATCCCATGAGTCTTCATGAGCCTTTTTATTTCTTCCAGCTGGAGGAGGGCATTAGAGGCTCTCTCAACTAAGCACACCCTCCTGCCTGCATGTAGGCAAGTGCAGTATGCTACCTCCATTGTAGGTGGCACTCAACCAGAACAGTACCGCAGCCAGAGGGTAAGTCAGGAGAAACTTGACTTCTTTATGGTTTCCGGGTCCCTTGAGGCAGCATCCTGGTTGGCTATGCTGCATTCAGGTGACCCCTGGTGGCCCTCTTTGGTCAGCAGAGTCTTTTTACGTCCATGCCCCCAAATTTTGGCTGGCGTTTCATGAATGGGATAAGAGAGGGAATGACCACCCGTCTGTCAGGGAAACTGATAGCAGAAGGGAGAGATTCCTGATGAGGAGGGACAAGCCACAGACATGCTATCCTACTATTGAAGCCTTCCAATTGGGACCAGACCAGCCAGGATGCATTCCGCCCTCTGAGACAGGTGCTGTTGATGCATCTGAACCTGCTGTGTATACAAGGCAGTTGGAAATGTTTTTCCTTGGCATGATGTTTTCCCACTGGGCTGCCTGTTCTCATTCCTGCAACCAGACTCAATGTAATTACTCCACCGCACCACACTGAACCTACCCACATGCATGCCTGAGCTAAGGGCAGATGGATTCCAGAAAGTAAATGCTATATGAATCATCTGCACTTACTCAAGATGCATGCAGCTAGAATAGCAAGGGGTTATTTTTCAAATTAATTTCTTAACAAAATAAAGCATGGAGGCATAGATGTATGAGTGAGTTTGCTGTGAATATTAAAAGTAAATTACATTGTGTTGTCAGTTTCAGTGTTGCTCAGATAGAGTTTAGTTCTGCTTTAAATACTACCAAAACAAAGTTCCATCTGTCTCAAAGAAATTATACAAAATCTGTTTGAGCACAGTTATGCAAAGCAATTGTCAGTCAGACTATAACAGCACTAAAACCTGAAAAATGACTTGATAATGAAGGAAGTGTAGTATGGTGGTCCTCAACTGGTTAAACAGTTCTTATATACTATATGTATTTTAAATATGTACTTAGCTGCTTGCCTGCAACTTTGCTTTAGCCTCATGTTATTTAAATAAAGCTGGTAAAAATGGTACCTACCTTCATATGCTGACTTATTGGAGCTTAGTACTTGCTCAACATGTGCACGTTACTACTTTTGGCTGGATGGGAAGGCGTTCCACTGTGCACTGAGACATTGATTTCAGTTCATTTTGGCAGCGGGGCATATCAAGCTGATCCGACACACCTAGTGGAGCTTATTCAACATTATGTGGAGTTGTGCTATCGAGTACATGAGTCTCTGGCTTCAGTACCAGACGCAAGTGAATAAAACCATTTCTTCTTGACGTTTCTCTGGAGCAGACTGTAGGCATATGTCTGCAGAGCAGCTGTGCTCCACAAAGAGTTCTGTAACACTTACTAGCTATGATCAGTGCCATTCGCCTTGCTCTCAGCTGAAATCAAAGTGTCACAGATATATATATATATATATATATATATATATATACATATATATATATATATATATATATATATAGTGTATATATATATATATATATATACACATACACATACACAGAGTGGATAGAATAAGTCTACACACTTCTGTTAAAATGTCAGGTTTCTATGATGTAAGAAAATGAGAAAAAAATGAATCTTTTCAGAACTTTTCCCACCTTTAATGTGACCTATAAACCAAACAACTCAATTGAAAAACAAACTGAAATCTTTTAGTGGGGGGAAGTAAACATACAAAATGAAAATAATGTGGTTACATAAGTGTGCACGCCCTCTTATAACTGGGGATGTAGCTGTGTTCAGAATTAAGCAATCAAATTCAAAATCATGTTAAATAGGACTCATTTAAGGTGCCTCTGATTAACTGCAAACAAAGTTCAGCTGTTCTGCTAGGCATTTCTTCACATTTTCTTAGTCACATCCTACAGCAAAAGCCATGGCCCACATGGCTTCCAAAGCATCAGAGAGATCTCATTGTTAAAAGGTATTAGTCAAGAAAAGGGTACAAAAAATTTCCAAGGCATTAGATATATTATGGAATACAGTGAAGAAAGTCATCATCAAGTGGAGAAAATATGGCGCAACAGTGACATTACCAAGAACTGGAAATCCCTCCAAAATTGATGAAAAGACGAGAAGAAAACTGGTCTGGGAAGCTGCCAACATTAAAGGAGCTACAGGAATATTTGGCAAGTACTGGCTGTGTTATACATGTGACAACAATCTCCAGTATTCTTCATATGTCTGGGCTATGGGGTAGAGCGGCAAGGCAGAAGCCTTTTCTTACAAAGAAAAACATCCAAGCCCGGCTAAATTTTGCAAAAAATCTGAAGTCTTCCAAAAGCATGTTGAGAAAATGTGTTATGGTCTGATGAAACCAAGGTTGAACTTTTTGGCCAGAATTGCAAAAGATGTTTGTTGCAAAAACAACACTGCACATCACCAAAAGAACACCATACCCACAGTGAAGCTTGGTGGTGGCAGCATCATGCTTTGGGGCTGTTTTTCTTCAGCTGGAACTGGGGCCTTAGTCAAGGTAGAGGGAATTATATACAGTTTCAAATTCCAGTCAATATTGGCACTAAACCTTCAGGCTTCTGCTAGAAAGCTGAACATGAAGAGGAACTTCATCTTTCAGCATGACAACGACCCAAAGCAGAAATCTAAATCAACAAAGAAATGGCTTCACCAGAAGAAGATTAAAGTTTTGGAATGGCCCAGCCAAAGCCCAGACTTAAATCCAATCGAAAATCTGTGGAATGATCTAAAGAGGGCTGTGCACAGAAGATGTCCTCACAATCTGACAGATTTGGGGTGTTTTTGCAAGAAAGAGTGGGCAAATATTGCCAAGTCAAGATGTGCCATGCTGATAGACTCGTACCCAAAGAGACTGAGTGCTGGAATAAAATCAAAATGTGCTTCAACAAAGTATTAGTTTCAGGATACGCACACTTATGCAACCATATTATTTTAGTTTTTATTTTTACTTCCATTCACCTAAAAGATTTCAGTTTGTTGTTCAACAGAAACCTGACATTTTAACAGGGGTGTGTAATCTTTTTATATCCACTGTATATACACTGCTCCAAAAAAATTAAAGGAAGACTTTTTAATCAGAGTATAGCATCAAGTCAATTAAACTCCTGGGGTATTGATCTGGTCAGTTAAGTAGCAGAGGGGGTTGTTAATAAGTTTCAGCTGCTTTGGTGTTAATGAAATTAATAGCAGGTGCACTAGATGGGCAAAAATGAGATGACCCCCAAAACAGGAATGGTTTTACAGGTGAGGCCACTGACATTTTTTCCCTACTCATCTTTTCTGACTGTTATTCACTAGTTTTGCATTTGGCTAGGGTCAGTGTCACTACTGGTAGCATGAGGCGATACCTGGACCCTACAGAGGTTGCACAGGCAGTCCAACTCCTCCAGGATGGCACATCAATACGTGCCATTGCCAGAAGGTTTGCTGTGTCTTCTAGCACAGTCTCAAAAGCATGGAGGAGATTCCAGGAGATAGGCAGTTACTTTAGGAGAGCTAGGGCCATAGAAGGTCCTTTCCATAAGCAGGGCCACTATCTGCTCCTTTTTTCAAGGAGGAACAGGATGAGCACTGCCAGAGCCCTACAAAATGACCTCCAGCAGGCCACTGGTGTGAATGTCTCTGACCAAACAATCAGAAACAGATTTCATGAGGGTGGCCTGAGGGTCTGACGTCCTCTAGTGGGCCCTGTGCTCACTGCCCAGCACCACAGAACTCGATTGGCATTTGCCATTGAATTAGCAGGACAGCCACTGTCACCCTGTGCTTTTCACAGATGAGAGCAGATTCACCCTGAGCACATGTGACAGACATGAAAGGGTCTGGAGAAGCCGTGGAGAATGTTATGCTGCTTGTAACATCGTTCAGCAGGACCATTTTGGTGGTGGGTCAGTGATGGTCTGGGGGCGAAAATCAATGGAGGGATGCACAGACCTCTACAGGCTAGACAATGGCACCCTGACTGCCATTAGGTATCGGGATGAACTCATTGGACCCATTGTCAGACCCTACACTGGTGCAGGTGGTCCTGGGTTCCTCCTGGTGCAGACAATGCCTGGCCTCATGTGGCGAGAGTATGCAGGCAGCTCTTTGAGGATGAAGGAATTGATACCACTGAATGGCCCCCACACTCGTCTGACCTAAATCCAATAGAACACCTCTGGGATATCATGTTTCGGTCCATCCAGGTTGCACCTCAGACTGTCCAGGAGCTCAGTGATGCCCTGGTCCAGATCTAGGAGGAAATACCCCAGGACACCATCTGTTGTCTCATTAGGAGCATGCCCCAATTTTGTCAGGCATGCATACAAGCAAGTGGGGGCATCCAAACTACTGTGTACCATTTGGAGTAGCTGCAATGAAATTTCATCAAAATGGACTAGCCTGCTGCATCATTTTTTCACTTTGATTTTTAGGGGTGTCTTTGAATTCAGTCCTCTGTAGGTCGATAATTTTCCTTTCCAGCAAACGGTGGGGTATCCTTACATTCCTAACACATTACTTTTACATATACTACATATATTTCAACATTGAGATCTGATGTGTTATCAAAGTGTACCTTTAATTTTTTTGAGCAGTGTATGTATATATTAAAAGTTGAGCTAAAGAAAACACTGTTTAAACGGTTACAGTATATTAAAACCTTTTATATTATTATGGATGAAACTAAATCAGATTTTTTTTTGTCATCTGGGTGCCAATGGAGAGCTTTGACTTCACTATATGTCCTGTAAACACAACAGGAAATCTCTCCAAAGTAATAGAAATCCCCTCTTTAATCCTGCTCTACAACTCACAGGGGTTGATTTACTAAAGGTAAACAGGCTGTTCACTTTGCAAGGGAATTTTCCACAGAGCTTACTGAATGAGGTGGAGCTCTGCTGACTTCCATCATTCAATCAATGTGCAAGCAAACAATTTTTTTTAAATTTTCATTGCACATGATTGGGCATTCTTTGCAAAATGAAATTTCACTAGATTCACAATGCATTGCATAATTCACTTGCAAAGTGCAACTTCGCTTACATGACTTTTCTGAGCCCTTGCTTTGCAAAGTACTAACATTGACTGAGGGAACATGGAAGAAACAGGGAAGGTCTAGCTAGGACTGAAAGCCCAACTCCAGGCAGAAAAAAAAAGTTTTCCCATCGGGCCGTGCCCATGCTGCACAGGTCAACTACTCATTTTGTCTAGGGGTGAAGAGAAAGCTTAAACTCACCCAATCCATTTTTTACAACAGAAAATAGTGCTCCCCCATGGCCCAGTGGTGGACTATTCCTGGTTGAAGCCTGGGCTTGATGACATCAAGAACAGTCCACAACATAAGATCACTGGAGCATGAAACTCTTGTGCTGCTAGGATCAAATGATCAGATAAGAATTTCTCCTTTCTCCAATCCCCAAAAACAAGCAGTTAACCTCTGTAGTACAGGAAGATGGTGGCTTGGGAAAGAAGATGCACTCAGAAACGTGATTGGAATACAAGGTAACTGGCCTGCATGTAAAGTTTTTTTCTACAATCAACATCTATTAAAATTGTTAGTTGTGCCTTTTTCACATTTTCAGTACTGGGGTGAAGTCCCTTTTAAAGTGGTTGTAAACCTCTGAAATTAAAAATAGAACAAGCATATCCTTCTACGGTGTGTACTTGCCTCAATCCAAAGTACATGATTGTGATTTCTGTCTGCTCTCTCTTTTCTCTGCTGTCTGCATGAGTCTCTTCTGACAGTCTATGCCAACACTATGCAATCCCAGGAGATGGCCCTGCCACCCCTCCAGCACACAGCTTCTGACTGACAGCCTCAGCTGGACATGTTTCCTTATGAGACTGTGTAGAGGGGGGTATGTCTAGTCCCTTCACTCAGATCTGAGATTACACTCAGCTTCCTCTGTGTGCTGTGCTGTTCAGTGCTTGACATCAGATTCCTGCCCCCTCCCCTCTGGAGCTCAGAAATGATGTGTAAAATGTTTACTTTAGGAAGCTGTAGGTGAGAGAGGATTGCAGATAAACAGGTGCAATTTATGTAGGGTGCTTTGCTCCATCTCAGTGTATCAACTAAGGCTAGTCACTTCACTGGATTTACAACCAACCAATCGCTACTCGGTAATACAGTTGAAGGAATCCTTCTAGAATTCGTATGCAAGCAGGCACAGTTAGCTACTTCACCACTGGGTGGTTCTGTAACAGAATAGTGCCTTGTACTGCAGGTAGTGTCATCAGGCGTTAGGCCCCTTTTAGGTACAGACCTTCTACAGTGATGTCATGGGCGAAGCAGCACCCATATATGAATCTAGTAGAGAGAGGCACAGACTCACTAGGGCATGGAAGCTAAATACTCCACACCGATGAGGACACAGCCAGCACAGCCAGGCTTAATGGAGAAGACCTCTATGCAGGAGGAGCCAGCTGTAGTCATTCTGTCCCTTATGGAGGTGGGGGATAGGGCAGATTGCAAAGGGCCTTTTAGGCCAGGCTGGAGATCCATGTGTGAAGCTGCTTGCCTGGAAGATTCCCAGTAGAGATATACCTGATTACAGAGAGCTCATTCCTATTGAGTATTAATTACAGTGAGCAGAGACTGTAAGGGAGATGGCTATTGTGATGCTGCACAGGCTTTCAATTGTGACAACTGCAGACCGTCCACTAAATGTGATTGACTGTGTAATGTCATAGTGACTCCAGAATGTATGTCAGGGCCTGGATCTGACGCCAGAACCTCTGCTGTGTTTAGCAATGTCTCTTCTCGCTGAGTTACCTGGAATGTTGGACAGCTCCCTGGACAATCCCTTGATTGATCCTACCATGAACCTAGTTTTCTTGAACCCCAAACCCTCCTATAAATGAACTTCTTGATTTAAGCCATATCTCTGTACTTCCCGTTTGTCAGATTATTGTGCTTTCTCTAATCAATATCTTGCTCTTATCACTCATGCTGCCTTTGCTAGATGCTCACTCATCTTTATCTTTGCTACCACAAGTTACCGACCTTTGGCTTATTCCTCAACTATGCTTCCATTTGATCCCAAATTTCAACCACTTGTTACTAACCTTTAGATTGTTCCTCGACTATGCTTCTGTTTGATACCTACCTGCCATATCTGCTACTGGACCTCGGCTTGCTCACCTCCTGATGTGGAGATCCTAAGAATCATGACCTGGTACTAACACCCATCTCCACCATCAGGAGCTCTGGTGAATACTGATTATTGCTTAGACCCAGCACTTCAGGTAAGCCCATATCATCCACGAGGGTGACCTATTAGCATGCCTATCTTTCTGGTAAGTGGGAGTCTCTACTACCAGTAAAGTGCAGCAAAACTACTTCCTGTGTGGACATTCCTTCTGGGAAATGTTGTGTGGAGGCCTATGGCAAGGACCAGGACACAAGATGGTGCAGGGGTCAGTCTCAGCAGGAGGGTCAGTCTTCTAGCAAGGTGGGAGCAGGGGTAGGGACTAGTGCTCTTGGTGCCAAAACCATCCGATCTCAAAGCCCCTATCACACATGTTATTTGATGATGTATTGATATTGAAGTGAACTTGTGAAACAGTCTAAAAGATTGTTTTGGTTAGTGAATGAATGAGCCAACAAGTGTCCATCTTGCATATAAAGATAGTGCAACACTTTGTCCTATGGGGGCACCATGGCACTGTGACATAATCACCTTAAATTAGACTACACTAAGCCCTTACAGGTTCATTTACATCACAATTTCACAGAGCAACCATAATGCATGGGTGTCCATGCAAGTGCTCTAATAAAGGCAATTAAGATGTAAAGAGTTCAGTTCACCAGGCAGTTTGCTATAGTTATCTGAGCACCTTGGCTCATCCTTGGTCTATACCAGTGGTCACTAAATGGCAGATCATGGTCCGGAACCGGACCGTGGAACAGTCCTGTCTGGACCGCATCCATGCCATTGTCACAGCTGGGTATCCTCTTGCGGGTATCTCACAGCCACCGATGTCATCCTCACAGTGGGCGGGGTGTGAGAAGCTGCAGATCGGGACTGAGGGGCGGGAGCTGGTGATTATCCATCTTGTTAGTATGTAAAGACTTCCGCTCTCTGCAGCTCTAGACAGAGAGTGGGAGTCTTTTCATATTAGCAAACCAGGCAATCGCCCACTTGTTAACATAATAACTTGGGCAGCTCCCACCCCTCAGTCCCAATCTGCAGCTCCCCTCACCCCCACCCGCTATGAGGATGACATTGGTGGCAGGCTGGAGGTCCAGGAGAGGACACCCCAGAAGGATTAGTGCCTCTGCTCTGCCTAAGGTACCATAGGACTGTGAAGGGGAAGAATTGCATTAAAAGGGGCTCTGTGTTATGTGAAGGGGCACTGTGTTGTGATGGGGGTGCTGTGTTGTTTTAAGCGGTGCTATGTTGTGTTAAGGGGTTCTATGTTGTGTTAAGCAGCACTGTGTTGTGTTAGAGGCGCTGTGTTATGTTAAGGGGTGCTGTGTTGTGTTAGGGGTACTGTGTTGTGTTAGGGGTACTGTGTTATGTTAAGGGGTGCTGTGTTGTGTTAGGGGTGCTGTGTTATGTTAAGGGGCACTGTGTTGTGTTAAGGGACACTGTGATGTTTAAAGGGGCACTGTGATGTAAAAGGGGGCAGTGATGTGAAGGGGAACTGAGGATACTGTGGGACTTCTTTAAAGAGGGGACTGTGATGTAGAGGGGACTACAGTGTGAAAGGTATGCTAAAGATCATAATGTACCGGGGGACTGTGATGTGTTACATCGCTAACGAGATTTGGACCTCTGCTGGAAGGAAACTTTGCAGACCGAACCTCCGTAAATTTTAATTCAAGACCCCTGCACTATAGGATCAAACATTTGTGGACACCTGACCATCACAAGTACAAAATACGAGCTTGTTAAATATGCCATTCCAAAACCATGAGCATTGATACACAAGTGAACTACACTTTGGAGCTATAACAGGTTCCACTGGAAAGTGTGTCTATGGAATTTGGCCCAATTAGTAAAAGGAGCACTTGTGAGGTCTGGTACTGAGATTGAACGAGAAGGTCTGGCATGCAATAGTAATTTGAGTATATCCAGTGGTCTATTTAGGTTTTGTGCTGCCATAGGCAACACAAAAATTGCCCCCCCCCCCACAGTGAGACCCTGACACCGGCCATCACCCCCCTCCCCCACAAAGAGAGCCTGACATTGACTAACAACACCCTCGCCCCCCCCCCATCCAAGAAAGTCTTCCACTACCACCGCCCCCCATACACTGGCAACACCCTCACCCCACCCCGGCAACAGATAAGACACTCACCTTCACAGCACCAGACATCCGCGGGAACAAGAGTCAGGCTCTGCATACACCATCAAACAGCCTCTCTCAGATCCCACCTGGTCCCCATGATGCGTGTGTTCCTTTCTTCTTTTCCTTCTTTTGGGGGATGGCACTGCCCCCCCTGAAAAATGCTGCTAGCCCCCTGAAAAATGCCACCCTAGGCAAATGCCTTGTTTGCCTTGTGGTAAATACACCCCTGCGTATATCCCAGAGATTTTCAATAGGGTTGAGGTCAAGGCTCTGTGAAGGCAACTCAGGTTCCTCCACACCAAGCTCATCAAACCATATAATTTTGGACTTGACTTTTGGGCACAGTTATGTCCAAAACTATCAACACAAGGTTGGAAGCACACAGTTGTTTAATATTTCTTTGTATGCTGTAACATTAACAAGGACCTTCATTGGAAACATCTGCACTCAATAATTAGGAGGGGGTGTCGCATACAGTAATTTTTGCTATATAGTATTTGAGATTATCAGGTGTCCACAAACCTTTGATCATATAGTTCTATCATATATAGGTCTATTTATTTAAAAATTTCCTTTGCGAATGTCTCAGCATTTACTCACTTTGTGAATAATCCTGGCAATGTGTCTAATTTGTTATTTTCTATATCGTCAGCTCCATCTAGTGACCATAATGCAATATTTTCCTGATTTAACTGTTTCAGTAAAATACCGCATTATGGCCACAAGACGGAGCTGATGATAATAAGAAATTAGCATTGTTGCTTTTACTCACAACAGCTGTGTGAATGCTGAAACATTCAAATAGCTGACTTTTTTTATTAACAGACCACGCAGATTTTTTTCCATGGGGTGACCAAAAGAAATTTAACAAATTCCTTCATTCACACTAAACAGCGTGGATGGGGGAATCTCCCCTATTGGCTTTTGAATTTTGACAGCTGACTTCCACAGCTGTCAGAATACTGAACAGTGTCTGCATCTGACTGGATGCAGGCGTTGTTCAGCTGACAATTTTCCACCCAAGTCCTTCGATAAAATTTGATTGAAGTATCAGGTTTTCTCGAGTATGATCTAGCCAAAATGCAAGCAGTGTATGGCAAACTTATCAATAGGGCTAAATTCTATTGCTTCTATGAACAGTGATTCCTCACTTAATGTCTAGCATCCATTTCTTGGACTAGGCTATTACGTGAAATTAGACAATAAATGAATAGCCATCACTTACCAATAACTCTGTATCTGAGACTACTTTAAACGTAGGCAATATCTCCTATAAAACTTCGACAAAGCTTCTACAATGTATCTCCTGTATTCTGCTTCTCTCCCTCTGTAAGTATTACCGACAATTACCGGCTGACAAATGACAGCCAAGAATATCTATTTACTATGTAGCAGGGGCATCTGTCAGCATTATTATTATTATACACCAACAGTTTGCATAGCACTTTACAAAATAAAGATAGTACAATTCAGTACAAAAAGGTTTAAAATGTAGCCACTCTTGTATAAAATGACAATTGCAGGTAGTCTGCAAGTGCCATTGAGTAATACAGTGTAACAATGTATTGTTACATTGCATTTACTATTTTATTCATATGCAAATCAAAGGTGTAACCTTAACTAACAACCTCGTTATTTATTCACAGCGATCTAAGAATGAATCCACTACAAGCCCCATCTTCCATTACAGCAGACAGCTTGTAGTCCCTCAATGGACTGTGGGGGCAATGGTGAACACACTCTTAGTCCATTCACACATCCTCTAGCTTTCTAAAAGAAAGCCCCTACAGAGGTAGTGGCAGAAAGCTGCAGAAGATGTCTGCAGGATCCTGACATTGCACATGTGATCCACTGATCGCTTCCCAGGTTCCTGCACGAAAAATAATAAACGCTCATTTTTTCTGCAATGTGCATCTATTATTTTTCCCTTGAATGTGAACTTTAGCCTTTAACCCATCCACAGACAATTATGGACAGGAAGAATGTGGAGCATTTTTACAAACTATCTGTAAAAAAATGATATTAAGTATCCCAGGCTGTGGACCATCTTGAAGACTCCTTCTTGGTCTGACATCAGCTTCTTGACTGGAGACTTCATAGGATGTTAGGGTCAATATTGACTACAACTTCTCCAACCTTTAATGGTCAAATGTACTTTCACTGGAAAGCATCTAATACATTTCAGGTGTGGTAATACAAAAGGTGTTTAAAGTCATACAAGCAGGTCACCCTGGATGATGATGTGGGCTCAACCCAAGGTGCAGTGTCTAAGAGCTAACCAATATTCACCAGAGCTCCTGATGGTGGAGATGGGTTTTTCTGCCTGTTATTACATGTTCGCAGTCCTCAGGATCACCTCCACAGGAGGTAAGCAAGCCGAGGTCCAGTAGCAGGTAGGGATCAAGCAGACGTGTAGTCAGTAAACAAGCCAAAGGTCAGTAACAAGTGGTGGCAGATTGAGATCAAGCGGAAACTTATTCAAGGAACAAGCCAAAGGTTGGTAATGAATGGTAGTGAAGGTACAGATGAAAGCAGGACAGACAAGAGCAAAATATTGGCTGGAAAATAACACATTAATCTGGCAAACAAGGAGTGCAAAGGCATACCTTAAATAGGAAGTTCATGGGATGAGATTAAAGCAGAGTTCCAGCTGAAAAAAAGTAATCAGCTACAAAAACTGTAGCTGCTGACTTTTAAAATGCAGCCACTTACCTTTCCCTCAGTCCAGCGGTGTCCTCACCAC
Source organism: Staurois parvus (assembly GCF_062004578.1). Classification (NCBI taxonomy): domain Eukaryota; kingdom Metazoa; phylum Chordata; class Amphibia; order Anura; family Ranidae; genus Staurois; species Staurois parvus. Next base: position 669,233 of record NW_028318327.1, read on the forward strand.
CGCTGGTTTCACCAGCCGTCTTCTCTCCCTGGAGCCGGCATCTTTAGTGTGGGCACCCGGCTGTGACAGCTTGCGGCTTCACAGCCCGGTGCCCACTGTGCATGCACAAGAAGCGTTGCGCTTTGTGAATGGCCCCATAGTCTTCTGAGACCTGTCACGTGTCCCAAAAGACTTCGGGGAGGGATGGTGGACAACTTCCACTTCCGATCACCTAGGTGATAGCAGCGGAAGTGGAAGTGCGTACCTGTCAAATTCGGGTATCCTAAGGTGCCAATCCTTAATGGGGAGAGAGGGACAAAGCATTAAAGCGGAACTTCCCCTTTTGGGTGGAACTCCGCTTTAAGGTTCACCAGAAACAAGGCACAAGACAGGATTGTCCACAGGAACAGACAAAGTGCTGTCCAGCATCTCAGGTGGCTCAGCAAGAAGAGCTACTCGCAGAGGTTGTGGGTTCAGATCCTGGTCTTGATGGTGCTGGTGAGGAGGACTGTTGGTGTGGAAGCAGTGGTCTCTGTGCAGAGGTCCATTACACATCCTTATAAAATTGGCCAAGCTCCTACTCTATGTTGATTGGAGAACTCTAGATCTGCATGGAGAGCACTGCTTCAACACAGAAAGCAAGAACCCTTTTCTACAGCATGTTGGCAGGGGGCAGGTTGTTGTTTTCTGGCTGTGGATGCTTTCAAAAGACATGGAAAAGTATGACTTTGAAGACCTTTTGTTTTGATGCACCTAGAATGTATTTAGCTCATTTCATCGGAAAGTTCAGTTGAGCTTTACTAATACAATATTGAATCTGTGTTATCTCTATAGGCACAAAGATTGTCTGTGTTTAATTGGCCTCAACTAGGGCCCTACCTCTCATTTCCTAGCCCAATAGCTTTTACGTGGTACATGGTTTTCTATGATTATAGGTACACCACTGTGTAACAAAACACTTGAATTTCTGAAATAAGTATATAAAGTTTAAAAAATATTTACTGCAGCTAACTCTGTTTAGTTTACCAGGACTCATGTATTATGCGTGTATATGTATAAAATTGAGTATTTGCTTACTGCGTGGTCTACTCTTAATGTGAATCATAAACATATATAGTTCAACTGCACTTCACTAGACTCTAACAGTACACATTCAACTGGAACCCAATCAAGAGTAGCTTATAATATAACAGCACATATTTGTGAATTTTAAAACCTATTTTGAGAGTGACATACTTTTGGAGGCACTAAAAAGGTAACCATGCAGGTCAAAACAAACAATGCATTCTGTAATCGCTCATCCAAGGCATTGCACATAATCACAAAAGAAACTTGAGTATTATTAAACACATTGTGTACTATACTAAATAATGTTGGGAAAACATATGACTATTAATATTGCATATGAAATATTAAACACAATAAACAAGCTGACGTATTCGTAGCAGACTGCCAATTGTAAAGCAAATACCTTTTCTTGGCTTAAAACAGCATGGCACATATTCAAAAGTTAAAAAAAAGTTGGGCCCTAGCATAAAAATTTGTGTACTTCTGAACAAGTTTTATTTTAATCCGAAGGTTCAAACCTGTTTTAGATTTCAGTGGGAACGTAGTTTACCATTCAAGTACTTTTCATTCCTACTTTTTCAAATTGAATTAATTTTTAAATGCAACAAGGCCACAAAGCTTTGGATATAGTGCAGTTGTGTATATTTTTGCTTCTAATATTTATTACATTTTAATGTTGGTTAGAAATGTATTTTGGCATAATTGGTTACAGAAGGGTTCTACAGTCTTTTTCTATAAGTCTTTTCTATAAGAGATTTTTTAGCAAAGTACCAAAAAAGTAATGACCTGAAAAACATGTATTGGTTTGCAACTTCGCATTTAAATTTGATTTAGACACTACAAGAATGTTAGTTTTTCTCCATACAGCTTAATATGCATCAATACAAAGATTTCATTTAAGTAGGGATCACAAATCATAGATAGTATATCTTGCTCAACAACAATAGGAAGTTGTTCTTCATTTTTTTTTAGCTATGTTTTATGTCAGAGTTCTGATATTCATGCCTATTTGCCTATATGACCATGATTTTGTAAATAAACAGTGCTGTGTTGTAATCATATCAATACCATATCACCATAACCAAATAAAAATAGAAAATAATGCCACATAATAAATATAGAAAATTATATCATAAAATATGAAAACGCCACCCATTGAATAAATATCATACACCATAAATTCATATAAAAACAAATCCACTCAAGTGGAAATGAAAAAAAGTCCCTGAATTCAGAAAGACAATCGTCTTGGTGTGAAAGTTCCCAAATTAATGCCAAATACCAAACTGTGCCTTCACCAGATAGTGGCAAAATACAAGCTAACCAGAAAAGAATGACCCTTTAATTAAAGAGAAGTCATACACAGCATGGTATCAGCAAAGTCTCCCCTCACTCCTCCATAGGGTCACCAAAGTACCAAACTTGTCTGGGTCACCACTCCCGGTCCTCAGTCCAGTTAACTCAGGGGAGAGAGATGGAAACAAGACGCTCCACATAGTGTAAAAATTATCCCACAACTTTATTCAATTAAAATATAGCACTGACATATATACTGACACAAATGTGGACTGAATAAAGTACTCCCACCAACAAAAATTGGTGACATCCAGTGTGCGATTAAATCAGTAATTGGCTCCTCCCTACACGTTTCATCTCCAAAGATGTCTTCCACCCTACGCATTTAGTAACAGTGTATTGTACTCTCAGCATAATAGTTGTAAAGAGAACTATGTTTCAAATATAATTTTAAGTGATTCATAACTATATTATTTTGTATGTGAGAGAAAGGGAGAGAGTAAACATATCACGTTGCTTTCAGTTTAAGGATTTACATGTACTTTAACCCCCGGTCACACCGATTCGACTTTGAAAGCATGCGACTTCCAGTGAAGTTGCACAATTTCAAAGTCAGATGTCATCTCGAATTACAGTGTGACTTGCAAGATATCTGCCTATATATCTATGCAAGTCGCACCTGAAGTAGTGCATGCACTACTTTAGAAATTGGTGTGGCTCCGACCAAGTCAGAATCGCACTGATATAACTGCTTTAATTGCAAACAATAGGATGCGATTTGCCATGCGATTTGCAACTTACATGGCATGGCAAATCGCATGGCAAGTCACACCCGGTGTGACCGGGGTGTTAGTCTATGATTAGGGATGAGGTTCGGGTCCACAATGAGTTTTTAGCAAATAGCCAGGATTTAGAAAGCTTGCAAAATGCAACTTTTGGCTATAAACTTTGTAGGTTCGCTGCCAAAAATAAGGAACAGCTTATATTGTTTTTTTAAAACCTGTAATGGGTGCTCCAAAAAACTAAACACCAAAAAATGAACCAAAAAAGTGTACTTAGGGAGTGTCTCTAGTCGATTTTCTGAAGAAGCAGGACCCTTCCCTGGCTCCCAAAAGGCACAAGGCTCCTGACAAAGATAAGGCACACTTAGTTCCACCACCTAGTCAAAAGGCCTGGCAGACCTCTCTCCCTATGGTCAGCCAAAGCCAACCACCAAGTACTCGAGATATCCCCCAAGGCAGGGGAGAAAGGTACCTGATAGTCACACCTCCAGCCCTGATATCAAGGTAGGCCTGAGGACACACACCCTCCATTCTCAGGAACCACAAACATAAGTGCAGGTGACACAGCAGAATAAATATATAAGCAAAAAAGTGCCACTGGGAGCACCAAAAGGCCTAGTCCATGAGGCATAGTGCAGAAAAAACAAGGTGTCATGGTCTAGTGCTGGTTCTCACAGTGGGGTCCCAAACCCATAGTGATACTAAGTACACCCCCAGGGTGCCACTCCCTGGGGGCACTTGACACTACGGGTCCTCTTCCTTCCCAGCCCCTGGCCAGGTAAGGCAGCACTGCTCAAATCAGGAAGCACTGGCCACGCTGGAATCTTCCATGCCAGGGAAGCACTTCCAAGCCACAACAATTTCTAATGCAGTTTATAGCCTTTGCCCTGGTCAGTTGAGTCACAAGCACCAACATTTTGAAGGAATAGAGGGCTCACAGCAGAAATATTTTCAGTGTGTGTGTTGAAGCTGCTAGGAATAGCTGAAAATTCTGTGTAAGAAGAGATGTTGTGTATTTTTGTTTTGGCATTGTTACTTGATTCCAATGGCATTTGGCAATGACTTCTTACTAATGTTACAAATGACCCAAGCTGAATAACTAGATTTGCCCACCCACAGACTTTATTGAGGTTTGCCACAAGTTTGCAAATTGTGTGGGATTATCACCCTATACATGATCAATTTGAGATTATACAAGGTCAGTATTTTAAGTAAAAATCTTACTTTTAATTTTCCATTAAAAAAGTCAGATATACTTAAACACATTTGTATTATACTAGGTTAGAAGCTTCCAATACTACATCAACCTTTCTATGACCTCACAAGCTTCTGTATGATAATGGCAAGTTCATCATTCACATCAATTAGGCCTTGTTCACTTCTTTCCAAAACAGAGCAAACCAAGACTTCCCTTAGCTGAAACCATGATGAGTAAGGCTTTGATGTCAATGCATTCTCCCCATATTAGCAATTGTAGGCAGATGCTTAAATAAAGCAAACACATCAGACGACTGCCTCCCTTTTTTTAAGCTCTGCAACTTGAAGCTCATGTTTATTTGCCTACTTGAGCAACAAGGGTGAAAAGTGCACGAGGAGTACTTGACCAAATACATTTAATAAATAATCGTGAAAGATGAATTGCTTTTCATTAGAACCAGCCTGCACTTGAAAAATCAATAGATGATGCATGATAATGAAATTGGTTAAATATTAGTCCAAATTGTCTTGGCTAGTGCTTGGATTTAAACACCCCCTCATCCTTGGGTAAACTACTGATACTGCACTAATTGTTCTTGTTGTGTGATGAGATTTCAGTGTGGAATGAGAGACTTGTTGATATTGAGGTAGCTAACAAAAGAAGCAAGGGTTTGTTCCTGATAAGAGTTTGCTCCCGAGATGAATGATTGCCAATCTGTGGCTTGACGCTCTGTGCCATGGAGAGTTCTATTTCTGGACACTTTGATTATTCTGCTTTTACTTCTATTGTTTGTTAAGTGGTCCTCTCCCAACACAATGGATGGAACAAATAATAAAGAATGACATGCTATCGAAACTCTTAAGATTCCTTGTACAGGTCCATCAACCCATTCCATTTAAGCTGCGTATTCTGTGACTGAAGAAGTATTCTTTTGAAACTCAGTAATGTTAAAGTAAAAGTCCAGGAAAAATATTAAATATACATTTGACATATATGCATAAAGTTTTATATACTGTTCAGCCAGTGGTGATATTTACATCATTCTGGTTCAGCAATGTAGCATTTTATGTTACACAACAAGAGAGGAAGTGACAGGAAAGCTCCTCAAAAGAAATTAATACAACTCCAACAGGGGACAGAGGGCACTGTAGGGTGTATGGGGGCAGGGCAGGGGACAGAAGGCACTGTAGCTACTAATGTGGAAACCACAGCTGAGTCCAAAGCAACTGAAGGGAGTAGGGGTAGTGGGGTCTCAGCAGATAGGGCACATGAAGCTGGGAACTCAGATGGTACAGAGGTCACAGATGTTGGGGCCTCCACCCATCCAGAAATGGGTGCAATAGGAGTGCAATAGGACTGCAATAGGAGTAGGCAGGGGAGCGGCTTTACTACAAAAAACATCTTAGAAGGCCTGGCAATGTTGAGGGAGCATCAAAGAGGTGGTGGCCTCAGCCACGGGTACAGTGTGAGGTGGGAGCACCTTAGGGAGACAAGTCCGATTGCATATTGACCCCCAAAACAATACTTGGCCAGAGTTCCAGTCAAGATAGGGTGAGTGTTTCTGCAACCATGGAAGTCCAAGAATGATGGGACTTGAAAACTTAGGAAGGATCAGTTAGGAGATTTCCTCACGATGAAGAGCGCCAACATGTATAGTTATAGGGGTGTTTCAGAAGTGTAGAGGTCCTAAGGCCAAGATAGAGCCATCAACCGTAGCTACTGATTGGGGTGTCATCAAGGGGACAAGAGAAATGCCCAATTCAGTGGCCGAAGATTGCTCAATGAAGTTCCCGGCTGCCCCAGAGTCCACATAAGCAGAAACCTGGTATGAGTTCAGGGCCCAATGAATGGAGACAGGTATGATAAATCGAGGGAAGGTGGTGGAATTCAGGTTCTGGTCTAGATCACCTCCCTCAGAGTGACCTAGACCCGAGAGTTTCCTGGATGGACAGAACAGGACTTAATTATATGACCTTCAGCCCCACAGTAAAGGCATAGGGCAAATCTTAGGCGACGCAATCGCTCTTGTGGAGTGAGGCATGTTTGGCCTAATTGCATAGGCTCTTCATATGTCGGTATGGTTGCAGAGGTAAGTTAATCAGGGGCTTTCTGGAAAGCAGGAGCAAATTAACCCACTGGGGAGTGATGTGGACGAGCCCTTTCTCCTGGGAGCGGATATCGATTTGGATGCTAAGAGCAATCAAGTCATCCAGGGTGGTGGGTATGGTTCTTCCAGCTGGTTCGTCCTTAATATGGTCTGCTAGACCCTGCCAAAAGGTTGTAGAAAGGGCCTCATTATTCCATGCCAGTTCCGAAGCTAAGGTGAGAAACTGAACTGCATATTGTCCAACAGTCATGCTACCTTGACGAAGCTGAAGAAGAGCTTTTGTGGCAGATGAAGTCCTGCCGGGCACATCGAAGGTTTTATGGAAAATTTGCAGGAAGGCTGAGAGGCTGAAAACAGTTGGATCTTGACACTCCCACAGTGGTGAGGACCAAGCCAGTGATTCACCAGAAAGGAGGGAAATCAAGAACGCCACCTTGGAACGGTCAGTAGAAAAATGGTGAGCTGCTAGCTCAAAGTGAATTGAACACTGATTGATGAAGCCCCGACAAGCTTTGGGATCACTAGAGAAGCGAGGCAGTGGAGGCAGCTGGAGTTTCGAAGGACTGTGTTCCACTGGGGGAACAGCGGGGTTTGGAGCAGCAGGAACCGGAGCAGGAGCCAAAACAGAGGGTGAGGAAGTGAACACAACCTGCAGCTGATCCAACCAGGAGGAGAGTTCCTGCACACAGTGCATAATTTGTTCTTAATAGGCTTGCTGGACATCGACTCTCTGCGTCAAACACTGAAGTTGTTCCAGGAGAGGCTGCGGTGTCTCCGAGGAGCTCATGGCCTGAGCAAACTGTCAGCACCTATGGTAGTGAGCCCTTGTAGATAGTCAACTTTGGGTTCCCCAGGGCGCAGAGTCTAAGCCCCAGCCTGCTTCTTCACCAGGGCCCCTGATGGTGGGGATGGATTTGCAGCAAGCTGGGACCAGGTTGTGGCCCCCGGGTACGCCCAACTGAGGATGAGGAGACCGCTCACGGGAGCAGAGTACAATGGGAGGAGACAAACAAAAATCTGATAGACTAGCCAAGGTCAGGACAGGCGGAAAACAAGCACAGTCAAAGAATGAAGCCAGGGTCGGTACACGAGAAGTCAATGCAGGATACAGGAGATAGCAACACACAGCTCAGACAACTAGGAAGTTGCTCAGGCAAAGTGGCCTAGACTGAGCATGTCTTATATAGGCAGGAAAACAAGGAGGCATGCTAGGAAGTGATGGAAGGGAAGGAAATAAAACCCAGAGAACAGCAGACGACACCCATAGGTGAGCACAGACAAACACACATGTGAAAGGGATCAGGAACAGCACTGCAACAAGGAGGCAAGAATACACAAACAAGAAACTGCAAGCTAACTTGTGACAAAGAGTTTTAAGGAGAATATATTATATAGTGGAATGGTCCTACCCTGCTAGGATGAATCCTTCCTGATCCATCCTTATCTGTAGGCAGTGCCATCTTTTTTTTTATTTTGCTTGTACTCTTCTTCCTCAGGCACTACAGGCTCTTCCATTTCTGACTCCTGATTCTCATCTTCCCTTCTAGGAGAGTATTTGTCTTCTGTGACACCTTTCTGTTCTTCCTGTTCTTCTGCTCCCAGTTTATTCTCTGTAGGTTTTCTTCCTTTCCTTAGAATTGCAAATATACACTCACCAGCCACTTTATTAGGTACACCTTGCTAGTACCAGGTCTTCTGTTGCTGTAGCCCATCTGCTCCAAAGTTTGACGTGTTGTGCATTTAGAGCTCGTATTCTGCATACCTTGGATGTAAAGAGTGGTTATTTGAGTTACTGTTGCCTTTTTATTATCTCTAATCAGTCTGCACATTGTCCTCTGACCTCTGACATTAACAAGGCTTTTTCATCCACACAGCTGCCGCTCACTGGATATTTTCTCTTTTTCGGACCATTCTCTGTACATCCTAGAGATGGCTGTGCGTGAAAATCCCAGTACATCAGCAATGTTTAAATACTTAAACCAGCCTGTCTGGCACCAACAACCATGCCACGTTCAAAAACACTTAAATCCCCTTTCTTCCCTATTCTGATGCTCAGTTTAAACTTCAGCAATTCATCCTCAACACATCTAGATGCTAAGTGCTTTGAGTTGCTGCCATGTGATTGGCTGATTAGCAATTTATGTTACAAGCAATTGAACAGGTGTACCTGTGAGTGTAAATGCCCTGATCTTTAAAAAATTGCATGTTTTGTCCTAAATTTGTTCTTTGAAAATTTGACCTAATTTGATGATACCCTCTTGCTGCCGTGATCTTTTATGGTGCTTTCCTTTCAAAGAGATCTGACCTGTCAGTGGAGCCGTACCTTGGCCGGCACCCCAAATTCTCTCCCCCTCCTCCCCTACCCCCATTCCCTTCCCTCCTCTTTCTTCTTTCTATACCCTCTCTCTATCCTACTTTGGCCTCTTCATCTTTTCCTGTTCTACTACCATTATTCAGGATAGGTCAATACGAGACATTGTGTTATTGGGTGTTTGATCTGCCATTTCTACTTATTAGGGGCACTTCAGTGTTCTTCGTTCACTGGCTCCTATGCACTCTGGAAGCCCTCCAAGTATATGGTTTATAGGAATTTTTGTCACATACATGGGGGTTGACGCTGGTTAATAGTTTATCTTGTTTTTATGTTTACTTTAAATTTCATGATGTGAACTGGTTCTATGCCAGTTGTTACACCCCTGGAACTGTGCTGTATGCACATTTGATGAACACTGTACCACATGCTCCTCCATGTTATTCCGTGCCTTGTACTGATCCCATTCTATGTCTGTTTACTATTGACTCTTTTCTACTAATCAATGGACCCAACGAGACATTATATCCAGAAAAGATATGGTAAGAAGAGACTAAAGAAATCAAAAGTATGGTAAATCCTTTTTTACAACAGAAGGTATTCACATGTTTCATTCCATTGCATAACCCCAAAAGTAAGAAGATAAGCCCTCATATCAGAACAGAAAAAATTGTATGTCATTTGGATTAAATGGATCTATAATATTTGTGTTAGGATCTGGACTTGAACCCAGGACATCTGCTGTGTCTGGCAGTAAGTATTCTCACTGAGCTACCAGGAATGCTAGACAGTACTCTGCCTGATCCATTGGACAATCCTGCCTTGTGCCTTGTTTTCTGCTGAACCTTGAACTCTTTGCTCCTCCCATGAGCTTCCTGATGTAAGCCATGTCTTTGCACTTCCTGTTTGCCAGATTATTGTGCCTTCTCCAGCCAATATCTCGCTCTTGTCCCTCCTGCTGCCATCCATATTTTTGCTACCATGCGTTACTGACCATTGGCTTGTTCCTCGACCACGCTTCTGCCCGATCTCAACCTGCAACCACTTCTTACCGACCTTAGGCTTGTTTACTGGCTACACTTCTGTTTGATCCCTACCTGCTATGTCCACTACTGGACCCTGGCTTGCTCACCTCCTGGTGGGGCAATCCTGAGGACCGCGACCTGGTACTAACAAATAGCAAAACCCATCTCCACCATCAGGAGCTCTGGTGAATACCAGCTAGTGCTTAGAGCTCGCACCTCAGGTGAGCCCAGATCATCTGCCAGGGTGACCTGCTTGCATATTGTCCTGCTGGTTGGTGGGACCTTTCCCGCTGCTATAGCTACTTGTCTCTAAGCCTGACTCCTGACTGTGACAATTTGGCCATATTTGCACTATACATCAACAGTACTAAATATACATTTGGCTGTTTGGAGTGTACTGGAATGATTTGCATGACTCTGCCCACTTTCCTGAAATAAGGAATAATCCTCTTATTTCTGAGATACTGTATGTGATATTATACTAAGGCATTCTTTTACCAATATATCCAACTGAGTTTTAAATCATTTAAGTACAAATGTACTTTTGGTTAACAGCTACAAACAGGTCAGGTTTAACCACTTCCCGACCGGCCGTTGCATATAAACGGCCGGATGGTGGCAGTGCAGGGTCGGGTGGCCATTTATGAACGGCCTCCCCGCACCCTGCTTGTGCGCACTCCCTGGGAGCGCGCAGCACCGCGATCCGATGCCCGCTGTGTCCTCCGGACACAGTGAAACACCGATCGTCGGACGGGACCTCTGTACGAGGTCCCGATCATGTGATCACTGATTGGCCAATCAGTGATCACATGCAAAGTAGTAAGCAAGATGTCACTTGTGACATCATTGCTTACTACGTGTGAAATCTGTGAATGATCACAGAGGTCACATGGTACAAGGCTATTCACAACAGCCTTGTACCATGTGACAAGCTGTGATCAATCACAGCTCACTCAGTACTTCTCAATGAGAAAGAGAAATGATTGCTTTTGCAAATGATTGCAAATGATTGGGTGTAAAAGCAATAAGTGTAAAGAAAAAAAAAAAATCTTCATCACCTCCCACAAGTAGTACAGTGTCACCATGGTGACACTGTACTGCTAGGGTGACAGTGTGTAAAAAAAATTAATTAATAAAAAATAATAATATAAAAAAATAAAATAAAAATGTAAAAAAAATGTTTAAAAATTATAATTTTTGGTTATAAACTAATTTGTTGTTGTTTTGTTTTACTAAAAAGATAGCGGAATAAATTTTGGCAAAGATTTATGATGAAATTTATTTATTTATTTATTTATTTATTTATTTGCAAAATGTTATAAAAAAAACACTTTTGTTCAAAATTTTTGGACTTTTTCATTTACATAGCAAAAAAAATAAAAATCCCAGCGGTGAATAAATACCACCAAAATAAAGCTTTATCTGTCTCAAAAAAATGGTAAAAATTTAATTTGGGTACAGTGTTGCATGACTGCACAATTGTCATTCAAAGTGTGATAGCGCTGAAAGCTGAAATTTGCCCTGGTCAGGAAGGGGGTAAAAGTGTCCGGTCTGGAAGTGGTTAAGGGCTAGTTCACATTAGAATGCCCTTGTGATCTGCTGCGGGGGACAGTTAAATTTAATGACACCACGAACACAGATCGCAAATGCATTGTGTTTGTCAGCACCAGCCCTCACCAAACCGCATGGTACAAAGTACCATGCAATGTGGTTGCCATGCGTTTAAAAAAAGTAGTGCATGCACTACTTTTAGCACGGTGTGATCCTGAAATCGCACCGCATAGACCCACATATGAATTGCACAGGAACGCACAGCGCGTTCCTGTGGGTTTCAGATCAGGGCATATTGTGAACCAGCCCTAAAGCAGAACTGGCAAAAATGTAAAGTAGTTGTATTTTATGGGATGCTTGTTATGTTAAACTAGACAAACTGGTATCCTTGCATTTAGTCACTGGTTCCTTCACCTACTCCCCTTGTGTTCATATTTCATCACTTCCCTATCCTAATAGCACAATGATGGGTTATTGGTTGAGTCCTCTTGGGGGAATAGAATACTTATGAGATTTTGGACTTCCTTTAATACTGATATTGATTACAGTTGGGCTTTAAAAAAGAAATACAGAAATACAGGGCTGGACATTGAGAAGGCCTTTAATGAATACACATTTCAGGTCAGTGACACAAAGTATTTAAACAAAAGAATTCGTATGACAGCCAAGCAACCAGCATTTGCAGAGGAAAAGCATAGTAATTGTAGGTTGTATAGGTTTTAAAAGAGGGAATCAATGCAGATTAGAGTGTTAAATTGGTATGGATATGGTAGTAGGAGATATTTTACAAATTAAATATACATTGTGGATATCTTGGCTTAGGAACAGCTTCATAGCACTTGCCTTCTGTAAGTTCCAGCAAGAGGACACTGGCTAGGTGGGACCGTAAATAGGAGGTAAGCAGGCATTATTGGCTGAAAAGATGCTGTCACCATTCTTAATAAGGACAAAGCGACAGTGTCTGTGTAAAACCTACTTATGGACCACTTTACTCACACCTCACTACTACTCTCCTACTACTCCATGACAGTCACTGAAAAATTCTTGAAAGTTATACAGTCCCACGTTGCTTCAGGCAAAATCAGGTTGATCAACAATGTATTTCACTCATATAGACTCAAAGCCTCTGCTTTCAAGCCTCTTCCTGGCCTGCAGCTCTTGTAACAGACAGGGTGGTCTGATAGTATAAATAGAACAAAGAGAACAGAGTGCAATGGCCTTGTGAAGCATGTTCATAGATTTATTATAAATAAGGCATAAATTCTCTACTCACAGACAGAATTGGATAAAATCGCATAAATGCACGTAGCCAGACAGAATTGGATAAAATCGCATAAATGCACGTAGCCAGACAGAATTGGATAAAATCGCATAAATGCACGTAGCCAGACAGAATTGGATAAAATCGCATAAATGCACGTAGCCAGACAGAATTGGATAAAATCGCATAAATGCACGTAGCCAGACAGAATTGGATAAAATCGCATAAATGCACGTAGCCAGACAGAATTGGATAAAATCGCATAAATGCACGTAGCCAGACAGAATTGGATAAAATCACATAAATGCACGTAGCCAAACAGAATTGGATAAAATGGTATAAATGCACGTAGCCAGACAGAATTGGATAAAATGGCATAAATGCACGTAGCCAGACAGAATTGGATAAAATGGCATAAATGCACGTAGCCAGACAGAATTGGATAAAATCGCACAAATGCACGTAGCCAGACATAATTGGATAAAATCGCACAAATGCACGTAGCCAGACAGAATTGGATAAAATCGCACAAATGCACGTAGCCAGACAGAATTGGATAAAATCGCATAAATGCACGTAGCCAGACAGAATTGGATAAAATCGCATAAATGCACGTAGCCAGACAGAATTGAATAAAATCGCATAAATGCACGTAGCCAGACAGAATTGGATAAAATCGCATAAATGCACGTAGCCAGACAGAATTGGATAAAATCGCATAAATGCACGTAGCCAGACAGAATTGGATAAAATGGCATAAATGCACGTAGCCAAACAGAATTGGATAAAATGGTATAAATGCACGTAGCCAGACAGAATTGGATAAAATGGTATAAATGCACGTAGCCAGACAGAATTGGATAAAATCGCATAAATGCACGTAGCCAGACAGAATTGGATAAAATCGCATAAATGCACGTAGCCAGACAGAATTGGATAAAATCGCATAAATGCACGTAGCCAGACAGAATTGGATAAAATCGCATAAATGCACGTAGCCAGACAGAATTGGATAAAATCGCATAAATGCACGTAGCTTGTCTGACCAATGGACAAAAGAACACATGGGAATTAAAACCAACCTCTAAAATCAACATACAGCAGTGAACAATGAATTCTTTAATGGCTGATCTGATGTGTTTTTGAGGTCCGGCCCACTTCCACTAGGATCCATCAGTTGTACTGCGTTCACTCATTATGAATTAATTTTCCACGAGCAACAGCTAATCAAAGTGTATGTTGGGTTACCTTAAAGACCCCTAGAGGAAACTGGGTACACAGGAACATTTGAATAACACTGCCCGTATGAAGAGCTCAGCAAAACATGATGCCAATGCAGTTGCTAATTGCATTGCATTTTTTTCAAATTTGTTTCATTTAGTTCTATTAGTAGCAATTGCATTTGCATTGTGTCTTGCATCCTGTTGTGTCTATGGGTCTCCATGGTAACCTGGCATATGCACCAATGGGCTGTTGCTCTTTGGGAGTTTTATAAACAGTAAATGTTGTTTTGATGATAGGCTCTGATGAAGAGAGCGTGACCCCAGAAACGAACCGGCCATTACAGAATTTGGTGTACACTGTTGTGTGATGACACTAGAGGTTTGTTTGAATCACCATTTCTTCTTTTGTTCGTTGGTTAGCAGAGTTACATTCAGTTTTCTACTTTTTTTCAGTTCTGTCCAGGGGCGGACTGACAACTCATGGGGCCCCCTTGCAATAGGGGATCATGGGGCCCCTGTGTCCTTGCCCAAACTCAAAAAAGCCTATGAAAAAGGTACCAGGGGCATCTCATGGGGCCCCCTACTGACCCTGGGCCCTCGGGCAGTGCCCGAGTTTCCAAATGGTCAGTCCACCCCTGGTTCTGTCTGTGAGTAGATATGTCTGTCTTATTTATAAGAAATTTAACCATTTCCCGTCCTACCCATGTAGATAAACGGCCACACGGGAGTGCTGCCGATGCGGGTGGACATTTCTAAATGTCCCTCCGCATCCATTGCCTGTGCGCACTCCCTGGGAGCGCATAGCACGGCACTATACGGTACCTCTGTGTGAGGTCCCAATTCATGTTATCACTGATTGGCCAATCAGTGATTACGCAAATAGTAGTAAACAAGATGTCACATCCTGACATCATTGCTTACTACGTGTGAAATCTGTGAATGATCACAGAGGTCACATGGTACAAGGCTATTCACAACATCCTTGTACCATGTGACAAGCTGTGAGCAGAAATGATTGCTTTTACAGCCTTTATGGGTGTAACAGTAATCAGTGTAAAAAAAGAAAAACAAATCTTCATCACCCCCCACAAGTAGTACAGTGTCACTATGGTGACACTGTACTGCTAGGATGACAGTATGTTAAAAAAAAACCCATAAATAATAATATAAAAAAATAAAAATGTATTTATAAAAACTATTTAGAAAAATTAAAATTTTTGGTTATAAACTAGGGTTATTTTTTTTTTTTACTAAAAAGATAGATGAATACATTTTGGCCAAGGTTTATGAAGAAAGATTATTTATTTGCAAAATGTTATAAGAAAAACACTTTTTAAAAAAAAAAATTTGGACTTTTTCATTTATATAGCAAAAAAAGAAAAAATCTCAGTGGTGAATAAATACCACCAAAATAAAGTTTTATCTGTCTCCAAAAAATTCTAAACATTTCATATGGGTACAGTGTTGCATGACCGTGCAATTGTCATTCAAAGTGTGATAGCACTGAAAGCTGAAAATTGGCCTGGACTGGAAGGGGGTGAAAGTGTCTAGACTTGATGTGGTTATGACCATGCTTCACAAAGCCAGTGCACTCATTTCTTTTTGTTTTATCTACTGCAAAATATTCAATATTTTCAGGTAAGGGGGGCATGTGACCCCCTCCCATGATGCCCTGCTTGGGCCCAACGGCCAAGCACTGTTGTATTAGTATAGTATTTTGGCGGGGGCTGTGACTGAGGAAGGAGTAACAGAGTAGCACTGGAGAGAGGAGCACAAAGAGGCCAGGTGGTGGCATAATTTACACAGACACTGCTACTTTGACAGCATATCTACAGTATTAAAAAAATCAGGACACCGACCTGGCTCTGCTGTCTGATAGGACTGTATATATCTCAGGACTGCATGGACAAAAATACAAATCCTGTGACTACTAACAGAGTTCTTGTATATGTACATTGCATTTCATCTGTGTATTTAGCTATATGCTTTGAGCCCACCTTTTAAAAAAAATGTAATCATCAATGTGTATTTGTAGCATGGCTTGATACTGCATTCAACCTGGTTTCTCTAATGCTGGTTATTAGGAGGGATGCTGGGGGAGAAGCATTCATGAACTGGTGCTGCAGACAACATTCCTAACAATGCAAAACTAGAAAAGCTACAATTTCTGGGGAAATTGTGTGAAGTGTTCTTGCCTCCACCAGTAGTCTACAACTGGAGTGGGCGGAGTAACTGGGTGGAGTGGCTTGTCACTCTGCTGCCTGCTCACACACCTGGGTTCCTATGGCAACTCACTCTACAGCAAGGGCAGAGAAGAGCGGTTAAAAACAAACTGCTCCAACTTGCTCACTTCACTGGCAGTTGCCATCTTCAAATGGTTGTAGTTTAAAAATTATAAATCCTACAGCAAAGAGCTTTATATTGTGAGAATCACAAGACCCAGACCTACATTTTGATGCATAGTATGTCTCTGAAATATTAAAAATGAAGGCACAGTCATAGTTTAGAAATCGCCCATCAAATTTGAGGTGGCTAGAGTGGAGTTTCAATGAATGTCAATGGGCGGCGTGAGTTGCAAACAAATGGTCATATTGTGAAAACTATCAGGACTATGGCTTAGCCGTGGACATTTTTAGTGGCAGCAGGGATAGCTGAACGTTTTGATATAAGATTTGTGTAGGTGGGCTTGAAAATGAGGGAGTGATGGCAGTTTAGAAATCATGTCCTGATTTTTCAGCTCACACTCTAGCTTTTGTCAGCTCCCACTCTAGTTTTGAACATTCCGTCATTCATTCCTATGGGACCAATTTCACCACAAAAACGCTGATATTTCATGAACCATTCGGCAAAACGTTCCACAAAGCAATAGCACACCAATCGGGAACAATCCGCACGTTTCGGTATATTACTGTCTATGTAGTGTAAAAACTGTGGGAGGAGTTAGGGTGGTAAATTTGGCTATAATAATAAGAATACATATGTGAGATAACAGTGTGTGGTCTTGCCATGCAAGAACACTTAATCAAGAATTTCAGAAAGCGCTTGCGTTTTTCCAATATCCCTGTATTAGCAAGCGTATTGGCAGATAACTAATAAATTGATCAGTTGCAAGTCTCAGCATTACATTTAACAACTGTTGCAAATTGCAGCTGCTAGGTCTCTACATGTTGGCTTTAACAAGTCGTTAGTGGTCTGTTAAGGCCACTACATACTTTATAAATCTGTACAGAAATCCTATACATGTGTAAAGCATGCTCACATTTCCCTAGCACTGGACTAAACACAAATTACAAGCAGACATGGCTAGAAGCTGTATAGCACACATACTATTTAGGCTTTAGTTTAATTCCCATTCATATTTTTTTTTCCATATTTGTTCATATAACATAGTCGCTGTGTACTCTTCATTCTCTGGGTTATATGTATTGCTGCTATTCTGCTTTCTTCAGAATTACTGACATTACTGCACTTTTCCGTCATTTTCCACCTACCACAAAAGAGACCCATTCTATAAAGCAGGGTTTCTCAACCAGAGCTCCAAGGAGCTCTGTGGTTCCTTCAGAGGTTGCTAGGGGTTCCATGAGCAATGATGATATCTAACTCCCAGTAACCATGAACATCTCTTACTTTTTTTTTTAGCTTTTTAGCTAATTCTCTCCAGGCACAAGGTCCAGCAACATTACAAAAACAAAAATTAAATATATTGCAGTTTACCAGTTCTAGTTGAGGTGATTGCATACAGTTGTGTCCAAAATTATTCAACCCCCAATGCTGTAAAGGGGTTTAGGGACTATAGTGTACATTTGGAATTGTATTCAGAATCAAATCCTACAAGGACGTTGTAACTACCCAAATGCAACTAAAATGACATCAATTGTTTATGTAATACAGTAGTAAATGGTTCTTATGTGGTTTCTTCATTGCCACAATTATTCAACCCCTTAAAGACTACCACTCTGAAGAACAGAGGTTCATACAGGTGCTTTCCATCAGGTATTGAAAACACCTGTGGATGTCACCGAGCAGCAATCAAGCATAATAAGCACCAATTAGGCAGCTTTAAAATGACTGTGATACTCAGCTCCTTCTAGACATTTACTGGTGTGGTTACAAACATGGTGAAGGCAAGAGAATGGTCCAGGAAGACAAGAGAAGAGGTGATTTCTCTTCACAGGAAGGGCAATGGCTATAAGAAGATTGCAAAGATGTTAAACATACCAAGAGACACCTTAGGAAGCATCATTCGCAAATTCAAGGCAAAGGGCACTGTTGAAACGCTACCTGGTCGTGGCAGAAAGAAGATGCTGACTTCGACTGCTGTGCGCTACCTGAAGCGTAGAGTGGAGAGAAGTCCCCGTGTGACTGCTGAGGAACTGAGAAAAGATTTGTCAGATGTGGGTACAGAAGTTTCAGCCCAGACAATAAGACGCACACTGCGTAATGAAGGCCTCCGTGCCAGAACTCCCAGGCGTACCCCCTTGCTGTCTCCAAAGAATAAGAAGAGTCGACTGCAGTATGCCAAAAGCCATGTGGACAAACCACAAAAGTTGTGGGATAGTGTTCTGTGGACTGATGAAACAAAATTAGAACTGTTTGGGCCCATGGATCAACGCTATGTTTGGAGGAGGAAGAACAAGGCCTATGATGAAAAGAACACCTTGCCTACTGTGAAGCATGGTGGAGGGTCAATCATGCTTTGGGGCTGTTTTGCTTCTGCAGGTACAGGGAAGCTTCAGCGTGTGCAAGGTACCATGAATTCTCTTCAGTACCAGGAGATATTGGATGGAAACGTGATGCAGTCCGTCACACACCTGAGGCTTGGGAGACGTTGGACCTTTCAACAGGACAATGATCCCAAGCATACCTCCAAGTCCACTAGAGCATGGTTGCAGAGGAAAGGCTGGAACATTTTGGAGTGGCCATCGCAGTCACCAGACTTAAATCCGATTGAGAACCTCTGGTGGGACTTAAAGAAAGCAGTTGCAGTGCGCAAGCCTAAGAATGTGACTGAACTGGAGGCCTTTGCCCATGAAGAATGGGCGAAGATACCCGTAGATCGCTGCAAGACACTTGTGTCAAGCTATGCTTCACGTTTAAAAGCTGTTATAACTGTAAAAGGATGCTGTACTAAGTACTAAGATTGAATGTCACTTGGGGGTTGAATAAAACTGATAATGCTGTGAGCACAGAAAAGACATTTGTGGTTATTTCATTATAACTGTTATGTTATATTTGTCTGACCTACAAGTGCCTCTTTAATGTAAATGTAAGCAAGATGACTGAATGATCAAAAGCAATGTCAAACTGGCCAAAACACTCAATTTCAGTGGGGGTTGAATAATTTTGGACACAACTGTAAGTATTCAGTTTTCAAGCAACATCATCATTGATTGAGGAGCCTGCCAATAACACACTTCCAGGCTCACTCGCCCTACTACAAGTATATCAGAACAACAAAAACAGGATAGGACCACAGAACCTTATTCCTTTCTTATTCTCTATAACAAAGAGGGGTGTGGTTCTGCAATCTTTAGAGATAGCTGAGAACAATGTAAATGATAACAGTCAGCACAGGCTGAGAGAAAGGGAAGTTTCCATTTCAAAAGATTTCTGGCAAGATTAATAAGTGTTGCATTACTTTGTATTAAATTAAAAAGTATTACGTATCAAACAGATATAGCAAAATGCTTTCAATGGTTTACTTAACTGACCAATAGGAGACAAATAAGAGGTTCATTGCTGGGTTTCTGAAAAAACTGGCTCTATCCCATAATTGCCCATGACCTTTGTCTGGACCTGATTATTCTCTTGCTGGCCACTTGCCTATGACCTCTGCCAAGACTTGACTACATTACTGCCTACTATTTTACTGTATGTACAGTTTCCCCATGGTAGTCATTCTGTTCCAGCTACCCCCTTAATCGGGCAAGCCTCAGAAAAATAGAGGGCGGCACTTGGAACCTGGAAACATTCTGCCCGTAGTTTATAAAGCAAAAAAAAAAATGATATCAGCTGTACAGGGAGCAAGATATAATGAATTCCAGTGTCAAACTGAGTGGCAAATAGCAGGTAGGTATGTTTTAATGAAACAGTTTTCAGCATAACTGGAGCACACCTTTAAGGAGCGGGCTTGGCAGTTTTCAGTAAAAATCATAGGCTCCCCTTGGCCCATTCATCCCTCAGAACACAGGAGCAGCTGTGCCCCCTGCAACCCCTATTTCCACCATTAGACATAAGGGAATTTTTTAGTAAGTGTGCTGAGCACTTTTTCTATGTCGTATGTTTTTTCCATTCTTCCTATGCACCTTTTTCTTTTTCTTTTTTTAAAGAAATTTTTAAAATATAATCTCTCAGGATGTGGAGTGATGAAATAAAATAATACTTGATTTACAGCTATTGATATTGATCCAAGTTACTTATGAACAGATGTAGAGGGTTTCAGATTGTGAGCTGGGAAAAATCTCAGCATCTCGTGCCATAGCTAACATTTCTCTTAAATCTTATGGAAAGCATGTAATGCTGTACGTTCTAATGGCATAGATATAAATTATGCTAAATTATTATTCTTTTAACAAGTGTGTACTGGGTTAGGAGAAGTCCTGAATTTATATAAGAGTACCGCAAGGCCAACTGGGACGATTATACAAGGTAAGCAAAAGTCTTTCTGCAGCAAGACCACAATATGGAATTCTATATGCTTGGGATGGAATTTTTTTCCCTCGTGTCTGTGAATTTTTCATAGGAACATATTGAAGAAGATATAATGATGCTGCAAGATTTTTTATTGACATAATAGATGGGTTTCTCTGCATGGGACATACCTTGGAAATATGTTTTTCCTTTTTGTGGTCTTTATTTTTAAACCATGTATTTCTGGAACTCATTCAATTTAATAAGACAGCCATACGGCTGAACAGAGGATTTCTAAGAGATCATACCATCTAGGGAACCTTTTACAGTTCCCTGTTCTTTAAAGCCAAATAACTACCATTATGGATCTGAGAGCTCATGCTGAGCACCTGTATCACAGAAAGGAAATAGAAGCCGTTGCAAATATATTAATAAATCTTCTTAGTCATTTTAGGGCACATGCCAGTCTAAACTAAAAATTAAAGCTTAGCTGCAACTTTGCATCAAGGTACAGTTAAACTTTACGCCATGAGGTACATATAGAACACACAACCTAACTGCTCAGGGCTTCAGGTTTTATTTAGATAAAGCCATAATACACTAGTTCACCCTATACCTTTTTGTCAGTAATCTGGCATGTAGGAGCTTCTTTTATCCAATTGTGTGTAAGGAGCTTTCCCAAACACACCCACTTTATAAGGAATAATCCTAAATTTGACACTGACCAAGAGAAAAAGCCTCACACCAATGATGTCACTTAGATGTCACTTCAGTACTGGAGGCAGCAGTCTTATAAATGAATAAATATAATAGTATATGGCATAAGGACAATATGTGGAGGTGGGCTGCTGAGTTTTACTTTCTCATTCCAGTGCCTTCAGCAAGAGGAACAGTGAGCAGCACAGTAATGACATCACCAGATCTCACTCCAAAACTGGTGAAACCAGCAGTTAGATGCAGCAGATCCTTAGATCTCACACTGCAGATATACAGCTAATGTCACGTACCTGACAGAGGCCGTACTGATGAGAGGGTTCTCCCTTATACCTTCTGTCCTGTTTGTCCACCAAAATTGATTTCAGGGTAGGAGAGGATATGGAGTGGCACGGGCACCTGTAATACATCCTGGCCAGTAGCAGAGCTGGATCTTGTGATGAAGCAGAAGCTGAGGATCAGGAACTAATGCCAAATGTCGTTACAGAGCTAGAAGGCAAAACTGGGTATAGCGCAAGAACAAGCAGGGTCTGGTCATGGGTCACAAGACCGGACAACCACTCAGCAATAATCCTGAGTCTTGGAGTGGTTTAAATATGCATCTGGGTGCCATGTTCCATTCACATGTGGGCAGATGCACTTGTAGATGTGTGCACAGTCCTAATTCTGTGCATGGCTCTGTAGATCATTCTGTGTGCATGCACATTTAGAGACAAAGAAAAAAGTGACAGCAGAAAAAAAGACCATGTGGTCTGTGGTCCATTGAATTTGCCCTATTTTCTTTGGGTATAGATCTTTGTTTATCCTGAGCATGTTTGGATCCACTTATTGCTGACTGACCTACTGCCTTCTTGAACTTTATTCACACCCTTTATGTGTTTAAAGGTTTCAGTCATTCTCCCCTTTCCCCTTTTTCCTTCAGACTGTACATAATAAGTTCCTGAAGTATCTCCTGATATGTTTTATCCCTCAGACCTTTAACCATTTTTGTTGCCCATCTCTGGACTCATTCTATCTTATAAATATATTTTTGTAAGTGATGTCTCCAGAACTGGGAGCAGTCAGGAGCCCCTTCCTCCTGCTGGTGATCCCTTTATTGATTGATCCTAGAATTCTATCTGTTTTTCCCACCGTATGGCTACACTGTTTGTTCATTTTGCAATCAACTGAAATAAGTACTCCCAAATATTTTTATTCTGTAGTGCTGGCCAACACAGTACCCTCAACAGTGTAGTAGGGGATTATTTTCCCCTAGGTGCATTATTTTACATTAAGAAACACTGAATTGAAGTTTCCACTGCTTTGAACAGTCTTCCAGCAAGTCATGTTCCATGTTACAGACACCTCCAGGGATATCAGTCCTTTTACACACCTTTGTGTCATCAGCAAAAAACATATACCTTACCCTCCAAACCTTTATTTATACCACTTACATATAGGTTAAATAGAACTGGACCTAGTACATAGCCTTGGGGTAAACCACTAGTGATTGGTCTCTGTTCCAAATGAACAGCATTTACAACCACACTCTGGAATATATCCTTTAGCCAACTGCATATCTACTGAACCACCCTGTTAGGAAAATACCTGCAGAGACCAATGGCTGAGAACATCAGGCTAATTACCGTTCACAGTTCTTAAGAGGTTGCATTGTCCAAACCGCTAGACAGATGATTGGTGTCAGAGTCACTAGCCAAGGTTGATGCAGGAGAAGAGTTATGTAGTTGGGGTCACAAGCCAAGGGCGATGCAGGAGAAGAGTTTCTTAGTCAGGGTCACAAGCCAAGGTTGATGCAGGAGAAGAGTTTTGTAGTTGGGGTCACAATCCAAGGTCGATTGAAAGTAGTAATAGTAGTAGCTTAAGGCTGCGGATAGAAATACTGAGAGGAGCACAATATTCTGGCAACAGAAAGTGCAGAATCATGGCTTAAATCAGGAGGAGCAAAGAGTTCAAGGTTCAAAACTAAAAACAAAGTTCAAGACAGGATCATCCAAGGATTTGTTCAGGGAGCTGTCCAGCATTTCCTCTGGCTCAACAAGATGAGCCACCTGAAAGAGCGGAGGTCCTGGGTTCAAATCCAGTCCCTAACATCCTGACACACCCAAAGGTTAAATCATATTTTGTACAACTCTTTCCCAAGATCATTATGTGGAACTGTATCAAATGCTTAGGTGAAATCAAGATAGGCTATATCCACCCTGATCCAAAACATTAGTGATATAATTAAAAAATTATTTTTAGAAGTGAATCCATTAACTTGACTACAACCGTTGTTAAACGGCCTGTAATTGCCAGCTTCTATCGTGCTACCCTTCTTGTAGATAAGTATAATATTACCTGTCTGTCAGTCATTGGGAACTTCTGTTTAGTTCAGATTTATTGATTAAAAAGTTCTAGTAATGATTAATGATTCAACAACTATACCTCAAAGTCCTCTAAGAACTCTGGAATGAGAACCATCAGGAACAATTTTTTTATTAAGCTTTAGCCAAGCCTGTTGCTCTGCTACCTCTGTCTCATGAAATCCTGACAATTACTAGAACCAATATGATCCCCTAACTTGTTATTGTTAGTGCAGTTTGTTTCTGAGAAGACTGAACAGAAGTAATTGTTTAAATGGTTTTTACATCCAGGTCTCCCTCAATAAAAGTGTTGTGTCCAGTTTTCCTTTTTAGTGTTCCCATTGCATTTTTTCCTTTTATCACTGATGTGTCCGAAAAAGTTTTTTTTTCTCCTTTCCTAATAGATTTAGACATCTCCTCCTCTTTCTGTGCTTTGACAGCACTGACAATGTGTTTGGCCTCCTTTTGTCTGTTTTTATATGTTTTTATACACCTCTCTATCAGCTACACTCTCTGTTTCCTTGAATCTCCTATATGCTGATTTTTGTTCTCCCTTACTATCCTACTTAGCTCTTTAGTGAACTATATTGGTTTTTCTTCTATTTACTCTTACTAATTTACCTGACATACAATCTAGTTGCCTCTCCAACGTTTTAATTGTTTTTTTTAGGAATGTATCCATTTCAGCAAAATTTGTACTTTTGAAATCAAAAACTGTAGTTTTTGAATATGATTTTTCAGTTCTTGTTTTAATAGCAAACCAAAGATATTGGTGATCACTAGATCCCAAATTTTCTCCCTCCTCATCAGTCAATCGATCACCGTTTCTCAGTACTAGGTCTAGAATATGATCTCCTTGGGTTGGGTTTTTTACTAACTGTTTCAGAGAAACTCCATTTAGAGTCTCCATCACATCCCTGCTCCTGCTTGTAATGACAGTTTGTGAATTCCAGTTAATGTAAGACATGTTGAAGTCACCCATAATTAAAACCTCTCCTTTCATTGCCATTTGCGTTATCTCATCAATCAACAAATTATTATAATCTTCAGACTGTCCTGGGGTCTATATACTACACCAAGATCCCTCTCTCACTGGAAGGTAAACCCAGAGGGTTTCAAGTATTTAATTTGTTTTTTTAATTAACGTTAGCCTTATGCTACTTTTGATATATATGGTAACTCCACCTCCTCTTTTTCCTACTGTGTCTTTCCTGTATAATGTATACACTGGTATAGTTATTTTTCAGTCATTTGAATTCTTAAACCATGTTTCTGTAATTGCAACAAAGTCCAAATTGTCCCTAGACATACGAGCTGTTGGCTCCAAAAGCTTGTTCTGTAAACTACAAGCATTAGAGCAGATGACATGACAAATCTTGCTATCTGCTGCTGTATTTTTAACACTATCAGCTTTAAATGAATTAACTACGCCATCAGCCCAATCCTTAGCAAAACAAACCCTCACATTTTTTAACCTGCTGGAGACAGAAATGCTCCACATCTATTAACTCTCTGCCCCCATTTCTCAGTCTAAATGCATGTCCAAAAAAGAAGCGTAGTGCCCTTGTGTGAGGGATGCAGACTATTGTTTTGCCTCAAAACAAAATGTTTTTAACACTACTACAATCGCTCACTAATACACAGATTAGGCTTAATAAATATTAAAGCAAAACATGATTTATTGAATAAGTTCTATTAGTAGAATAACATAAGAATTGTCAGAATTGAAAATCATATTTAGATCGTATTATAGCAAGAATAAAGCATCAATACATCAGCGGATATTGTAGCATCACCCGTTGCCCAACGATTGGGGGACTTGAGCAATCAGCAAAGGGGAAATCCGGGAAATCACCGCAAGGCACATCTGCCGCGTCTTCAATGAGTCCCAAATTCCCCTAGAATCCCCCTTCTTTTATACACATTATTTGCAGTGTCCTTATTTACTGCCATGTGCAGTACACTCTGATTAAGCAACTATTGTGACTATTAGCCTTGACTTGTCTTGACTGCACATCTTGTGACTAGGAGTCATAGATCTAGCCTTGACAGATTTTAACAATGTCCTTGTCTTATTATTCTAAACTCTAGTTACTTCTCTACTGAATATCCTACAAAAATTATGGCAATTGAGTGTCAATCATCCTTCACACATACATTCTATACACCCATGTCACATATGTATCACAACTATCTCTTCAGTATAGCTCAATATCAGACCACCTGCTAAGACCATGACTAAACTAACCAAAATCTTCAGCTTTGCACCAATCTGTTAAACAAATGGTGAACTGTGATGTATGAAGGATTTCTCCTTGTTTTGCATTATGGACAAGTAAGGCCTCTGAAAATCTAAGAGTATACCCTGGCTGGTGAAGATCCTGGCCCATATTCTGAAATCCTTCAGAATCCTTCAGGTGGGACACTGTATCCGGAAGTGTATCTTGTAAAGTTATCCCCCCCATGTAGCGGGGGCCCTGAGTTTTCTGACTGACTGTGGGAGCTCCAAGCTGAGACACTAGTAAGACATAGGCCTATGCATGAGCGTGCTCTGAGTGCATAGTGGTTAAAGAACTGTGACCAGGAGGACAAGCTGAAGTTAGTGGCCTATGGCCCACATGCATGCACAAGGTTAAAGTATGAGCTTAGCAGAAGAACCATTCACATGCCTGAAGCTCTGTTTCTTAGGAGTTGTTAGGAGTTATACACTGTTGCATGTGCTCCTCATATGTACGGAATAGAGTAATCTGCCTACATATTGCGTTACGTCTGAGGCCCCGTTCACAGTTTCTCATAGCAGTAATCGTGCCTCAACACTCCTTGCCAATGGAAAAGGTGAGAAACCCATTTTTTATCACTCTTTCTTTTATTTCAGCTTTTTGAAATGATAAATAGAAAAAATTAGATTTTAAATAAAAGTTGAATAATAATGGAGATCCTTTAATCAGGACAAAAAGAGGGACAGCTGAGGAAGAACTAGGGACAGGTGGATTTGGTTTCAAATGAGGTACAGATGGAAAGGTAATTTATTACAGGTGTATCTTCCTGGCCTATGTGAGTGAATTATAGAGAATGATTCCCCTCCCCAAGTGAATATATGCTGAATGCCATATTCAGCACAGTGGGCAGCACAGTGGCTAAATGGTTAGCACTTCCGCCTGGCAGTACTAGGGTTGTTGATTCGAATCCCAGCCACGGCACCACCTTCCTGGAGTTTGCATGTTCTCCCTGTGCCTGCATGGGTTTCCTCTGGGTACTCCAGTTTCCTCCCACACTCCAAAGACAAGCTGGTAGGTGAATTGGATCCTGTCTAAATTGGCCCTAGTATGTGTATGTATGAATGTGAGTTAGGGACTTTAGATTGTACACCCCTTGAGGGTTATGGACTGATGTGAATGTACAATATATATGTAAAAGCGCTGTGCAAATTGACAGCGCTATATAAGTACCTGAAATAAATAATATTTACTGCTTTATACATTTTTTCCCTAAATTGTGTAGTTAAATAGTAGATTTCTATACATATCAGGCAGTAAGGAGGAAGGAAAGAACACAGGGAATGGGTTCCAGAAGACAGGCCATTTTTCCAAATGAGGGACATTAGGGAGTTTTGTAATAGCTGGAATGTTGGTTATGATATGCACACCACCAGTTTCCAAGGCTGATTGTTTGTAGATGCAGAACCAAAGTTTCAAGGGGCAATAATTATATACTTGTACATTTACAGCTCTTTCAGAAATGGGTTCCAATCATCACTTCCATTTATGTTGCAATCAACAAACAAATGACCTGACCAAAAGATATCATGATACCCCCATAATGAACACACAACATATTATTTCAATTACTAAGCTGTTTGCATTAGTCACTTTCCTTGCAATTGTTCAGCTACTGTTGGCCCTGTGACAGAAATCAACTACTGTTGATGTGATAAATAATGCCAGAGACTCCCAGAATTCCTCACTTCAGACTCTGGATGAAGACCAGTTAAAATAAATCAACAAATGAAACAGTTCAGCAGTAAATTATTACCAGATCAGATGACCGTGATTTAGAATCCACTTAAATTTTTGCCACCTGTGATGATATCAAGGGACACTGAATTATGGCCTCAGTAGCAATGCTCAAGCAGGGCCACATCCTATTGATGGCTCCCTGCTGGCCTCTTTGACTGTTCAGCCAAAGCTGTTTACAGCAGCCCAGTTTTTATATATATGTAAAAAAAAAGAAGTCAATTTTTTTGTTTTGCCCTTGCAAACAGAGTCGTGACTAAGTGCAAAACTGAAATTGAATTCTCTAATTTCTCACTAGAAAAAAAAAAGGTTGTTTCATCTTTATCAAACCTAAATGCCTACTAAAGCTCAAACTGCAGATAACAGAAGAAAAATGGATATAAAGGAAAAGTAAACACCATAAAAGCAACATGAACAGTTAAAGTGGACTTAAATTGTAGTGAAGATTTGCTATCTTATAGAGAACATCTAGGAGGTGTTAAAGAGGAAATTCAGCTTTGTATGAAAAATGAAAAATAGATATCAACAGTAAAAAAAAAACTCTGCTGGAGAGTTGTGAGGGAGCTGGGGTGGGACCAGGTTTTTTATTACATACATTGATATAATAAACTTTATTTTATATTGCCACATTTGTTTTTCTTTGTTAGCAGGTTCATATCTGTGGTGACACATACCCATATAGCAAAATTTTGCACCCTTAGTATTTTGCACCCTTAGTATTTAGTGGACTCCCCCAACCAATCTCCTATTTAATTCAGTGTGACTATGGACACACAAAGCCAGCTTGGGTGCGAGCAAGCATGAATGCCCTCACAGTGAGCAGCTTGTTATAACGGGTATTCAGCAGGGTGAGGAACCAGAGGCACCGGAGGGAGACCCGAGTTGAGGTGGATTGGAATTGCTCTGTGCAAAACCATTGAACAGAGCAGGTAAGTATGACATGTTTGTTATTTAAAAAAAAAATACCTTTAGTATCACGTTGTATCTGTTCTTTGTGTATTTCCTGCGTCTGTTTGATTATTCCCCAACCAGACATCATATCACCAGTCATCAGGGGGGCATCTTTAATTTCAGGAAGCAAAACCTTGCCTCCACTATTCAGCAGCACCCACACAGAGGTACAATGCAAGAAAAGGCATTGTTAGTCAGTAATTGCAAAAGATCACAAGCAATGCTGGTGATTATTCCATTGTCCTCTGCTTGCTTCTTTTGGGTTTAAAAAAAAAAAAAGAATTACTTGTCTCAATTGGACCTGTACCTTTACCCCACCTGCCCAGGAACAGTTGTAGCTTACAAACTTTCTACAAATGAGTGCACACCTTTCTAACTCTATCTATTTTGGTAAGAAAGTTGAGAATTTAGAGTTGTAAAAGGGATCTGATCCGTCAAAAACTAGAGCCGTTCCTTAGAAAAATTGTTTTCTCCTTGTCCTATACTGTGGCTCAGTTCTTCTATTTTTGATCTTACAGGCCCCGCCTTAGCACTGCTTGTCCTGACTGTGTCTCAGCCTGTTGATTTAGTAAAAAGCTCACAAAGTTGGGTAACTTAAAGTATTTGTAAAGGCTGATGTTTTTTTTTTACCTTCATGCATTTTATGCATGAAGGTAAAATACCTTCTGTGTGCTGCTCCCCCCACGCCCCCCCCCCCCCCCAATACTGACCTGTGCCCCTCTCGATCCAGTGTTGTGAACGGGAGCCTTGGCTCTCCCAGGTCTCTCTCTCCTCATTGACTGCGACACAGCAGCAGGAACCACTGTCAATCACAGCCAGTGAGATGCAAGTGGGGGGGGGAGCTGAGCCACATTCTGTGTGTCTTGCTCTGGGGGCACTCAGAAGAGGCTGATCAAGGCTGCTCTGTGTAAATCCATTGCACAGAGCAGGTAAGTATGACATGTTTGTTATATTTTAAGGAAAAACCCTGATCCTTCACTTTAACCTGAAGGTAGGCTCAAACAAGTAGAGGTTGCTTTTTGCATGGTAAAAAGATTAGCAGATCCTGAGATATAAGCAGTTGTAGTTACGTGCATATCTCAACTTTTCAAGGATGAGCTTGGGCCTACTTGTCACAAATCATTACTGAGCCTTTAATGTGAAGGGTAACATCACTGACCAATAGGGAGTCCTAAGAGGGCCCGAAGGAGAAATCTTGAGTTTCACAGGAAAAGTCAACATTTTCATATTGCTTCTGCTGCAGATATTTTTGAATCTCCTGATTGTTTGGACACAAGGGTTTCAGAGAAGGTAGTGATTGCTTATGCATTTATTCTTTATAATCTAAGTTGAATTTGCCCAGTGTTGGGACCTAACAAGGATGATGTTTTCTAGGAGATCTCCTTTAAATATGCTGAAGCCAATGGCAATGTTCCATATAAAAGGGGATATATCCCAAAAGCTTATCCTTAAAATGTAATTGTTGGTGCAAATAAATAAATTGCCATGAACATTACTCAGCTGTGTTATCTGTTCTTGTACCCAGGTAAATGAAACCATTGAAGAGTGCAGTTACCAGTTCAGCACTGTTCTATATCTGACTTTCTGACTAAT
Source organism: Staurois parvus (assembly GCF_062004578.1). Taxonomy (NCBI): domain Eukaryota; kingdom Metazoa; phylum Chordata; class Amphibia; order Anura; family Ranidae; genus Staurois; species Staurois parvus. The sequence continues at coordinate 699,277 of NW_028318327.1, forward strand.
GTCACAAAAATCATATTTTTCCAAAGGGAAAACAAACTGTGTCCTGGATTTTCTCTCTGGTTTCTTATTTTTCAGGGACATTATAGTATTTGAACAGTTTAGGCATCTCAAAGCTCCCAAGACACATTTGAAGGGATGTCTGTCTTGCCTCGAAGGACACAGACACTTATTCTTGGATTTCTGTCAGAATATCAACTTGCGATCCAAGCGCTACTTTAGACATTGAAAATATGAAAGTAATATTAGAGAGATCTGTTTTGTTTCTGAGTGAGTTCACTCTTAACTAGGTGCAAATTTTTCAGTTCTTTGTTTTTGTTCAGTTGTCACAGGAGCCTTCTGGATAGAGAACAGTGGACAGCCAGGGTTGTACGTATACCGTTTTGGGTCTCATGGCAAAGATCTTCTACTGAATTATGTCATTTTTTTTGTTTTTTTTTCATGACCGGTGCTTGCCATTCGTGTCTCTGACAGCACTCTTTCAGGGAGGCATGAGAGGAGCCTGTGTGCTTGTTTTATGGATACTCTATTGTTTCATGTTGCTAAGGAAATAAGAACAACGAAATGGCAAAACATGACAAGACATCAATTTATCAATAGAAGCTCCCAATAAATTTGCAAATTATTATTATTATTATTATTATACAGTATTTATAAAGCTCCAATAGTTCGCTCAGTGCTGTACATTACAAAGGGAGACAGAACATGTGACAGAACAATACCAATACAATGCAAAACATGAGGGGATCAAGGGCCCTGCTCTTTCGAGCTTACAATCTAGGAGGGAGGGGGTGGTGGCACAGGAGGAGATAGCTGTGGGGGATGGAGTGGTAGGAAGAGTGGAGGAGGGAGGCAAGTTAGCAGGGGGTGGGGTAGGCTTCCCTGAAGAGATGGGTTTTCAGGGTGCGCCTAAAGGAGAGGAGAGTAGGTGATAATCTGATGGGTTGGGGCAGGGAGTTCCAGAGGATGGGTGACACCCTGGAGAAGTCCTGGAGGCGGGCATGGGAGGAGGAGACCAGGGAACTAGAGAGAAGGAGGTCTTGTGAGGAGCGGAGTGTGCGTGCTGGGCGGTACTTGGATATTAGGTCAGTGATGTAGTTCGGGGCAGTATGGTGGACAGCTTTGTACGTCAGCGTTAGGATTTTGAATTTGATCCGTTGCGCAATCGGAAGCCAGTGGAGGGATTGGCAGAGGGGGGTGGCGGAGACAGAGCGGTTGGAAAGGTGAATGAGTCTGGCAGCCGTGTTCAGGATGGACTGAAGAGGGGATAGCCAGCGGCGAGGCAGGCCAGTGAGGAGGGAGTTGCAGTAGTCGAGTCGTGATATGATGAGGGAGTGGATGAGCTGTTTAGTGGTTTCTGGGGTTAGGAACGTGCGGATTTTGGCGATGTTGCGGAGGTGGAGTCTGCACGAGTTTGTTAAAGATTGGACTTGGGGCTGGAAGGATAGGTTGGAGTCCAGAATGACACCCAGTACTCTGGCCTGCAGGGCGGGTTTGATGGTAGCGTTGTTGGATGTGACGGAGAAATCAATGGGGGGTGGTGTCCGGGCTGGGGGGAAGACAAGAAACTCGGTTTTGGAGAGGTTCAATTTAAGGAAGTGGAGCGACATCCAGTCTGATATGTCGCTCAGTAGGTGTGTGATTCGGGCTGAGACCAAGGGGGTGAGGTGGGGGGTTGAGAGATAGATTTGTGTGTCGTCGGCATAGAGGTGGTAGTTGAAGCCGTGAGAGTGTATGAGTTGGCCAAGGGAGGAGGTATAGATGGAGAAGAGAAGGGGCCCGAGGACAGAGCCTTGAGGGACCCCAACAGAGAGGGGGAGTGAGGGGGAGGTGGTAGCATTATAGGTAACGCTGAAAGAGCGTTGTGACAGGTAGGATGAGATCCAGGAGAGAGCAGAATCTCTGAGGCCGAGGGAGTGTAGTGTAGCAAATCATAATAATAGAACAGCTTCATGTAAATCTGAGCCTGCAATGGTGAGATTTACCCAAAACGTTTTGAGGTTGATTTAATAATGGCAAATAGACTTTTTACTTTGTAAGGGAAGTGAAATAGTACCACATTCACTTAGCTCTGGGTAAAATTGCTTTGTAAAGTGAACAGCTTATTTGGCTTTAGTTAATCAATCCCTTTGTGTCTCCACAATGTGATAATGAACAAGTGATTCTCCCAAGTGATTTGTGCATCCTTCTATGATCAGGGGGAGGCATTGGGACTTTTAATTATTGATTTCTAATAATGCTGCAGGTGGTAACCACCAGATTCAATGGAGTCATAAAAAATGGAGCCATCATGTGATTCAACTTGTCAAATTTGTGCACATTTATCCTTTAAATACCCTTTCCAAGCAACTTTCTCCAGGACTGATACATACTTCGTTCCTCGGAGATACAGTATCTCACATAAGTGAGTACACCCCTCACATTTTTGTAAATATTTTATTATATCATTTCATGTGACAACACTGAAGAAATGACACTTTGCTACAATGTAAAGTAGTGAGTGTACAGCTTGTATAACAGTGTAAATTTTCTGTCCCCTCAAAATAACTCAACATACAGCCATCAATGTCTAAACCGCTGGAAACAAAAGTGAGTACACCCCTAAAATGTCCAAAGTGAAAATGTCCAAATTGGGCCCAATTAGCCATTTTCTCTCCCCAGTGTCATGTGACTCATTAGTGTTACAAGGTCTCAGGTGTAAATGGGGAGCAGGTGTGTTAAATTTGGTGTTATTGCTCTCACTCTCTGATACTGGTCACTCAAAGTGCAACATGGCACCTCATGGCAAAGAATTCTCTTGTGGATCTGAAAAAAAGAATTGTTGCTCTACATAAAGATGGCCTAGGCTATAAGAAGATTGCCAAGACCCTGAAACTGAGCTGCAGCATGGTGGCCAAGACCATACAGTTGTTTAACAGGACAGGTTCCACTCAGAACAGGCCTCCCCATGGTCCATCAAAGAAGTTGAGTGCTCAGCGTCATATCCAGAGGTTGTCTTTGGAAAATAGATGTATGAGTGCTGACAGCATTGCTGCAGAGGTTGAAGGGGTGGGGGGTCAGCCTGTCAGTGCTCAGACCATACGCCGCACACTGCATCAATTTGCTCTGCATGTCTGTCGTCCCAGAAGGAAGCCTCTTCTAAAGATGATGCACAAGAAAGCCCGCAAACAGTTTGCTGAAAGCAAGCAGACTAAGGACATGGATTACTGGAAACCAAGATAAACTTTTTTGGTTCAGATGGTGTCAGGCGTGTGTGGCGGCAACCAGGTGAGGAGTACAAAGACAAGTGTGTCCTGCCTACAGTCAAGCATGGTGTTGGGAGTGTCATGGTCTGGGGCTGCATGAGTGCTGCCAGCACTGGGGAGCTACAGTTCATTGAGGGAACCATGAATGCCAACATGTACTGTGACATACTGAAGCAGAGCATGATCCCCTCCCTTCGGAGACTGGGCCGCAGGGCAGTATTCCAAAATGATAATGACCGCAAACACATCTCCAAGAGGAGCACTGCCTTGCTAAAGAAGCTGAGGGTAAAGGTGATGGATTGGCCAAGCATATCTCCAGACCTAAACCCTTAAAAAATAATTTGTTCTCTATGGTGCTTGTTCACATCTGATGGTGCAAACAGGCAACATAGAGAACATCTGATTTTTTAGGTTTTAGCCTTTTTGGAGCTTTGAGCTTCAAGCTACAAAATGCTCAAGTGTGAATGTAGCCTAAGAGTTTTAGGTATGGAGCAGTGCTGTGGATTTGGGTATGTCATTAAAAGGAACCAGCAACAAAAGAAACACAGGGCTTTTATTTTAATCTCTGCTTTTAAAAATGTCAGTTGCCTGGCTTTCATGCTGCCCCTTTGGCTTCAATACTTCAAAGGTCACTGACCTGAGACAAGTGCGCATGATAAGGAATACTGACTTAACTATGATTGTCAAGCACAATTGTGCCAAGTCAGTGATTCAGAACGTATTGTAGTCAGCATCACAGCCAGGCAACTAGCATTTTCAGCAATGGTGGTCCCCATATTTTTCTCATGATGGGTTCTTTTTAATATGGCTGATGATGTAAGAATGAATAGAAAACCATGTTTTCAACATTGTATTTGCAATCTTGTAAGCCACTGGCTTTGCTGTTATGAAAAAGAAGGGCAGCTTTGTTTTCATTGTTTAGTATCCTGTTGCATGGCTACCTCACTGACTCAAAATCACTCTGCAAGTAAGCACTCAGTACAAAACATATGGCTTTGTAAGCCTTTTTTTCACATTGAAAGTAATATAGGGAGTGCAGGACTGAAGAGCCATCTCTGGATTTTTTGTTCCTGAGGCAGTTATAAGTAGCTATAGATTTTGATTTCTCTTCCAAGTGTTTCCCCTGGTACCCTAAGCAATTGGCTTTGCAGGCTTCAATGCTAAACTTTTCAGCATTTGCAGGCATGTGGGAACTTTATAAACAACCTGTACTCCTTTTTTTTTTAATTTTAAAAGTAAATGTTCTGCAAAAAGTTTCAGCGTTGCTTGCTAGCCAGGCTCCTCCACTGCTGATACTTTCCTTTCCCATCCTCTCCCTCCAAACCCTTTGAAGACCCAGAGCTTCCAGATGTGTGGGAGCATATGACGCTAATTCTCAATGTTGGGAGTCTTTGAGGCCAATAACTAGGTCAGGGTCCTTTACCCTGTGTAAGATGTGACCCAAAACTGACACAGGGCTTCGATTGAAGGTTTCGGCAAGTACATTGGGTAGAAGGAGAGTGCAGAAAAGGTATGTATTAACAGTGAAGGGGGAAGGCTATCAAGTGGAACCCAGAATCAGAAAAATACAGGTTTGCTTTAAGGCAGATTACAAACACAACTCTGTCACCAACATGGTTATAAATGATCAGGTATGTACCTGTCACTTATTAGAACTGAGGAAGACATATGTACCATTGAAAGTGAACCTTGCATAAAAATACAAAGTCAGCTTATATTGCAGACTCTAATTCCTTGAACAGAAAAGTGCAGGATCCTGAGAAAGCTGAGGATCCCAAATTTCATGAGAAGACACTTCAGCTCTCTGAAGCAGCACGTTCTTATGGGGTTTTGGATCCTCTTGCAAGAAGACCCATTGATGTCACCCTGGGTAAGCATGCCAGAAGCTGGGGTGTAAGGTGAGTTTTTTTTTAATATACTGTCATATTTTTAATGTGTTCACTTGGTGTTTTTTTATTCAGGAAGTGGGAGACTGCAGAGCTTGCATGCAAGGTACAAACCTTGTATCTGACTTCATAAAGCAAATATTTGTTTTGCTATAGGGATCATCTAGAAATATTATTGGCAGCTAACCAATACACTGAAAAATGTACTTTTTGTCTTAAATTCTCCTGAAAAATAATGTAATTTCTCATGTGTGAGTGGGCCTAGGCAGTTCTGTGCCTACAGACTCAAAGCTGTATATCAGCTGTGAGGGATCTAAGACTCGGGAAAATGGATCTAGAGGAAAGATAAACAGCAGAAAGTAACATGAGCACACATTGTGGACCTGGTTAGGTGGACCTAAACTCAGAGATTAAAGATTTGCTGGGAATCTTCTATAAATATTAACTGTGCCTAAGCAGTACTCTAAAAGATTTAGCGTTTGTCTTAAATTCTTGACTACGGATGAGAATCAGGTATAGGTCAAGCATGCGTTTGAGGGGAATACAGCGATTTTGCAGTTTGTGAATACCCCAAACTAATGCGCAATTTCACCACCATAGCAATCAACTACTAATAATTCAGTGCTTTGAACTTTGATCAGATGGTTTAGAAGGGCCAATAAGGAGGCATTTGTATAAGCTATCCCCCTCATCATAAAAGGCTGGGTTCCCAGCAGTCATATTGATGATGTGCTTAGCTGTGATGCTGACAAAGTAATTGGGGTTAGAGTAATATAAGACTTTCGGGCACTGGTCTCCTAAAGTAAATGTAAACCCTTACTAAATATCCTTTATATAGCAAAATACTATGTGTCTTGGGAAATGTGGAGGTGGGAGGGATATTTTTACATCTAAATGCTGCTAATGAGTGTCCTGCAACCTCTCCCCATGCACTACAGTTGATACAGGCTGCATGTAATTTTTCACAGGCTAGATTTTCACTTTTTGCTGATTGCAATAGATTTTTACAGCCCCTCTGTATCCATATGCACTACAGTTGTTTTTTTCACAGGGCATATTTCCTCTAGGTTGCTGCCTGCATTATTTGTGTATTTTAATAAATTAAAAAAATGAATATAAATAAATCAAAGCCATAATCTGTGCTGATACATATCGTATGTGATCAATCAATATATGTGCAAATTCATTAATAAATGTGCCAATACAATCAATAAAGTGCATAAATAAAGTCTTTTATAAATATGTGCAATGTGCAGGTGATCTCCTTATTCCCTCTCTCCAGGTGCCGTGTGGTCTCAATATGCGCTCACCTTAATATTTGCCTAAATAAATTTAGGCAAATAAACTTTTAATCCTTCCAGGATTGGTGGGATAGTGCTCATATGTTAAATATTTCCAAAAGAGATCTGTAAGAATCCTCCTGTGCTCTCCTCTTTCTCCATAGGAAGCTGCTTATGAATGAGTGTTATAAAGATCTATGAGAATCTCCCATTTCCCCTCCTGGGGACACCTCTTCCTTGTATCCTCCTTTCCTCAGTGTGGGGAGTATAGATCAAACGAAAAAAAGAAGAAAGACCATGGTGCCTTATCCTTTTTATATATGAATGATTTATTGCTACCAGATGCGGTGATATACAGCAGTATGTGGCAATTAAATACAGGTCAGCAGTGGGTGGTATACTCTGCCTTTGCCTCTCTGTCTGCCCTGCTGGAATCGCCGAGCCTCTCCGATGCAGCGTCGGGACGTCAAAGCCCCTCCCCTACGCATTGCGTCACAGGGTTACGTGACTTCATCAGGGGGAAAATGAATCATTTTCCCCCTGATGAAGTCACGTGACCCTGTGACGCAAACCGTAGGGAAGGGGCTCTGACGTCACGACGTTGCATCGGAGAGGCTCAGCGATTCCAGCAGGGCAGACAGAGAGGCAAAGGCAGAGTATACCACCCACTGCTGACCTGTATTTAATTGCCACATACTGCTGTATATCACCGCATCTGGCAGCAATAAATCATTCATATATAAAAAGGATAAGGCACCATGGTCTTTCTTCTTTTTTTCGTTTGATCTATACTCCCCACACTGAGGAAAGGAGGATACAAGGAAGAGGTGTCCCCAGGAGGGGAAATGGGAGATTCTCATAGATCTTTATAACACTCATTCATAAGCAGCTTCCTATGGAGAAAGAGGAGAGCACAGGAGGATTCTTACAGATCTCTTTTGGAAATATTTAACATATGAGCACTATCCCACCAATCCTGGAAGGATTAAAAGTTTATTTGCCTAAATTTATTTAGGCAAATATTAAGGTGAGCGCATATTGAGACCACACGGCACCTGGAGAGAGGGAATAAGGAGATCACCTGCACATTGCACATATTTATAAAAGACTTTATTTATGCACTTTATTGATTGTATTGGCACATTTATTAATGAATTTGCACATATATTGATTGATCACATACGATATGTACCAGCACAGATTATGGCTTTGATTTATTTATATTCATTTTTTTAATTTATTTATAAGTCACAGCAATTTACTTGGTCACATTTTTTATGTATGTATTAGCTTATGTATTTATAAGCGTGAGATATTTCACGATTAAGGATTTAAAATAGGAGCGCGGCACTATAAATATATATAATTGGATAATAGGAACACAATTTAGTGGGTTTGTGTAAGTGCCAGCAAACCAAGCACATTATATATACAGATAATTGTTACTGAACACCTCATTCATAATAGCTCACAAGTATTCACTTTTTATATTTGTGTATTTTAATACCTTTAATATTTTGGGCAGTATGCATCAGCACAGAAGCTTATTTTTTCTTTACATGATTTACAGGTAGAAGATTGTGGAAGATAACATGCCCTAAACAGGGACCTTTATATCAGTATTACCAGCTGTTAAATCTTACATGCGTGCTTGGGTTTACATCTTCATTACTGAAACTATGCTTGACTTCTTTGAGTTCTAGTGCTGAGCTACATTTTCTTATGTGCTCTTCCTGTTTGCACAGATCTGTACATCCAAAATTCATTTATATGTCCAATATCTGTCGGCAACAGCTGATCAAGTTTTAGCTCTTCAAATGTCAACACCTTAGCTACTTTTCTCTGTTATTTAGATCTTTTCTGTTTTATTTTGTGGAACATTTAAAAGAAAAAGTGCAAGATCATGCAAGGCCTCTCACTCACATTCACCTTTCCACCCTATCACCATAGATAACATAAAATTTAGGCATACACCAAATAGGCCTACTATCCCTGATCAAAAATGTTGTATCCTCTGCAGTATCTTCACTCTTTTTTATTAAAGTCCCTGGCTGTGCTCTTTGTCAGTAAATGTGGGCATTTACAATTGTTCTCTGCTGGTCAATTTCACACTGCTTTATCATCTGCAGTCTCTTGATTTTTGTAATAAACAGGAAATAAAACTTGGAAAATTGCTGTTATTTGATGTTTAGTAAATTTGGCCAGCACTCCAACCCTCCTCCTCACAACAAGCACCTCAACACTTCTACTCAACACCAGCACCCAAACCCTCTTCTTCGCCACCATCACTCCAACGTTTCTCCTCACCACTACCACCCCAATGCCTCTCAAAACCTGCACCCAAACCCTCCTCTTCGCAACCAGCATCCCAACACTCCTGCTCCTCATTGTTAGCAGTCCTGATGCTGGTTACAGAGCACAACAGTGTTCTAGCCAGCAGATACTTTAAAAAAGCCCACAATGTAGAACTCTTCCTATTTGCTGCCTATTCAAATGCTTACATACTGTCCTGATACTAGCCAATTTTTACAATACACATTTTGTATCCGAAGTCTAAATTTTTTTATATTTTCAGCAAACTTTCCTATAGCCTTTCTGTTGTAGCTACTAATTTTACGGGTCAATTTAGACCTATCAGTGCTAGATGAAAATAAAAGGGGCCAAAACTACCTAAAAAAAACTTTTGAGCTTATAATGAAGCAGACTGGGGTAGTGCTGCAGTATTCATGCCAAGCTAAATGTAAATTAATTACACATCCAAAATGTTTAATGTGTCACTGATGCTGTCCATGAAAATTGTACTCTTCCATAATACCACATACAGTTTAAAGACATCTCCCAAGCATGTAATTTATAGAATATGTGTTTTCCCATGTCGCCATTGAACTTGCATTAAAGGAAGGATCCTGCTGTATGGCATTTTTTAACATCTTTTTTTGGATTGGTATATTAGCCTTGCCAAAATATATTAGCCCGTCGTAGACTTAAGTGGGGTTAGATTTTAAAAGAGAAATATGGGAATATCAAAAAATAAACAATTGTACTTACCTAGATGGCTGCAGAATCAATCCCAGCTGCAACTGTCCCCTACCACCTCTGAGGCCGAGAACTGAGTGATGAAACACAGCTAATCATTCAGCTCTATGTCTTCAGCTTGCAGAGAGCCGGTGACTGTCAGTCACTGGCTCCCTGCACTGCCCCTCCACAGCTCCCTAGAGGTTGTGTAAGGGGGGGGGGACTGACTGAGGGAGTTTTTGACTTTTGACAAACACCCCTGCAAATCAAACCCAGGAACAGCTGCTCATCCTGTACTTAGGTATTCAAGCCTCACAGCTGTATGTATGCCGTATGGTATCAATTATGGCATTGTTGACTCTGACTACTAGTTTCAGGAGGTTTGGTGTGAATTTTGATAATATCACTACTGTTATGCTCACTGCTCTCTTTGCTGGAGGCTGTAACATGAGGAAGCAAAGCCTTGCACCTACCAAAATGGCTACCTCCACACAGAAACATAGTGTTGAACAAGGCATAGTAAGTCAGTAGTGAGGGAATGCTGCAGGTAGACCATAGGCAATATTGGTTACTAGTCCTTTTCCCTCTGCCTGCTTTTTTGGGAAACAGCTTCCACTGGTGGGTTCCTCTTTAAGTAGCTGAATTAGAATACAGGACTGCAGTGCTATGAGTTCATAATGCTAATAAGTGAGCCGTTTTTCTTCAAGCACTCATAAATACTGCTGTCATCATTCCGTGTTTAGATCTTTATTTTTTTGCGGTTTGTGTCAATAACTTTGCAGGACTGTGGAATATTTTGGTGAGCAGAATTAATGATGGTGATTACCTGGACAAATTTTAATATTAAACAGAACTTGCAAGGCAAATATCTTTAGATTTAGGTCACATTAAGAACTTACATAGATGCGTGTTATCAACACAGCTTACACAACGCAGCAGCTGCCAGCGTCTCCTATAGATAATATTTCAACACAAGCAATTACAACATTTTTGGTCTGTGTATTCATTGGCCGAAGAGCCAATGTTATGCTGTCATTTATAATGCATTGCAGGGACTGTGCGCCATCATGCAGCCACGCTGCAATGTCTCAGCGGATGGAGTTACATTGGAATCCTGGTATAACTTTAAATTTAACAATTTGCTCTAACAGTTCTTAATGGGATAAACACTGAGTTTGCAATGCATGGGCCTGTTCTGAATGCGTAAATCTAGATAAATTAGCTAATCATTTACTCTTTAACATTTGTTGTGTATGAAAATAAAAACCAATGGAAATAATTACAGTAGTGGGTTTTCAGTAACGTAATACATGTCAATAAAATAAGAGAAAAGGCATTTTGTTTCAGAGGATTAGGTTAACGATAATCTGTTTATACAGAAACAAAATATAAAACAGTAAACCTTAGACGATTAAAGAGACCCTCTCAGGTCTTTAAACTTTAAACAAGTCAAAATGCCAGTTTCCTCCCTGGCATATCCACCTAATATATCCACCTCTTCATTGGGTACTTTCCCTCTATTCCAGGACTGCCATTTCTGTTAATCTCTCAGCATTTGACACTTCTAGGAGTGTCAGATATCGGTGTCCCCTACCATGGGTTCCTTCCTCTGACCCCCCCCTACACCACTGCTGAATACTATGTGATTTTATTAGTTTAGAGACCAGACAGGGTTTCTTTAAAGGCTAAATTCACCTTTTAAAAAAAAAATATATATATACAGTATATATAAATAAAATGTGCATTTATTAACTTTCTTTACACTGCAGCCTGTGAAGCATTGCACCCACAATCAGCAGGATGCTGCAGACTCTCAGTAAGCTGTCTGCCCGTACTTCCTGTACAGGCAGGCAATTACTGAATGGCAGGAGAAATCAATGAACTATGAGAGCATTCACCAGCATCCTTGCAGTTGCATTGAGAACTAAAATCTGTCACCCTCAATGGCTGATGGTACTTGTAGTCTACAAGTACGGCTGCGCTGTTTTTAAATTGTGACAGCAGGTGTGGGGAAAAGATCCCCCTTCCACTTTCACAGAGAGGGTAGTGCTAGTGGCGGGAGGTGGGTGCATAGGAGCATGTTACATGTTACAGCCTAAATATGGGTGTAACATGCTCCTAAAGATGAACTTATCCTTTAAAGCCCAGCTCCAGTCAGATAAAAAAAAATATCCTTTGCAGGGGGCTGTGCCTGCACTGCAAGGGTTAATAGCTTATTTTGTTTAGAAGAGAGGAGAAATTGTTTTTCTTATCTGATCCTCCTCCCTCCTCTCCCAGGTTGCAATCTCCCATGATATGACAGTGGACTGTCTCTCAACATCCTCACATACAGAGCTATGGACTGTGCCCTGTTCTTGATGATTTCAGGACCCTAGTTGCACCTTTGGCCCCACCCTCTGCATGCCACTGTGCTGTAGTTAAAGTGATTGTAAAGGTTTTTTTTTTTTTTAAATGACAAACATGTAATACTTACCTGCTCTGTGCAATGGTTTTGTACAAAGCAGCCCTGATCCTCCTCTTTTCAGGTCCCCTATTGGCACTCCTGCCCCATCCTCCTAGCCGAGGGTCCCCCTAGGAAGCTGCTTGCTGTTGGGGCACTCATGCATACTCACTCCCAAGCCATGCTATGTGTGTCTATAAGACAGACAGACAGAGTGTGGCTCAATCCCGCCCCCACTCCCTCCTAACTGGCTGTGATTGATGGCAGTGGGAGGCAATGACTCTCACTGCTGTGTCTGAGCCAATGAATAGGGAGAGAGCCAGGGGGGGTCCTGTTCTCTTGCATATTGCTGGATGGAAACCAGGCTCAGGTAAGCTTTGGGGGAGGCTGGGAGGGGGGATTCAGACTAAAGGTTTTTTATCTTCATGCATAGAATACATGAAGGTAAAAACTTAAGCCTTTAGAACCACTTATGGTTGCCATACATGGATTGAAAATTCAACCAGTTCAGCAGAGACTGAATTAATTTTAAATCCACGTGGGCAAGCTGGTTGTACAGAAGTCAAGCTTCCGATCAACTTCTATAAAACCAGCCTGTCCATTTTTTTTTCCCAAGCGATCAGTGCCATCAATTATAGACAGCAGCACTGATTAGTATATTCTGACAGTAGAGAAGTGTCCCCCCTGTCAGAACACAATAGCACAGTGGGAGGATTCCTTCATCCACCTCAAATGTGAAGATGGGGGAATTGGGGATTTTTTTTTTCGTTCAACCCACTGGTTGAACGGAAAAAAAAAAAAATGTCATTCTACACCAGGATGCACACTTACTGTATGAGAAGAGGGGACTTTGCCATAATCTTTAACATTTGTCTAATTTACCTGGGAACTGGGGTTTACCTGCCCCACTCTACATAAATTTACCATCCTTAAGAATGAATCAATCTGATCAGTATGATATACTGTGATTGGTATTGCAGGTGATCTGAATGAATTGCAACTGAAACACATTTAAATATACGTCTCTAGTTCTTCCGTACTAACTATGCATAAAGAGCAATCTGAAAATATAAACATCTTCAATTTTATTTTCTTTGGATTTGGACAACATTATAATCCTTGAACAAAATTTTTAAAGGATTTTTATAGCAGAATAAACCAATAAAGCTAGCAGAGTTTCACACCTTATTAAAATTCTAGCATTAAACAATAAATTCTTTCATATTTTATGTCATCTTCCTAGCTGTTCCCACCAACATAAAGAACAGAACAATATATATACTGTACGTATATAGAGCTGTAGAAACCAATAAGGTACTGCATTTAAGTTACTGTGAATGTTTGGGCACGAAAAAAGCATATGCAGTACTGTATACCTTTGCTATACATGTAAATTGCATGTTTTGTCTTGCTACAAGTTTAGAAAAATACCTGTTCCATACCTCCCTTCCTAGCTTCCTATATTCATCTTCAAGAAGTCATTAACCATTTCTGGACTCCAAGTCAACACATCATAATCCAAAGGCTTACGTACAAACCCACAAACCCTATGTAATTTACAACAATCTTTCAGTTTTTAATGGCCATATCTAGTGATATTTTTACCATTTCATATGATACATTATAACAAGTGAATTACCCAGCCCTTTTTAAAACCTTCAAAAAACTGATGGACTCTTGGAGCAAATGTTGTTTTGGCTGGGCAGGATTGTGTGCTTAAGGTAGGCCTTTTACCCAAATTCTGTTTCATGCCAGAACCTTGCCTGTTGTTGTCCTCCCATTTGAAAATCAGAGCTTTACAATCCTGGGTATTCTGAGTTGCCTGGAACAGTTGCAGGCCCAAAGTCTCCAAATCCATTTCATGCCAGATGAATCAAGCTTACCTTACATCCTAAAATACTATCAGACTACATAAACAGCCCAACTGAATTCTTTACAAAAATATCCACTCGCACAACATTTCTTTTAAAACGTATTTTCCAATATCTGCTAAAGAGGATGTCACTGCCTTATCATCCTTTGAGTGGTGTGCAGCTCCAAAATATCTTTACTGAACCTAATCACCACTTTATACTCCCGTTGAGAAATGTACATGTAATGGAGAAATGTACTGCATGTTTTTCTTTGGTTTTTTTTTGTTTTTTTTTTAATCTGGAGCAAAAATACACTTTAAAGTACATTTCCAGCCAAAATTTCTTTCAGTTTTGGGTAGAGTGGAGAAGGTATTCATTGTTGTCTATGTCCCTCCCGCTGGGGAGGTTTCCCTTCAATTGTTGCCCTAGAGACCACTGTTGCACTGGGACAGGATGTATGGGCTTATCTTCCCAGCTAGGACACAGATAAAAATAGACACCTAACTCTTCCTTTATAATATAGAGTACATGTTTGTTTCTGTTTAGAGCAGGGCTTCTCATCCAGCGTTCTATGGAACCCTGGTGTTCCTCCAAAGGTTGCTAAGGGTTCCTTGAGCAATGAACCCTTCAGAGAAGTTCCCACTAACACCACTGATCTTTGTAACTATCTGTAAGGGTGTAATTCGTCCCAATTACCACAAGTGCAAGGAGCATTCTTCTCAGGGATCAACACCCTAATGTATTATGAGTTGTAGATATAGTAATTTTTAGTTCGTAAAGTTATTTCAAGGGGTCCTCTGTGTTGAAAATGTTTAGAAAGGCTAGTCTAGAGAGATCTCCTCTCACTTCCTCTAGGTAATCATGGTGACTGGGGCAGGAAGTGAGGAATGTTTTGCAAACACATACATCTCAATGTCTTCTGAAGCAGCCATGACCCAGAAGGACAGGATGCTTTGATGTGCAAGAAGCAACCATTTTTTAATGTAGTATGCTTTTCATACGTTTGTGAAATAAAATAAGATTCTTTTTTAATAGATAATGTGGTATTTATTGCCACCCTAAAAATTAATTTTTTTTGTAATATTACAACTTAGCTGAAGCAACAGGATTATTGGGTCACCATTGTCCACCTCTCCCATTTCACTTTGGTCTTTAAAGCATAAATAAACCCAACTGCAAAAATTTAAAATATTGTAGCTTATCAGTTCTTAGATGTGGTGGCTGCTTTATTTTATTCAGACTAAGATAATTTTTTTAACAAGTATAGACAATACATGTTGATATTGCCAGAAATATGGTATCCTTGTTCCTTTTAGTGGACTGACCTAGAAGCATAAAACAATGTTATCTTATTTATGTAAACTATTATTCCCATCATTCCTAATGTGATGGAGATGAATAAAGACAGATATGTTTAAAGTCTAGCCTAGGTGGAAACCATAGCTGCCTATATTGATACAGTAGAGGTGACTGTAGCCACCCGGGGATAAGTGTTCTTCACAGGACTACCAGATTGGATTGAAGGAAAAAAAAACAGGGTTCTGATTTAAAGGGAATTTTGGAAAGGTTCTTACCTCTTAAAGCAGCTCCTGATCTTTAAAGCAGGCAACATGCATTCTTAAACTGGCCACAAATGATTAGATTTTTAAATGAATATTTGAGGGAAAATTCTTAGTACGTCTGATGACTTATTATTTATTACAGGTACTTATATAGCACCATCACTTTACGCAGCTCTTTACATATATATTGTACATTCACATCAGTCCCTAACCCTCAAGGAGCGTACAATCTAAAATCCCTAACTTACATTCATACATACACATACTAGGGCCAATTTAGACAGGATCCAATTAACCTTGCAGTTGCAGTTGCGGTCGGATTGATGAATTGTATGAGAGTGGATGGTCCGGGGAAGTGTCGCCTGGCTGTGTGGACTTGGCTGCCTGTCCCATCCTATCACCCGGTGTGTGTCCTGTACCTCCTTCATGAGCGCTGTTCAGCGGGTGAGAGTTGATAGTGGTTTCCAAGAAGAAGAAAAAATTGCCCTGCAAGCCGATGGACAACCTGCCACGATTATCCATGTTCCAAAATCCTTGAGTCTGGAGAAGGTCGAGGAGTGGTGAGGCTCGATTCCCTAGTGGTCTTATTGGTGAGGAGAGTCATCTGGAATACACGTGGGCTAACCACACAGTTTTTTTGGCCTATGGGGTCCAAATAAGGAGGTGAGGAGCCAGTCTGGCCATTTATGGATTGATCTATACACCATATGGCACCATTAACCCCCCCCCTGTGTTTTGCTGTGTGTTATGCGAGCACTATACTTGGAATTGATTTATATGGACTTTTCACACAGCATGAACTAGCTTATGAGCACCTGCACACTATATATTATCTTTTCCTCCTTGATATATTGTTCTTACATATTCCTATCTATCACTGAATGATGTGTTATGCATGTCCTTTATTAACATCAGCGCTTCACTAAATTTGTATGTTTTATCCAATTAACCTACCAGCATGTCTTTGGAGTGTGGGAGGAAACAGGAGCACCCAGAGGAAACCCATGCAGGCACAGGGAGAACATACAAACTCCAGGCAAGTGGTGCCGTGGTTGGGAGTCGAACTAACGACCCTAGTACTGCTAACCATTTAGCCACTGTGCTACTCTTGCATGTCCTTCAAAAGTACTTCAAAACTTTAGTTGCTTGTAACATTCGATTTTGGAAGGAGTGGACTTTCACAAACAAAAACCACATATATTGTTAGAAATTTGTTTGAGAAAAAGGAAAGGATATCCATCCTGTTTCTTTGTATTTTCTCTGTGTTCAAACATGAACATCAATTTGACCTCATTAACTAGTTAGAACAATGAACAAACATCTTAAACCAAAATAT
Organism: Staurois parvus; assembly: GCF_062004578.1. Taxonomy (NCBI): domain Eukaryota; kingdom Metazoa; phylum Chordata; class Amphibia; order Anura; family Ranidae; genus Staurois; species Staurois parvus. The sequence goes on from NW_028318327.1 coordinate 715,891, forward strand.
TTCTAACAATATTGTACTAGTGTATGGTCAGCTTTATTTTCACAGCTTTTTGGGATCAGCAAAACCTGGGGCACTATTAGCGGCTATGAAATATTAGCTGTGCTTCTGTCACACAGTTTTCTGGTCCATTGCCATCCTATTGTTTGCCCAATGCAATAGGTGGCTCACTGCCCAATAGAAAGGGTAAAGGTCAAGGTAAGACTGGACAGAAGCATGAACAGGAAGTAGTATTCACTATTTGCACCACTGGGGACTGTGAAGATGACCTAAAGATGAAGACAAGCACCTGTAGATTCCTGCTGAAAGGATCAAGGCCACTTTGGGAGGTAGAAACCCCCCACAGGCTCCCTTTAATCTTGCATTTCCCAATCATAAAACCTCCATGAATAAAGCTCAATAGGAGTAACTACATCTGTAATAAATTGATACAGTTCACTGCAGTTACTTCAAGGCAATCAGCTATTTTCTTTATCAAGGTTCAAAGCCTTAGTATGGTCTACAGACCCTTCCGTCCCAACCCAGTACATGTCAGTGCTTAGTGATTGATACTAATTTATCAAAGGCGTTTCAAATCAGTGGTTGATTTTACGATATTCCATCCTGGGTACGGTGTACATCAACCCCACCACTTTGTGCTATCTCCAGGCAGCATATCATTTACCAATTTAAAGCAGCTGGTTCAAGTAAATTTAACAGAGTTTAATATCCGGGATAGCTCACCGAGGGGATCACTTATTAAATTATTGGAAGCGATCTTAGGTTTCACTTGTGGTTTATTGTTCACAATTGTTTTGTCTTGAAAACAAATTTTCGTTTTTGACCTCAAAGAGATTTCAGTTTATGGCAGAATTCTGGAAGTTTATTAGTATCATAAATATTAAGGGGGAAACCTACCCCAGACTTTTTCCTCATAAATGTTATTTAAAAAGGGCTTATTATTTTACGTGATAAGAAATGGCTCTGGTATAGAGAAACTTCATGAAATAAATATTGTATTATGTTACTAAAATGCATTAAAGACATATATTTTCCCCACAAAGGTGCAACTTCTTTTTCAGCTGGGAATTTTTTTTTTTCAAACACTAATTTTCTTACTAATAATCAAGTGTCTGTTTAATATATAAAGTAAACCTGTCACAAACATTAGTAATTGAGACTGAGCACAGAAGAAAAAATGCACTAATGTTGGTTACCTTAAGAGAAACTCCACATATCACTATATTTAGTAGCTGCAGAGATATTAGAAGGAAAAAATATGTATAAATCTCACATATTTCCTGTAAAAGTTGAGCTACGCCACACTCCTTCCCATGCCTCAAGCCTCCTCTTTGGTAATTTCGCTACCCATTAAATTGAAGGACTATTGGGAAGTTGGGAAGTAAGAGGGAAAGGGCAAAGCTCAACTTTTTGCATGAGGATTCAAGATTTAAGCACAACCTTATAGCTGTTTATACCTCTGGATTTATAGGTCGATTTGAAGTAACAAAGCAGCACATTACACTAACAAGTCACACCGAATAATATTTAAAATTGGTTACAAAGGTTAGTTAGATTAGGTTTATCACCACTACGTAGCATGTGTCTCCTATGAAAGTGTCTGCCAGTTGGACCATTAATATCTGTAGTTTCAAATCAACATGAGGCATTTAATTCTGAAGAGTTCTGAAGAAGTTGATGAAGATGGATTACAGAGAATTAAATCTAAAGAGAACAATTATATAACCCGTTAAAAGGTACAAAAAAAGGGAGCGTATGTCAAACATGGGCAAACTGTGCTTGCATAGTTTTGAAACCTCATCAAAATGAAAAGGAAACCACTTCACTGGATACTTTTGTAAATGCTACAGACATACACTGGTCATACACCATTAGAATTTCCATTCAAAAATGTTCATTTGGAACAATTTTTTAATAGTAAGTGGAGTCACTCCGATTTTCTTTTTAAAATAAGAAAATTCACAGGAGCAGGATGGAAAATGTTTCTTAAGCGAATGAAACTCTAACTGTGGATGTGGTTTTCTTTCAGAAAAGTTGTAGATATTGTAATGAAACATGTTTCCATGAAAATAGCAGCTCAAACAAAATGTTAGGGGTTTTGAAAAAAATTAGTTGACTCAATAATGGCAAGAAAGAATTTTCTAAGGAGTGGTTTCTCTGTGAACAAAATTTCAAGTGAAAATCTAATCATGTATGGCTAGCTTTACACCATGCAAAAAAATACAGAATTAAATCAGTTCTTTTGTGACTATCAAAAGTTTTAATGCAGTCAACAGACTGTGCTCTATGCTAGTGCATTAGAATGAAAAGTATGACTAGTCAGCTGTGTAATCACACAATGAGGTTAAAACAATCTAATCATGCTTTGAAGCCAAGAACAAGCAGAAAGCATTTTAAGAATAAAGAACAAATGTGGGATATTAATCTTTGAGCATGTATTTGTAGTAAGTGAAAAATTGCATTGTAATTGACTTTAATTAACCTTTACCACAATATGTAAGCCAGACAAACACATTACATCTACTGATGTTCAGAGCTACCAGGAGAAAGGCAGCAGGAGGAGTGAAATAGAAAACATAGGGCTGCCATATATGGATCAAAATTTGGCTTTATATATATATTGTACATGCACATCAGTTCCTAACCCTCAAGGGGTGTACAATCTAAGGTCCCTAACTTATATTCATACATACACATACTAGGGCCAATTTAGACAGGATTCAATTAACTTACCAGCATGTCTATGGAGTGTGGGAGACAACATGAGTACCCAGAGGAAATCCATGCAGGCACAGGGAGAACATGCTAACTCCAGGCAGGTGGTGCAGTAGTTGGGATTCGAACCAACAACCCTAGTACTGTGAGGCAGAATTGTTAACCATTTAGCCACTGTGCTGCCTAGTAAGAATTACACTTATGACTTGGACTAAGGATGAACTTGGGTTCAAACCGAACCCGGAAGGAAGCTGTCACTCACATTCACTGCCACCCAATCAACTACAACCAGGGCATTCCATACCCTGCTGCTGCACGGACACAAAGAGGTGGGGATCTTTGTAATATCATTAACCTAATATGCTCACCTCATTGATCTATTATGGACACATTATTATTATTATTATTATACAGTATTTATATAGCGCCAACAGTTCGCTCAGCGCTGTACATTACAATGGGAGACAATACATGAGACAGTACAATAACAATACAATGCGATACATGAGGGGTTTGAGGGCCCTGCTCCTTGGAGCTTACAATCTAGGAGGGAGGGGATAGTGGTACAGGAGGAAAAGCTGTGGGGGATGGAGTGGTAGGAAGAGTGGAGGAGGTCACATGATTGACCTAATATGGCCACACCATTGACCTATTATGGACACATTATTGACCTAATATGGCTACATCATTGACCTATTATGGACACATCATTGACCTAATATGGTCAAATCAGTGACCTAATATAGACACATCATTTACCTAATATGGCCACACCATTGACCTATTATGGACACATTATTGACCTAATATGGCTACATCATTGACCTATTATGGACACATCATTGACCTAAAATGGCCAAATCAGTGACCTAATATAGAAACATCATTGACCTATTATGGCAAAATTATTGACCTAATATGGCCACATCATTGACCTATTATGGACACATCACTGACCTAATATAGACACATCATTGACCTATTATGGCCACATCATTGACCTAATATAGACACATCATTGACCTATTATGGACACATCTTTGACCTAATATAGACACATCATTGACCCATTATGGCAAAATCATTGACCTAATATAGACACATCATTGACCTAATATAGAAACATCATTGATCTATTATGGCCAAATCATTGACCTAATATGGCAAAATCATTGACCTAACATAGACACATCATTGACCTAATATAGACACATCATTGACTTAATATGGCCAAATCATTGACCTAATATAGACACATCATTGACCTATTATGGCCAAATCATTGACCTAATATAGACACATCATTGACCTATTATGGACACATCTTTGACCTAATATAGACACATCATTGACCTATTATGGCAAAATCATTGACCTAATATAGACACATCATTGACCTATTATGGACACATCATTGACCTAATATAGATACATCATTGACCTATTATGGACACATCATTGACCTAATATAGACACATCATTGACTTATTATGGACACATCATTGACATAATATAGACACATCATTGACCTAATATAGACACATCATTGACCTATTATGGACACATCATTGACATAATATAGACACATAATTGACCTAACATAGACATATCATTGACCTAACGTGGCTATATTAGATCAATGATGTGCCAGGCATCCCCACCCCTTTGTGTAAATACAGCTATGTGGCAGGAAATACCCTGTCAATAAATGATTGGATAGCAGGGGGCAAGAGTGACAGCTTCTTTCTGGGTTTGTTCCAAACACAAGTTTGGATCAAATATGTGCTCATCGCTAACTGGGATAATTACTAGAGTTGAATGTTAATTTATATTTCTACGCGTGTAGAAAAGCAGAATGGAATCACTAGTACCATAGGTTGCAGATACATGTTTTCATTCTGGTAAATGTTTCTAGGGCACCCTGCAACAACTCACATATGAATGAATGCTGATGTTTCATTAAGTCAGTGCTTAACCCCTGACATCCAATTCAAAACTGGAGCCTCTGAATAACTCATTATATGCTGCTACCATGAGAAAAGTATATAGCCATTTGACTTTTACTTTGGGAATGTAAGTCCTTGTCTGTCATAAAGATACTTTGGCTTTGATGCCTTCTGAGATTCTGACCTGGTACACATCTAGAAATGTTTGAAACCTCCTGACATCCATTTACAGAAGGCTTGTTCTGGGTCTGTGACTCAAAATTATTGAAGCCAGACACAGCTAGGCAACTAGAAGAAGGACAGCAATAGCAGCCTCATTATTTTTCTAATAATGGATATGGGAAATATGGATGAAAGTACAACACATACAGTATAGAAGAATGGAAGAGAGGGCTGGAAAAGCCTAAAGACTTGTTTACTTGTGTAATTTTGATATCTCCCTCTGCTCTCTCCTCCTGTTTAGGGCTAGTTAGACCTTTTCTGACTAGTCCTAGTTAGACCTTTTTTGCTTCTTTTATGTTCTCTCAGTCAGTGTTACAGTTGCAAGAAAAAGTATGTGAACCCCTTGGGATTACGTGGAGTTTTGCATGAATTGGGCATAAAATGTGCTCTGAATGTCATCTAAGTCACAACAATAGAAGAACACAGTCTGCTGAACATAATACTAAACAAACATGCTGCTTTGCTGCCTCAGGGCCTGGACGGATTGTTGTCATTGATGGGAAAATGAATTCCAGAGTTTATCAAGACATTTTGCAGGAAAACGTACGACCATCTGTCCGCCAACTGAAGCTCCTCAGAGGATGGGTGATGCAACAGGACAATGACCCAAAGCATACAAGTAATTCAACAAAACAATGGCTGCAACAGCACAGAATGCGCCTTCTGGAGTGGCCCAGTCAGAGTCCTGACCTCAACCCGATTGAAATGCTGTGGCATGACCTTAAGAGAGTGATTCACACCAGACATCCCAAGAATATTGCTACACTGAAACAGTTTTGTGAAGAGGAGTGGTCCAAAATTACTTCAGATCGTTGTGCAGGTCTGATCTGCAACTACAGGAAACGTTTGGTTGAGGTTATTGCTGCCAAAGGAGGGTCAACCAGTTATTAAGTCCAAAGGTTCACATACTTTTTCCTCCCTGCACTGTGAATGTTTACATGTTATGTGCAATTAAACCATGGCAACATCTAATGTTTGTGTAGTATTATGTTCAGCAGACTGTGTTCTTCTATTGTGACTTAGATGACGTTCAGAGCACATTTTATGCCCAATTCATGCAAAACTCCACGTAATCCTAAGGGGTTCACATACTTTTTCTTGCAACTGTAGTTCTATGCAGAGATAGAGCTTAAAGTAGTTGTAAAGGCTCAAGGCTCATTCTATGCAAGAAGGTATAAAACCTTCTGTGTGCAGCAGCGCTCCCAGCCTCCCCAAAACTTAACTGAGCCTCATCCCGATCCAGCAATGCGCACAAGAGCTTCAGCTCTCCTTCCTCATTGGCTGATGATGCAGTGGTAGCCAGGGGCGGACTGACCATTTGGGAACTCGGGTACTGCCCGAGGGTCTGGTGTCAGAAGGGGGCCCCATGAGATGCCGCTGGTACCTTTCATAGGCTTTTTTGGGTGTGGTTTGAGTGTAGGCAAGGACACAGGGGCCCCTATTGCCCGGGGGCCCCATGAGTTGTCAGACCGCCCCTGGCTCCAGCTACTGTCAATCACAGTCAGTGATCCAATGAAGAGAAAGTGGAGGCGGAGCCAAGCCGGGCTCCATGTGTGAATGGACACACCAGCAGCATCTTGGGAGCGAGCCTTGCTCGGGTGCCCCAATAGCAAGCTGCTTGCTATGTGGGCACTAGGTAGGAGGGAGGGGCCTGGAGTGCCAGCACCTTTAATATCACTTTAAAATTATTGTCAGGGAGGAAAGTTATTGTCTTCTTACACTTCAAAAAAAGTGGAAAAAAACATCCTTTGTACTGCACTTATCTGAAGTAAAATTGCACTGTATTCAACTTTTGTGTCTTATTTAAGAGTTAAGCTGCCTGTGGATGGTGCCAAATAAGAAGGTGACCATACTGCCTGGACAGACTAGGTGTAAGGAGGTATGTCAATGTATAAAGGGACATTTGAAAGCGAACAAAGTCCACAGAGCTTTAAACTTTTCACATACCATTGAACACTGTATGCTCAGGCCACTGCTATAGAGAACAGGAGCTGTGTTTGGATTACGAGAAATCACTTGACCCTTTCCATTTCTCTCTACTGTACAAGTTGAAACTAGAATACATGTAAGGTCAGCAGCAAAGCATTCCTAGACTTTAAATCAAAAATTGGCAACTGTTACAAGATGTCAAATGTCAAACAAATAACCATGCTTTAATAAACAGGTCTTTCTCCTTTACTCCTTCTCCTATGTGTTGTAGAATATCACACTGCACTACCGAAAATATGACACAAAGCGCTGATAAGCCTGAAATCTGTCGGAGAAGTGAAACTTTTCTGACACTGATTTATTTCCATCTCAAGGATTCCAGCTTGTTGTGAACTGTGCTGGCTCATTTGTAAAGCAGCCACTCCCGTGATCTCCTGCTGGAGCTTTCAAATGTCTGATATCTGCTAAATGAAAAAGTGAAGAAACGCAGAGCTATGATCTCTGGACCTCTCTGCAGAATAGGGGCACTTTGCTGAGTTGCTAAATGCTGCCATGTTTCTCTATTAGCCACAGTGCAATGCTCTATGGAAGAATAATTGCAGTAGGTCACTCCTGTAGAATAACTTTTTTTTTCCTTAGCAATGTAAAATATTGCCAAGGTCAGTACCTATAAAAGCAGGGTTAAATGACCATGTTGTTATATTAACCACTTGTCCACCGGGCACTTATACCCCCTTCCTGCCAAGGCCAATTTTCAGCTTTCAGCACTGTCACACTTTGAATGACAATTGCGCAGCCGAGCGACACTGTACCCATATGAAATTTTTATCATTTTTTTAATCAACACTGGGTGTTTTATTTTTGTGCTATAAACAAAAAAAGAGCAAAAAATTAAAAAAAAAAAAAAGTTTTTCTTTGTTTCTATTATAAAATTTTGCAAACAGGTAATTTTTCTCCTTCACTGATATGAGTTGATGAGGCTGCACTGATAGGCAGCACTGATGGGCACTGATGAGGTGGCATGGATAGGCAGCACTGATGGGCACTGATAGGAGGCACTGATAGGCAGCATTGATGAGCTGGCACTGATGATGCTGCACTGATAGGTGGCACTGATGGGTGGCACTGCAGGGCACAGGTGGGTGGCACTGATGGGCACAAGTAGATGGCACTGCTAGGCACAGGTGGGTGGCACTGATGAGCACAGGTGGGTGGCACTGCAGGGCACAGGTGGGTGGCACTGATGGGCACAGGGGGCAGCACTGATGAGCACAGGGGGGCAGCACTGATGGGCACAGGTGGGTGGCACAGGTGGACGGCACTGCTGGGCACTGATCATCAGGGCACTGATGATCAGTGCAGGTCACTTCTCTGATAATTGCTGGTTATCGGCAGTACTTTCCTCGTGCTGTGACAGCGTGAAGAAAGTGCAGCTGATAACTGGCAACTGCATTTGCCGGTGATCTGCTCTGTCATTGGACACAGCTGATCATGTGGTAATAGGCTGCCGTGATTGGTCATTTACTGTTTCCCATGATCAACTGTGTCCTACGAACACTGATCACCAGCGGTGCCGGGTTAGTGCCGCTGGGGGCGCGTTCTGAAATGACATCCATGGATGTTGTCCCAGCACCAGAGAACAGCGCTGTAGCCACTCTTCGGCTATAGCGCGGTAGAGCACTGGTTAAATGAGAACTCCAGCTAAAAATAACAAAAAATAACCTATTTAAAGATACAACACAAACTTTTGCTGCAATATTCAACTTCAATCCGGAGATTTCCTCCAAGGTACTTTTTTCAGCTACTAGATAACCTCAGTCTGATGGCCAGCATCAGTCAACTTATTTCATCTGAGTCCAGGTCATCCCTAGCCTGTGACTAGACAGTGAACGGAGAAGTAACACAGTGATGAACAATCTCTTTGGCACTCTGCTTTCCCCTCCTATTAGCACACTTCTTGTCAGGACATGAACTGGCTCCTTGTATTTTTATTATTATACAGGATTCATATAGCGCCAACAGTTTGCTCAGCGCTTTACAATAGAACGGGAGACAATACAGTTCAATACAAGAGGGAAAGGAGGGCTCTGCTCCTTGGAGCTTACAATCTAGGAGGGAGGGGCTAGTGGTACAAAAGGTAGTAATTGTGGGGGGTGGACTGGTAGGAAGAGTAGAAGATTCCATTATTAGCTGAGGGCAGGATAGGCTTCCCTGAAGAGATAGGTTTTCAGAGATCGCCTAAAAGTGAGCAGACTAGGTGATAGTCTAATAAATTGGGGTAGAGAGTTCCAGAGGATGGGGGAAGCTCTGGAAAAGTCCTGGAGATGAGCATGGAAGGAGGAGACAAGAGAGCTAGAGAGCAGGAGGTCTTGCGAGGAGCGGAGAGTAGAGTTTGGGTGATATTTAGAGACAGGATCGTTGATGTAATTTGGGGCAGAGTTATAAATGGCTTTATACGTTATTGTTAATGTTTTGAATTTTATCCGTTGGGCAATGGGAAGCCAGTGGAGGGATTGGCAGAGAGGGGTGGCAGATACAGAATGGTTAGTAAGGTGGATGAGTCTGGCAGCAGCATACATGATAGACTGAGGAGGGGATAGCCTGCAATGAGGTAGGCCAATGAGGAGGGAATTACAATAGTCAAGGCGAGATATAACAAGGGAGTGAATAAGTTGATGGAGAAGTCAGGGGAGGGGGCCCGGCTGGGGGAATACTAAGAGCTCAGTTTTGGAAAGATTGAGTTTAAAGAAGTAGAGTGACAGAGGGAGTGAAGAGGAGGAGGCAGCGTTTTAGGTAACGCTGAAGGAGTGCTGCGATAGGTAGGAGGAGAACCAGGAGAGAGCAGAGTCTCGGAGACCAAGAGAGTGGAGTTTTTTTAGGAGGAGGGGATCATCAACCATATCAAAAGCCACACAGAGGTCAAGTAGTAAGAGTACGGAGTAGTGGCCATTGGTTTTAGCTGTTAGTAGATCATTAGTGAGTTTTAGTAGGGCAGTTTCAGTGGAGTGTAGTGAGCAAAAGCCAGACTGTAAAGGGTCAAGAAGGTTGTTGTCGGTGAGGTGGGAGCTCAGGCGATTGTAGACTAAGCGTTGTAGGAGTTTAGAGGTAAATGGCAGCAGGGAGATGGGTCTTAAGTTGTTCAGGTTGGTGGGGTCAAGGGAGGGCTTTTTAAGTATGGGAGTGATGTGCGCATGCTTTAGAGGGGAGGGGAAGGCACATGTAGAGAGGGAAAGATTGAAGATGTGAGTGAGGGAGCATAGGATGGAACAAGAGGGTGACCGTAGCAGTTGTGAGGGAACAGGATCCAGGGGTCAGGTAGTGAGACGGGCTTCTGAGAAAACCTTAGTGACCTCTTCGGTAGTAGCAAGGTCAAAAGAGGAAAGTGTTGAGGGAGGTTTAGTATAAGGTATGCTAAGTGGGATGGATGTCTGTGCAGTGGCGATGCCCCTATGAATTGCGTCAATATTGTTTTTGAAATGATATGCAATCTCGTGAGCAGTGAGTGAGGTACTGGGTGGAGGTGGAGAAAGTAGAGAGTTAAAAGTAGAAAAGAGACGACGAGGACTTGTACTGCTTCTTCCTACACTTTAGCCCTGCTGTACCTCAAGAGGCTGATACCATGTCAATTTCAGATGTAATAATGATGACAGAGCTCCAATAATGTATGTATTTGATATCTGCATAGAGTTCTGTTTAAAACATGCCAAAAGCAAGCTGTAAAATAAATGTATATACTTGACTCCGAGCTCCGTTGAGCACCACTTTGTTCCTTAGAAATTGTCCCTAAAAATCCACTGGGAGACCAATACTTTCAGAACTGTCAATCTCCATTGTCCCCTGCAGCCCTCTCTGGTTCCTCCTGCAGACCTACACTTCATCATAGTGTAGAATAGAAATGTAGAGACCAGCAGGAGGAACAAGGAGATGGACACTCCCAAAAGAGTCAATTTCCCTGCGGGTTTTGGGGCACCATTTCTCAGGATCAGAGCAGCATTAGACCGGGTACACACGGGCCAAATTTCAATCAAAATCAGCTGGTACCAGGGGTGGACCGACAACTCATGGGGCCCCCGGACAATAGGGGATCATGGGGCCCCTGTGTCCTTGCCCACACTCAAAAAAGCCTATAAAAAAGGTACCAGGGGCATTTCATGGGGCCCCCTTCTGACCCCGGGCCTTGGGCAGTGCCTGAGTGCTCGAATGGTCAGTCCGCCCCTGGCTGGTACAGTAGAAACTGGCCAACTTTCAGCCCGTGTGTACAGCTGCCTGTCTTTCAGAAGCCGATCTCACAGTTGGCTTCTGTCGAACAAACTTGCTGGAAAGCCAGCTTCCGACCGGCATTCCGATCAGCAATCACAGCCAATGGCTGTGAGCGCTGACTGCTGTGTGCTGGTGGGGGGGTTGCTACACTTAAATCGCTTGTATTAGTACAGCGTTCTGCCACTTTTTTTTATTCAGCCCACTCAGTGAAAGCAAAAGAAAATTCTACATTTTGAGGTGACACCAGAACAGTGAGGGGGAAATCTTCCAGTGGGGAAACTAGTTCTGGTGACCCTGGTAACTCCCCAGGATTCCCTCACTTAGGAGGGATTTCTTCTCACTTCCAGTTTTGGCTATGGGACAGGAAATGAAGGGAAATCTCCCCAATAGGGCACAAAAAAAAGAGTTATAACCCTCCATACTCCATCCAAAATGACACCACAATCTGCTCAGTACTTTTTAGTGTTTTTTATTTCAGACATTGCTGTAGCACACCAGTTCATCCTACTTTCTTTTGCCAGTAATCTGTTGTAGAGCTACTTTTGCAGGAGATGCAGGAATACTGTCCAGGATTACTTCCCCCCAAGCTTTGCCCTGCAGCCAGGCACATAGGCTCATTCACACATTTCTTCAATGACTAGTCTAGGGGTGTTGTTTTTATTGTTTTTATATGTGAAGAACTTGGATAGGGGAATTAGGTGGGATACTCCCAAAACAAGTACCATGTACAGCTTGAGGACTTTTGGTGCCCATACACTAGACGTAAAATTTTTAGAAAATCTGTTATTTGGACAGTTCATTATTTTTTTCGTCCATTTAATGGACACAAATTGAAAATCGGTAGTGATGTTTTTGGAGCCAAAAAGTTTGAAGGAAAAGTTTGGAAAATGTCTGCCAGATGATAGATTGAAAGGTTAATGTGTTTCTTGTCTGTTAAAAATCAAACTGTTTGTATTGTGCATATGTGACAAAACAAACAAAAAACTGATTCATTTATGCTCATTGAATGATTTATAGTTCGAAAATCGGTCATTGCATGATGCAATATCCTTTGCTTTCACAACTGTGTGTTCATTTTTCAGAAATGCTTTCAAACAATTTTTCTACTAGTGTATGTCTAGCATTAGATATTCTTCAGAACAAGCTATATTAAAGTCATTGCTTGTAGCAAGCAGTGGACTTCGGCTTGAAGGTAGTAGTAGTGGTTAACTGAAAATCTCTTTCATAGAGCCTCAAGTGCAGAGTGCCTTAAAATAGAAGATTAGATGGACAACACTCTTCAGGACACTAGCCAGTGTCCCCTTTACCTAGACCCACAGCTGACTCTCTAGCCCCAGAGGGGTATTAGCAGCACAAAAGTCTCTAAGATCCTTCAGGAGTGTCTGTACTCACAAGACCCAAGGACAGCCGGTTGCCTCCTTCCAATGTTTAAGTGACACCTTACTCCAGTGATACCAGACCAGATAGTCAGCAGATAGCCCTCCTCAGCCAGCTCTCTTTATTTCCAGGGTCTCAGCATCCAGGCCTTCAGATCACCCACCTGAGGCCTCATGACAGCAGATTTAGCAGCATTGCCTTGGAGGGCAACGTGCCCCCTCCAGGCTGGACTAATCCTCTCCAGGAAAAGACCCAGAAGCCAGTGTGCTCACTGACTATATATAGACTCCCAGAATGCCATCAGAGTCTCTCTCTCTCTGAGATAGGCCGATGCTGTATAAATATTCATACTGCCATCTGCATAGCTACACACCTATCATCCAGAAACTTCTCAAGCTCTCTGGATGCAGAGGAAGCTGTCAGGCTGGGAGCAGCTGATCACACTGAACAGACTTGCAGAAAGCAGCTTCACTAAGTACAGGTGAGCAAACTGTGTTTTTACCTAACAAAAATCACAGCCACACTGACTACAGTGTGACAACTAAATTTACCTATCAAAACACACACTAAACTATCTATCTAAACCTAGCACCTATCTAGAAGGGTGCTATACAGGGAACCCCCATTTCAGGATCCTTGTTTTCTCAAAAATACCTAAAGTCATGGTAGAAGTAAGTAAGGTATTCTTTACTACTACTACTGATCACGTTTAAATTTGCTTTTCAATCTGAAACGGTTTGTTGAAAAAGTATGCAGAGAGGAACATATATTAGGAAGTACCCTGTTAGGACTTCTATGAGCTCTGACTGCAGGTATATATAGAGCAACATAGTTAAATAGTTAGTCTGGCTGAAAAAAGACATCTAGTTCAACCATACCTTTAATATCCTATACCCATGGTTGATCCAGAGGAAGGCAAAACCCCCCACCAGAAAAACATAATCCAATTTGCTCCAGCAAGGGAATCAGATATTCCCTAGATCAATTAGAGAACCTGGATAAAGTAAAGTGAGTGGTTTTCCTGACTTTAGCACTGCTGCATTTTATGCTGGATTAAAATAGCAGTTGGCTGATTTACTTAACTTGCTTTCTGGTATTGCTCATTTAGGTGCACCTGTGTATACAACAAGAACCATCAATATAAAGGTATTAAAGTGATATTAAATCCTCAGTTTTATTAGCACTTTTAGCAGCTGATTGAATCACCTACTAACTATGAGGCTTGCTTATCTTTTATTCATTGCCTGTGTTCCAGTTTAAGCTGGTGCCATGACCACTGCCCCAGGTTTTCTGTTTTAGGGTGACTCCTTTCTCTTGCAGTGTCCCATGAAGACCCTTACATTCAGGAACTAGAGTTGTGTCTCCCCACACTGTGTGCATCAATAGAAACACACAGCCCCATAGCCTAGGATGGTAAAGCACTCCCCTGCCCCTCCCTCCTTTTTCTCCCCCCTCCCTTCTCCAAGTTAACAGGCTCTCTGTCCATTGTTAATTTTTTGCTGTGAAAACCAGAAGTCCAGGGAAGCAGCACTGAGAGAGTAGGAGCCAACAGCATTGAAAGGTGTGGAAAAGTTTACAAATAGTTTACTGGGGAATGTTTATTTTAATGTGCTGAATGTGTTAAGCAAACAAAAAAAAAACTCAAAGGGTTCAATACTACTGCAGTGTCCTGTATCGTTGAATGGCTAGCCAGTGGATGAAAACTGATTATGCTAACATAGCTGAGCTTCTTTGGTTTGTGTGGTCAGTTTAAAACCAGGGGCGGACTGACAACTCATGGGGCCCCCGGGCAAAGGGGGATCATGGGGCCCCTGTGTCCTCACCCACACTCAAACCACACCCAAAAAAGCCTATGAAAGGTACCAGAGGCATCTCATGGGGCCCCCTACTGACCCCGGGCCCTCGAGCAGTGCCCGAGTTCCTAAATGGTCAATCCGCCTCTGTTTAAAACAACAAAGAAAGGTTAATGCCAGGATCAACCCGATGGAAGAATACATGAAAATGACAGATATTATGATTTATAAAATACACATATGTGAACACACACATAGGAAAAAAATATTTAGAGTAACATATGCTGTTAATGAAAGTTCTTGTGGCCTAGTTCAGCTTTAAAATGCACTTTATTATACAGAAGACATCCCAAATATTCTTTAAAATATGAAATTTTAAATGCAAAATTAGGACTGGGAATGTAGAAAATGTGGAGTTTTTTGGCTAGCAATAGTCTTTAATGACAGTTCAAAGACTGGACTACTGAGCAGTCATTGACACAAGAGATCCTCCATAAACATGCACATAAGGTTGATCAAACAGGACTGTTCACATACTAAGCAGACATCCTGGGTGCTGATTTTATCCCAAAGTCATCATCCAGGAAAATCATATATAGTATGGTTGTTCTTTCCCAAGAATTGGAGCCTCAGGTGAGTCTGCAGAGGTCTAAAGCAGCACATACATTATGTGATTTTCTTTCCTTGCATTACAAGTGGAAGGAAACAAAATCGCTTGATTCCCCTATCAACATTGACTGTGTTGATAGGGGAATCCCTACCTCTGTGTTCTGCCAATAGTAGTAATCGCGTGTAAAAAATCTGATAGGCAGGTTGTACCAAAGTTGATTGATGGATAGACTTGGGTACCATAAGCCTGCCATTAAATGGGTCATATTTCATTGAGTCCCTGCTGAACCAGCTAAGATTCGATCCTTCTATGTCTGGCTTTAGTGTGATCTTAGCATGATCGTAAGAGGCCATTATAAAGTTGTCAAATCACACTATGAGGCCCCGTACACACGAAGAGAATATTGGACGAATGATCACCAATTTTGTTTTTGCATGTTAGCCTCATACTGAAAGTGAAGAGGTTACTAAAGACATGAGAATTCTTGTACAACAGAAAGAAAATTTGAAAGTGGTGTAATGTATTGTATTGTATTTGTATTGTATTTTTGGACAAAAACTGTGCTGATTAAATGAAAATCGTACGATCTGGTATCATACAAGAAAAATGTTCGTGCTTGTCCCTTCAAATAATTTCGGACTAAAGCTGTGTACTAAATCAGATTATAGTATAATTGCTTCAAAATCAATATTTTTCATACGATGTTATGTGTACTAGGCTTTAGACTGTCCAATTACAGACAGATGCATGACAAGTATGTCTCACCACTGGAGCCCCTGAGAGATATGAAGTTGATACAATCCAAAACTTTACAGTATAAAGTAGTTACTGTATATAATATAAGTAGAGATGAGCGAATCGAAGTATCCGAAGTGGAATTCGAGTCGAATATCGGAAAAATTTCGATTCGTGCCGAATCCGAAAAACAGCCTAATTCGGACGCGCGAATCGAAATTTTTCCGAAAATGGCGGCTGACATGTGCGGCGACGGAGCGGGGATGTCGGGGAAGGCGCGCAGACAAGGCGCGCTGCCCCATAATGCATTCCTCAACGACATGTGATCGCATCAGCCAATCAGCAGCCAGCCAGCCAGCACTGTGTAATGGTCGAGGTATATATAGCGGCCATTTTGGAAATCTTCATTTGCCTGCAGTCATTGAACAGAGGCAGACCGCTCTGTACTAGGGACAGGGACAGAGTTAGGGCCACAGAAACGAGAATTGGGGACAGAGAGAAGTTACTTAGGGACAGAGAACCATTACTCAGGGACACAGACTTGTTAATGAGGGCCACAGAATCGTTATTTAGGGACAAAGAAACGCTAGTTAGGGCCACAGAATTCATACTCAGGGACAGACAGAATTTTCACTCAGTGCCAGAGAATTGTTACTTAGGGCCACAGAAACGTTATTAGGGCCACAGAATTTTTACTCAGGGACAGACAGAATTGTTACTGAGTGCCAGAGAATTGTTACTCAGGGACAGACAGAATTGTTACTGAGTGCCAGAGAATTCTTACTCAGGGCCACAGAATTCATTCTCAGGGACAGACAGAATTGTTACTCAGGGACAGACAGAATTGTTACTGAGTGCCAGAGAATTGTTACTCAGGGACAGACAGAATTGTTACTGAGTGCCAGAGAATTGTTACTCAGGGACAGACAGAATTGTTACTGAGTGCCAGAGAATTGTTACTCGCACAGACACAAAATTGTTACTTGCACAGACACAGAATTGTTACTCGCACAGACACAGAATTGTTACTGAGTGCCAGAGAATTGTTACTCAGGGACAGACAGAATTGTTACTGAGTGCCAGAGAATTGTTACTCAGGGACAGACAGAATTGTTACTGAGTGCCAGAGAATTGTTACTCAGGGACAGACAGAATTGTTACTGAGTGCCAGAGAATTGTTACTCAGGGACAGACAGAATTGTTACTGAGTGCCAGAGAATTGTTACTCGCACAGACACAAAATTGTTACTTGCACAGACACAGAATTGTTACTCGCACAGACACAGAATTGTTACTCAGGGCCACAGAATTCATACTCAGGGACAGACAGAATTGTTACTGAGTGCCAGAGAATTGTTACTCAGGGACAGACAGAATTGTTACTGAGTGCCAGAGAATTGTTACTCAGGGACAGACAGAATTGTTACTGAGTGCCAGAGAATTGTTACTCGCACAGACACAAAATTGTTACTTGCACAGACACAGAATTGTTACTCGCACAGACACAGAATTGTTACTCAGGGCCACAGAATTCATACTCAGGGACAGACAGAATTGTTACTGAGTGCCAGAGAATTGTTACTCAGGGACAGACAGAATTGTTACTGAGTGCCAGAGAATTGTTACTCAGGGACAGACAGAATTGTTACTGAGTGCCAGAGAATTGTTACTCGCACAGACACAAAATTGTTACTTGCACAGACACAGAATTGTTACTCGCACAGACACAGAATTGTTACTCAGGGCCACAGAATTCATACTCAGGGACAGACAGAATTGTTACTGAGTGCCAGAGAATTGTTACTCAGGGACAGACAGAATTGTTACTGAGTGCCAGAGAATTGTTACTCAGGGACAGACAGAATTGTTACTGAGTGCCAGAGAATTGTTACTCGCACAGACACAAAATTGTTACTTGCACAGACACAGAATTGTTACTCGCACAGACACAGAATTGTTACTGAGTGCCAGAGAATTGTTACTCAGGGACAGACAGAATTGTTACTGAGTGCCAGAGAATTGTTACTCAGGGACAGACAGAATTGTTACTGAGTGCCAGAGAATTGTTACTCAGGGACAGACAGAATTGTTACTGAGTGCCAGAGAATTGTTACTCAGGGACAGACAGAATTGTTACTGAGTGCCAGAGAATTGTTACTCGCACAGACACAAAATTGTTACTTGCACAGACACAGAATTGTTACTCGCACAGACACAGAATTGTTACTCAGGGCCACAGAATTCATACTCAGGGACAGACAGAATTGTTACTGAGTGCCAGAGAATTGTTACTCAGGGACAGACAGAATTGTTACTGAGTGCCAGAGAATTGTTACTCAGGGACAGACAGAATTGTTACTGAGTGCCAGAGAATTGTTACTCGCACAGACACAAAATTGTTACTTGCACAGACACAGAATTGTTACTCGCACAGACACAGAATTGTTACTGAGTGCCAGAGAATTGTTACTCAGGGACAGACAGAATTGTTACTGAGTGCCAGAGAATTGTTACTCAGGGACAGACAGAATTGTTACTGAGTGCCAGAGAATTGTTACTCAGGGACAGACAGAATTGTTACTGAGTGCCAGAGAATTGTTACTCAGGGACAGACAGAATTGTTACTGAGTGCCAGAGAATTGTTACTCGCACAGACACAAAATTGTTACTTGCACAGACACAGAATTGTTACTCGCACAGACACAGAATTGTTACTCAGGGCCACAGAATTCATACTCAGGGACAGACAGAATTGTTACTGAGTGCCAGAGAATTGTTACTCAGGGACAGACAGAATTGTTACTGAGTGCCAGAGAATTGTTACTCAGGGACAGACAGAATTGTTACTGAGTGCCAGAGAATTGTTACTCGCACAGACACAAAATTGTTACTTGCACAGACACAGAATTGTTACTCGCACAGACACAGAATTGTTACTGAGTGCCAGAGAATTGTTACTCAGGGACAGACAGAATTGTTACTGAGTGCCAGAGAATTGTTACTCAGGGACAGACAGAATTGTTACTGAGTGCCAGAGAATTGTTACTCAGGGACAGACAGAATTGTTACTGAGTGCCAGAGAATTGTTACTCGCACAGACACAAAATTGTTACTTGCACAGACACAGAATTGTTACTCGCACAGACACAGAATTGTTACTCAGGGCCACAGAATTCATACTCAGGGACAGACAGAATTGTTACTGAGTGCCAGAGAATTGTTACTCAGGGACAGACAGAATTGTTACTGAGTGCCAGAGAATTGTTACTCAGGGACAGACAGAATTGTTACTGAGTGCCAGAGAATTGTTACTCGCACAGACACAAAATTGTTACTTGCACAGACACAGAATTGTTACTCGCACAGACACAGAATTGTTACTCAGGGCCACAGAATTCATACTCAGGGACAGACAGAATTGTTACTGAGTGCCAGAGAATTGTTACTCAGGGACAGACAGAATTGTTACTGAGTGCCAGAGAATTGTTACTCAGGGACAGACAGAATTGTTACTGAGTGCCAGAGAATTGTTACTCGCACAGACACAAAATTGTTACTTGCACAGACACAGAATTGTTACTCGCACAGACACAGAATTGTTACTCAGGGCCACAGAATTCATACTCAGGGACAGACAGAATTGTTACTGAGTGCCAGAGAATTGTTACTCAGGGACAGACAGAATTGTTACTGAGTGCCAGAGAATTGTTACTCAGGGACAGACAGAATTGTTACTGAGTGCCAGAGAATTGTTACTCGCACAGACACAAAATTGTTACTTGCACAGACACAGAATTGTTACTCGCACAGACACAGAATTGTTACTGAGTGCCAGAGAATTGTTACTCAGGGACAGACAGAATTGTTACTGAGTGCCAGAGAATTGTTACTCAGGGACAGACAGAATTGTTACTGAGTGCCAGAGAATTGTTACTCAGGGACAGACAGAATTGTTACTGAGTGCCAGAGAATTGTTACTCAGGGACAGACAGAATTGTTACTGAGTGCCAGAGAATTGTTACTCGCACAGACACAAAATTGTTACTTGCACAGACACAGAATTGTTACTCGCACAGACACAGAATTGTTACTCAGGGCCACAGAATTCATACTCAGGGACAGACAGAATTGTTACTGAGTGCCAGAGAATTGTTACTCAGGGACAGACAGAATTGTTACTGAGTGCCAGAGAATTGTTACTCAGGGACAGACAGAATTGTTACTGAGTGCCAGAGAATTGTTACTCGCACAGACACAAAATTGTTACTTGCACAGACACAGAATTGTTACTCGCACAGACACAGAATTGTTACTGAGTGCCAGAGAATTGTTACTCAGGGACAGACAGAATTGTTACTGAGTGCCAGAGAATTGTTACTCAGGGACAGACAGAATTGTTACTGAGTGCCAGAGAATTGTTACTCAGGGACAGACAGAATTGTTACTGAGTGCCAGAGAATTGTTACTCAGGGACAGACAGAATTGTTACTGAGTGCCAGAGAATTGTTACTCGCACAGACACAAAATTGTTACTTGCACAGACACAGAATTGTTACTCGCACAGACACAGAATTGTTACTCAGGGCCACAGAATTCATACTCAGGGACAGACAGAATTGTTACTGAGTGCCAGAGAATTGTTACTCAGGGACAGACAGAATTGTTACTGAGTGCCAGAGAATTGTTACTCAGGGACAGACAGAATTGTTACTGAGTGCCAGAGAATTGTTACTCGCACAGACACAAAATTGTTACTTGCACAGACACAGAATTGTTACTCGCACAGACACAGAATTGTTACTGAGTGCCAGAGAATTGTTACTCAGGGACAGACAGAATTGTTACTGAGTGCCAGAGAATTGTTACTCAGGGACAGACAGAATTGTTACTGAGTGCCAGAGAATTGTTACTCAGGGACAGACAGAATTGTTACTGAGTGCCAGAGAATTGTTACTCGCACAGACACAAAATTGTTACTTGCACAGACACAGAATTGTTACTCGCACAGACACAGAATTGTTACTCAGGGCCACAGAATTCATACTCAGGGACAGACAGAATTGTTACTGAGTGCCAGAGAATTGTTACTCAGGGACAGACAGAATTGTTACTGAGTGCCAGAGAATTGTTACTCAGGGACAGACAGAATTGTTACTGAGTGCCAGAGAATTGTTACTCGCACAGACACAAAATTGTTACTTGCACAGACACAGAATTGTTACTCGCACAGACACAGAATTGTTACTCGCACAGACACAGAATTGTTACTCAGGGCCACAGAATTCATACTCAGGGACAGACAGAATTGTTACTGAGTGCCAGAGAATTGTTACTCAGGGACACCTAATCGTTGAATTAAATAGTATGTCAGACAACATGCAGAGGAGTGGCAGAGGAGGCAATGTTTTAGGAGCGAGCAGACGTGGCAGCAGAGGAAGGGGTCGAGGCAGCAGTATTCGCAGCCAGAGGCCAGTGCTCCCGGTGTCATCCAGCGGTCGTGTCTCCACCGACAACCCTGCCGTCATTGATTGGTTGGCTCGGTCGTCTTCCTCTTCCCAGGTCACCTCTGACACCTACAGCCAACGGTCGGTGGGTACGTCAGACACAACCGTTAGTTGGCATGGCCCGGGAGCAAGCCCACTGAAATCACGTGTCCTCTACCTGCCCCTGTCCTTTGCTGTTCCCTCACCAAGCGAAGTATCGCATGCTGTGGGCTCAGCCCCACTGTACAGTGAGGAAGAGCTAACAGAGGGCGGTCAGGAACGGGGGGAGACATCGGCCTTTTCAGCAGCCAAGCGAACAAGTACTGGCGAGGAGAGTGGCTCGGTAGCCGGTCTAGAGACAGGTCTGTCTCCTGACCCAGACGCAGCCGAGGGGGCTAGTAGTGAGGCGGAGACCCTACTTGATGATGAGGAGGTTGATCGCACTTGGCAGCCTCGTCGTCATCAGGCAATTTCTTCCGCATCATCAGGAGAAGAGGGTGGCAGCTTGGCAGCGAGCAAAACAGTCGGTGGGTTGCCCAGGAGACAGCAGCAGGGTCGCATCAGTGTCAGTGGAGCCAAACGTCCACGGAGTAGAGCACCAGCTCCACTGCAGCCTACCACCACGGCCAGTAGTGGTGCCGGTGCGCACGGAGGAAGTAGCAGTCAGCCAGTGAAGAGTAGCGGGGGCAAAGTTTCCTACTCGGTGGTGTGGCAATTTTTCCTCAAGCCGCCCGAGGAAGTAAACGTAGCCGTATGTCGACTATGTGGCCAGAAATGCAAGCGTGGCCAGGGGGCCCATGTTGGGACTACAGCGTTGCGTCAGCATATGCAGCGTCACCATTCGGTGGCCTGGGAAAACCGTGATAAACATACAGCGGTTCTGCCTGCCCCAGCCCCCGCTCCATCACCCGCTCCGTTACTTGCTCCGTCACCCGACGTCGTCAATCGCCCTCTATCAGCCAGTCAAGGCTCCAACACCTCTGCTGAGGGGAGTTGTCGCTCGTTGGCATCTTCCGCTCGTTCAGATGCTCCTTCTCCTGCTACTCCTCTTCTCGGATTCCGTCAACAGTCTTTCTTGGAATCCGTATCCAAGAGACAACAGTTTGCGAGCACGCACCCGACGGTGCATTATTGAGTGAAATGGGTGGTTTTTCCACTCAGCGGACAGGAGTGGAGGAGCAGGAGCATCTGGTAGAGGAGGAGGAGGAGGAGACAGAGGACCCAGACGCACCGTGGCAGTATGCTGTGGAGATGGAGGCAGGGAGTCCCTCGCATTCCTTGGCACAAATGGCCCATAGCATGCTCGGTTGCTTGCGTAGCGACAGCCGAATAATAACCATCAGACAGAGGGATGACTTTTGGCTGTCCACCTTGTTGGACCCTCGCTACCGGTCCAAAATGGTGGCCTTTTTCACACCTGCTGAGAGGGAGGCCAAAATTACGTACTATAAAAACCACCTATGTAGTCAGTTGGTCTCTGCCTTTGTGCGCCAACGTCCATCCTCAGACACTGTGGGCCCTGTGCGCTCGCGTTCCGCTGGCATGGCAGCAGGGGAGGGGTGGGGTGGTAGGAGCAGTGGCAGCTCCACCAGCAGTGGCTGCCTCAGTCTGCAGTCGATGATGAGTAGCTTTCTTCACCAGCGCAGTGAGGAAACTACTAACCAGCCGCAGCAGCAGCAGCAGCATCAGGTGGACCTGGAGCAGGAGCTCAAACAACAGGCTTGGGCCTACTTGGACAGCACCCTGCCAACCGAGGTAGACAATCCCCTTGACTACTGGGCAACGAAACTTGACCTTTGGCCCCAACTAGCTGAATTTGCCCTTGAAAGGCTGTCATGCCCGGCCAGTAGCGTGGCATCGGAGCGCGTGTTTAGTGCGGCAGGAGGTATTGTAACTCCGCGGAGGACACGACTGTCCACCCAAAGTGTGGAGAGACTCACGTTTGTGAAAATGAATCAGGCGTGGATTAGTCTGGATTTCAAACCACCAGTTCCTGACACAACTGACTAAATCCGCCATGAATCATGCCTCAAACATGTGCCACTTTCAGGTCTCCTCACACTGCTGGTGTGTTTAATTTTTTGACATAGGGTGCTGGCAGATTACGGGCCTCCTATAGCTGCTGCCAGGCCCCTAATCTGCCATAGGCCCCTATATACCGCCTCCTCATGCTGCTGCTAGGTCCAGAGTCTCTCATGGGTCCCTGTACGGCCTCCCATTGCTGCTGTCTCCATCGCCACACTCTGCTGCCATGTGCCACTTTCAGGTCTCTTCACACTGCTGGTGTGCTAAATTTTTTGACATAGGGTGCAGGCAGATTACGGGCCTCACATAGCTGCTGCCAGGCCCCTAATCTGCCATGGGCCCCTATAAACCGCCTCCTCATGCTGCTGCCAAGTCTAGAGTCTCTCATGGGTCCCTGTACGGCCTCCCATTGCTGCTGTCTCCATCGCCACACTCTGCTGCCATGTGCCACTTTCAGGTCTCTTCACACTGCTGGTGTGTTTAATTTTTTGACATAGGGTGCTGCAAGATAACGGGCCTCACATAGCTGCTGCCAGGCCCCTAATCTGCCATGGGCCCCTATATACTGCCTCCTCATGCTGCTGCCAAGTCCAGAGTCTATCATGGGTCCCTGTACGGCCTCCCATTGCTGCTGTCTCCATCGCCACACTCTGCTGCCATGTGCCACTTTCAGGTCTCTTCACACTGCTGGTGTGTTTAATTTTTTGACATAGGGTGCTGCAAGATAACGGGCCTCACATAGCTGCTGCCAGGCCCCTAATCTGCCATGGGCCCCTATATACCGCCTCCTCATGCTGCTGCCAAGTCCAGAGTCTCTCATGGGTCCCTGTACGGCCTCCCATTGCTGCTGTCTCCATCGCCACACTCTGCTGCCATGTGCCACTTTCAGGTCTCTTCACACTGCTGGTGTGTTAAATTTTTTGACATAGGGTGCAGGCAGATTACGGGACTCACATAGCTGCTGCCAGGCCCCTAATCTGCCATGGGCCCCTATATACCGCCTCCTCATGCTGCTGCCAAGTCTAGAGTCTCTCATGGGTCCCTGTACGGCCTCCCATTGCTGCTGTCTCCATCGCCACACTCTGCTGCCATGTGCCACTTTCAGGTCTCTTCACACTGCTGGTGTGTTTAATTTTTTGACATAGGGTGCTGCAAGATAACGGGCCTCACATAGCTGCTGCCAGGCCCCTAATCTGCCATGGGCCCCTATATACCGCCTCCTCATGCTGCTGCCAAGTCTAGAGTCTGTCATGGGTCCCTGTACGGCCTCCCATTGCTGCTGTCTCCATCGCCACACTCTGCCATGTGCCACTTTCAGGTCTCTTCACACTGCTGGTGTGTTTAATTTTTTGACATAGGGTGCAGGCAGATTACGGGCCTCACATAGCTGCTGCCAGGCCCCTAATCTGCCATGGGCCCCTATATACCGCCTCCTCATGCTGCTGCCAAGTCCAGAGTCTCTCATGGGTCCCTGTACGGCCTCCCATTGCTGCTGTCTCCATCGCCACACTCTGCTGCCATGTGCCACTTTCAGGTCTCTTCACACTGCTGGTGTGTTAAATTTTTTGACATAGGGTGCAGGCAGATTACGGGCCTCACATAGCTGCTGCCAGGCCCCTAATCTGCCATGGGCCCCTATATACCGCCTCCTCATGCTGCTGCCAAGTCCAGAGTCTCTCATGGGTCCCTGTACGGCCTCCCATTGCTGCTGTCTCCATCGCCACACTCTGCTGCCATGTGCCACTTTCAGGTCTCCTTCACACTGCTGGTGTGTTAAATTTTTTGACATAGGGTGCAGGCAGATTACGGGCCTCACATAGCTGCTGCCAGGCCCCTAATCTGCCATGGGCCCCTATAAACCGCCTCCTCATGCTGCTGCCAAGTCTAGAGTCTCTCATGGGTCCCTGTACGGCCTCCCATTGCTGCTGTCTCCATCGCCACACTCTGCTGCCATGTGCCACTTTCAGGTCTCTTCACACTGCTGGTGTTTTAAATTTTTTGACATAGGGTGCAGGCAGATTACGGGCCTCACATAGCTGCTGCCAGGCCCCTAATCTGCCATGGGCCCCTATATACCGCCTCCTCATGCTGCTGCCAAGTCCAGAGTCTCTCATGGGTCCCTGTACGGCCTCCCATTGCTGCTGTCTCCATCGCCACACTCTGCTGCCATGTGCCACTTTCAGGTCTCTTCACACTGCTGGTGTGTTTAATTTTTTGACATAGGGTGCTGCAAGATAACGGGCCTCACATAGCTGCTGCCAGGCCCCTAATCTGCCATGGGCCCCTATATACCGCCTCCTCATGCTGCTGCCAAGTCCAGAGTCTCTCATGGGTCCCTGTACGGCCTCCCATTGCTGCTGTCTCCATCGCCACACTCTGCTGCCATGTGCCACTTTCAGGTCTCCTTCACACTGCTGGTGTGTTAAATTTTTTGACATAGGGTGCAGGCAGATTACGGGACTCACATAGCTGCTGCCAGGCCCCTAATCTGCCATGGGCCCCTATATACCGCCTCCTCATGCTGCTGCCAAGTCTAGAGTCTCTCATGGGTCCCTGTACGGCCTCCCATTGCTGCTGTCTCCATCGCCACACTCTGCTGCCATGTGCCACTTTCAGGTCTCTTCACACTGCTGGTGTGTTAAATTTTTTGACATAGGGTGCAGGCAGATTACGGGCCTCACATAGCTGCTGCCAGGCCCCTAATCTGCCATGGGCCCCTATATACCGCCTCCTCATGCTGCTGCCAAGTCCAGAGTCTCTCATGGGTCCCTGTACGGCCTACCATTGCTGCTGTCTCCATCGCCACACTCTGTTGCCATGTGCCACTTTCAGGTCTCTTCACACTGCTGGTGTGTTAAATTTTTTGACATAGGGTGCAGGCAGATTACGGGCCTCACATAGCTGCTGCCAGGCCCCTAATCTGCCATGGGCCCCTATATACCGCCTCCTCATGCTGCTGCCAAGTCCAGAGTCTCTCATGGGTCCCTGTACGGCCTCCCATTGCTGCTGTCTCCATCGCCACACTCTGCTGCCATGTGCCACTTTCAGGTCTCTTCACACTGCTGGTGTGTTAAATTTTTTGACATAGGGTGCAGGCAGATTACGGGCCTCCCATTGCTGCTGCCAGACATGTAATCTGCCATGGGCCCCCGTACCGACTCCTCATGCTGTGACTAGAGATGAGCGAAGAAATGAAAAATTCGATTCGACTGATTCGGCGAATTCGTGGACAATATTCGATTCGAGTCGAATAAATTCGCTGTGAATTTAACTTAAAAAAGGGTGTTTCTAGGCTTCAGAGAGACTTAATATTAGTGCAGAACACTGTACCTTTAATTTAAATGCCCTTGGAGTCTGCTGGGGAAGAGAAATAATACTGTCAGTCAGTATGACATGCAGATGAGTGCCGTCGATCTTAGAATCACCGCACACTTCACTCATTTGGGCAGTCACGGGGCCAAAACCAGAGTGTGGAGCCACAGTGTGGCGGTGGAGGCAGCAGCAATGGGAGGCCATACAGCACCCTATGACAAAAATGGAAACCACCAGCAGTGTGAGGAGACCTGAAAGTGGCACATGGCAGAGTGTGGCGATAGAGACAGCAGCAATGGGAGGCCGTACAGGGACCCATGACACACTCTGGACCTGGCAGCAGCATGAGGAGGCGGTACAGGGGCCCATGACAGATTACGGGCCTGGCAGCAGCATGAGGAGTCGGTACAGGGGCCCATGGCAGATTACGGGCCTGGCAGCAGCAATGGGAGGCCGTACAGGGACCCATGACACACTCTGGACCTGGCAGCAGCATGGGGAGGCGGTACAGGGGCCCATGACAGATTACGGGCCTGGCAGCAGCATGAGGAGTCGGTACGGGGGCCCATGACACACTCTGGACCTGGCAGCAGCATGAGGAGGCGGTACAGGGGCGCATGACAGATTACGAGCCTGGCAGCAGCAACTTGGACAGGAGGACGTTCAGCTTCTGCACCGTCGGGTGCGTGCTCGCAAACTGTTGTCTCTTGGAAACGGATTCCAAGAAAGACTGCTGACGGAATCCGTGAAGAGGAGTAGCAGGAGAAGGAGCATCTGAACGAGCGGAATATGCCAACAAGCGACAACAGTGGCCCATGACAGATTACGGGCCTGGCAGCAGCATGAGGAGTCGGTACGGGGGCCCATGGCAGATTACGGGCCTGGCAGCAGCTATGGGAGGCCCGTAATCTGCCAGCACCCTATGACAAAAAATGGAACCCACCAGCAGTGTGAGGAGACCTGAAAGTGGCACATGGCAGAGTGTGGCGATGGAGACAGCAGCAATGGGAGGCCGTACAGGGACCCATGAGAGACTCTGGACCTGGCAGCAGCATGAGGAGGCGGTATAGGGGCCCATGGCAGATTAGGGGCCTGGCAGCAGCTATGGGAGGCCCGTAATCTGCCAGCACCCTATGACAAAAAATGGAACACACCAGCAGTGTGAGGAGACCTGAAAGTGGCACATGGCAGAGTGTGGCGATGGAGGCAGCAGCAATGGGAGGCCGTACAGGGACCCATGAGAGACTCTGGACTTGGCAGCAGCATGAGGAGGCGGTATAGGGGCCCATGGCAGATTAGGGGCCTGGCAGCAGCTATGGGAGGCCCGTAATCTGCCAGCACCCTATGACAAAAAATGGAACACACCAGCAGTGTGAGGAGACCTGAAAGTGGCACATGTTTGGGGCATGATTCATGGCGGATTTAGTCAGTTGTGTCAGGAACTGGTGGTTTGAAATCCAGACTAATCCACGCCTGATTCATTTTCACAAACGTGAGTCTCTCCACACTTTGGGTGGACAGTCGTGTCCTCCGCGGAGTTGCAATACCTCCTGCCGCACTAAACACGCGCTCCGATGCCACGCTACTGGCCGGGCATGACAGC
The DNA here is from genome assembly GCF_062004578.1 of Staurois parvus. Classification (NCBI taxonomy): domain Eukaryota; kingdom Metazoa; phylum Chordata; class Amphibia; order Anura; family Ranidae; genus Staurois; species Staurois parvus. The sequence goes on from NW_028318327.1 coordinate 743,898, forward strand.
CTTTCAAGGGCAAATTCAGCTAGTTGGGGCCAAAGGTCAAGTTTCGTTGCCCAGTAGTCAAGGGGATTGTCTACCTCGGTTGGCAGGGTGCTGTCCAAGTAGGCCTAAGCCTGTTGTTTGAGGTCCTGCTCCAGGTCCACCTGATGCTGCTGCTGCTGCTGCGGCTGGTTAGTAGTTTCCTCACTGCGCTGGTGAAGAAAGCTACTCATCATCGACTGCAGACTGAGGCAGCCGCTGCTGGTGGAGCTGCCACTGCTCCTACCACCCCACCCCTCCCCTGCTGCCATGGCAGCGGAACACGAGCGCACAGGGCCCACAGTGTCTGAGGATGGACGTTGGCGCAGACAGGCAGAGACCAGCTGACTACATAGGTGTTTTTTATAGTACGTTATTTTGGCCTCCCTCTCAGCAGGTGTGAAAAAGGCCACCATTTTTGAACGGTAGCGAGGGTCCAACAAGGTGGACAGCCAAAAGTCATCCCTCTGTCTGATGGTTATTATTCGGCTGTCGCTACGCAAGCAACCGAGCATGCTATGGGCCATTTGTGCCAAGGAATGCGAGGGACTCCCTGCCTCCATCTCCACAGCATACTGCCACGGTGCGTCTAGGTCCTCTGTCTCCTCTTCCTCCTCCTCTACCAGATGCTCCTGCTCCTCCACTCCTGTCCGCTGAGTGGAAAAACCACCCATTTCACTCAATAATTCCTGAGCACCAATGTCCTCCTTTACCTCCTCCTCTTCTTCCAGTCCTGCCCCCACAGGGGCCATGTGGCGTTGAGATCTGTGCGCCACGTCTACCGCACCCTGACCAGCCATTGTTAACAGCATTTGTTCCAGGACGTGCAACAGAGGAATGACGTCGTTCATCCCATAGTCCTGCCGACTCACGAATAGCGTGGCCTCCTCAAAGGGCCTGAGCAAGCGCAGGTGTCACGCATGAGCTGCCAATGGCTGACATCTAAGTTACACAGGGAGTACCTTTATCTGCTTTTAACATCAGGAAATCTGTGATGGCCTTTTGCTGTTCGTAAAGGCGGTCTAACATATGTAGGGTTGAATTCCACCTTGTTGCAACGTCACAGCATGAGGAGTCGGTATAGGGGCCCATGGCAGATTAGGGGCCTGGCAGCAGTTATGGGAGGCCCATAATCTGCCAGCACCCTATGACAAAAAATGGAACACACCAGCAGTGTGAGGAGACCTGAAAGTGGCACATGGCAGAGTGTGGCGATGGAGACAGCAGCAATGGGAGGCCGTACAGGGACCCATGAGAGACTCTGGACCTGGCAGCAGCATGAGGAGGCGGTATATAGGGGCCTACGGCAGATTAGGGGCCTGGCAGCAGCTATAGGAGGCCCGTAATCTGCCAGCACCCTATGTCAAAAAATTCAACACACCAGCAGTGTGTGAGGAGACCTGAAAGTGGCACATGGCAGAGTGTGGCGATGGAGACAGCAGCAATGGGAGGCCGTACAGGGACCCATGACAGACTCTGGACTTGGCAGCAGCATGAGGAGGCGGTATATAGGGGCTTATGGCAGATTAGGGGCCTGGCAGCAGCTATAGGAGGCCCGTAATCTGCCAGCACCCTATGTCAAAAAATTCAACACACCAGCAGTGTGAGGAGACCTGAAAGTGGCACATGGCAGAGTGTGGCGATGGAGACAGCAGCAATGGGAGGCCGTACAGGGACCCATGACAGACTCTGAACTTGGCAGCAGCATGAGGAGGCGGTATATAGGGGCCCATGGCAGATTAGGGGCCTGGCAGCAGCTATGTGAGGCCCGTAATCTGCCAGCACCCTATGTCAAAAAATTCAACACACCAGCAGTGTGTGAGGAGACCTGAAAGTGGCACATGGCAGAGTGTGGCGATGGAGAAAGCAGCAATGGGAGGCCGTACAGGGACCCATGAGAGACTCTGGACCTGGCAGCAGCATGAGGAGGCGGTATATAGGGGCCCATGGCAGATTAGGGGCCTGGCAGCAGCTATGTGAGGCCCGTAATCTGCCTGCACCCTATGTCAAAAAATTAAACACACCAGCAGTGTGAAGAGACCTGAAAGTGGCACATGGCAGCAGAGTGTGGCGATGGAGACAGCAGCAATGGGAGGCCGTACAGGGACCCATGAGAGACTCTAGACTTGGCAGCAGCATGAGGAGGCGGTATATAGGGGCCCATGGCAGATTAGGGGCCTGGCAGCAGCTATGTGAGGCCCGTAATCTGCCTGCACCCTATGTCAAAAAATTAAACACACCAGCAGTGTGAAGAGACCTGAAAGTGGCACATGGCAGCAGAGTGTGGCGATGGAGACAGCAGCAATGGGAGGCCGTACAGGGACCATGACAGACTCTGGACTTGGCAGCAGCATGAGGAGGCGGTATATAGGGGCCCATGGCAGATTAGGGGCCTGGCAGCAGCTATGTGAGGCCCGTAATCTGCCTGCACCCTATGTCAAAAAATTTAACACACCAGCAGTGTGAAGAGACCTGAAAGTGGCACATGGCAGCAGAGTGTGGCGATGGAGACAGCAGCAATGGGAGGCCGTACAGGGACCATGACAGACTCTGGACTTGGCAGCAGCATGAGGAGGCGGTATATAGGGGCCCATGGCAGATTAGGGGCCTGGCAGCAGCTATGTGAGGCCCGTAATCTGCCTGCACCCTATGTCAAAAAATTAAACACACCAGCAGTGTGAAGAGACCTGAAAGTGGCACATGGCAGCAGAGTGTGGCGATGGAGACAGCAGCAATGGGAGGCCGTACAGGGACCCATGAGAGACTCTAGACTTGGCAGCAGCATGAGGAGGCGGTATATAGGGGCCCATGGCAGATTAGGGGCCTGGCAGCAGCTATGTGAGGCCCGTAATCTGCCTGCACCCTATGTCAAAAAATTAAACACACCAGCAGTGTGAAGAGACCTGAAAGTGGCACATGGCAGCAGAGTGTGGCGATGGAGACAGCAGCAATGGGAGGCCGTACAGGGACCATGAGAGACTCTGGACTTGGCAGCAGCATGAGGAGGCGGTATATAGGGGCCCATGGCAGATTAGGGGCCTGGCAGCAGCTATGTGAGGCCCGTAATCTGCCTGCACCCTATGTCAAAAAATTTAACACACCAGCAGTGTGAAGAGACCTGAAAGTGGCACATGGCAGCAGAGTGTGGCGATGGAGACAGCAGCAATGGGAGGCCGTACAGGGACCATGACAGACTCTGGACTTGGCAGCAGCATGAGGAGGCGGTATATAGGGGCCCATGGCAGATTAGGGGCCTGGCAGCAGCTATGTGAGGCCCGTAATCTGCCAGCACCCTATGTCAAAAAATTCAACACACCAGCAGTGTGTGAGGAGACCTGAAAGTGGCACATGGCAGAGTGTGGCGATGGAGAAAGCAGCAATGGGAGGCCGTACAGGGACCCATGAGAGACTCTGGACCTGGCAGCAGCATGAGGAGGCGGTATATAGGGGCCCATGGCAGATTAGGGGCCTGGCAGCAGCTATGTGAGGCCCGTAATCTGCCTGCACCCTATGTCAAAAAATTAAACACACCAGCAGTGTGAAGAGACCTGAAAGTGGCACATGGCAGCAGAGTGTGGCGATGGAGACAGCAGCAATGGGAGGCCGTACAGGGACCATGACAGACTCTGGACTTGGCAGCAGCATGAGGAGGCGGTATATAGGGGCCCATGGCAGATTAGGGGCCTGGCAGCAGCTATGTGAGGCCCGTAATCTGCCTGCACCCTATGTCAAAAAATTTAACACACCAGCAGTGTGAAGAGACCTGAAAGTGGCACATGGCAGCAGAGTGTGGCGATGGAGACAGCAGCAATGGGAGGCCGTACAGGGACCATGAGAGACTCTGGACTTGGCAGCAGCATGAGGAGGCGGTATATAGGGGCCCATGGCAGATTAGGGGCCTGGCAGCAGCTATGTGAGGCCCGTAATCTGCCTGCACCCTATGTCAAAAAATTTAACACACCAGCAGTGTGAAGAGACCTGAAAGTGGCACATGGCAGCAGAGTGTGGCGATGGAGACAGCAGCAATGGGAGGCCGTACAGGGACCATGACAGACTCTGGACTTGGCAGCAGCATGAGGAGGCGGTATATAGGGGCCCATGGCAGATTAGGGGCCTGGCAGCAGCTATGTGAGGCCCGTAATCTGCCAGCACCCTATGTCAAAAAATTCAACACACCAGCAGTGTGTGAGGAGACCTGAAAGTGGCACATGGCAGAGTGTGGCGATGGAGAAAGCAGCAATGGGAGGCCGTACAGGGACCATGACAGACTCTGGACTTGGCAGCAGCATGAGGAGGCGGTATATAGGGGCCCATGGCAGATTAGGGGCCTGGCAGCAGCTATGTGAGGCCCGTAATCTGCCAGCACCCTATGTCAAAAAATTCAACACACCAGCAGTGTGTGAGGAGACCTGAAAGTGGCACATGGCAGAGTGTGGCGATGGAGAAAGCAGCAATGGGAGGCCGTACAGGGACCCATGAGAGACTCTGGACCTGGCAGCAGCATGAGGAGGCGGTATATAGGGGCCCATGGCAGATTAGGGGCCTGGCAGCAGCTATGTGAGGCCCGTAATCTGCCTGCACCCTATGTCAAAAAATTAAACACACCAGCAGTGTGAAGAGACCTGAAAGTGGCACATGGCAGCAGAGTGTGGCGATGGAGACAGCAGCAATGGGAGGCCGTACAGGGACCCATGACAGACTCTGGACTTGGCAGCAGCATGAGGAGGCGGTATATAGGGGCCCATGGCAGATTAGGGGCCTGGCAGCAGCTATGGGAGGCCCGTAATCTGCCTGCACCCTATGTCAAAAAATTTAACACACCAGCAGTGTGAAGAGACCTGAAAGTGGCACATGGCAGCAGAGTGTGGCGATGGAGACAGCAGCAATGGGAGGCCGTACAGGGACCATGACAGACTCTGGACTTGGCAGCAGCATGAGGAGGCGGTATATAGGGGCCCATGGCAGATTAGGGGCCTGGCAGCAGCTATGTGAGGCCCGTAATCTGCCTGCACCCTATGTCAAAAAATTTAACACACCAGCAGTGTGAAGAGACCTGAAAGTGGCACATGGCAGCAGAGTGTGGCGATGGAGACAGCAGCAATGGGAGGCCGTACAGGGACCATGACAGACTCTGGACTTGGCAGCAGCATGAGGAGGCGGTATATAGGGGCCCATGGCAGATTAGGGGCCTGGCAGCAGCTATGTGAGGCCCGTAATCTGCCTGCACCCTATGTCAAAAAATTTAACACACCAGCAGTGTGAAGAGACCTGAAAGTGGCACATGGCAGCAGAGTGTGGCGATGGAGACAGCAGCAATGGGAGGCCGTACAGGGACCCATGAGAGACTCTAGACTTGGCAGCAGCATGAGGAGGCGGTATATAGGGGCCCATGGCAGATTAGGGGCCTGGCAGCAGCTATGTGAGGCCCGTAATCTGCCTGCACCCTATGTCAAAAAATTAAACACACCAGCAGTGTGAAGAGACCTGAAAGTGGCACATGGCAGCAGAGTGTGGCGATGGAGACAGCAGCAATGGGAGGCCGTACAGGGACCCATGAGAGACTCTAGACTTGGCAGCAGCATGAGGAGGCGGTATATAGGGGCCCATGGCAGATTAGGGGCCTGGCAGCAGCTATGTGAGGCCCGTAATCTGCCTGCACCCTATGTCAAAAAATTAAACACACCAGCAGTGTGAAGAGACCTGAAAGTGGCACATGGCAGCAGAGTGTGGCGATGGAGACAGCAGCAATGGGAGGCCGTACAGGGACCATGACAGACTCTGGACTTGGCAGCAGCATGAGGAGGCGGTATATAGGGGCCCATGGCAGATTAGGGGCCTGGCAGCAGCTATGTGAGGCCCGTAATCTGCCAGCACCCTATGTCAAAAAATTTAACACACCAGCAGTGTGAAGAGACCTGAAAGTGGCACATGGCAGCAGAGTGTGGCGATGGAGACAGCAGCAATGGGAGGCCGTACAGGGACCATGACAGACTCTGGACTTGGCAGCAGCATGAGGAGGCGGTATATAGGGGCCCATGGCAGATTAGGGGCCTGGCAGCAGCTATGGGAGGCCCGTAATCTGCCTGCACCCTATGTCAAAAAATTTAACACACCAGCAGTGTGAAGAGACCTGAAAGTGGCACATGGCAGCAGAGTGTGGCGATGGAGACAGCAGCAATGGGAGGCCGTACAGGGACCATGACAGACTCTGGACTTGGCAGCAGCATGAGGAGGCGGTATATAGGGGCCCATGGCAGATTAGGGGCCTGGCAGCAGCTATGTGAGGCCCGTAATCTGCCTGCACCCTATGTCAAAAAATTTAACACACCAGCAGTGTGAAGAGACCTGAAAGTGGCACATGGCAGCAGAGTGTGGCGATGGAGACAGCAGCAATGGGAGGCCGTACAGGGACCCATGAGAGACTCTAGACTTGGCAGCAGCATGAGGAGGCGGTATATAGGGGCCCATGGCAGATTAGGGGCCTGGCAGCAGCTATGTGAGGCCCGTAATCTGCCTGCACCCTATGTCAAAAAATTAAACACACCAGCAGTGTGAAGAGACCTGAAAGTGGCACATGGCAGCAGAGTGTGGCGATGGAGACAGCAGCAATGGGAGGCCGTACAGGGACCCATGAGAGACTCTAGACTTGGCAGCAGCATGAGGAGGCGGTATATAGGGGCCCATGGCAGATTAGGGGCCTGGCAGCAGCTATGTGAGGCCCGTAATCTGCCTGCACCCTATGTCAAAAAATTAAACACACCAGCAGTGTGAAGAGACCTGAAAGTGGCACATGGCAGCAGAGTGTGGCGATGGAGACAGCAGCAATGGGAGGCCGTACAGGGACCCATGAGAGACTCTAGACTTGGCAGCAGCATGAGGAGGCGGTATATAGGGGCCCATGGCAGATTAGGGGCCTGGCAGCAGCTATAGGAGGCCCGTAATCTGCCAGCACCCTATGTCAAAAAATGGAACACACCAGCAGTGTGAGGAGACCTGAAAGTGGCACATGTTTGAGGCATGATTCATGGCGGATTTAGTCAGTTGTGTCAGGAACTGGTGGTTTGAAATCCAGACTAATCCACGCCTGATTCATTTTCACAAACGTGAGTCTCTCCACACTTTGGGTGGACAGTCGTGTCCTCCGCGGAGTTACAATACCTCCTGCCGCACTAAACACGCGCTCCGATGCCACGCTACTGGCCGGGCATGACAGCCTTTCAAGGGCAAATTCAGCTAGTTGGGGCCAAAGGTCAAGTTTCGTTGCCCAGTAGTCAAGGGGATTGTCTACCTCGGTTGGCAGGGTGCTGTCCAAGTAGGCCCAAGCCTGTTGTTTGAGCTCCTGCTCCAGGTCCACCTGATGCTGCTGCTGCTGCTGCGGCTGGTTAGTAGTTTCCTCACTGCGCTGGTGAAGAAAGCTACTCATCATCGACTGCAGACTGAGGCAGCCGCTGCTGGTGGAGCTGCCACTGCTCCTACCACCCCACCCCTCCCCTGCTGCCATGCCAGCGGAACGCGAGCGCACAGGGCCCACAGTGTCTGAGGATGGACGATGGCGCACAAAGGCAGAGACCAACTGACTACATAGGTGGTTTTTATAGTACGTAATTTTGGCCTCCCTCTCAGCAGGTGTGAAAAAGGCCACCATTTTGGACCGGTAGCGAGGGTCCAACAAGGTGGACAGCCAAAAGTCATCCCTCTGTCTGATGGTTATTATTCGGCTGTCGCTACGCAAGCAACCGAGCATGCTATGGGCCATTTGTGCCAAGGAATGCGAGGGACTCCCTGCCTCCATCTCCACAGCATACTGCCACGGTGCGTCTGGGTCCTCTGTCTCCTCCTCCTCCTCCTCTACCAGATGCTCCTGCTCCTCCACTCCTGTCCGCTGAGTGGAAAAACCACCCATTTCACTCAATAATTCCTGAGCACAAATGTCCTCCTCTACCTCCTCCTCTTCTTCCTGTCCTGCCCCCACAGGGGTCATGTGGCGTTGAGATCTGTGCGCCACGTCTACCGCACCCTGACCAGCCATTGTTAACAGCATTTGTTCCAGGACGTGCAACAGAGGAATGACGTCGTTCATCCCATAGTCCTGCCGACTCACGAATAGCGTGGCCTCCTCAAAGGGCCTGAGCAAGCGGCAGGTGTCACGCATGAGCTGCCAATGGCTGACATCTAAGTTACACAGGGGAGTACCTTTATCCGCTTGTAACATCAGGAAATCGGTGATGGCCTTTCGCTGCTCGTAAAGGCGGTCTAACATGTGTAGGGTTGAATTCCACCTTGTTGCAACGTCGCAGATCAGGCGATGCTGTGGAATTCCGTTCTGCCGCTGCAGCTCAATGAGGGTGTTCTTTGCGGTGTAGGAATGGCTGAAATGCATGCACAGTTTACGTGACATTTTAAGGATGTCTTGCAGTGGGATGGTGGATTTTAGGAACCGCTTGACAACCAGATTGAACACGTGAGCCATGCATGGCGCATGGCACAACCTTCCTTGACGCAGAGCAGACACCATGTTCTTTCCGTTGTCAGTCAACATGGTTCCGATTTTTAGTTTGCGCGGAGACAGCCATCTGTCGATTTCTCTGTTCATTACACTCAGCAGTTCCTCCCCTGTGTGACTACGTTCGCCAAGGCATACCAGGTGCAGCACAGCGTGACACCGTTGCGCCCTGCACATGTGATATGCCGGTCGGGTAATGGGACTTGGCACGGGGGTGGCGGCTGAGGACACGGCGGAAAAAGAGGTGGTAGAGGCGGACATGCTTGCTGGACCAAGGACGTGCAAACGTGGAGGCAAAAGCGTCGTGACCTGTCCAAGTTGCTGGTGCGGCTGTGCCGGCACCACGTTCACCCAGTGGGCCGTAAATGACATGTACTGTCCCTGACCGTAGTTACAGCTCCACACGTCGGCGCTGCCGTGCACTTTGGCAGAGACCGACATGCTCAAAGACTGGCCCACCATCTCTTCTACATGTGAATGCAGGGCTGGCACTGCCTTTTGGGCAAAGAAATGACGGCTTGGCACTCTCCACCGCGGCGCGGCACAAGCCATCATTTCTCGGAAAGGTGCTGAGTCCACCAGTTGGAAAGGGAGGGACTGCAGCACCAGCAACTTGGACAGGAGGACGTTCAGCTTTTGCACCGTCGGGTGCGTGCTCGCAAACTGTTGTCTCTTGGATACGGATTCCAAGAAAGACTGTTGACGGAATCCGAGAAGAGGAGTAGCAGGAGAAGGAGCATCTGAACGAGCGGAAGATGCCAATGAGCGACAACTCCCCTCAGCAGAGGTGTTGGAGCCTTGACTGGCTGATAGAGGGCGATTGACGACGTCGGGTGACGGAGCAAGTAACGGAGCGGGTGATGGAGCGGGGGCTGGGGCAGGCAGAACCGCCGTATGTTTATCACGGTTTTCCCAGGCCACCGAATGGTGACGCTGCATATGCTGACGCAACGCTGTAGTCCCAACATGGGCCCCCTGGCCACGCTTGCATTTCTGGCCACATAGTCGACATACGGCTACGTTTACTTCCTCGGGCGGCTTGAGGAAAAATTGCCACACCACCGAGTAGGAAACTTTGCCCCCGCTACTCTTCACTGGCTGACTGCTACTTCCTCCGTGCGCACCGGCACCACTACTGGCCGTGGTGGTAGGCTGCAGTGGAGCTGGTGCTCTACTCCGTGGACGTTTGGCTCCACTGACACTGATGCGACCCTGCTGCTGTCTCCTGGGCAACCCACCGACTGTTTTGCTCGCTGCCAAGCTGCCACCCTCTTCTCCTGATGATGCGGAAGAAATTGCCTGATGACGACGAGGCTGCCAAGTGCGATCAACCTCCTCATCATCAAGTAGGGTCTCCGCCTCACTACTAGCCCCCTCGGCTGCGTCTGGGTCAGGAGACAGACCTGTCTCTAGACCGGCTACCGAGCCACTCTCCTCGCCAGTACTTGTTCGCTTGGCTGCTGAAAAGGCCGATGTCTCCCCCCGTTCCTGACCGCCCTCTGTTAGCTCTTCCTCACTGTACAGTGGGGCTGAGCCCACAGCATGCGATACTTCGCTTGGTGAGGGAACAGCAAAGGACAGGGGCAGGTAGAGGACACGTGATTTCAGTGGGCTTGGTCCCGGGCCATGCCAACTAACGGTTGTGTCTGACGTACCCACCGACCGTTGGCTGTAGGTGTCAGAGGTGACCTGGGAAGAGGAAGACGACCGAGCCAACCAATCAATGACGGCAGGGTTGTCGGTGGAGACACGACCGCTGGATGACACCGGGAGCACTGGCCTCTGGCTGCGAATACTGCTGCCTCGACCCCTTCCTCTGCTGCCACGTCTGCTCGCTCCTAAAACATTGCCTCCTCTGCCACTCCTCTGCATGTTGTCTGACATACTATTTAATTCAACGATTAGGTGTCCCTGAGTAACAATTCTCTGGCACGCAGTAACAATTCTGTCTGTCCCTGAGTATGAATTCTGTGGCCCTGAGTAACAATTCTGTGTCTGTGCGAGTAACAATTCTGTGTCTGTGCGAGTAACAATTCTGTGTCTGTGCAAGTAACAATTTTGTGTCTGTGCGAGTAACAATTCTCTGGCACTCAGTAACAATTCTGTCTGTCCCTGAGTAACAATTCTCTGGCACTCAGTAACAATTCTGTCTGTCCCTGAGTAACAATTCTCTGGCACTCAGTAACAATTCTGTCTGTCCCTGAGTAACAATTCTCTGGCACTCAGTAACAATTCTGTCTGTCCCTGAGTAACAATTCTCTGGCACTCAGTAACAATTCTGTCTGTCCCTGAGTAACAATTCTCTGGCACTCAGTAACAATTCTGTCTGTCCCTGAGTAACAATTCTCTGGCACTCAGTAACAATTCTGTCTGTCCCTGAGTATGAATTCTGTGGCCCTGAGTAACAATTCTGTGTCTGCGCGAGTAACAATTCTGTGTCTGTGCAAGTAACAATTTTGTGTCTGTGCGAGTAACAATTCTCTGGCACTCAGTAACAATTCTGTCTGTCCCTGAGTATGAATTCTGTGGCCCTGAGTAACAATTCTGTCTCTGTGCGAGTAACAATTCTGTGTCTGTGCAAGTAACAATTTTGTGTCTGTGAGAGTAACAATTCTCTGGCACTCAGTAACAATTCTGTCTGTCCCTGAGTAAGAATTCTCTGGCACTCAGTAACAATTCTGTCTGTCCCTGAGTATGAATTCTGTGGCCCTGAGTAACAATTGTGTGTCTGTGCAAGTAACAATTCTGTGTCTGTGCAAGTAACAATTTTGTGTCTGTGAGAGTAACAATTCTCTGGCACTCAGTAACAATTCTGTCTGTCCCTGAGTAACAATTCTCTGGCACTCAGTAACAATTCTGTCTGTCCCTGAGTATGAATTCTGTGGCCCTGAGTAACAATTCTGTCTCTGTGCGAGTAACAATTCTGTGTCTGTGCAAGTAACAATTTTGTGTCTGTGAGAGTAACAATTCTCTGGCACTCAGTAACAATTCTGTCTGTCCCTGAGTAAGAATTCTCTGGCACTCAGTAACAATTCTGTCTGTCCCTGAGTAACAATTCTCTGGCACTCAGTAACAATTCTGTCTGTCCCTGAGTAACAATTCTGTCTGTCCCTGAGTATGAATTCTGTGGCCCTGAGTAAGAATTCTCTGGCACTCAGTAACAATTCTGTCTGTCCCTGAGTATGAATTCTGTGGCCCTGAGTAACAATTGTGTGTCTGTGCAAGTAACAATTCTGTGTCTGTGCAAGTAACAATTTTGTGTCTGTGAGAGTAACAATTCTCTGGCACTCAGTAACAATTCTGTCTGTCCCTGAGTAACAATTCTCTGGCACTCAGTAACAATTCTGTCTGTCCCTGAGTATGAATTCTGTGGCCCTGACTAACAATTCTGTCTCTGTGCGAGTAACAATTCTGTGTCTGTGCAAGTAACAATTTTGTGTCTTTGAGAGTAACAATTCTCTGGCACTCAGTAACAATTCTGTCTGTCCCTGAGTAAGAATTCTCTGGCACTCAGTAACAATTCTGTCTGTCCCTGAGTAACAATTCTCTGGCACTCAGTAACAATTCTGTCTGTCCCTGAGTAACAATTCTGTCTGTCCCTGAGTATGAATTCTGTGGCCCTGAGTAAGAATTCTCTGGCACTCAGTAACAATTCTGTCTGTCCCTGAGTATGAATTCTGTGGCCCTGAGTAACAATTGTGTGTCTGTGCAAGTAACAATTCTGTGTCTGTGCAAGTAACAATTTTGTGTCTGTGAGAGTAACAATTCTCTGGCACTCAGTAACAATTCTGTCTGTCCCTGAGTAACAATTCTCTGGCACTCAGTAACAATTCTGTCTGTCCCTGAGTATGAATTCTGTGGCCCTGAGTAACAATTCTGTCTCTGTGCGAGTAACAATTCTGTGTCTGTGCAAGTAACAATTTTGTGTCTGTGAGAGTAACAATTCTCTGGCACTCAGTAACAATTCTGTCTGTCCCTGAGTAAGAATTCTCTGGCACTCAGTAACAATTCTGTCTGTCCCTGAGTAACAATTCTCTGGCACTCAGTAACAATTCTGTCTGTCCCTGAGTAACAATTCTGTCTGTCCCTGAGTATGAATTCTGTGGCCCTGAGTAAGAATTCTCTGGCACTCAGTAACAATTCTGTCTGTCCCTGAGTATGAATTCTGTGGCCCTGAGTAACAATTGTGTGTCTGTGCAAGTAACAATTCTGTGTCTGTGCAAGTAACAATTTTGTGTCTGTGAGAGTAACAATTCTCTGGCACTCAGTAACAATTCTGTCTGTCCCTGAGTAACAATTCTCTGGCACTCAGTAACAATTCTGTCTGTCCCTGAGTATGAATTCTGTGGCCCTGAGTAACAATTCTGTCTCTGTGCGAGTAACAATTCTGTGTCTGTGCAAGTAACAATTTTGTGTCTGTGAGAGTAACAATTCTCTGGCACTCAGTAACAATTCTGTCTGTCCCTGAGTAAGAATTCTCTGGCACTCAGTAACAATTCTGTCTGTCCCTGAGTAACAATTCTCTGGCACTCAGTAACAATTCTGTCTGTCCCTGAGTAACAATTCTGTCTGTCCCTGAGTATGAATTCTGTGGCCCTGAGTAAGAATTCTCTGGCACTCAGTAACAATTCTGTCTGTCCCTGAGTATGAATTCTGTGGCCCTGAGTAACAATTGTGTGTCTGTGCAAGTAACAATTCTGTGTCTGTGCAAGTAACAATTTTGTGTCTGTGAGAGTAACAATTCTCTGGCACTCAGTAACAATTCTGTCTGTCCCTGAGTAACAATTCTCTGGCACTCAGTAACAATTCTGTCTGTCCCTGAGTATGAATTCTGTGGCCCTGAGTAACAATTCTGTCTCTGTGCGAGTAACAATTCTGTGTCTGTGCAAGTAACAATTTTGTGTCTGTGAGAGTAACAATTCTCTGGCACTCAGTAACAATTCTGTCTGTCCCTGAGTAAGAATTCTCTGGCACTCAGTAACAATTCTGTCTGTCCCTGAGTAACAATTCTCTGGCACTCAGTAACAATTCTGTCTGTCCCTGAGTATGAATTCTGTGGCCCTGAGTAACAATTCTGTGTCTGTGCGAGTAACAATTCTGTGTCTGTGCAAGTAACAATTTTGTGTCTGTGCGAGTAACAATTCTCTGGCACTCAGTAACAATTCTGTCTGTCCCTGAGTAACAATTCTCTGGCACTCAGTAACAATTCTGTCTGTCCCTGAGTAACAATTCTCTGGCACTCAGTAACAATTCTGTCTGTCCCTGAGTAACAATTCTCTGGCACTCAGTAACAATTCTGTCTGTCCCTGAGTAACAATTCTGTCTGTCCCTGAGAATGAATTCTGTGGCCCTGAGTAAGAATTCTCTGGCACTCAGTAACAATTCTGTCTGTCCCTGAGTAACAATTCTCTGGCACTCAGTAACAATTCTGTCTGTCCCTGAGTAAAAATTCTGTGGCCCTAATAACGTTTCTGTGGCCCTAAGTAACAATTCTCTGGCACTGAGTAACAATTCTGTCTGTCCCTGAGTATGAATTCTGTGGCCCTAACTAGCGTTTCTTTGTCCCTAAATAACGATTCTGTGGCCCTCATTAACAAGTCTGTGTCCCTGAGTAATGGTTCTCTGTCCCTAAGTAACTTCTCTCTGTCCCCAATTCTCGTTTCTGTGGCCCTAACTCTGTCCCTGTCCCTAGTACAGAGCGGTCTGCCTCTGTTCAATGACTGCAGGCAAATGAAGATTTCCAAAATGGCCGCTATATATACCTCGACCATTACACAGTGCTGGCTGGCTGGCTGCTGATTGGCTGATGCGATCACATGTCGTTGAGGAATGCATTATGGGGCAGCGCGCCTTGTCTGCGCGCCTTCCCCGACATCCCCGCTCCGTCGCCGCACATGTCAGCCGCCATTTTCTGAAAAATTTCGATTCGCGCGTCCGAATTAGGCTGTTTTTCGGATTCGGCACGAATCGAAATTTTTCCGATATTCGACTCGAATTCCACTTCGGATACTTCGATTCGCTCATCTCTAGCTGTGACGTTGCAACAAGGTGTAATTCAACCCTACATATGTTAGACCGCCTTTACGAACAGCTAAAGGCCATCACAGATTTCCTGATGTTAAAAGCGGATAAAGGTACTCCCTGTGTAACTTAGATGTCAGCCATTGTCAGCTCATGTGTGACACCTGCGCTTGCTCAGGCCCTTTGAGGAGGCCACGCTATTCGTGAGTCGGCAGGACTATGGGATGAATGAGGTCAAATCGGCCATGGGCCCCCGTACCGCCTGTTCACGCTGATGCTGGTCCCACAGTGTGACCTGGGTCCCTGTACGGCCTCCCATTGCTTCCACTCTGCCATGTACCTCTTTGAAATCTCCTCACACTCCTGCGGTTGTCCATTTTGTCATAGGTTGCTGGCAGATTAGCGGCCTTCCATAGGTGCCGCCAGGCCCCATATCGACCATGGGCCCCCGTACCTCCTGGTCACGCTGCTGCTGAGCCCACAGTGTGACCTGGGTCCCTGTACGGCCTCCCATTGCTTCCACTCTGCCATGTGCCACTTTGAAATCTCCTCACACTCCTGCGGTTGTCCATTTTGTCATAGGTTGCTGGCAGATTACAGGCCTTCCATAGGTGCCACCAAGCCCCATATCGGCCATGGGCCCCCGTACCGCCTGGTCACGCTGCTGCTGGGCCCACAGTGTGACCTGGGTCCCTGTACCGCCTCCCATTGCTCCCACTCTGCCATGTGCCACTTTCAGGTCTCCTCACGCTCCTGCTGGTTTCCATTTTGTCATAGGTTGCTGTATGGCCTCCCATTGCTGCTGCCTCCACCGCCACACTGTGGCTCCAAACACTGGTTTTGGCCCCGTGACTGGCCAAAGGAGTGAAGTGTGCAGTGATTCTAAGATCGACGGCACTCATCTGCATGTCATACTGACAGACAGTATTATTTCTCTTCCCCAGCAGACTCCAAGGGCATTTAAATTAAAGGTACAGTGTTCTGCACTAATATTAAGTCTCTCTGAAGCCTAGAAACACCCTTTTTTAAGTTAAATTCACAGCGAATTTATTCGACTCGAATCGAATATTGTCCACGAATTCGCCGAATCAGTCGAATCGAATTTTTCATTTCTTCGCTCATCTCTAAATATAAGGAACCTGAAATAAACAGAAATTTGCTGTGTCCCCTATTATAAGTGGCCAATCTGTTCTTTGCCCTCCTATTGTCTCCTGCTCAATCTATTCAGTACTGGGATTAGGAGAATGAAGGTTTGTCTAAAGCTGACTATACGCCGCTAGTGGAATTTCCATTGAAAAATTTCCTTTTAAGAGTGGTCTTTCATTTTTAATAGCTAGTGGGGTCAGTTCGATGTTCGTTTTCAACTGCAGTGATGAGAAATTTTGAAGTATTGGGATGGAAATGTCTCTTATTAACACATTTTGTTCAGTAAAGTTCATTCATTTCATTATTGTACATAAAAAGCAAACAAAAGTTTGCAGTACCTGTGAAAGACATTCGCCAAGTCATCATATGTTTGTACGAATGTTCATACAGCTAGTGTATGACGTTAACCAACTTGTTTTTTTTTTTTTTTTTAATTAAGGATGAAGGTGAGAGGGATTAGAAACCCCTTTTGGGTTATAATTGCTGTCTGCGTTACCATTGGGGAGATCCATCCCCTCTGTATTTATTGTAATCACCAAGAGTAAAATAAAATCACAACTTTTGGGTCTCACCGACATAGAAACAGAAGGGAAATATTCAAAAAGTAATACCAGTTTTGGTGACCCTGGTGACAACAAGGATTGCCTCACTTGGAAGGGATTTCCTCTCAATTCCTATTTTGGCTGAGAATGGAACTAAAGGGAAATCTCCCTCTCCGATAGCGAAAAAAACAGCAGGTGTTTTGAGCCTCCTTTACGCTATCCAAGATTTAAAAAAACAAAGTTTTGAATTTAGTTCTACTTCAAGCTCCAAGTTCCTGTTGCACTGTCCCCTTGTCTCAATGCTTGGCTAATCCACAAGCAACAGCACTGTCATATGAGAGAAAGGGGAGTCATGTGTTCCTCCATACCTGGAAGCAGGGGCGGACTGATCATTCGAGCATTTGGACACTGCTCAAGGGCCTGGGGTTAGTAGTGGGCCCTATGAGATGCCTCTGGTACTCTTTATAGGCTTTTTGGGTGTGGTTTGAGTGTGGACGAGGACACAGGGGCCCCATGATCCCCTATTGCCCGAGGGCCCCATAATCCCCTATTGCCCGGGGGCCCCATGAGTTGCCAGTCCACCCCTGCCTGGAAGTAGTTTTTTTTTTCATTACTACCATTGACTGTATGTGTAGGAGTGGTGGGGGATCAAAGGAAACATATTTTAACTATATGCTGCTGAGAAGGGGGAAATAACACAATCCTGCTATACTTTGCTCTTCATAGCATTTTATTCTTGCTACCACTGACATTTTAGAAGAGATCAGCAATGAAAGTCAACATGTTTTCTTTAAGAAAGTATACATTTCATAACAAAGCAAAGATAATTGTCTTTTCCTGGATCGCTGTTCAATTGCCACAAGGGGCCAAGAAGGAATTTTCCAGAATTTTTGGCTTTCTAAAAGGTTTTATCTCTGGCTTTCATCTCTCTCATGAAATCTTCAGAAAACAGACACATTTATGCTTGCATGTAATGGTTTTTCATCATTTTCTAATACTATTACTGTGTTACCCAATGTTTTAACATGCACCATTGTCATCTTTCAGCATCCTAAACATGCAATCACCCTTCTAGCCAGTGTTCTTCCTTAGGAGTGAAAGAGAATAGTCAAAAAACTTGTACAAATTCCATACTTATTGTTCCTCGCTTTCTATGTATATACAGTTATCAAAGTTTCAGTTCCAAAGGGACACAGTGGATTTCTATGACCCCTTAAATGTGTGCTTATCGCTAGCCACCAATAAGAGCTTAGGCAGGTAGTGCCGTGTTACCTATATTTAAAGCTGAACTCCAAGCAAGAAGCTAAATACTCCATTGAAAACAATTTGTGGAAATTATTTTACCTGTCCTAGCATTTTGTTATGTCTACTAAGTCCTAGGATTTGTAAAGCCCTGCCACACATCACAGCTAGAGATGAGCGAATCGAACCTGGCGAAGTGGAATTCGTTTCGAATATTAGGAAAAATTCGATTTGCGCCAAATCCGAATATTAGCAAACTTCAGATGCGCGAATCGAATTTTCCCCGATCGGCCGATTTTCATCCCTTCTACAGCCGGCAAAAAGTGTCCCTGCAGAGAGCTCCGCTATTTCTGACAGTTCTCTGACAGTTCCTTCACATTTACAGCAGTTGAAACATTGTATCTATTTGTTTCCATTTAGGATACAGATGTTTTTATTCGGAAACAAATAGATACAATGTTTCAACCGCTGTAAATGTGAAGGAACTGTCAGAGAACTGTCAGAAATAGCGGAGCTCTCTGCAGATACACTTTTTGCTGCACTGGAATTCTTCTTCATCCTCATCCTACTTCTTCTTCTTCTTCTTCATCCTCATCCTACTTCTTCTTCTTCTTCTTCATCCTCATCCTTCTTCTTCTTCTTCTTCATCCTCATCCTACTTCTTCTTCTTCATCCTCATCCTACTTCTTCTTCTTCTTCTTCTTCATCCTCATCCTACTTCTTCTTCTTCATCATCCTCATCCTTCTTCTTCTTCTCCTTCCTCATCCTACTTCTTCTTCTTCTTCTTCCTCATCCTACTTCTTCTTCTTCTTCTTCATCCTCATCCTACTTCTTCTTCTTCTTCATCCTCATCCTACTACTTCTTCTTCTTCTTCTTCTTTTTCTTCTTCTTCTTCTTCCTCATCCTACTTCTTCTTCTTCTTCTTCATCCTCATCCTACTTCTTCTTCTTCATCCTACTTCTTCTTCTGCTTCTTCTTCTTCTTCTTCTTCATCCTCATCCTACTTCTTCTTCTTCTTCTTCTTCTTCTTCATCCTCATCCTCTTCTTCTTCTTCTTGCCATGGGCCCCTGTACTGCCTCCTTATGCTGCTGCCAGGTCCAGAGTGTGTCATGGGTCCCTGTACGGCCTCCCATTGCTGCTGTCTCCATCGCCACACTCTGCCATGTGCCACTTTCAGGTCTCCTCACACTGCTGGTGGGTTCCATTTTGTCATAGGGTGCTGTATGGCCTCCCATTGCTGCTGCCTCCACCGCCACACTGTGGCTCCCCACTCTGGTTTTGGCCCCGTGACTGCCCAAATGAGTGAAGTGTGCGGTGATTCTAAGATCGACGGCACTCATCTGCATGTCATACTGACTGACAGTATTATTTCTCTTCCCCAGCAGACTCCAAGGGCATTTAAATTAAAGGTACAGTGTTCTGCACTAATATAAAGGCTCTCTGAAGCCTAGAAACCCTTTTTATAAGTTAAATTCGCAGCGAATAAATTCGCATCGAATCGAATTTATTCCACAAATTCGGCGAATCAGCCGAATCGAATTTTTGAATAATTCGCTCATCTCTAATCATAGCCAGTCTGATAATCTGACTTTCTGCCCCCATCCTGTGACTGGGCAGTGAAGGATCAGAAAAAAAGATCTTTTGGGAGTCTCTGCACTATCTCCTAATATCAACATGTTTCTTGTCAGCTCCCCCTCAATCACTCAACCTGCTGTATAGAGAATTACAAGAAGCTGAAATCAAGTCAAATTCAGCTCCTTGCACTCAGCAATATATTTAAAGTAGAATTCATAAAGGGTGTAAAAGACAAGCATTAGAACTCTGTCAGTACTCCACACTATAATTGGCAGTGTTTGCACCAGACCCCTGTATCTGTCTGTGAGGGCACTCCCTCCCCGGCCACTACGCCAGCACACTGACAGGAGCATGACTGTGTAGCTTTATAGTAGAGTGGGTGAAGCCTGATGGGGAACTGAGAGATTAGATCCCCATCAGGTTCACCTTGCCTATGATTGACAGCACACAACAGTGGGTGGATTGATAGCTGCTTTCAAATCTGCCCACTGCCATCCTTAGTAAATCAAAGCCAAGGTGGACCTGATGGGGAACTAGTATTTCAGTTCCCTACTAGGTTCTACCCACGTAACAGGTGCTGCAGCCAAGGGGACTAGTTCCCCATCAGGCCCAACTCCCCATGACTCAAATAATTTGGGCATTGCCATATTTTGGGTAATGACATCACCAGTATCTCTGGCCCCATTTGAATGCATTAAGTTTTCAGATGAAGAATCTCCCTGTCAACAAAAGAATGTGGCTGGGATCAGGGACAGACTGACAACTCATGGGGCCCCCGGGCAATAGGGGATCATGAGGCCTCTGTGTCCTTACCCAAGCTTAAAAAAGCCTATGAAAAAGGTACCAGGGGCATCTCATGGGGCCCCCTACTGACCCCGGGCCCTCGGGCAATGCCCGAGTTTCCAAATGGTCAGTCCACCCCTGGCTGGGATAGAGCTCTGTGCGGGAAGTTGTAACATTCATGATGGCTTCCCAGCACAGATGTGCCCCACACTGAGCACCAATGTACTTCTGTTTGCCAGCTCAGAGCTGATCTTAAAGTGGTTGTAAACCCTTACAAATACCCAATGAAGTGACTGACCTCAGGTGATACACAGAGATGAAACAAATCATCCTACATACGTTGTACCTGTCTATCTGCTGTCTTCTCTTCCCTACATCCATTCAATGTGCTGAATTTATAAAGCTTGTCTGAGAGCTCAGAAAAAGGGGACAGATATCTGAAACTACATACTGCTGAGCGCAGTGAGGAGAGCTCAAAGAGCTGATTGGAGAAATGAGACACACCCACCTACACACAGCTCATAGCAACAGAGCTGAGGCTGTCAGTCTGTTGGAGCTCCCTTCCCTGTCACCATTTCTCTCTTGATGTCAGGAAAACTTGTCAGAAGTGGCTCATGCAGTTGGCAGAGGAATGAAGCACCAGACAGAAATTATATTTAGTTATCTTAATTGAGACACTATAGAAGGATATGCTTTGTTTATATTTCATGTCTGAGGTTTGCAGCCACTTTAATTCCTGCTGATTTCCTAATCTGCAAACTGGCAGTTATTCTTCAACCCTTTGCCCCTCATGTAATGCATATGCGCAACTGCAAAGAGGGTGTGCTTTATCACCCAAACACTGCTCATATGTGTCCATGGGCAGCCAAGGTTCTGTATTGAGTATTGGTATGCACATTCCAAGAACAGTGACCAAGCTGTCATAGATAGCTCTCAGTCTCTAGTCAATATCAACAGCCGTGAGATGGACTCTCAATTTTGTGACCATTGTGACAACTAATCACCTTGGAAATATGTTTTTTCCTTTTTTTTCAGACACCACAAAAGTACAATTGTGCCAGTGGGTAACACTTACTCATTTCACAGACTTAGACCAGTCTTTTTCAATCAGCATGCCCAGGCACCCTGGAATGCCTTCAGGTTTCTTCAGGGGTGCCTTGGCAAAATGACTCAAAATTGTATACTAGCCAGTGAGTGGAACAAGCCTGCCTTTTTTGGTTACATGACACCAAAGGTTTTTATTGTGCACCATTACAACCTTCCAGCCACCGGCATGCTAACATTCAATGATGACATGGGTTGATAAGGAGGACATCGGACACATGCACAGCATCCCTGTTTGCCCCTCTCCATCATCACCAGGGTCAGATTAGCTGAGTGAGGGAGAGAAGTTGAGGGAGAAGAGAAACGCTGGAATACTAGTCAGGTAGTAGTCAGTCAAAAGTGTATTTTCTTTGTAGGAATAAATCAACTCTAACGTTGTGGTGTCCTACATGTGTGGATGTTGCTCCATCATGTAGATCTATAGGTTTAGTTTTTCATTTGGTACCTCGAATGGGGTACCTCGAGATTGTGCAGATTTTTAAAGGGCCTGGAAAAAGTTGAGAGAGAGAAAGCTGAGAAGAAATGACTTAGACATCTAACACATAGCTACTTTTTTGTCAGTTTCGTGGTCCCAATTTTCCAATTCTAGCTAAGAGATCACAACATTTGAACTGATGAGAAGGGTACGTGGCCACTGCTCAGGCTAACAAGATCCAATGAATTGGATGCCACTGACTAGTGAGGGTGCAGGCTGGGGAAAGGTTAGTCCAAACCCAAAGAACACTGTAGAAAAAGAGATAGCCTGGTCACTGCACATCTCGCCCAGCTTGAGTGGTTAGCAAGTAAACAGGTACTATCCACAAGGCTGGGCGAGGTGTGTGGTGGCTGGGCTATCTCTTCCTATTTCTACATCCTAATAGGAAAGGCTTTTAAAATGGGCATGGCATACTCAAAATATAGGTGGATCTCCTAAATGTTTAGAGAAAGTACTTTGCAATTTTCATTTTATATGTCGGGAGGCGCATACAGAATCTTGAGAACCACAGAGAGTTTACTCAATAACACATACGTAACAAGCTTAAAATGACTCTCAGTGGAGTACTGAATTTGTGCCTTGGCAAAATTACTGCCACATATCTTATGAGGGAGGATCAGTCTCTTTCTGACATTGCTTGTAACAGATTAGATAAGGGAAATAAATGAAATTCCCTGTGCCTTAAATAACACTATTCTACGCAGTGCACTAATAGATTAAATTTCAGACTTTTAATTGTAAAAAAATTAGGAATGACATTGACCATGGTCTCTGGATAGTTCTATTCTTCTCTCAAATCATAAAACAGAGACATTTCTCATATAGCTTATTGTTTTAAAAAAGGAGAAGAAAAGGGTTGTCATAGGGTAATAGAGCAAAAAATAAGATATAAGCATATTGATAATTAAAAACAGCTACTCAGAGCTACGATATATAGCAGCTCAATCAATAGCACTAGGCAGCCTTAGATAAATTTGTGTTGTGATACAGGACCTGTTGCACCTCAACAATTGGCCTCTAAATAGCACTGTTATCAGCTGCAAAGGAAAAGAAAGGAAGACAATAAAAATTCTACAGTAGGAAATAATTTATCATAAGGCTTAATTACTGTATAATACCCATAGGATTGTTCTTCCTTTCCAAATCACAAAATAAATGTAGAAACGAAAGCAAGTGAAGAAAGACATTACTGGGATGACTGTTCATCCATCTTAAAGTACAGCCTTCAATATTTTATGTTGTGGAACACACTGTAGTGGTGATACTGTAGCTCAAAAAACTGAGAGAAGTACCTTTTGGCCATAATTAGTTACATAATTTATCTCCCTGGCAAGACTACAATACTAATGCATCAAGGTGGTCATTCTACTACCCTGCTGGGAACCTTCAGAATTCTGGGCTCTTCTTCACCTCAGCTGACTAGAAAGGTTTTGGAATTTGAAAATCGAGGTAATTGCACTCATCTCCAAAATGTTTGGGGGCTCCTGAGATAGTTTTGAAGATGTATGGAAGCAGGGGCGGACTGACCATTTGGAAACTCGGGCACTGCCTGAGGGCCCGGGGTCAGTAGGGGGCCGCATGAGATGCCCCTGGTACCTTTTTCATAGGCTTTTTTGAGTTTGGGCAAGGCCATAGGGGCCCCATGATCCCCTATTGCCTGGGGGGCCCATGAGTTGTCAGTCCGCCCCTGTATGGAAGTATGTGCATGTACGGGGTGCCTATATCTTTCTAGACCTTTTCCCCCCACCATGCTATGTAACTGAGGCCCCATTCTGTAAATCAGTCTAGAGCACATTTTTTTCAAACTTTGTACCATCCAGGTATCCTTAAATTAATTTTCAGATATCAAACTAATCCAGCTAATAATTATATCTACACAGTACATTAGCATGATCTATATTGTACATATAGGAATAATTCATGGAAACATAGGCAATGAAAATTGTAGTGCTATAACAGAGACTGGCCACACCCACAAATAGACAGTATGAAGTCCATAGGAACAATGTCCGGTAAATGACAAATGGATGAAATGGTGACTTTGTTACTCCCAGTGAGGCATTCATCAAAACCGTGTAGGAAATATAAGAAATGCGCACTCACCAGATGCGCATTAGGTAAGCCCAATATTATTAGCCAGAGGTCCCCTCTTATCCTGTGGAAGGTGCAGTTCACACTGGACAGGCTGTCTCACAATACTGGTGCCTCGAGAGATCTTCTCTACTGGTGGAAGCTGTGATGGGGGTCAGCTTATATGAGTCACTCTCCTCTGGGCCTCAGGGTGGTCACCATATGGTCCTGGGGGGTTAAATGCTCGATGTGGAGCAGAGAATAGTGGCCATAGTGTAGTAGGTCAAAATATAACTTCTTTTATTAATGGTTAAAAGTGATGAACATACATAAAAGCAAATGGAGGCCATCGCCAATGAAATGTAGACAAAGCATGCAGCAAAACCGTTCATAAACCATTTAGAAAAACTGACCAGTTGGATAGTTATGGGAGCCACCGGACCTCCTTGATCCGGTGGCGTGACATCTCAGGTGTGTATGGCCATAACCATAACCCCCCAGGACCATATGGTGACCACCCTGAGGCCCAGAGAGTGACTCTGGCTATTAATATTGCGCTTACCTAAAGCGCATCTGGTGAGTGCACATTTCTTATATTTCCTACACGGTTTTGATGAGTGCCTCACTGGGAGTAACAAAGTCACCATTTCATCCATTTGTCATTTACCGGACATTGTTCCTATGGACTTCATACTGTCTATTTGTGGGTGTGGCCAGTCTCTGACATAGCACATTTAATTTGTTTATTAGCGCTGCACTTTTTCATATTGTATATATTCAAGAGGTTATATGGTTTCCTTGTAGTGTATCAGCAGCTTATGTTCTCATCATCTTAGCGCTCGCTGAATCACCTTTATATAATGAAAATTGTAGTGTCTTCTAAAGTGGTGGTCAGTGGAGAAATGTCTTCTTATATTAAATGATCAGCAGGTAGACTGTCCCACTATATGGGTGGCTAATTGGAGAATAGTCCACCTCACAGTGGTATATCCCTTTAAGAGTCCCCTTACAAACATGTAATTAGATCATTTGTGTCAATGATTGCTAAATGGAAATGAGAACAGAGGTTCTATTAGTTCCATATCACTTGCTATGCCAAGTCACAGCTCTGAAGCTATGAAGACACCATTATTCAGGAGAGCAATCCACCACAACCGACTGCTCAAAGAGCATTCAGTTCAACTGTTTTTCATTTATGAGATTAAAGTGAATCAGGAAAACACCATATTATGACAACTACAATGATGATGGAGGTGATGATCATAGTAAATAAGTATTTAAGTGTAGTGAATCAGGTACTGAAGAGAGTGAACTGCTATACAGAATTGATACAATGTTGCAGAGATAAAGCTTAGTTGTTTGAAAAGTTTACTGAACTTTCGGCTAGGTTCACACCTTTTATGTGTTGGCAGTGGCCACAAAATTGCTTACTGCCCTTTAGAGCACTGCACTGCGGCAGACTCACGGCAGTGCAGTTAATTGTTGGGGGTTCCCCCATGCATTTGCTAATGTGTGCATTTCTGCACTCACCCAACTGCATGGCGCAGTTTGGGGTTTGGTGCAGCATGTTTTTAGATATAGATCAGGGGTTTCTTCTCTGTGTTTCTCACACAGAGCAGTGCGCAGTGACGTGTGTAAAACGCATATAAGCGTGCATGCACTTAGCCACACCTATAAGTTTGTATGCTTTTCCAAAAAAATCAGTTTTGCCCAGAGATGAGCTTTAACATCAACCCTGTAAATCACAGAAAATGTTAAAACATAATAGAGATCATAACACTTAATTAAAAGTTTGGAGACAATTAAAGAAAATGTGCCTGCGCAGGTCTTTATAACCTATGCATGCACCATGTATATAGTGATAGACAAGTGATGCACACCTTGGTTAGGGACCAGCAGTGAAGAAGTAGTAAGAGGTCAGTTGTAAAAATTTCACCCTAATTCTCATCCATCCCAGCAAAACTGGTAAAGCCAAACTTTACCAGCCAAGCAGAATATAGTGGAACTACACTGTATCTGAGCACCAAAGACCACCAAAAGCGATATTTCATTAATTTTTATTATTCAAAGCAAATTCCCCAATCCATCCATGTATCCATGCTTTAGTTTGCTGAGAAATCACATAGAAATAATCCACTAGCATTTCTAGCCAAGGCCATCTTGAGAAAAGACAGATGGCTCTAGTATTATTATTATTATTATTATACGGGACTTATGCAGCGCCAACAGTTTGCTCAGCGCTTTACATTATGGAGGGAGACAGTACAGTAACAATACAAGAGGGATTAGAGGGCCCTGCTCCTTGGAGATTACAATCTAGTAGTATTTATCTCCTGGAATCCATCTGCCCTTAACTCAGGCATGCAGGCAGGTGGGTTTGCTTAGCTGAGAAAACCACTCCCCATTCCTGAAGGCTCTTGGGATTTATGACATCATTTGCCTAGGCATGGAATCCAGGAAGTAACTAAAGAAATGTAAAGAACAATTTAAAATTAGAAAATATTATACACTTTCCTATCTATTTACTAATAATAGCTGCATAAGGATTCAGAAGAGTTAATATAGATTAAGTAAGTGAAGTTACACTTTTTAAAAAAAATGACAGTTATGCGTAAATATGAAGTTACTATATTTTAACATACAGCTTGAATACATTACTACATCTGGCTAGCAATAAATTACCAAATCTGTCTGTAGCTCCCTGTAATCTCTTGTGTTTACTGATTATTTTGGTATTTCCTGTATTAACAGTATGTAATGCTAATATATTACACAGATCCATTCATATCAGTCACAGCAGTATAATGAGAGGCAATAATGGCAATTTTACCATGTTGCACAGTGCTGTTAATCTAACACTGGGACACTGGGAATATGCCTACTATAGTCACATGATCAGTTCCCATGTCAAAATAAGAAAGACTGTAGTTGCCCCTGCAATTCCTTTTACCCCCCGGTCACATCAAGCCTGAATTTGAAATCGTAAGACTTACAGTGAAGTTGCACAATTTCAAAGTCAGGTGAGATTTGAAAGACATCTGACACAGATGTCTATGCAAATCGCACCAAAAGCAGTGCATGTACTACTTTATAAATCAGTGTGGCTCCGACCAAGTCAGAAGCTGTAATTGCGGACAATAGGGTGCAACTTGGCACACGATTTGCAAGTCACATGGCATGCAAATTGCATGCCAAGTCGCACCCGATGTGACCAGGGTGTAAATGGACATGAACTGAAACAGTGAAGATCGGCTATCTTATAGGAAACATCTAGAAATGTTAATCAAGTCTAAGGCCTCATGCACACTGGACATTTCTCTAGCTGCCCTAGACACCTTTCTTTCTGGCAGCTGCATTTTGGCAGAAAAAAGCGCAGGACACCTTTAATGTATAATGTTTAACGTATTTAGCTGCATTTAGCCCCATCAAGCATTTGGGAACTAATTCATTTCATTGGCCAGGAAAATAGCTTATTCTGGCCATTGAAAAGAATTAACAGTCAAGCTGTAAATGTGCCTAGCGTTAACGCGCGTTTAGACGCATTTGCATGCGTCGTTTTTTCTGCCAAAATGCTGCTGATCCTGGACTGGCTGGCAAGGGTTTTTTCTGCCTCTAAACTCCTCTAAAAGTTTATGTGTTCATGGACACATAGGCTAACATGAAGGGGAGTTTAGAGGCAAAAAAAAATGGCAGACACCCCTAAGAGCAGCTGAAAAAGCATCCAGTGTGTATGAGGCCTAAGAAGTTTGCCTTTTCTTTTAAATTCCTCCTGAATTTTAAGTCTCATAGATGTGTATTTGCAGAGTGAGATCCTCTGTTTTTATTGGTTGAACTCAATGGATTTGTGTCTTTTTTTTCAACATGACTAATGTTGGCCAGGTAATATGTGAATTTCACCCCCTTCTTGAAGAATCAGCCCAAATTAGCTATGTGGATAGCTCTGTCAGCCCCCTTTTGCCCAATATCTTTTGACTGAAGAATTTAAATTGTTGGCTGAACAGCATCTACACTCAATCAGATGCAGCTCCTGTATGGGTAGTCTGACAGCTGCTGGTGGCAGTTGTCAGAAGACGATAAGCCAGCAGGAAGTATTTGTCCTTCTGCACTGTTTGCATGGATGGATGAATCAGATATTTTTCATTCAGCCTGCAAACAATATCTAACAGTGTATCGCCTACTTAACTATACACATTGCTGCTAGTCTTAGGAGATTTGGAGTGAGATTTGGTGATGTCACCCCTCTACTGTTCCCTGTTGTCTTTGCTGGAGAGGAAGCTGTACATGAGAACTTGCAGTGCAAGGATATCCCTGCTTCTGATTAATTCAATCTTTGGATCAGTGCTTACTTCACCTCTCCTACTGCTCCTTGAATATTCACCCGCCAGTCATTGAAGGGATGGATTTGACATATAGAAGTAAAGCCTTCTACTCCACAAAGATGGTCATCTCCACATAAAATTGTGTAGAACAAGGCATGGTAAGGCAATAATAGGGAAAAAATCTGCTCCAGAAAGTCTATAGGCAGTACAGTTAGCAGGTCATTTTCCCTCTGCTTTCCTTTTTTGGGCACAGCGTCCTCTTTAAGTGTCTTACCAAAGATGACAACTGCAGTAAACCAGAGAACTCTGCTGGGGTTATGTTCTGTCATACCTTACACTCTAGGCAAACCTCTGAAAAACTAAGTAAATCACCCTTTGAAGTTACCACCCGCCATGTCTATAAATTGCTATCATCATATTTACAAAACTTTTTATGTTTTCATCAGTTTTAAACATAACCACCTGCCTACTAGACAAATTCTGTAATTTCTCTCATATATGTTAAAATCTGCATTTTTTGCTAGAAAATTACTTAGAACCCCAAAATATTAAATATTCCTCAAAACCAGAGGCACTGGATAATTAAATGGTGGCTGTTGCAATTTTTATGTTGCTTGATGTTTGCACAGCCATTTATCAAACACAACTTTTTATTAGGAAAAAAATACAGTTTAATGACTTTAAGTGCACACAAACACAATATAATACCAAATTGTTTGGTAAAATATAAAAGATGATGTTACACCGAGTAAATAGATACATGAGATATCACACCTCAAAATTGTGCACGCCTGTGGAATGGTGTCAGTGGCACATTAAATTATCCATAGGTGATGCTTTAAAAGCCTTTACAGGTTACCAGGTTAGAGTACACAGGAGGTCTGTCATTAGATATATTGCTCTCACTCTGACGTTCACGTGATACCTCACATGTGTGGTATGATCACAATTTACATATTTACATAAGTCCATCCATGAAATTACCTTCCTACTAAATATCTAAATATTCCACGGTCAACTGTTAGTGGTATTATAACAAAGTGGAAGTAACTGGGAACAACATCAACAAAGTGCAAGCAATATATATATATATATATATATATATATATATACTGTATACAACATATATATACAGTACATACATACATATATATATATATATATGCATATATATATATATATATATATATATGTAGTATATATATATATATATTGCTTCCACTTTGTTGATGTTGTTCTCTGTTGCTTCCACTTTGTTTTATATACATAATATTATTATACAGGATTTATATAAATATAAATATATATATATATATATATATATAAATATATATATATATATATATATAAAACCCCTTACCCTCTTTTTTTCCTGCGGCCTTCTTATCAGGCAATGATATTACTAAAGCTGGGAGAGAGTAGGTGGAAATTTAACTTTTTTTTCTAACATGGAGAAAAGCGATTTTTTATAACATTTAAAATAAGTCTACCATAGCTGCAGCCGCAAACGGCGACCCCCCCCCCCCTCCCTCTGACAGATAATACAGGGAGAGGTTTCCCCATAATATCTGTCAGATTTGAAAACAGCGCGGCCATGTGGGGCTCCCCATCATGTCTTTCATTCATGGACTTCCGTGAATGAATGAACTGCAGGTCAAAACAGCCTTAGCGGCTGTGGGCTTGTAGTTTTCAATTAACTACCACATCGCTGTGGAGCACTGTGGTAGTTCATTGAGGCTTCCTGTCAGAATATCTGCTTTATCCTGTACAGCAAGAATATATTCTGACAGGCCTGCAGGCAACCTGCATGGCATCAGGGATCTAGTGATTGCTGGTGCAAGGCTTTCCAGGCTCCTTTGGATAAAAATAACAAATGCACATTTTTTTACCTGCAAATTTTTATTATTTTTGTCCAAAAGGTGAACTTATCCTTTAAAATAGAAAATCACTTTTACAGCCTATATATGTTTGCTCTCACTTTATTACAAAACTGAACAGTACCTTTTAAAAGCATTGGATCACTGAGAAAAAAGCACTGGAACATGCCACCGCTCACCAATTAAAGTAACATTACCTGTATAATAATCGGTGTATAATTGCCAATACACTATCGGTGCAACCACCTTGGATAATCATCTACAGCGTGGCCAGCTACTGACTGAGCAGATTGGTTGGAGATATACAGGAAAACTCAGTTTGCAAAAAAGAAAGAAAGAAAGAAATACTACACAAGTGATTTTGCAGTCTAACACTACTGACATTATCTTTCTGTTTCAAATAAATTAGAGCATTCCATGATGAATCAGGCATGATGAAGATCACATGAAAGGCAGGGCTCCATTGTCTTAGAAGGGACTACAAAACTTCACTGGAATCTTCATCATTTGCATTTCAAATCGATTTAAGAATCAAGATAAATTCACATTCAGTCTGTGTAGAATTCTAGCATTTGCTATAGTAAAGAATTGTCAGTACAAATACTGTAGAAGGGAGCTATTGAGCTGGGTTTAAAGATCCTTTAATCCCTCCAGTAAAACCATTGCCTGCTATAGCTGTGTGTCTGTAGCTCTGAAATTACCATGGCCCTGGACTCAAAGTGCTGTAGCATGGTGCCCTCTGCCTGTGTGTGTGGGAACTGCCATTAGATTGTCAGCAATCAAAGATCAAAATGACAGATGACATCTCTTCTACGGAAATAATAAAAATATATTTTGCCATAATGACCGACCAGCAGGACTAGCAGCTGTATTCCCCTTAGGGACCTTATCAATTTTACATTTGAACTATTTACTTATTGATTTTGCCTTATCTTTGGCCTTAAAGTGTATGTAAACCCATACAATAAACGTATTCGCCCTTTTTTTAACGGGTAAATATACCATTAAAAGTGTTTTGCTATACATGTCTGATTAGATCGTAGCTGTTATCCTGCCACAAATCTTGTGAACTGATTATTTCCTGTGTGCAATGCTGACCATGTTATAGAGATAAGAAGGGCAGAGGTGTTCCATAGTCCTAATACACTTCCTGTCCAAGCATGACAACACTGTTCCACCACAAATACAGTACACTGAGTGGCGCTATCACCCTAAGACAGGAAGTGTATTACTGACAGGATCATCAGATGAAAATGAAAAAAAAAAAAAAAACTAATGCAGCCATCACATCTCAGGGCTAAAAAGCTGCAACACATTAAATTTATGTTGTTATTAAGACACGTTATTAACAAATTAATTAAAAGCTTAAAAAAATCTCTGTATTCTGCAGCCCTATGGCCAGCTGCACACGGGCATAAGTGCATTATTTATTATTATTGTTTTAATACAGGATTTATATTTACTGATGTTTATATTCTTGTTGACAAAAAGATCCTGAGTAAAATGTTCTGTAAAGACCACACATATAATGGAGTCTAAAGGTACATAGGTGTATACAAGCCGGGGGCGGACTGACCATTTGAAAACTCGGGCATAGCCCGAGGGCCCGGGGTCAGTAGGGGGCACAATGAGATGCCCCTGGTACCTTTTTCATAGGCTTTTTTGAGTTTGGACAAGGACACAGATACCTCATGATCCCCTATTGCCCAGGGGCCCCATGAGTTGTCAGTCCACCCCTGATACAAGCGTAAATTTCTTCTTCATTGTCAGTATTGCAATAAACACATGTATACACACATTAACATACACTATATTGCCAAAAGTATTGGGACGCCTGCCTTTACACGCACATGAACTTTAATGGCATCCCAGTCTTAGTCCGTAGGGTTCAGTATTGAGTTGGCCCGCCCTTTGCCTTTGCAGCTATAACAGCTTCAACTCTTCTGGGAAGGCTGTCCACAAGGTTTAGGAGTGTTTCTATGGGAATGTTTGACCATTCTTCCAGAAGAGTATTTGTGAGATCAGGTACTGATGTCGGACGAGAAGGCCTGGCTCACAGTCTCCACTCTAATTCATCCCAAAGGTGTTCTATCAGGTTGAGGTCAGGACTCTGCAGGCCAGTCAAGTTCCTCCACCCCAAACTTGCTCATCCATGTCTTTATGGACCTTGCTTTGTGCACTGGTGCGCAATCATGTTGGAACAGGAAGGGGCCATCCCCAAACTGTTCCCACAAAGTTGGGAATATTAATTTGTCCAAAAAGTCTTGGTATGCTGACGCCTTAAGAGTTCCCTTCACTGGAACTAAGGGGCCAAGCCCAACCTCTGAAAAATAACCCCACACCATAATACCCCCTCCACCAAACTTTACACTTGGCACAATGCAGTCAGGCAAGTACCGTTCTCCTGGCAACCACCAAACCCAGACACATCCATCAGAGTGCCAGACAGAGTGGTGTGATTCGTCACTCCAGAGAACACGTCTCCACTGCTCTAGAGTCCAGTGGCGGTGTGCTTTACACCGCTGCATCTGACGTTTTGCATTGCACTTGGTGATGTAAGGCTTGGAAGCAGCTGCTTGGCCATGGAAACCCATTCCATGAAGCTCTCTATGCACTGTCGATGTGCTAATCTGAAGGTCACATGAAGTTTGGAGGTCTTTAGCTATTGACTCTGCAGACAGTCGGCGACTTCTGCGCACTGTGCGCTTTAGCATGCGCTGACCCCACTCTGTCATTTTACATGGCCTACCACTTCGTGGCTGAGTTGCTGTTGTACCCAGTTGCTGACACTTTGTTATAATACCACTAACAGTTGACCGTGAAACATTTGGTAGCAAGGAAATTTCACAGATGGACTTATTGCACAAGTGGCAACCTCACGGTACCACACCTGAATCCACTGAGCTCCTGAGGATAACCCATTCTTTCACAAATGTATGTAGAAGCAGCCTGCGTGCTTGAGTTTATACACCTGTGGCCATGGAGGTGACTGGAATACCTGAATATAATGATTTGGAGGGCTGTCCCAATAGTTTTGGCAATTTAGTGTATATAGCATTAGACCTCACTGCTGTGTACTAATGTAAAAATGTTTGTAGAAGCAGTCTGCATGCCTAGGTGCTTGATTTTATACACCTGTGGCCATGGAGGTGATTGAAACACCTCAATCCAATGATTTGGAGGGCTGGCCCAATACTTTT
The DNA here is from genome assembly GCF_062004578.1 of Staurois parvus. Lineage (NCBI taxonomy): Eukaryota > Metazoa > Chordata > Amphibia > Anura > Ranidae > Staurois > Staurois parvus. The sequence continues at coordinate 776,773 of NW_028318327.1, forward strand.
GGCAATATAGTGTATGTATAGGTGCATACATATGCATATGCACCTAAATTACTACACTCAAATGTAAAGTTTTCTATTTTTCGTCTCTGTATTCACTGCCATTCTACTGATCTTTATGCAGATGTGTGTATGGTTCCATAGACAGCAATGCATCTGTGTCCAGATACAATTGCAAGAAAAAGTATGTGAACCCCTTGGGATTACGTGGAGTTTTGCATGAATTGGGCATAAAATTTGCTCTGAACGTCATCTAAGTCACAACAATAGAAGAACACAGTCTGTTGAACATAATATTACACAAACATTAGATGTTGCCATGGTTTAATTGCACATAACATGTAAACATTCACAGTGCAGGGAGGAAAAAGTATGTGAACCTTTGGACTTAATAACTGGTTGACCCTCCTTTGGCAGCAATAACCTCAACCAAACGTTTCCTGTAGTTGCAGATCAGACCTGCACAACGGTCTGGAGTAATTTTGGACCACTCCTCTTCACAAAACTGTTTCAGTGTAGCAATATTCTTGGGATGTCTGGTGTGAATCGCTCTTTTATGATCATGCCACAGCATTTTAATCGGGTTGAGGTCAGGACTCTGACTGGGCCACTCCAGAAGGCGTATTCTGTGCTGTTGCAGCCATTGTTTTGTTGAATTACTTGTGTGCTTTGGGTCATTGTCCTGTTGCATCACCCATCCTCTGCGGAGCTTCAGTTGGCGGACAGATGGTCGTACGTTTTCCTGCAAAATGTCTTGATAAACTCTGGAATTCATTTTCCCATCAATGACAACAATCTGCCCAGGCCCTGAGGCAGCAAAGCACCCCAGACCATGATGCTCCCTCCACCATGTTTTACAGTGGGGATGAGGTTTTGATGTTGGTGTGCTGTGCCTTTTTTTCTCCACACATAGTGTTGTGTGTTCTTCCCAAACAACTCAATCTTGGTTTCATCTGTCCACAGTATATTTTGCCAGTAGTGCTGTGGAACATCCAGGTGCTCGTTTGCAAACTTCAAACGTGCTGCAATATTCTTTTTGGACAGCAATGGCTTCCTCCGTGGTGTCCTCCCATGTACTCCATTCTTGTTTAATGTTTTCCTTATTGTAGATGTATCAACAAAAATGTTAGCATGTGCCAGAGATTTCTGTAGGTCTTTAGCTGACATTCTGGGATTCTTCTTTACCTCATGCAGCATTCTGCGCTGTGCTCTTGCAGTCATTTTTACGCCTAGGGAGAGTAGCAACAGTGCTAAACTTTCTCCATTTGTAGACAGTCTGTTTTACTGTGGACACATGAACATCAAGGCTTTTGGAGATACTTTTGTAACCCTTTCCAGCTTCATGCAAGTCAACAATTCTTGATCGTAGGTCTTCTGAGAGCTCTTTTCTGCGAGGCATGGTTCACATCAGACAGTGCTTCTTGAAACCAGTAAACCCAAAACAGGTGTGTGTTTTTTAAGGGCAGGACAGCTGTCAGCAACACATCCAATATCATCGCACTGATTGGAGTCAAGGTTGGCTCACTCCTGGCTCCAATTAGCTCTGGGAGAAGCCATTAAGCTAGGGCCTCACATACTTTTTCCTCCCTGCACTGTGAATGTTTACATGTTATGTGCAATTAAACCATGGCAACATCTAATGTTTGTGTAGTATTATGTTCAGCAGACTGTGGTCTTCTATTGTGACTTAGATGATGTTCAGAGCACATTTTATGCCCAATTCATGCAAAACTCCACGTAATCCCAAGGGGTTCACATACTTTTTCTTGCAACTGTAAGTAAAAAAAATGGTGTTTTTTACACCCGTATGCTAAAGGCCTAAAAAATTAGTATAACTAAATTAATTTAAATATATTTAATGTTTTCCTATTAATGTAAAACACTGTCTGAAAACAATCATAAGACTGATTTACACTGAGGCATTTTTCATTCATTTTTACCTTGCAAGAAAAATCCAAGAAAACTGTTTCCTTTTAAATCCTATGGGACTCTGCACACCACTAGGTGCAGTGCATTTTGAAAAGTCCTGTATGCTGCATCCTTGGTGCGGTTTTCAAAACCACACCAAAAACGTAGTAACTCATTGAATTGAATGGAAACCGTACCAAAAGTGCATCAAAATCACATTTTTGGTGTGGTTTTTTTTAGCTACATGGCCATTTTTCATAGATGAAAGCAATCAGAAAATTAACTGGAAATGCACCTAAAATGCAGCAAAAATGTGGCAAAACCGCATATGCGTTTATACCGCAATGCAATGGAGCAGTGTGGAAGCAGCCTTAGAAGTGAAATTGAAAGAATTTAAAATTGAATGAAATATTTTATTAAAATGAACTGTTTTCAACACAAATCCTTCCTGTAGTTTCTGTTAGCATTTGTTGTTGCAAATGGAACTAACAGTGTAACTTTGTAGCAGTTATAAAAAGTTACAATGAATAAGTGCCCGGTAATACTGGTGCGATTTCAGGTGCGATTTGCAAATTAAAATCGCAGCTGATATTGCATCTAATGAATGTGAATGTCAGTGTTTTAACATGTGCGATTTGTTGCAGCACAATTTATAAAGTAGTTCTTGCATTACTTTTTCAGCAGCTTATTGTAATTTCACATACATAAAATATAATGCAATTTGCAAGAAATCATTGAAAATCTTCACAAGCAGGGGCAGACTGACCATTTGGAAACTCGGGCACGGCCCGAGGGTCCAGGGTCAGTAGGGGGCCCATGAGATGCCCCTGGTACCTTTTTCATAGGCTTTTTTGAGTTTGGGCAAGGACACAGGGGCCCCATGCTCCCCTATTTCCCGGGGGCCCCATGAGTTGTCAGTCCGCCCCTGTTCACAAATCACAATAAAGTCTTCAGAAATTGCACCTGAAATCAAACTTTCCTATCCTGAACGCGATTCTTCCATGTTCAGGAGAGGGAGGTTTACACCCTGGTCACATCGGGTGTGACTTGGCATGCGATTTGCATGCCATGCAACTTGCAAATCATATGCCAAGTCGCACCCCATTGTTCTCAATGAGAGCGGTCAAATTTGTGCGATTCCGACTTGGTTGGAGCCACACCGATTTCTAAAGTAGTACATGTACTACTTTTGGTGTGATTTGCATAGACATCTGTGTCAGATGTCTTGCAAATCGCACCTGAAATCAGCATCTCACCCAACTTTGAAATTGTGCAACTTCACTGTAATGCAGGCCATAGATGGGTCGAAAATCAGACGATTTTTTGGCCGAAAATAAAATCATCCGATTTTCAGATCGTTAGTGGGTTAATAGGTCGGCCGTTTTTCGGTATTTTGGCAGATCTTTTTTATCGGTAAAGTTTGAAAAAAATCGGCCGATTTTGCCGATTGGCCGATTTTCGCGGCAATGATGGGCATATCGTCTGATCTTTTTACCGATAAAAAATCTGCGCATGAGCAGTGACCTGCAAGAGGAAGACAAAAAGAAGAAGAAGAAGAAGAGGAAGAAGAAGAAGAAGAGGATGAAGAAGAAGAGGATGAAGAAGAATTCCAGTCCGGCAAAAAGTGTCCCTGCAAAGAGCTCCGCTATTTCTTTGACAGTTCTTTGACATTTATAGCAGCTGCAACAATGTATCTATTTGTTTCCAAATAAAAACATCTGTATCCAAAATGGATACAAATAGATACAATGTTGCAGCCGCTATAAATGTCAAAGAACTGTAAAAGAAATAGCGGAGCTCTCTGCAGAGACACTTTTTGCCGGCTGTAGACGGGATGAAAATCGGCCGATTTTTTTTTTACCGTTCCTGGTAACGTCGGCCGATTGAACGACCGATTTTTCGTTTTTTAAAGAAAATCAGCCGGTTTTCTCCCCATCTATGGCCTGCATAAGTCACACAATTTCAAAGTCGAGTTTGATGTGACCAAGGGCTTAACCTCACCTAAACGCGACAGCTTTTAAACTCTGCTACAAGCCTGTGTGTACATGGACACATAGGCTTTTATGGAGTTGAATTTAGGGGCAAAAAAAATGCCAAAAGCTTCTAAACTCAAATTTAGCAGCTGCTCGTTTACATGAAGCTTAAGAAAAGTTCCTTGTTAGTGTTTACATACATTTTACACTTTGAATCAAGTCTCCAGAATATCTATATATTGTGGAAGGACCAAAAGCAGATAAAGGGGAACCCCAGAATAACTATTTTGCTGGCTATATTGAAGTATTCCTGCTGAGTAAAGCTGAGCGAGCAAAATCTCGTCATGTATGGTAAGTATTAATAGGGGAAAGGTGAGAACCTTGTTTGAATTTTTTTATTACTGTCTGTGCCTCAGATTGATAGATTTGCATTCATTTTCTGTCCCTATAATTACTGTAATTGGAACAAGAAATGAAGGGCGATCTTTTAATGGGAACACCGCAAAGGCGGTTTAAAAAAAAACAAATCTTTGGCAAGAGCTAAACTTCAATGTCCTGAAAGACAAGATCCGTCCTGGGATTCATGTGTTCAAGTGCATAAACTATAGATCTAAAACTTATATACTGTGAAGTAATACATCATAAATTAAAGAATATGCTACATCAACATTTCATATTCCTGGTGTGTGCCTGCTGTACTATGTACTTGTGTTAAAAAGTATCTAAAAAGTATCCTGTTTTCTTTGTATTGCTTCCTTTGTGTGAAATCCTTGGTGTTCTTACCAGTCTTTCTGCTTTCTTATTTCAAACTGGCCACACTAGGCATAGAAGCATATCCTTCCAAGCATGGTCAAGACACTCTCCCCCTGCAAAAAGAAAAAAAAACATATTTATGATATATATATATATATATATATATATATACTGTATATACCGAAAACAGTGCCTTGAAAAAGTATTCATACCTCTTGAAATTTTTCACATTTTGTCATGTTACAACCAAAAACTTAAGGTATTTTATTGGTATTTTGTGTGATAGACCAACACAAAGTGGCACATAATTGTGAAGTGGAAGGAAAATGCTAAATGGTTTGCACATTTTTATTTCAAATAAATATCTGAAAAGTGTGGCGTGCATTTGTTTTCTGCCCCCTTTACTCTGACACCCCTAACTAAAATCTAGTGGAACCAATTGCCTTCCAAAGTCACCTAATTAGTAGAGTCCACCTGTGTGTAATTTAATCTCAGTATAAATACAGCTGTTCTGTGAAGACCTCAGAGGTTTGTTAGAGAACATTAGTGGACAAACAGCATCATGAAGGCCAAGGAACGCACCAGACAGGTAAGGGATAAAGTTGTGGAGAAGTTTAAAGCAGGGTTAGGTTATAAAAAAATATCCCAAGCTTTCAACATCTCATGGAGCACTGTTCAATCTATCATCCGAAAATGGAAAGAGTATGGCACAACTGCAAACCTACCAAGACATGGACGTCCACCTAAACTGACAGGCCGGGCAAGGAGAGCATTAATCAGAGAAGAAGCCAAGAGGCCCATGGTAACTCTGGAGGAACTGCAGAGATCCACAGCTCGGGTGGGAGAATCTGTCCACAGGACAACTATTAGTCGTGTACTCCACAAATCTGGCCTTTATGGAAGAGTGGCAAGAAGAAAGCCATTGTTGAGAAAGCCATAAGAAGTCCCATTTGCAATTTGTGAGAAGCCATGTGGGGGACACAGCAAACATGTGAAAGAAGGTGCTCTGGTCAGATGAGACCAAAATGTAACCTTTTGGCCTAAAAGAAACAAGCTATGTGTGGCAGAAAACTAACATTGCCCATCACCCTGAACACACCATCCCCACCATGAAACATGGTGGTGGCAGCATCATGTTGTGGGGATGCTATTCTTCAGCAGGGACAGGGAAGCTGATCAGAGTTGATGGGAAGATGGATGGAGTCAAATACAGGGCAATCTTAGAAGAAAACCTGTCTAATTGAGAATCTGTGGCAAGACTTGAAAATTTCTATTCACAGACGCTCTCCATCCAATCTGACAGAGCTTGAGCTACAGTTGTGTTCAAAATAATAGCAGTCAGACATCACTAACCTGATCAATCACTGTTTTTGGTAGAAATTTTATTTCTACATGGCAAATAATTTACTAGCAGGTGTAGTAGAGTAATAGAAATCCAACAGACCCAACAGTCATGACATGCATGCTGCTGATTCTGTGTAATTGAATCACTAATTGAAAGGGGCATGTTCAAAATAATAGCAGTGTGGAGTTCTATTAGTGAGGTCATTCATTCTTTGAAAAACAGGTGGCAATTATTGCCCCTATTTAAGGCAGGAAGGCAGCAAATGTTGTACATGCTGGTTACAGTGCATTTCTCTCTGAAATTCTGAGGAAAATGGGTCGTTCCAGACATTGTTCAGTAGAACAGCGTACCTTGATTAAAAAGTTGATTGGAGAGGGGAAAACATATAAAGAAGTGCAGAAAATGATAGGCTGCTCAGCTAAAATGATCGCAAATGCTTTAAAATGGCAACCAAAACCTGAAAGACGTGGAAGAAAGCGAAAAACTACCATTCGAATGGATAGAAGAATAGCCAAAATGGCAAGGACGCAGCCAACAATCAACTCCAGGAAGATCAAAGAAGGTGTAAAGTTACCTGTGAGTACTGTTACAATTAGAAGACGCCTATGTGAAGCCAAGCTATCTACAAGAAGCCCCCGCAAAGTCCCACTGTTGAAAAAAAGACATGTGCTGAAGAGGTTACAATTTGCCAAAGAGCACATTGACTGGCCTAAAGAGAAATGGCGCACTATTTTGTGGACTGATGAAAGTAAGATTGTTCTTTTTGGGTCTAGTGGCTGGAGACAGTTTGTCAGACAACCCCCAAACACTGAATTCAAGCCGCAGTACACTGTGAAGACAGTGAAGCATGGTTGCGCAAGCATCAGGATATGGGGATGTTTCTCATACTACGGTGTTGGGCCTATTTATCGCATACCAGGGATCATGGATCAGTTTGAATACATCAGAATACTTGAAGAGGTCATGCTGCCTTATGCTGAAGAGGAAATGCCCTTGAAGTGGGTGTTCCAACAAGACAACGACCCCAAACACACCAGTAAATGTGCAACATCTTGGTTCCAGACCAACAAGATTGACGTTATGGAGTGGCCAGCCCAATCCCCGGATCTTAATCCAATAGAAAACTTGTGGGGTGACATCAAAAATGCAGTTTCTGAGGCAAAACCAAGAAATAGAGAAGAACTGTGGAATGTAGTCCAATCATCCTGGGCTGGAATACCTGTTCACAGGTGCCAGAAGTTGGTTGACTCCATGCAACACAGATGTACAGCAGTTCTCAGAAACAGTGCTTATACAACTAAATATTCATTAAGTGATTCAAAGGAAAGCAAAATCTTCCAACATTTTTCAGTTTATATAGTGAATGTTTGAGTTTGTAAGGAAGAATACAAACACTGCTATTTTTTTGAACAGTCTAATGCTCACTTTTCTTCAATTTTTTTAGAGGAACAACACAAATTTGATATATTTTTCTTCATGTTTTGATTTGGAATAGAATGTGTAGTGTTCCCAATGCATTTGTGTGTATGGAAATAAAAGATATTAGAAGGATTTTGAGCTTTATTCACTTTTTTTAACATACTGTTATTATTTTGCAAAGAATAATGTGCAAAACTTTCTAGATGTGTAAAGCTGGTAGAGACATCCCCAAAAAGACTTGCAGCTGGAATTGTAGCGAAAGGTGATTCTACAAAGTATTGACTCAGGGGGGTTGAATACAAATGCACACCACACTTTTCAGATATTTATTTGTAAAACATTTTGAAAACCATTTATTATTTTCCTTCCACTTCACAATTATGTGCCACTTTGTGTTGATCTTTCACATAAAATCCCAATAAAATACATTTATGTTTTTAGTTGTAACATGGCAAAATATGGAAAATTTTAAGGGGTATGAATACTTTTTCAAGGCACTGTGCAGTATAGAACATTTTGCCTTATGCTGAATGGGTTGTTTTACAAGATGAGGATTCACATATACATTAAACACTGTCACTCATCTTATCAATCCATTTCTCACAGATCAGCACCAGCAGAAACTGATATTTTAGCTCTGGGTCAGCATCCACAAGAAAAATGTCTGGCTGGCTTCCTTATTTGTCAGTTTTTTTCCCAAAGGCATGTTTTCTGCAAAGGTTTGTTCTTCTAAATATTGCCATACACAATTAGATTTTTGTTTGAACGTTCATAGAAAAAATTTTCTTTAGAGCATTGGTTTCTGAATCAGAAGGCCTCTTTCCCTCTTAATTTCTGCATGTAAGGCGTTGGTTGTCTGCAGGGCAGGGTCTGGTATAGGTATATGCTGTATGATGGATAAAACTGTCAGCATCCCCAGTACAAGGAATGCCATTATCAGCTCCAAACATTGCAAATTGGAATGGGGCTAATATACATTTTTAATTTGTATAAAGTTGAACTCCTGAAAACTAAAAATTCCTCCCTTGTAGCAGGGCTCTGTCTACCCACACTGCAAAGGTTAACTGCTCGTTTATGTCTCGGGGACAGGGTACAGCAGATTTTCTTACCTGATCTTCCACTCCCACAGGCTCCTCTGTGCTGTTAGGTCAGACCCCACAATGTTTTCTCCATGCACTTTGGTGGTCCAAGGTTCTCTGACATCATCATGACCAATGAAGGGACCATAGACCAGCGTGGGGGATCAGAAACTCTAGACGGATACAAGCAGTTAAAGATGAATTCCAGGTATGAATATCTTATACAGAGTTCTATTGGTCCAGCTTCGTATGGGTGCCATTCAGATAAGGCTTAGAATGAATGCAAAGTGTTCACTTATTGGGCGACATGAAGAGGTGGGGTGGATACATCATGGATGGGAGGATGAATGAATGGTCCGCCTCCTCCATTCATATTGCTTTTAGGTACCCTATCCCAAACTAGGAATTCCAATCTGTAGCAGCGTTGGCTAGTTTTCTAGAAGTGCACATAGTACAGCAGCAGAAATTGTCTGCATATACTGTATGTGCTAATGTGGCCAATAATGTCATTGGCGTTCATAACCCTCTGCACACCACTATTGGTCTATAAATATTGAAGGTGGCTTCTATGACTAAGTGAGACATGGGATGGGCTGGGCCAGAGTTTGACAACTGGAGAATTTGATCACTCGGTGCAGCCAATGGCTGATCAGTGTGTCGTGACAGCGAGGATTTCCCGCTCTCAGAATACAATACCATGGCAGGATAGATCCCTGGTTGGACAAAAAAAACCTCCTAGTATGTACCTAGCTTTAGCTTAGATCCAGCCATCTTCTGGCAGGTCTGGGGACTTCCCAAGTCCTTCCTATTCTCATCAGCAGTTTACAGTCCTTAATCTAGGACAGCAAGGCACTTACATAGAGTCACTGAGTACTGTGAACTTAGGCGGAAATGCGAACATGCTGACATACCTCCAGTATGTGCCAGTGATAGCTCGGACTGACAGTTGGATGACCTTGGTCATCATACAGTCCAAAAGAGGACCATCACTGGATCGGAGAGAGTGGTACGTTTGGGGGGAGCAGTATCGCAGAGAAGTACAGATAGTATTTTTATGGTTTATTTATATGAGGAGCATAATCCCACTGGATATCCTGGAGTACATTTCCTTAAAGGGCCAGAGCTAAGGAAATAGCCACAAAAGATTGATAGTGGATCAGTAGAAGTTATCTAGTATCCCTAAGCATGTATGACCTATTTTGATAGGTCAGGGAAGAAGGTGAGTGCATGGTGCACCTACTTGGCAATGGGAAACACTACGATGTAGTTGGCACGGTGGAATAATGCAAATAATTTTTCACTATAATTTGGAGCACACATAAATTTCCTTTAATGTGAGTGGATATTGTAACAGGTTACATTTTGGTTTAAACAAATGGTATTTTCTGTTTTATTTTTCACGGATTTGGAGTTCAAAAGTCCATTGGAAGTAAAGCACGTGGAAGGAACACTCTATGGATCAGAAGTCTGGAGGCACATCATTCTTTGGAGTGTGTATGCACTATTATAATTTATAGGTCAACATTTAAGGGGAGCAGGGAGTGGGGGCCACAATTCAAGCACGGCGTGGAATATTACTGCATGATAGCACAACATATGTTGGACTTTATTTTCACACTTTATTGGAATTCTTTTGGACTGTCACTGCATCCCTTTAACTCCTTCATGTCGGCTCCTCCCGGCCCTTTAAGGGTTTCAGAAGCCGGGAGGTAGGGCGGGGTTTAGGGTCATGTGGCCGTGAGTACCGGACATGTGTGCTGGGAGCGCGCAGGGCTTTCTTAATAGAACGCAAATGTGCGGCCGCTCGGCGTCTAGGCACCGATGCCGGGAGGCCGCACATTTGCGTTCAGCTGGTGTGAAGAGGTTAAAGTTTTTTTTTAAGTTTCTTTATATGAGGAGGTAGCGCATCACATTTTTGTTTAAGTATCGCAGAGAAGGTGAGTATTACACCCAGGACTTATTTTATTTTTATACCTGCTGGGCCATTGTTTTATATTGTTGTTTAAGTTGGGCTTTAAGCTAAAACAATGGCGCAGTTGCCTTCAGTTTTCTATAAAGTTGTCTTTGGAACTATCTTTTAAAAACCACTACAGGCACCACAATCTTGGATCTCTGTATGGGCATAGTAGGTTGTTATCCATCACCACCATGCCTGTGCTCCTATCAAAGAAAAGGATGATGACATAATTATGGGAATGTATGAGGTTTTCTGCCCAGTGCCTAATTTACCGGCAAGGGGGACAACTGATGGGGTTGGGCTAACCGGTGACCATTGTCTATTTGAACGTTGCTGAGGATTTTTTCTGATTTTCTCTTTTGGTTGATTGAACTGAATGGGCTTATGTCTTTTTAAAACCTGACTAACTAAGTATCTACTGTTTGTACACAGGCCACAGGTACACTTTAAGCCCAAGTACATAAGGACAGGCAGAAATTACAAGCACTTCTACTAACAAAGGGAGTCTTTGATAAATTAAATGCAGTTAGTCTACACTATGACAGGTTCATTAAGGCTAGGTTCACACCTATGCAGGTTGCGTTTGAGCAGTTTCTGCATTGCATTTTGCACCAACTGTTGTCACCTTCTCATCAAGCTGCTTGGCGACAGTTTGGTAGCCCAGTCTAACCTTGTATAGGTCTACAATCTTGTCCCTGACATCCTTGGACAGCTCTTTGCCATGTTGGAGAATTTGGAATCTGATTGTTTGATTGCTCTTGTGGACAGGTGTCTTTTATACAAGTAACAAAATGAGATTAGCAGCACTCCCTTTAAGAGACTGCTTCTAATCTCAGCTTGTTACCTGTATGAAAGACACCTGGTAGCCAGAAATCCTTCTGAATGATAGGGGATCAAATATTTATTTCCCTCATGAACATGCAAATCAGTGTATAATTTGTTAGACATGCATTTCTTTTGAATTTTTTGTTGCTATTCCGCCTCTGTGTTACAATACACCTACCATTCGATTTTTAGACTGATCATTTCTTTGTGAGTGGGCAAACATTCAAAATCAGCAGGGGATCAAATACTTATTTCCTTCACTGTACACTATATATACACAGTATATATTATTATTATTATACAGGATTTATATAGCGCCAACAGTTTGCTCAGCGCTTTACAATATAACGGGAGACAATACATGTATGCAATGGAACTAGAATGCTTTTGATTAAAAAAATCCATTAGCATGTTGAAAAGGTAGGTGAAGGGAGGGGCCAGGGAAGCTCAAATATAAGCAGATTAAACTTCAGCTTTAAGTGTCATGTGCCTCTTCATTGGACAATATTATTTAAATTGTTGCTATAATGACCTTTGACCTTAAAGTGGTTCTATGCATGAAGGTAAAAACCCTTCTGTGTGTAGCAGTCCCCACCAATCAATCACAGCCAGTGAGCCAATCATGAAAGGGAGGGGGCAGGGCCGAGATGCAGCTCTGTGCGTGAACATGTAGAGTCACGGCTCAGCAGGGCGCTTGCTTGGGTGCCCGCAGAGCACGTTTCTTGCTGCGGAGGCACCTGACAGGAAGGAGGGGTCAGAAGTGCGGCTGGAGATCCGAGAAGAGGAGGATCCAGGCTGCTCTGTGCAAAACCACTGCACAGAGCAGGTACTGTAAGTATAGACATGTTTGTTATTTTCTTTAATATCACTTTAAGGCTGTAGTAAACTGTATCCAAAAAAAAAAATCCCCTGCAAGGTAATATCATAATGTGCTAGTATGCATCGCATCCCCTTAAAACGAAGTCCTCCAGCGGCGCGCTGTCATCGCTGTAGAGGCTTCCATCTTCATCCAGTCTTCCTTCCGGGTTCACGAGCTCCGACCATCTGACTGGCTGAGCCGTGATGACATCACGCACTGAGTCTCGGGACACGGCACACAGCTCTGATGGAATGGCACGGGTATGCCGTTCCTTCAAATCCACCCAGATGCCTGGACCGGTAGCCTCTCCCATCCCCTCCACAACCCAGAGCTCCAGTGAGCACTGTAGGGGCAGAGCAGGGCAGCAAAGACTGATAGCCACTGCTCTCTGTTCACTGAAGACTGAGAACTGAGTGATCAGCAGTCTTTGATCACCCAGTTCTTAGAAGCAGCAGGGGGGGTGCGGAGATGCAGCATCCGATCAATGCTGCATCCTTCTAAGTGACTATGAATGTTTGGGTTTTTTTTTAAATTCCTGAACTTCTCTTTTAAACGTCTTTAAAGGTAAGTCCTTGAACTAAACTTGGTAACAGCCACTTGCAGACCCTGTACAGCAGAGCTCAAACTAAGGAAACAGCGCAATGAACTGATCTATGCCACTGTGCAAGGGGCATGCCCATAGGAGGTGAGAGCAGACAGATGAGATCACCAGTCTGCTGCTCCTCATTTCACAGCCCAGTCACTTGCTGGGAGAGGGACAAGACCTGTACATGTTACTGATCTGCAGCATATAAATATGAAGTTCCTAGCTCTGCCAGAAAGGGCTGTGATCTATAAAGCTGTGTAAATCTCAGATCTGGATGGACAGAAATTCCTTTGGCAGGAAAAATGGGCAGGCTAACACGTTTCAGGGCTTCAAATGGCTCTTCTCATGGCTCTTCTTATCAGCAATTAAAACTCATAGAAAATTTGGAGGATACTGGACTCAAATTAGTTAAAATGTTGGGAGATCTGAGTGTAATTTTGGGAGACCAGACTTCAATAGCTGGTTACTGTATACATGGTATATGTGTTACTGTATAAATGGTATATGTGTTTGGTACCTACAAACCTAGACAACTTGGTTACCTATGGCACCTAATACTCCAATGCTGCATTGAGTTTTTGCCCCATTCAGTTGCCTTTTCCTCTCTATTCTCACCCCATCACCCCAGGTGTTAAGTGTTTATGCCTGTTTTTTTTAAAGACACAAGCAAAAATATTTGTAAAAAAAGAAACAGATCAAAAACACAATGGTTGGAGTAACATTCGGTTTTAAGAGCAGCTCAGGCACTGATTTATCTGACTTGACCTCAATGTGCTTGTTTGAAGAACATGAAGCTTGTGGGTAGGCAGATTACCAAAAAAGACAATTATAATAGGAAAGAAGAGGAGCTGACACAGATCTGAAGAGATTCTGGCTGGCAGCGCGGATAGCTGTGGTTTACTAAAGAGCATCACCCAGCGAAGGCTTGGAGGCTGCTTTTAATTAAAAAGACAATGCTAATGTGTCAGGAACATTTTATACACTGAATGGCATGGGACATTCGTCTGTTTGAAGTAAAAATACAGTGTTTGGTGGTATGGATTCTTGATTTAAAGTAAAAGTCATTGTAAACCCTCACCTTGTAAAACATCCCATTCGGTTTAAAACATAAGTGAAAGGCAAAACATTGTGAATACATTTTTTCTCCTTTTTTATAAGTGATCACAAATCCTCTGTTCTCAGCTGCATGAGAGCTGACAGCAGTATACCGATCTTCCCAGTGAATGGCTGTGCAGTGTGAGGGGGGGGGGGGGGTGCCAGGACAAGTCTAATTATTGGAAGAGAGCTGGATGAGTTCCCATAATAGCTAGAGAACTGACCATGTTGTGCTATTATGCCTAGTGTGGTCAGTTTTTACTAGGAAAGTAGAGGGACTAGAAGGAAGACTAGGGATTTCACACAAAGAAAATAATACAAAGTGAACAGGATCATTTTCATACAAGTACATGCCACAGCAGGTACATGTCAGCAATATGAAATGTTGGGTTTACATATTCTTTAACCACTTGTCTACCGAGCACTTTTACCCCTTCGTGACCAGGCCAGTTTTCAGCTTTCAGTGCTGTTGCACTTTGAATAACAATTGCGCGGTAATGCAATATTGTACCCATATGACATTTTGATAATTTTTTTCACACAAATAGAGCTTTCTTTTGACGGTATTTAATAGCCACTGGGATTTTTTTTTTGCACCATGAACAAAAAAAGAACAACCCCCCCCCCCAAAAAAAAAAAAAAAAAAAAAGTTTTTCTTTGTTTTTATTATAACATTTTGCAAACAAGTAATTGTTCTCCTTTACTGGTGTGCGTTGGTGAGGCTGCACTGATGGGCACTGATGAGGTGGCACTAGCAGGCTGTGTCACGATCGCAAGATCGCCGCCACCAACATGCGACAATCCCACGATCGCTGCCACCAATATGTCACAATCGCGGCATCAGACCCCAGATCTTCTCACCCAAACTCGTGACCAAAGGACTAGCCGAACTAAAACCGCAATGTGACGTGCGTAACAATGCCACACCCAGCTGCACCCTGCACAACAATTTTCTAGCTAACGGACCACAATCGATGTGCCAGCAGCCTGGGCAATAGTTACTGGGTCAGGTTAATTACGCAATTAACCCTTCACACTGCCACCACCTCCTTTTTGTACAGAGAAAGAGGAAATTCGGCAATATCAGCTATAACACTATAATGATGGAGAAAAATGGATTTTGAGAAGTGATATTTGATTCTGTCACCTACGCTGAGTTAGGTTTATGAGGTCGGAATCTCTTTCAACTCTTGGGAAAGCTTACCTTATCTCTTCCGAGGTGTGAAATGGCACAGGTTCTTGGGACAGTGAGGTACCTTGTGGCTCCCTGCTGGGATCTGGCCTCTGACACTTCTAACACACACATATACTGCCATATGTCACTGTGCCTCTCACAGAGGGAGGGGGGGAAGAATAAGGGAGAAATATATTTGTATGGACAGTTAACCCCTTTTCCAAGATGGAGGTTGAAACCAAAATGGTGGAACCGCATCCATCTCTGGGTATACGCTGTTATACCTCCCCCCTTAGGTGGTTGCATTTGAGGGGACTGCAATTCCCCTCCTGACGTAACCCACTTCTGCTGCGGGTGGGCCTGACAAGGGCACAGAGCCACTGTGCAAAAGCAGGTATGGTACCTGCATAGTTATAACTGTATTAGAAAGTGTCTATAACATTGGTTGTTCACAACACCTTTCAATATTTGCTTTAACGTGGTTGTAAAGGCAAAATATTTTTATCTTCATGCAGCTTCCCCCCCAGCTACCCTGATACTCACCTGAGCCCGATCTTGATTCAGCGATGTGCACAAGAACAGAGGCTTTCTTAACTCTCTCACTTCTCATTGGCTTAGAGCCATTGGCTCCCACTGCTGTCAATCACAGCCAGTGAGGAGGGAGCAGGGGAGGAGCTGAGCCATGGTCTGTGTGTCTTATGGACACAGAACCTGCTCGGGAGTGAGCACGCATGAGTGCATCCATAGCAAGCAGCTTGCTACTGAGGCAATTGATGGAGTGGGAGGAGCCAGGTACGTCGGCAAGGGACATGGAATGAACCATTACACAGAGCAGGTAAGTATGACTTGTTTGTTATTTTAAAAAAATTAACATTTAGAATCACTTAAGGTCACAATATTAGTGTATTTGCTCCTTCCCACGCATAGCATTAAGTAGTAAATGTACAGTACTTATAGTTTTATATATATATATAAATATTTATTTTTATTTTTTTTCAGTCTAATGTAAAAGGCCTATCACGGGGCTTCTGGACAGAACTACAGCTTCTTGTCACATGATTCTTTGCCATGCAATCTTCATATCATCATATCAGACCTTACTGTGTGCGTGGGAAAGCCCACATTGAACTCATAGAAAACCAGTGAACACATTGGTCTGTGTTTTTATGGTTTTAGATTCAAGGTTACTGAAAATATAACAATGTCAGCAAAAATATACTGTAGATGCAAGGATAAGGATTAGAACCACACACCAGTGAAGCTGTGCCTCCCCCTCCCATCTTGGCAGCTTGTACTGTTTTTTTTTCTTTTTTTATTGGTACCTGTAGATTGGACATATTATCAGCATATACACCTAAAGACATAACATGATGGTTGACCAATCCAATGATGGTTGGCTTTAGCAATTATTATGTGTTTATCCCCCCCCCCCCCCCAATCTTTCCAGATACCTCCTGTCTCATATTTTTTTATCTTCGTTCATCTTTTTGGAATTTCTTGGCAGATTGCAACTGGTACCAAGAATTTCTAGTGACGCTCCCCCTCTTTCAACAGCTCATACTTGTAAATCCTACTGCTACCTGATATCTGTAGGTAGCTTAAAGCATTGCTGAGATTTCCTCACATGAATAACTCAAAAGTCTTTGGGATAAAATGACTGTTTATAGGAACTGTGCGTGTGTTCCGATTAGATTCTGATTCATTATGTACAGGTAAAGGCCAATATTTACACTCATCCATAAAAGAGTAATACATGTGTGTTCTGTAGCCAAAGACAGCCTCACTAGTTGATAGCACACATCTTATCAGTATGACTGTGTGATTAAAGACGTGTCAGAGGCAGCAAACAGATTTGATGAGTAAAAGGCTTAGAAAAGGAATTTTGAAAAGTTTATGTAATGTGATTTCAAGAAAAAAAGCATATTTTATGTTTGCGTTTAAATGATGGACATGATCTTTGCAGGTGCTTCATTCCATTTTGCTCATTACAAGGTTATACTTTATTCCTAAAGAAATATTACAGTCTCAGCAGGACAAGGAACTCTTGATAGTAAAGGTGGTGTATAGCTACATTACTCTTTCAAAAAAATAGATGACAGCTTCAGCTGATCATGTCTATAGAAGGCAGAAGATATCCCTAGCCAAATGTTCTCAAAGGAATTGCCCAAAGCCCAAATTAGATCTTATTTTCCATATGCTAAAACTAGGACGGTAACTGTAGGTATTCATTTTTAGTTACTGAACTCCACAGGGATGCTCAAAAGATGAGAAAAGAGAGGAATCTGTGATTGCAATGAAGTAATCCTTGGAATTAAGACAGAACTAGTTTTAGAAGTATACATCTTTTTTGCTCTATTCGACGGAATTCATTGCGTCTATGGACTTCACTGATCATGACCAACAGTAGCGTGCAGTTTGAATTAAATGGTACTTTAAAATTTGGTTAAATAGCAAGGAAGGCGCCTCTAAGTGCAGTATGCAGCAGTTTATTGAGTAGTAAAGGTTAAAAGCACTTACAAGATAGCAGTCAGATACAAGCTCACCAGGTATAATGCGTGTGAGTGTGGTGGAACGGACGGGCAAGATGGCCGCCGTACTTCCAGGAGAGGCTGGAACACACACATTGGAAGTGACATCAAGGGGGCGGTAAAGCGTTTTGGAGCTTGTGCAGACACTCCTTCCTCAGACTGTCCTTTTCTCCTGGAGGTCATACCGCTGCAGAGCGCCCTATGAACACCGTTATCTATAGTATTTGGCTATACAGTATCTGTGCTATACACCAGCAGCAATGAATGTACAGTTGGCCAAGGAGCAGAAGCAATGATTTCCATGGATCTACCCCACTAGCTTAAAATCTGGAATATTTCCCTTATTTTAGGGGTTTATGGTGAAAGTGAGACATGTAGATACCATTTGTTTTAATAGGGCTGTACTTGCTTTAGACTGGTTCAATGAAGGGCTTTTTGGTTCTTGTTCTCTCAGCATTCCATAACCTTCTTCTTAAAAAAAGTTTGCTGAGAAATATATGTATAAAACATCCCAAAATAAAGATAGTCTTCCAATTGTAACACCCTGCTGTAATGTCAGCATGCAGGATGTTAAAACCAACCTAAGATGGCAGCGTCCTGCAAGTTCAGTGGCACACACATTCTGTAGAGCAGCCTCATGGACCTTGTATGCTGAATCGCAGGACTTTGCTGATGAGCAGTATATCAGAGGACAACATGTCCCAAAAGCGCTGGTGTGTGGGCAGGGGTAGATATATACAGAAGCCCGGGAGACTGGACAGGAAGTGAGAGTGGTGCCAACTGCCAGACAACCAAACCAGGCCACAGAATCAGAGAGAGAGGAGAAGCAAGGAGGAGCCCTGAACTTGCCACTTTGTTCAGCAAGACAGTCTGCCAGCAGGTGACCCAGAGCACAGTGACTAGACGGAACGTTGCACATGAGGCCGGGGAACGTGTGGGGGTCCCCATCCGCTAAGAGAAAGACAGGCAGGACATGCTGGAAGCCACAGATTGGGTGAGAGAGTCCCATAAACCATTTAAGCAAGAGAACACTGACATTCTCCTCATACCTGCTACTTTACCTGTACACAGTTGCAGACATTGCATTCAGTTAACATGTGTTGCGGCCTAGCTCCCATAGCCACTACTGTTGAACACATTTGCAGTACAGTCAAATCATCAGAGCTGACCGCAGTGCACGCCTCCTGCAGGTCAGACCACATCAATGCTCTCTGAACCATTGGCCTATCCTCCTAAAGGAACATCTACCACCATTGCAATTGGTCACCGCATCCCAGAGTGGAGTTGCCCTTTTGCCAACAAGCCCATTTGCCATTTTAACACTGTTTTTGCCTAAAAGCTGCTCTTTTCCCAGTGCATTAAAGGAGACAACATTCAAGTCAAGTGTCACTGAAAGGGAAAGTCCTCATCCTTTTTTCTACCTTCCCTTTGTATCAGTCCTGTCAGGAATTATAATCTACGTCAATTTCATCCCTGCCTACTTGTGCACCAATTGGGCCCCAGTGAGCACACAAAAGAGTCTTTACTGCACCTAAAGGGACATTGACTACCCTGGTCAAAGAGTTTTTTTTACCTCAGATTTAAACCTTGCCATAAGACTCTGAGGGCCCAAAGTGAGCTAGTTCCATTGTTGCTAGTTCTTATTGCTTACTGGTGTTGACACCTCCTCGGGTCAGAGGCATTGGGTTAGTTTCTGAAAAGCAGGCCTGCTAACATTGATTGAACTTCTCCTATAGAGTTGCTAAGAGTAATTGTTGCCATTCCAAGTATCAATACCAGTTTTTACTGTTCATCCAAGTTTACATTGAAGTTTAATATAAACCTCATATCAGTTTACTCTAATCTGTGTGTGAATTTATTTCATGGTGTAAAAATACTCTGGCCAAAGGAATCTTGTGGTATCAGCAGGGGTTGGGCTTTCAGAGAGGGATCCAGGACAATAGGGAGCCTGAAAATAACTAAAAAGCGACTCCAAAGGGGATAGAGATACACAATAATCACACACAAGCAATTTAATTTGGAGAGGCAAGACCACCATTTTATTGAAGTAGTGTTGTCCAACATAACACCAACCACTATTGCAAACAGAAGCTGTACAGGTCTTAGGTGTTTTTATAACACACTTAAAAAAGACATGAACAATAGAATAAATGCTGGGAAGACATTCACAAAATTTTGCAAAGTAACAATAGGTAACAAAACTGTTAAAACCACTAACATCAGTGAAGGAAAAATTTCTAAGGTAACTATACTTGAATCAAGGTTTTAGTCTCCCGCCCTTGACTAAGTAGAAGATCAAGCCCACCCTTTAATACCACAGTCCTATTAAGCAAAAATAATTCTAAACAACATCAAAATGCATACAATTTGTATCTGGTTTGTGTCTTCATGTCTGCCCACCACCTCATATCTAGGTGTAGCACTAACCTCTTAGGAGCTGCAAAGAGATTTTGGGTCTCCCTATAGTCCTTCACAGCCAGGCAACACGCATCTTCGCACAGGCTTGCATCCAGAGTCAGAGATCAGTCCTTGCACTTTGGTTTTGTTATTTTTATTAGGGGGATTTGAACTGGGATAGGGACCGGGGTATACAGGATGCCCAAGGCAACTGAAGAACTGAGGACAACTTCCTGGAAATCTTTACAAGCCTCCACATGTAGCACAGCCTCTGTTGCAGAGCTAGCCAATTGAATAATTGATCTACAGCCAAAAACCTATTCAATGTGGATTTTGATTGATAGTTAAAATGCAATCGTACCTTACAATTATAAATCATGATCCCATTTCTGTTGCCACCATATAATCTCAAAATCTGATATTTTCCACCCTGGCCAATCAACTCAGTTTGATGAAATCCAAATGGAACTGAGTCTAAGTTGATCAGCAGGGAAGTTATAGCTATTAATTTTTTTTGCAGAATCGATTGTTATGATCAAATCATAGATTGATTGGATAAGAAATTAAATTGTGTTAGGCTACCATAAGGTACTGAAAATGCTAATTTTGGTGTGCATGCATCATTTTAGAAGCTCAAGTGTTTCACTGCTCTATTGAATGACTTATGAACCTGCTCTGGTTGCTTGTGCAAGAGTGTGTCACTAGACAACAAAAAACAAGGAAGACATAAGTATTTTAGTGT
This sequence comes from Staurois parvus, assembly GCF_062004578.1. Taxonomy (NCBI): domain Eukaryota; kingdom Metazoa; phylum Chordata; class Amphibia; order Anura; family Ranidae; genus Staurois; species Staurois parvus. The sequence continues at coordinate 797,410 of NW_028318327.1, forward strand.
TGGCATCCAGGGTATTTCTTCTTTTTCTTATCCTAGCTATCATATACTTCAAGTAGTACAAACATTGTGACATTTTACTGTATTTCTCCTTCCTTATAGGATACCCACCCAGCAGACACATCAAGAAGGAAACTTCAACAGACTACAGCCATCTATCTACAGTGTAATACTGCTCACTTATGAAGCACTGTATTAATACTGTGAAATATTTAATGCTGTAAAAGTTTTTCTTATTTAGCCATGCATTTATTCAATCCCTTAATAATTGTCTTGAAAATTATGAGATTCTCTCTTCTACTGGATTCTGGTTTTCATACTCCCTCCTTTTATAGTGACTGCTGGGAAGTTCGAACCCATAATCTCATAAATTATGGCTGTTCAGAGATTTAAAGCTTAATTCCATTAAAAATGTAATTTATAAAATACCGGTAAATATAAATATAATATAAAAACATAAAAAAAAAAAAAGGTTGGTACCCAAAAAAAGATGTTTGGTACTCAAAATAGAGTAAATGCGCACGGAGGTCAAGGCATGCATGTATTAACACAAAGATCCAACAAGGTGGCAACAAGACCAGTACATCATGGCCGAACCCAGTACAGCAGTACGAGAAGGACTTGCAGAACACAGTCTCAATATTATAGAAGACATGTTCAAAAACTTACGATGGCTGGCAGAATCTGATGAAGGAGGTGGCTGATAGTCGGTGTAGTAGGAAAAGCAACCGAGAGGCAGAAGGAGCACCTAGTTGGCAGCTCGGGCATGAAGTCCCTACTTTGACTCTCCTCCCTGAGAACCCTTCCCTATGATAGACACACTGTCCCTCAAAAGTGGGTTCCTCTCCCTGACCTAGCCACTTAGCAAATGCATGCCAACTGCAGTGGGACAGTGCTATTTATTAGCACTACCCTCCCTAAAGATGGCCACAAAGATCATCCAGCATAGCACCATCCAAGTGGATGGCTGCTCCCCTGGAGGCCCCAGAGGAATAAGAGTTCCTTTTAGCCCTCCTCCTCCCTGGATGGTGGCTGCCTCAACAGAGCCAGCTGTGCAGGGAGGCTGAATTACACCTGCCAACATGGTCCCAAGCAGTATTCTTTCTACTGTCTACATTCTTCACCCTCTGGTGCTTCACTCTGCATCCACCTCGGGTCCTGGAATCATTCAACTCATTTCCTGTGCGCCTAGGGCATCCAAAAACATCAGGGAATCATCGTCCCACCGTGTGCACAGAAGAATGATGTAGAGAACAGCACCCTCATCACTACTCACTGCATTATTAAAGGCCACCTATTGTCACAACGATCCAGGTCATGTGACCCAACAAAAGACAGCTTCAAAAAGTATGATAAAAAGGGGAGCTCTCGCAGACCACTAGAAGTGACTTTTATGGTTTTAGAACATCATATGCTAATATTTCTACTATTCCTTTATAGTTTTAAAAACATATATTACAAAAGAGTCATTTAGCACAGCTGTGCTGTTTGAAACAACATGGTGTAAGGGTAGCTGGAAACTCAATCTAATGTAATGCAGTAGTGCTTAGCATGGGTGCCCTTCAAAGTTCTTAGTTTTAGGTCTGTAACAATTACAATCTTGGATTCTATACTCAAAACATATAAAATTTTAGAAACATATTCACCACCATCACAAGAAGTGAGTCAAAACTCTTTACAGAGCCTTGTCAGACAAATGGTGTATATTATGTAAATTATGTTACTAACTTTTCATAATAAACTTGCTGTGTGTTTGCTTAAAATCAAAGAATAAATTAAGTTGGATTTTTTTCAAGTCTCGCTCTGTTTCTGCTAATAAGGTTTTGGAAATGATATTGTTTTTCTTGAATAAAAGCTGCTTGTTCCCATACGTGGTCTTCCAGATGTTGCCAAGGTACTGGTTTAAGGGGAATGTGGAAACCTTGAAGTTCCGTCAATCTCGATGGAAGGTCTTAGTGTGCTGGGATTTTCCCAGCTCTGCAAAAATGATGTGTAAAGATTCCAACAAGTTAAAACATTCTAAAAATTAAAAAGTAACAATGCATCCAAAAAGTCAATCCATAAAATGCTAAATATTAAAGGCACACCTGCCATGTGGCCAGGTAAGCTGGCTGATTTAGCTGGAAGTTTCCTTGATAAAAGAGCATAGTTAAGGAAATAGAAAAATTACTTAGTAACTCAAATTAGATGTTCATGTGAGTATTTTAAAGGGGTCCCTGTAAAGCCTCCCAGTGACCACTACATAGTACTATTGTGAAGATCTGCAATCCCTGCATAGGCCTCTAGATCGATGATTGACCCAGAGGGAAGGTAGAAAAATTTTATATGGCTCATATAACTAAAGAATAAATAACCAATGTGTATTACAAGTATATTAAACATACACAGGTCTCTCAACCACCCCTCACATCACTAGATGTTTGTTGTAAGCTGCACTGTTTGTGCAACTATAAGTCCAAGAGTACTTTGCCAACTTATGGTACTGGAATATGTAGTTTTAAAAATTCTATAGCTCTACCTATAAGTAGGGGTTAGTACCCTATAAGGGAAACCCTGGCCCTTGGTGTGTATTGTGAGTTGGACTAGTCTATTCTTCTTTAGGCTTGGGCAGGAAGAAGTAGGAATGAGAGGTTATTGGGAAGTGATAGCCTGCAGAGAACCATTATATAGGTTGCAGTCTAGTGTTGATGTACACCCTTCAGGGTAGGCCAAGAATAGGACCAAGGAGAGAGCCTATTTCAGGGAACCCACAGCACAGGACATTGGAAGTGCTGGTCGACATTCCCATGTTAAACTTGAATTTGAACATAACAGTAGTGCAGATGTCTAGTGGAAAGAGGTGGTGAACATCTGTATTGGGAAGAACATTGCACTCTGTTCATGTTACATTAAAACTTTAAAAAGGCTGAGCGAGTGGACATTCCCTAATTCTGGAGATGGGCTTCTGGCGGGAAGCATGTGAGTAGCCATGATGGTGGTGTTTCTCCCTGCTACAAAAATCAGTTGGTGCCCTGTACAGGAGAACGATGAGAGGCACCTTGGGCCTACATGACTACTGCTGCCCGAGGGCCCGGGATCAGTAGGGGGCTCCATGAGATGCCCCTTGTACTTTTTTCATAGGCTTTTTTGTTTGGGCTAGGACACAGGGGCCCTATGATCCCCTATTGCCCGGGGGCCCATGAGTTGTCAGTCTGCCCCTGTTAGAACCCCAAATACTAGGGACAAAAAACATAAACAATTGAGGCTACAGATGCCAAAACCATTGTACATGAGAGAGACACAAAGTTTAAAAGCCAGTGATACTGGGAGCTCCTCTTGCAGACATTGCAAGCATTATGAAACACATCTAAGCCACATCTCAGAATCAGAGACAAAAGGACAGAGAAGCAGAGACAAAAGTTTTCCATTTAACATGAAAAAGCATTTTGTTATGTATAAACTGATTGTTGGTTTTGTGATTTTATGCCCCGACTGTTATTTATGGAAAGAAATGGCCCTGGGCATAAAGAAAGGAAAGAAATAGCGCAGGGCAGAGTGGTTAAGGAGGACAGGAAAGGGTTAAGATAGCACGAGGTGGTGGATAGGACCTGATTGGTAGCTGGGGGATGTAGGTGGAGTCTGCTACACCTTGGGGTGGGGGGTTTGGGGAGGGTCCTCAGTCGGCGAGGTGGTACCCGAGAACAAAGAGCTTCCCTCCCGCCCTCCCTGTTTTCGTGGGGTATTGTGTCACTCCCGGGGGAGGGGGGTCGGGTTATGCCAGTTTGTGTGCGGTTGTTGGTCTTTGGAGGCGGTACTTATTTTGGAAGGTACAAATAATGGTGTGGGACCCATCGGTGGTATGGTGTGCCCGGGGGCATTCCAGTTAACCGAGGTTTAACTGGAAGGTGGTGGTTCTGCACTGCGGATGGTATGGCTGTCTCCGAGCCGGAGTGTTGCGGCTGGAGGCCTAGTGTAATTTGGTTTCCGCAGGTGCATTTCGGTTCGGTATTGGTGCCTTCGAAGACCAACAACTCTGACTATGTGTTTCTGTTTTAAGGAATGTTTTTGTGTATTTGAAGTTGAAGTGTTAAAAGGCCGTGTTGGCCATTTTTACTCCATTTGGTGTTATGTTTTTCTTTAATAATTCGTAAAGGGGTTGGTGTGGAAGGGTGAAATGGTAGAGTAGTGGGTCTGGATTAGCCAATCTCTTGTGCACTAGTCAAGAATTAGAATAAAACGTCATCCTAACAAGGTGGATTGTGGTACTTAAATTACTTTCTAACTGCTGTATTATAATGAGCTTTTACTTGGATGAAGAAAAAGGACCAATGCACCCAATGGTGATGAAGATATGTAAATAGGAAAACAGAAGGGAAGTTGATCACTCTGTATCTCCAGTGGACTTGGACTGAGAGTGAGTGCAGTTCAAATCTCATGAATTCAGAGATTTTACATCTTTCTATAAGAGCTCAAAACATAAAAAACTCAACGTGACATTTTATACATTAAGTGTGCGTAAACCATCACCTTGTAAAACAACTCATTCAGTTTAAAATAGAGATTAAAGGTAAAACATCTGTATATAGATATAAAAAAACATTCTAAATACCATTTCTTCTCTTTTTTATAAGTGATCACATAGCCTCTGTTCTCAGCTGCATAGAGAAGTGATAGGCTGGGGGGGGGGGGGGTACCAGTAGAAGTCTTATAATTGGAAGAGAGCACATTGAGTTCCAGCACAGCTAGAGAACTGACCACGCTTTGCTCTCATGCCTAGCGTGGTAAATGTTTAATAAGAAAGCAGAGGGACTGGCAGGAACACCAGGAATTTCACACAAAGGAAGCAATACAAGGAGAACAGGATACTTTTTCATACAAGTACATGGTGAAGAAGGTACATAGCAGGAATATGAAATGTTGGGTTTACATAATCTTCAAGTTACATCTTGTGGTATACTGGTCAGATATCCATTATAAAAGATAACAAGAGGACACTGCTGAGACTGTCCACACTCCAGTACAATTTGCAAACTAATGCACAAATTAAAGCATAGCTCAGCGTAAAGAATTGTTTATAATTGCCCCATAGGGTAGGACCATAAAGCCCACTCTATGCCAATCCTCACTCCAGGCCATTGAAATGGGCTCTTTATGAATAGCTTTAAGACTCAGCCAAAGGATTTCACTGAGCATATCTCTTTATGTCACAGATTATTGCTTGTTTCAGTACATTATGCTGTGCTAAACTATGCTTTGTTACTAGTATTACTGCTGTGTGATTTTATTGGAATCTGAGTTGTATGTGCTGGTTGTTGAATTGTAATATACTGCTGATTTTAGCAAACAATCTTTGTTTGATATGTAGTCTTGCTTTGTTTTATGTGTATACAAATTACACGAAGTATGTTGTTTTGGCTGACACAAAAACACATTGTGTCATTATGTTCCTTGCTGAATTAGCATGTTGTGCTTGTTCTATTTTATTAATATCTTTTTGTGATGTCTCTAAAACTGAATACAGTATTCTGAATGGCGTCTAACTAAAGATCTGTATAGGGAGAATCAGGACCTCCTTCTTCCTGCTGTGGATCCCTTCAGTGATAACTAATGATTTATATGTCAGGGCCTGGTTCACCTGCTGCTGGCACAATGGTTCCCTGGGCGAAAAGCTGTAGTTCCAGTGTCCACCAGCCGGAATTTCCCAACAGCCAGCAGATCAACTTAAGAGCCTAGTTAACACTTTTCACAAAATTTGAGGAAGTAAACATATGGGGATCTTCACAAAGGAACTTTACAATCATCAAGATCGTGCAGATTCATAGGAATATGCTAGAAATAGTTGCAATGTGTAAACACATATAAGAGTTCACATTCTGACCATAGATACGATTTAAATAAAACAGGACCTAGTACAAAGCCTCGTTATACACTACTAGTGACTGGTCTCTCTTCCAAATGAACCCAATTTACAACCACACCATATCTATCTGTCCCCACTTTCATACAACTTTTCTGTATTGTATTGGAGTGCTTTAGGTTATTGTTGTTTTGTAGTATGCTCACATCTAGTGGTGGTTTTGGGCTACTACAACTTGTTTACCAATATGATTTTGGTATCTTCCTCTGTTCTCTCCTTTTTAGTGCTATTTTGTTTATTCTTAGCTAGACCCTCCCCTCTTTTTGCATGTTTCCTCAGTCACTATTAGTTTTCACAGAGACAAGGTTAAGTTATTGTCTTCTTACACTTCAAAAGACTGTAAACATATTCTCTGCATTGCAATATTGTCTTATTGAAGAGTTAAACTGCCTGTGGATGGTGCCATGTCAGCAGGTGACCATACTGTCCAGACAGACTGGGTCTAAGGAGGTATTTCAATTCATTTGAAATAGAAGAGTAAAGTCTTGGTTTGTACAACATTTTAATGAGATATTTATGTAAAACTGAATCAAACAATCTGCTGAAATCAAGATAGGCTATATCTGTAGCACCCTCTGATGTGATATAGTAAAAAAATTAAGTTAGATTAGTCAGCCATTCTGCTTTCAGTTCAAAAATTGTTTTTAAATGATTTGTTTATGCAGCCTCCAGTCACAGGATTCCATGTTGTTAACCTTTCCTCCTAAAGAGGTACTTCACTCTCTCAATCAACATGGACTATTTCTAATCCTTACATTGCTAGGATTAGTAAATAGAAAAGTATATCTTATTTACTTGTTTTAACCATTTGTTGCATTCCTTAATTTACTTCCTGGTTTCCATGCCAAGGCAAATGATGTCATACATCCTAGGAGCCTTCCGGAGGGAGGAAGGGTTCTCAGATCAGCCAATGCCTGAGCTATTGACAGATGGATTCCAGGAAGTAACTGCTACATGAATCATCTGCCCTTACTCAAGATGGCTACTGCCAAAAATTCCAGGAGGTGTTTTTTAAAATGATTTCTTAGCAAAATAAAGCATGGAAACATGGATGGGTGGAGGAGTTTGTTCTGAATATTAAAAATGAATTAAATAGCATTGTTTGTTTGTGGTACTCAGATGCAGTGCAGTTCCACCTTTAAGTTCCAATGTGTATGGGATGCTGTAGCACTTGGCTTTCATTTTTGCAGGCCTATATGTAGGACCACGCAGAAGTTAAGCATACGGGCAACTAGATGAGTGCTCTCTCCTGGTTCTCCTCCTACCTTTCCCAACACTCCTTCAGCGTCACCTACAACACTGCCACCTCCCCCTCCCTCCCCCTCTCTGTCAGGGTCCCCCAAGGCTCTGTCCTCGGGCCCCTCCTCTTCTCCATCTATGCCTCCTCCTTTGGCAAACTTATTCACTCCCACGGCTTCAATTACCACCTCTATGCCGACGACACCCAAATTTACCTCTCCACCCCCCACCTCACCCCCTCACTCTCCGCCCACATCACCCACCTCCTAAATGACATATCAGACTGGATGTCGCTCCATTTCCTCAAACTTAACCTATCCAAAACCGAGCTCCTGGTCTTCCCCCCCCCCGCCGCCCCCCCCATCCTCTCCATCACTACTAACAACGCCACTATCTCTCCCACCCCACACGCCAAAGTCCTGGGTGTCACCCTGGACTCCCACCTCTCCTTCCTACCCCACCTCCACAACATCTCCAAGGTACGCACATTCCTCACCCCAGACACCACCAAACAACTCGTACACTCCCTCATCATCTCACGCCTGGACTACTGCAATTCCCTTCTCACTGGCCTACCCAAACGAATGCTATCCCCACTCCAGTCGATCCTAAACTCAGCGGCTAGACTCATCCACCTCACCAACCGCTCCACATCTGCCTCCCCCCTCTGCCAATCCCTTCATTGGCTCCTGATTGCCCAACGCATCAAATTCAAACTGCTAACTCTGACCTACAAAGCCATTCACAATGCCACCCCAAACTACATAACCGACCTGATACCCAAATACTACCCTACCCGTGCCCTCCGCTCCTCACAGGACCTCCTGCTCTCTAGCTTCCTGGTCTCCTCCTCCCACGCCCGATTGCAGGACTTCTCTAGGACTTCCCCCATCCTCTGGAACTCCCTACCCCAATCCATCAGACTGTCACCTACCCTCCTCACCTTCAGGCGCACCCTGAAAACCCTCCTCTTCAGGGAAGCCTGCCCCAACCTCACCTAACACCTGACCTCACCTAACAACTAACCTCCTCCACTCCTCCCACCACTCCTAGATTGTAAGCTCAAAAGAGCAGGGCCCTCAAACCCCTCATGTATTGTATTGTTACTGTCTTGTCTCATGTTCTGTCCCCCTTGCTACTGTACAGCACTGAGCATACCCTTTGGCGCTATATAAATACTGTATAATAATAATAATAATAATAACTTAGTAAAATTTAGTGCACCTAATATTCACCAAATGATCCTGTGCAATCTGCTTCTGAGGTTTTCTAATCTGCAGATTTGCTAGCAATAGCTTGAGTGATATTTTTCCTCTTTTTCTCCAACCCTAATATTTTTGTATTTTGAGCCAAAAAGTGAACCCTTATACCCTAAATAGTACCAGCCATACCCACCTACACATACAAGCTACTTCTCCTGCAACTTCCTCAAATAGACACCTACATATAGTAGCTGGTACACCAGGTGGCATGTAAGTTAAGCATTGTTTTTATATATGGAAAAAATTTAAACGGGAGAAGAAACAGAGGATGGGGAGTAATGAATCTGTTGGGACAAGAAATATATTTGTGTATGAGGCTACGTTATAGTGGTAAACTGCTGTAAAATCTTGGTTTTCCCATTACTTTCTAAGTAACAACGGTCACCAAGACAAAACGTGAAGGTGACTCTCCCCAGCAGAGAAGCAGACAGCAATAAATACTTGATGAGGACGCTAATCCTTCCACATTTCCCCATCCTCCTCCCCAAAAGAATTAGAGATACACCCTTTGAGTTAAAATTCTAAACTTTTTTTCCTAACATGGTGCTGGGGGGATAAAGAATTATAAAAAAGTGTGCGTGGGTGTGTATATATATATATATATAGACACACACACACTCTGGAGATGCACCTTAAGTCAAAGTGATATACTATACTAATCGAGAAAGCAGATTAATAACTGCACAAACCATCTTTTGTGCTGTTCTATAAAACTACCTCTTCTGTAGGTAAGATGCCAAAAGTCAGACCATGACATAAGACATGTGCTACTAATAGGCGATATTACTAACCTACAGCAGAAAGCCATAAAGGCCTGGCATTAACTTTAATTCTTGGCTGACTTTAGTGAAGAAGCAAAAATCCATTTTGTCTACTTTTACTACCACCCTATAAAGCAGCCGGGATATTGCTCCACCACAGAGCGTCTGACAAATCCACAATTTCCCTTTACTCTGGGTGTTGCCATGACATGCTCCGATAGCTTGTGATTTGGAGGGATTATGGGTATAACCGCATAGGGTTTGTACCTGACGTTTTTATTGCTGATGCAAATTTTAAAATGTTAATCTCAGTACCCATAGCCATAGACTGCTGAAGAATGTGAATGTCAACTTTTGTATTTAGCAGATCAGACCCTAATTTTATGATTTTGCTTGTGTGCGTAAAGGTATATATATATATATATATATATATATATATATAGAGAGAGAGAGAGAGAGAGAGAGAGAGAGAATCATGACTGCTTATTATGCTTTCTTTAATTTTTCAAAATGTGTGACATAGTTAATAGTTACATAGTTTCTAAGGGTGAAAAAAGACACAGGTCCGTCCACAGAAACCTGTGTCTGTGATTTGTATTCTCTGACACTTCCTATAGCCCTGCACGTTTGCTTTGGAAGACATCTAAGGCTCCAAAATGCACATTAGCGTAAAAAAACACTGTTCCTAGGGCAGTTTAGCATTTTGCTTGTAAAAGCAACTTATGTTAACCTATGTGTCTATGCACATTAGGTAGTCTAGAGCAGTGGTCTCCAAACTGTGGCCCCCCGGGGGCGCATGCGCGGCCAGCTCCTGGATGGACGCAATCTGAGCAGCGCTCCGTCCACCCACCAGACACAATGCGGCACACCCCGGCCCCGAGTGATATAACTCACATGTCAGTAAAGATAAAGGGTGTACAACCCTCTGTACACATGCCTCACTGCCGCAAAACCCCTGGACAGGGAAATTAACCCAATTCTTCCCTGCTGTCACAGCAGGGATCCAAGATGGTGCCGGCTGCATGGATACAGGACACAGCAGCCATGAGAGGGACAACAGATCTCAGCATTTGGACATCAGGCTACGATCTCCTCTGTACCCTGGGGACCCGGATGAGTTATCTCCTCCCCTGTCCCCCACCACAAGCAGACCAGTCAAATTTAGACCCCGTCTAGAATCCAATTCTATGTCTGCCTGTCAGCCTCTCATCCCTCCATCACCTCAGCACAATACCAAGCCATTTGTTATAAAATCTTTCCCTGCCTCTGACCAGCCTATCACCGAAATATGCATGAAAAACATGCTCTTATCCCTGCGACAAACACTACATAGCGATTTGACATCATCACTATCCCAGATCTCAAATGTGGTTCAGCAACAAGAACACAGATTACGCCATATTGAAACGAGAATGGGAGATATAATTACAGCGCATAACGACCTAATTGACGCACATGCTGACCATACATCTGAAATCGAGCAAATAAATCTGAAACTAGCAGATTTAGAGGATCGCTCAAGATGCAACAACATCAAATTCAGAGGTCTCCCTGAAAATATCGCCAACGATACACTACTATCATATATCCAACAATATATGAAACACCTCATCCCATCTCTCTCAGATATGGAGCTCGCCATAGATCGATCACACAGAATACCCAAACCTTCATTCCTATCACATCAATCCCTAGGGATGTTCTGGCTCGCATCCACTTTTACCACGTAAAAGAAAAAATAATGGCGGCAGCCAGAAACACCCCTCCACTCCCGCCATCACATGCAAATATCTGATTATTCGCGGATTTGTCAAAGGCCACACTCCTTAACCGTAAAAAGATGGTCACCATCACCAAAGCCTTACGAAACCACGGAATAGGCTATCAATGGGGTTATCCCCACAAAACTGACTGTCAAACATCACTGCAGGATATATACAATCAAAAACCTAGAAGCAGGCATCGACCTCTTAAAGACCTGAAACATAATACCCGTGGAACCCCACCAATCCACCTCTACCAATATGCAACAAATGGAGGCAGAGTGATCCTGACTCACTACACCCTCAACCCACTCCAATCATATCACCTCAGACACTATACTTCAACCTACTATTCTCTGGCAAACAGCCCTCTATTGAATATCCTCATGTTACAAGATACTGTTTGGCATGACCCATTTCACGGTCAATGCTTGTTCACACACCCCTGTTTGAAGTAGCACACCACGCTACTCATGTTACTTGCATTTTCTGCAAGTTTTTTTTTACCCCCTCTCACCTCCATCCCCTCCTGCACCACCAGTCGACCATCCGAATCAATTGTTCACCTGAAACCTGCAAAACAAGATGGAAAACAACCCTCAAATCATCGATCGAGCTAATATCACACTACCAAACCTGTAGAAATTCTCCTTTCATGACCATGCTTTTCCAATTTATCTCAACATTTCAAGAAACAACTCACCTACTCAACTAACCAAGACAACGATTTACAATATGATTAACATAACATCTCTTAATGTTCGTGGCCTAAACTCCCCCTTTAAGAGATTGATGCTCCAAAAGGAAGCCCACGCATTTCATGCTGACATACTCTTCATACAAGAAACACATTTTGCATCAACCAAGACCCCTAAATTACAACTGCACCGATTCTCCCACATTTATATGGCCACTAATTCCAAGAAAAAAAATGGTGTCATTACAGCCATAAAAGACTCTACGCAATTTCACCACATCTCAAAAATAGCAGACCCTCAAGGTCGCTACCATATCTTAATCTGCAAAATCAACAAAATCCCCTATACCCTAGTAAACGTTTATGGTCCTAACAGCAACCAGATGCAATTCTACCACAAACTCCACTCCACCATCTCTTCTCACAAACAAGGCAGACTTCTCATCGGCGGAGACTTTAACGTCATCGGCGATCCACTTCTGGACCCTTTCGCCAACAAACGATCTCCCAAACATAATTTTAATCCTTTCTTACATGACCACGATCTCTATGACATCTGGAGATGCCAACACAGCACTGAAAAAGACTACACTTACTACTCCCCATCTCACCTATCCTACTCCAGAATCGACTTCTTTGTTACGGACAAATGGACCCTACAACATGTAACATCATCCAAAATTGACACCATAACCTGGTCTGATCACGCTCCAATCAACATAACCCTAGACGACAATCAACATTCTTCAATCCCTCACATCTGGAGTCTGAATTCTTCGATATTGAAGAACCCAGATAACCAAAAATACCTGCTAGAAGCTCACTACTTTTTTTTAAATTTAATGCCACACCTGATATCTCTATAGCCACATTGTGGCCTGCTTACAAAGCATACATGAGAGGTATCCTCATACAACTAAATTCCCACATCAATAAACAAAGATACCCAACAAATTGACCAACTTCTAACATCCATAAAACTAAAAGAAGAAATCAACAAAAAAAACCCAAACCCCTCCACATCTGCATCCCTAGCCTCAGACAGAAATAAACTCTGAACCCTCCTACTTTACAAATATGACCTTAACCTACAAAAAACGAAAGCACAATTTTACTCCCTAGGTAACAAGGCAAATTCGCTATTAACGAAACTAATTAAACAACGACGTCTCAAATCCAAAATCTCTTCAATTCAACACCCAACAACACATACATCTCTTACAAACCCGCAAGACATAGCCAATGCTTTCGCGACCTACTACCAAACACTATATAATATCAAAGATGACCCGGACACAACCCAACCAACAACTATATCCGTACAAAACTTTCTAAACACAACAAATCTCCCCCAACTTACGCCATCACAACTCACTTCTACTTCTACCCCAATCTCTCCCGCAGAAATAGAAAAAAAACCATAAAAACTTTACCTCTTAATAAATCACCAGGAAACGATAGCTTCACTAACGAATTCTACAAAACATTTGCCCCTGATCTTACACCACACCTCACCGATCTCTTTAACCACGCCGCTTCTACGGGTGAATTCCCCAATGAAATGCTACAATCCATAATTACAACTATCCCAAAACCCGGCAAAAACCCCCAACTTGTCCAGAACTACAGACTGATCTCACTACTAAACACAGACATAAAAGTCTATGTCAAAATAATAGCCCAAAGACTACTTCTCCACCTTCCTACATTAATCCACCCAGACCAAGTGGGATTTATCCCTGGTCGCAAAGCACCAGACACAACCAGAAGACTTATTTCCCTCGTCCACAAATAAAAACCACCACACAACCCTCTCTATTCCTATCCCTGGATGCTGAAAAAGCATTCGACTGAATACAATGGCGGTTTATGAAACTAATACTTCAAAAATTCGGTATTACAGACTGGATGCTTTCTGCAATCCTCTCCCTCTACTCCAACCCATCAGCTAGAGTATTAACAAACGGCACACTCTCACATACCTTTCACATTTCCAACGGCACTAAACAAGGTTGCCCCTTATCCCCCATAATCTTTACATTACTCATTGAACCCTTAGCTTCAAAACGCAGAGATGACCCAACATTCACAGGAATCACCCACCTTAACACAGAACACAAATTTAGCCTATTTGCAGATTACATCATACTAATGATAACTAACCCATACAAATCGCTCCAAACGATTCGTGAACATCTCCAAAGTTATTCGGAAGTATCATATTACAAACTCAATGAAACCAAATCTTCTATCCTAAATCTCCACACACCTACTAAGATTCAAAAAGTACTAATCAAACAGAGTAATATCAACAAAAGTGATAATAAATAGATAATAAAGTCTGAAAAAAAGTCCACTAAAGTCTAATTCATAAAAACGTGCCAGATGACAAGTAGAAATCAAAGGTGGCGATCCGTGAAGAAAAGCAGAAATGCGCACTCACCAGAAGACAGATATAAGTAAGCGGTATGCATCAAAGCCCATGGATCCTCAAGGATGCAGAGCTTATCCAAAACAGATCCAGGTAGCCAGAGGTCTCCTACAGCTGGATGGACGGAAGGGGTCACCTGCTTAAAGGGGGGTCTTCCTCCTCTTGGTAAAGGCCTGAACTCTCAGTAAAGGACTACAGGATTGAGGACTTCTAAGGCCAATCCTCAGCCCTTAGCAGTATTGATGTACTTGACCGTGAACTGTATTATCGTACCATGTTTTATTATCGTACCCTGTTTTATACTGAAATCTTTCAATAAAAATATTGAAACACAAACTGTGGCCCGTGGTCCGGAAGCAGCCCTTTGCTTGCCTTTATCTGACCCTTGAGGCATTTTCCTCCCACTGATTCAAGACACTATTCCTCCCACTGACACCAACAATGGGGCATAATTCCTGCCACTGACATCAGCAATGGGATCAATTGACACCAACAATGTAGCCCTATTTCTCCCGCTGACACCAACAACAGGACAATATTCCTCCTACTGACACCAATGATGAGGCACTCAAACTGACACCAACCATAGTACACTATTCCTCCCCCTAATACCAAAGCTGCATTGTTTACTCCCACCGACAACAGGACAAATTCAACTCCCAAAGGCCACAGACAGGCCCCTGTAAAGTCTGAAGGACAGTAAACTGGCCCTTTGTTTAGAAAGTTTGGAGACCCCTGGTCTAGAGGTATTTTTTAAGCTCAGCGTTTAGAAGCAGAGAAATAAAACCCTTCTGTTTTGCATTTGTCAGGGAAAAAAAAACACTAAATGCTCCTAAACGCTCCTAAATGCTAGTACAAAAAAAGCTTTAAAAAAAGGGTATTCTGCCAAGAGCACTGGTGTTTTTTTTAATTTTGAAAATGTCTTTGTTAAAACAGAGTTTCAAAACAGGAAAACAATATAAACATCGTGAACTGTAGCAAGAAAAAAAAAACCTAATACAAGGTATCATCAAGTATAATAGAATATACAGTAGCTTTGGTTGAGGAATAGCTGACCATAGCATACAATGGAACATTGCATACAATAGGTCATCAGCAGGAGTGGACTGAGAATTCATGGGCACCCCAGACAATAGGGGATCATGGGGCCCCTGTATCCTTGCCCTCACACAAACCACACCCAAAAAAGCCTATGAAAGGTACTAGGGGCATCTCATGGGGCCCCCTACTGGCCCTGGGCCCTCAGACAGTGCCCGAGTGCTTGAATGGTCAGTCCACCCCTGGTCATCAGCCATTACAGTATACAACTAAAAACAGGTAACTTCTTAAAGGAGTTTTCAAGCTAACGTCTACAAGCTATTTCCCATGCATCCTATTGCCTGTGGAAATTTTCTCTGTTCTCATCTTTATAATCCTGAATCTTTTCATACTGTGGACTGGACTGAGAATTCATGGGGACCCCAGACAATAGGGGATCATGGGGCCCCTGTGTCCTCGCCCACACACAAACCACACCCAAAAAAGCCTATGAAAGGTACTAGGGGCATCTCATGGGGCCCCCTACTGGCCCTGGGCCCTCAGACAGTGCCCGAGTGCTTGAATGGTCAGTCGCCCCTGGTCATCAGCCATTACAGTATACAACTAAAAACAGGTAACTTCTTAAAGGAGTTTTCAAGCTAACGTCTACAAGCTATTTCCCATGCATCCTATTGCCTGTGGAAATTTTCTCTGTTCTCATCTTTATAATCCTGAATCTTTTCATACTGTGGACTGGACTGAGAATTCATGGGGACCCCAGACAATAGGGGATCATGGGGCCCCTGTGTCCTCGCCCACACACAAACCACACCCAAAAAAGCCTATGAAAGGTACTAGGGGCATCTCATGGGGCCCCCTACTGGCCCTGGGCCCTCAGACAGTG
The DNA here is from genome assembly GCF_062004578.1 of Staurois parvus. Taxonomy (NCBI): domain Eukaryota; kingdom Metazoa; phylum Chordata; class Amphibia; order Anura; family Ranidae; genus Staurois; species Staurois parvus. The sequence goes on from NW_028318327.1 coordinate 813,377, forward strand.
CCCGAGTGCTTGAATGGTCAGTCCACCCCTGGTCATCAGCCATTACAGTATACAACTAAAAACAGGTAACTTCTTAAAGGAGTTTTCAAGCTAACGTCTACAAGCTATTTCCCATGCATCCTATTGCCTGTGGAAATTTTCTTTGTTCTCATCTCTATAATCCTGAATCTTTTCATACTGTATGCGTATATCAAATATACTTGTCTGAGAACACCAGCAATGCAGGGAATTACTGGGTGTTTCCAATTTCTAGGTACCATCAACCTTGCTGCAAAAATAACATTCATTACAACAGTTCTGAGAACAGATGGTATTGCTTCTACTCCCACACTCAGGAGAGCAAATTAAGAAGTCGTAATCAGTAGGCCTGTAGTGTCTGATAAACTTTGAAAAACCCTGTTCCAGTAGCTCCTGAGATTTGGACATGATATAAACATGTGGGGAACAGTACCATTCATCCTATATTCCCTCCAACAAGTGTTCGGAGCACCCTAGGAGAATTTAGTCACAACATATGGGGTAAAGTACCACCTAAGGTGGATTTTTTTAGCTGCTTCCCAGTTATTTATGCAACAGGTGTGAATAGCATTGTTAACTGTTGCTTTACCTCATTGTTGGCCTGTGATAGAAATATTGAGCTCATTTTCCCATTTAGACATTGTGGGTAGTTTAACAAACACTGCTTTGGAGTGTAAAAGTTCATAGAACAGAGAAATAATTTTTACTTTGGTAGCAATATTACTGCCATATTTCCAAATTATTTCAAAGTGAGATACCTGCAGGGCTGGATTAGACAACAGATAGCTTGCTAATTTTGCATATGTGAGATATTCTCCCTGGGCTATAGTGTGTAAGGAAATCAGTTGCTCAAATGGGAGTAATTTGTTCTTTATTAGGATATCATCTAGCCAGGATATTTTATGTTCTTCCTATTTTTGAATTGAGATATCAGGGATAAGAAAACAAAAGGTGTCCAGAGCTATGGGGATAAGCAAACACATGGGTTGGGAGTGCCCATAAACTGAGTAGTGGTGCAAGTGTGACCTTAACAAATGGATGCGTTATATTCAAGGATTTTTAGTTAGAGGGGTGTAGCATTAACACAGATCTTAAACTTCCAGAGCACGAGCGTGTTTTTTTAAGTTAGTGTGCATGAAGCCTAAATGTATTTAGAAATGGTTCATTCTCCCAGCTAGTACCATTTCCTGGGGGAAGGAGTTCCACATTTTTATTGCTTTAAAAATAAAGAACCCTTTCCACAATATACTATTATAATACCTTATATTTTTAATGTGTTGTAATATAAAGGGGGGTTTGATGTCAAGGAGGCCAAGAACATTGATGTGACGGGGGGCTGTGATGTAACGGAGAACTGTGATGTGAAGAGGGGGCTTGGATATGGCAGTGACTATGATGTAAAGGGGGTACTTGTAAGCCGTGTACCAGGGTGGGCTCCCCAGGATACAGTGAAGTCACGAACAAGGAAAGCAACCCCAACACCAGCTTTTGCCACAACAGAATTTTACTTAGATGTGGCAAATAAACACAACCACAAATGCTGAGAACATACAATAAATTTACATACACCAAGCCCAAAGGCTGAGACCCTTGTGCTGCACAGCTTGGTGCCTTCTGATGGATGAAGGTAGAAAGTGTAGTAATTTACCTACTGGCGGGCACAACTGCCACACCTTACCTGTTATTATCCTAAAAGAGCAGGAATCAGTGTATGGGTGTACGGTATGGGCTAGCCTGTGGTGCAGCACAACAGCTTACAATCTTACACAAACCTACAGTATTCCCCCTCCCATAGCTGGTCCTGAAGCACATGCCTGAGTATTCCTTCTGAGCAAAACGCCAGTCTGGCTTGAGTTTGTAGGATTTTATCAGCTCTCCAATGTGAAATGTCACTTTAAGTTGTGGAGTCCTTCCAATAATCAGTAACAACATTTGTGGCCTGAAACAAACAGAAACCCTAAATAACTAACTATAGAACTGGCCTCAGTCTCAAGGTCGCCAACATCGAAATGAGGTGCGTGCATGATCTTACCGACCCGGGTCTGCTTTGCATCCGCTGGTGACTCTGAACAGAACAACCATCTCTCCAACAAGCTTGCGATATTGCAGTGTATGCTGCGTTGTTCCTCTGCTCTCATCAGCATTACTGGCAGCAATCTTCCTTTCTCTGAACAGGATCAGGGTCTTGGACACGATCAGCTTCACCCAGCTTCAGTTCTGGCCACGGAGGGAAGCTCCCACACCGGGATGTCATCGGATTCTCAGCTCACACGGGCCCCTCATTCAGCATCGTCCAAAAACATGGCTGCAGTCTCCTCTTCCTGTTTTCTCTAAACCCTGTGTGAAAACCCCACCTCTTCAGGAATATACAAATATCTATGGAGTCTGAGCCTGTGTTAGAAAAACAGTGACATCTTGTGGCTAAACTGCAGAATGTCAGTCAAAACATCAATTACTCCACACAATAATTTACTGCACACAGTGTTCAAACAATGAGAGCTGTTTCCCCATCTCACATACTCTCATGTGAAGAGGGTGCTGTGATGTGAAGAGAGGGCTGTGAATAATTAGTCTCCATGCCCACTAGACGTTTTAATAACGCTGGTAGCATCAGCTGTGTAAAGTCACGTTAAAAATGCACGTTTTTCAGCATTTTTTAGCATTTTTGCATTAAAATTTAGCTGCGTTTTTCCGTGTTTGCATTTTTTTGTGGTTATTTACACACACACAAAATTTGCTCAAAAAAAGGTCCAAAAAGGCTGGTTTGCTGTGGTTTGCCATGTTTTACAGCGTTAGAGAATTTTTACAGCTAAAAAACTCCTCTAGAAACCCACTAGTTCTGGGGGGGTTTTCCAGCCAAAAAACACTTGTGCCGAAAAACACTGATTAAATCCTATGTGTGCATGGACACATAGGATAACATGCTGGGGAGTTTACTGGCTATAGAAAAAAATACCAAAAGCCAAAAACAGCCGCTGTAAAAATGTCCAGAGTGCATGAGGACTAATAATTTAGCTTAAATATGCTAGTATACTTAGAAAAGAATATATAACACATTTGACTTCAATGCAAACCTATTTGTAATGTTAATAAAACAATAATTCCATTTCTATCTGCAGCCAATAAGGATTTTTTTAACTGATAGATAATTTAAATATCACTTCTCTGCAATATGGCAAGTGGGAATGTTCTTCACATGGCCCAGAGATCAATCTTCCTTCCTTCCTTCAAGTATAGACATCCCTTGCTAGAGTTTATTTTTTTTCTTTTGACTATTCATGGCAAATACTGTTCCTTTTCATATTCCATACTAAAATTTTTAAGGTGATCATAAGTCAGATATGTCCATTTTAATAGCACTTTGACTTACCAAAAGACTTGGTAAGCCAAACTGAAAGGTAAGACACTGCAATACACTGTGCTGAAATCCTTGCAATGTATATAGTTGTTTTTCTCTCAGCATACCTGTCTAAAGTTTTATTTAGTTGAAACTGTCTTGTTGACCTATTTCTAGCAGGTTTACAGCCTCATGCTATGGCAGACATAAACTTTATGGTGAGTTTCCATAGTGCTAAATCAACATTCGCTTTATGACCAGCCTGTCAATGTGCAACTTGTAAACTAACATTGTGATTTCGTACCAGATTTTATGAAGAGCAAATTAGAGTGCATAGAAAAACAGGTCACACAGAAGTCAATGAGCTATTAGGACTCTTTTCAATAAAACTCATAAACCAAAGGAGCCATGTTTGCTAAGGGTTGAGTGAAAGCAATTGCTGCAGTTAGCAGTCACACTATGGCTAGGTGGTTTCAATTTGCACCACAAATCCCACTAGACTCAACAGGTGCAGAAAAAGAGGCAGAAAAAGTACACTTTTGGATACAGACACTCATAAAGTGTTAGCAGATTGTAAAAGCGGAGTTCCACCTGAAAAAAAAAAATAAAATAAAAGTCAACAGCTACAAAAACTGTAGCTGCTGACTTTTAAAATACAGACACTTACCTGTCCCTCAATCCAGGGGTGTCCTCACCTCCACTGGTTTCAACGACTGTCTTCTCTCCCTGGCGCTGGCATCTTCAATGTAGGCACCCGGCTGTGACAGCTTGCAGCTTCACAGCCGGGTACCCACTGTGCATGCGCGAGAAGCGATGAGCTTTGTAAATGGCCCCTTAGTCTTCTGGTACCTGTCACGTGTCCCAGAAGACTACGGGGAGGGAGGGGGGAGGACAACGTCCGCTTCTGATTGCCTAGGCGATTGCAGTGGAAATGGGAGTGGGTACCTGTCAAATTCAGGTACCTGCTCCCCAAAGGTGCCAATCCTTAATGGAGAGCAGGGAAAAAAGGCTTAAAGCGGAACTTCCCCTTTTGGGTGGAGCTCCACTTTAAGATCACTTAAAAGCTTTGCAATCCTTGGACATTATAACTAATGTGGCTTTTAAAGTATAAATGAAAGTGGAATTAAATTCAATTATTATACAAAAAAGTTTGAATGCAGCTATTATAAGTATTTGAATTGATGTTTATATTAGCTTCCTGTAAGTACCTGGATCACCTGCTGGTGGCACTGTGCTTCCCAGAGAGGAAGATTGTAGTTTCCGTATCCAACCGCAGGTGTTTCCCAGCACCCAGCAGATCCCAATAACCAGTTTCCACCTGATGCTGGCTAATGGGAGGGTATTTAGGTCCTCCCACAGTAGCCTCCCTTGCTCGGGTTTTGCTGCGACCAAATCCTGTTGACATTTATCCTGCTCTTGCTCCTGCCCTGTACTCTGTACCCAGTAAAGGATTTTTTCAAAAGACAGGTCTCTTTTTTTTTTTAACTAAATGTAACCCTTTAGTGAATGGGTACCCCTTACTCATTCACTAGGGGGGCCAGCATCAGGGTGTCCCTTTATTTAAAGGGGTACCCTGATGCTAATGAGCTCCCCTGCCCACAGACCCCCACAACCACCATGCCAGGTTTTGGGGAAGAGGCCCTTGTCCCCATTGACATGGGGACACCATCCCAATGCTAAGGGCACGTGGCGTAGTAAGCCGCAGGGAAGGGGGGGCACTAATTTGTCCCCTTCTTTTCCTGCCCTGCCAGGCCTGTGCTTGGATCAAGAGTCTGATAGGAATTTAGAGGGGACCCCATGATTTTTCCCCCCATTTTTGGGGGTGGGGTTCCCCTTAAAAGTCCTACCAGGCCTAAAGGGGCTGGTATGGCTTTTAGAGGGAACCCCATGCACTTTTCCCCCCATTTTTGGGAGGTGGGGTTCCCCTTAAAAGTCCTAACTGGCCTAAAGGGCCCGGTATGACTTTTAGGAGAAAAAAAAAACAATTACTGTGGGGTCGATCCTAACCTTTAGGTCTGGTATGAATTGGGGGGACCCGCTCTGTTTTTTTTTTTTGTTTTTGTTTTTTTTAAATAAAAATGTAATTTAAAAAAAACAACTTCAGTCCTGCTGCATCAGGTTCTATACATTGTACAGATGTGCAACTTTGCATTGAGTTGGAAGTTCACGGTTGAACTCTCCTTAGGTTTGAATGCTCAACTGTAAACCAAACAGGGGGGTGTATGGCCCATCACTACTGTCCACACAGCCTGGGTCTAAGGAGGTATGTCATTGCATGTATTGGCATTTAAAACGGAACACAACAGAGTCTGTTGGCGGAGCAGAGATTCCTAGGAATTGGCGGCAGAATAGGTAAGTATCAACAATCTTCTTTTGTGGGTTTTTTTAAAGGCAATAGAGTGGCTTTAAAAAATTAAACCCTTAAACCCTTTACTTTCTTTTTTTTCTTTCTACCAACAAGACCATTAACAAAGTTGACATTTGAGCAAAAGTCCATTTTAAGTCAAAAGCACATTGAAAGAACCAAACCAAACAAAGATTTCAAATGTGACTGAAATCAGGAAGCCTTATTTTAGTTCATCATTGAAGTCTTTGCGAGATTCTGACATAATATACATAAAAATGTACATTTTACACAAGTAGGCCCTCACTAATATGGAATATATACTTCCTTCTGGGTGATATGTTTGAACCTCACTGTATGAAGATTGATGGAGCTTGACATTTTAAGCCTAATTTCATTATCCTTAAGTGTGATTAACAGATATTTCTTAGATACGTGGAATGTGCTAGTAAAGCCATATTTTAACTTCATCATTTCAAAGAATTCCACCTGGAGCTGTGTGGGACACTTTGCTGCCTTTTGTGTAATTTCATCCTGACAGACCTTCACTCATCCACCAGCTGTAGAAATTTTATTTACAGAACAAGATACTGGGAGAAACAAAAAGTAGAGGTTTTGCAAAACTAACCAATCAGATGACTGTTTTGATTTAGCAAAATTCAGGTTGGTATTCGATCTAGCATTTCTTTAAACCGGCATTTTGCTTATTTTTTTTTGTCACAGTACCCTTTAAAAGGATGCAGAATCACCCCAAGGCGCCCCAGTCTAAAAGGTAAAAAAAACCTGTAATGTTATTTATCGATAGAAACCTGAGCCTGAAACGATTCACACAACCACTTTGATGAAATTAACTTCACATCAAAAGCCCCATCAAATCAGAGGCCCCCCCATACACTTCAGAGTCCCCCATTTTGACAGAAGCATTAATCATGTCAAAGACGCCCTATACATCAGAGGAAGCACCCCCTGATTACAGTGTCAAAGGCCACCCATTACATCAGGGCCCCCATAAATGAGTCCTCCTATCACATCAGGGTTTCCCATCACAGAGTTCTCTCATCTACCAATGATTTAGGACCAGGATGCTTGTGGCACCACAGAGGAACCAAAATTGCACCATGGTTGAGACACATTGCTTCCTACATAGTAATCCTATTTTTCAGTGCGTATCAAAAAAAAAGTTGGGGGCAGCATTTATTCAGAAATGGGCAGATCTGTACAGTCATCACCTAAATTTCCCCCTAAACTTCCCTGTTCCCATCACCAGACTTGAAAAATTCTTCAGGGACAACTGTTGGGAAATCCATTACTATTGATGTGGGCACGTTTCCAGAACTACATCTTGCAAGAACCCTTTCCTTACAAAAGGTGTGCAGGCAAACCCCTGGGAGTCAACATGGCAATGTTTTGCTAAGAAAGTAATTAATGTATATGTGTTGTTATAAGTGAAGTTCTGTAATCTAGAAGGGGTTGAACTCAGGCAGAGCTGACAATGCTGATTGGGTTTCAATGCAGCATGAAATTGCAGAAATTCAATAAACTCCTAAGCTAAGAGTTTATAGCATTTCTGGCAGGATCATCCAACATGTTTTTGTACTCGCAGTGTATTTATTGGGATAAAACATAGGGAAGTGTGCATGCATTGCACTTGTATAAATATGATCTTTTTTCATTATGCCATAACAAATTGGATCTCACACTAAAAAACAAGGTCTGCTTATGACACCATGTTCCCCCACCCCCATGCCAAAACCCATGTAAAAATAAAATTTTGGCATTAAATGACAGCTGCTGCAATCTAAAACACAAATCCCCTTATGTATCTTAAAGAAGATCTTTATCCGCTGCCTCCCCCCAAATAAATAAATAAATAAAATGCAGCAGCTACAAATACTGACACTTACCTGTCTAGGGATCCAGCGCCATCCACACCATTGCCAGTTCTTCGCCAGTATACGGGTCCGTTGCACCGGCATGTTTAGTGTGGGAAGCTGACTGTGACTCCTTGTGGATTCACAGCCGCTTCCCACTGTGCATTCGTGAGCTGGACTGTGCTGTGTGAATGGTCCCGCAGCTTCATGGGACCTGTGAAAAGCCCCAGAAGGCTGTGGGCAAACGGGGGACTATTTAAGCCAAAATGGGAGCAGGTACCTATCAAAACTAGGTACCCACTCCCCCAAATAAACAAAATGTGCCCAAAAGTGGTAGAGGAGGGGGGAGGAGGCAGAAAAGGAGAATGTTTCCTTTTGGGTGAAGTTCCGCTTTAATGTAATAATAAAAAGAAAAAAAAAACAAAGGACTCCTGCTTTCACTATAAGAAATACATTATATCCAGTGTATGCTTAACAGTGTTGATTCATTAAAGTAAGGAAATTAAAAGCATTTGGATTTTACCTGTCAGAGCAGGATGGCTTTGCACACGTACCTGGTCATGAGCTGGTGGATCTAATAGATTAGTTGTCCATCAGAGAGCTTGAAAGGTCTCTACAGTTATTTACAACTTCCCTTTAGGAGTTGCTGAGTTATGAGTCCCCCTGTAGTCCTGCACAGCCAGGCAACATGCATTTTCTTCACACTTGCACTCGAGTCAGTTAACATTCTTGAGTTTGTTTGTTTTTTTTTTTTATTTTATTAGGGGTTTCGAACGTGGATGGGTTTGAGGGGTGTATGGGATGCCCAATGAAACTGTGAGGATAGCTATGTACAAGTCCATTAGACAAGCCTCTTCCTGAAGAGCTCTCCAGCCCTCCTGGTGTACCACCTCAGACCCCAGATGAATTCTCCTTTTCACCTACTGTAGCTGTCTGAAGGAATACCTGGGTAAGGGAATCCAGAAGCTGCCACTTTAACCACTTGCCTTCCTGAGGATTTACCTCCCTTCCTGACCAGGCCATTTTTTGCTATTAGGCGCTGCACTATTTCATCTGGCAATTGCGCGGTCATGCAATGCTGTACCCAAACAAAATTTACATCCTTTTTTTCAACCACATAGAGCTTTCTTCTGATGGTATTTGATCACCTGTGCGCTTTTTATTTTTTGTGCTATAAACAAAAAATACAGAAAATTTTGACAAAAAGAAATTTTTTACTTTTGGCTATAAAAAATATATAGTAAACTCAATCATAAATTTAGGCCAAAATGTATTCTGCTACATATTTTTGGTAAAAAAAAATCCCAATAAGTGTATATTTATTGCTTTGTGTGAAATTAATAGCATCTACAAACTATGGTATAGATACTGCAATTCACACATTTTTTGCAACACAGCGCTGCACTAGTTTAACTGACAATTGCACCGTCATGCAATGCTGTACATAAATGAAATTTATGTCTTTTGTTTCACACAAATAGAGATTTATTTTGGGGGTATTTTATCACCTGTGTGCTTTTTATTTTTCACACTATAAACGAAAAAAAAAACAAAAAGTTTGAAAACAATCCATATTTTTTACTTTCGGCTATAAAAAATATATAGTAAACTCAAAGTTGGTCATAAATTTAGGCCAAAATGTAGTCTGCTACTTGTTTTTGGTAAAAAAAAAGTTCCCAAAAAGTGTATATTGATTGCTTTGTGTGGAAGTTATAGCTTCTAGAAACTATGGTATAGATACTGCAATTTACGCCATTTTTTCCTACACAGCCCTGCACTAATTTAACTAACAGTTGTGCCGTCATGCAATGCTGTACATAAATGAGATGTATGTCCCTTTTTTCACACAAATAGAGCTTTCTTTTGGTGGTATCTGATCACCTGTGCACTTTTTATTTTTCGCAATATAAACAAAAAAAGACTGCAAATTTAAAAAAAACATTATTTTCTAATTTCTGTCATACAAAATATCCAAAAAAATCAAATTTCGTCATCAATTCAGACCAAAATGTATTCTGCTACATGTTTTTGGTAAAAAAAAAAAATACCAGTATGTATATATTGACTGCTTTGTGTGAGAGTTATAGCGTCTACAAACTATGGTATAGATAATGGAATTTACTCAGCTTTTACTTTCTGACTGCCTATCACATTTCTTGAGGTGCTAAAATAACAGGACAGTACAAACACCCCCAAATGACCCCTTTTTGGAAAGTAAACACCCTAAGTTATCTGCTGAGAGGCATGTTGAGTCCATGGAAGATTTTTTTTTTCCACAAGTTTTTGGAAAATGACAAAAACATTTTTTTACACACTTAAATGATATATTGCTCACACAAGCCATGGGTATATGTGGAATTACACCGCAAACTACATTCTGCTACTTATACCGAGTATGAGGATACCACATGTCTGAGACTTTTTGGGAGCCTAGCCACATACAGGAGCCTGAAATCTGAAAAAAAAAATTAAGTTATTTTGATTTTTTTAATTATTTTTACACTGTCCCTTTCATTTTTTTTATTCACTTTGAATGCTTTCACAGGGAATGCAAATATCCCCTATAACTTCAATGGGCATTGTCATATATTCTTTTTTTTTAATCTGGGGTCTATCAGACTCTAGATATCTCCTCTTACCTTACGTTATCTAATCTCACCAAGATCGATGTGAGCAGATGCTTTCTCAATTTACAAATGGCACTGGTTATATCCTGCGAAACTGAAGTGATGAAATGGTCATAACTTCCGATTTCTTAGACTATAGAGATGATTGGCACCATTCTGGTCTCCATCAGCTCTATGGTCAGCTGGCAGAAACACTGCATTCTCAGGTTCCCCCGATGGCACGGGACCACCCAAGAAGGCCTTGAAAGACAGCGGGGAGGGGGGGGTATCTTCTCCCACTGCTTGTAAAAGCAATCCTGCAGCTAATTAGCAACTAGGATTACTTTTACATGAAAGCCGATTGCTGGCTGAAAAAAACGATACCAGCTGCACGCATCATCCTGGTATAACCACTCAAAGTCCAGTGATGTGCCAGTATGTCACTGGTTCTTGTTGGGTTTATATGCTATGTTCTTTTTTTTATGCAGCTTGTGGGCCGAATAAAAATAAGAGAAGAAATCTCTGCCAGAAAAAGTGTGTGGTATGCCCACCATTAGAATATACCACCCTGCATCCACCCACTTCTCATGAAATGTGCCAAAAAATATCATAAAATATATATACCGATGCATAGGGGCCATCCACCCACTGGCCACCCCAGGCCCCCATTCTTCGGCATATATGCTCTATTTTTTACTGCAGATGAAAAATCTCATCCAACAGCACTGCACACATTGACTTATGTATATTCTCAAACAAGTCAGTGCTGCAGCTGAATGGCATTCCTGCAAAGAAAACAGCAATGGTTAACAATAAAATAGTACAATTGTAACCGTAGAACAGTAACAACGACAACAACAAAAAAAACTATGACTATTTTTGGTTTTTAAATTTTTAAATTTTTGGGGGATTTTTACTTTTTATTTTATTTATTTTTTTTTTTTTTAAACTGTAAACGTTTCCAAATGCATTAGCCAGTTTCCTGACTACCTAACATCTTTTGAGACCCTGTGTAAATATGTGCCCTGAACTGTGCCGTGCTGTACACTACACTGATATTCCACTAGTATGTGGTAGCGACAGAAGCAGTCCTTGAGGCAGAGACCAGGTTGGCCAGGACAGGAGGGACAAAAGCGGGTTTCACACCTAATTCCATGTCTGCTACATACACAACATCTTTTTTGGGGTGTCCTTTGGGTTGGGGTACCAGGAATGGCATCAAGAAAATGCCTCTCATGCAGCCGGTTAACTGCATCTGTATTCGGGGTTTGGGCACAGCAACCTTCTGGCTACAAAAGGGCCATGATGATCTATTCCTGGAATTTTAGGAAGGATGCACTTCATCCAGTTGCTTTGTAAAGCACAAAAGCATTATATAGAGCCAATTAAAATAAAGACAGACACTTTTTTGTATCAGCGTCTGGCTTTTTGGGAAACTAAGTACGGCTTCATCATCTGGTCATTGAAGTCCACCCCTCCCATGTTAGGATTATAGCCATGGATGCAGAGGGGCTTCTCAACAACACCAGCTGCTGTGGCAATTTGCATGGTCACGTCTGCGTGAAAGGAAGAAAGGATTAAACCATCCCATTTGTCCTTTCACTTCACTACGAGCAATTCCTCATTTTTCAAGCAGCCTTTTTCCCCCTTTCTAAGACAGGTATTTACAAGCTCTTGGGGGAAGCCCTGGCGATAAGGTCGCACGGTGCCACATGCGCCAATTCCAAGATTGTACAAATGCCTAAATAGTAGCACGCTTGAATAAAAATTGTCCATGTATAAGTGGTACCCCATATGGAAAAAGGATGACACCAAGTCCCAAACTATCTTGATTGTGCTCCCCATGTAGTTTGGGCATCTGGGGGGATCTACGTGACTATCTTTTCCCTCATAAATCCGAAACTTATACATATAACCTGTTGCCCTCTCACAGGTCTTATACATGTTGACCCCATATCTGGCACGCTTGCTGGGGAGAAATTGTTTGAATGCAAGGCGGCCAGAAAAACTAATGAGGAACTCATCAATGCAGATGTTTTGTTGGGGCATATAGACATCTGCAAATTTTTGGTTAAGGTGATTTATGAGGGGCCAACTTTTGTGGAGCCAATCAAATTCAGGGTCACTCTGAGGACGACAGAGTGTGTTGTCATTGAAATGCATAAAACGTATTATACTCCCAAGTGATACTGCAGTGCTGGTATGTGAAAGACCAGGATGTACTAGGCTGCTGGTGCTCACCAGTTTACCAAAAGGTAGAACGGCACTAGTACTGGTACTCTGCTGCATATGAGAGTCATCATGCGTTTGGAACATCTCAGCAACCTGGGAATGGGGTCGGGTACGCCTGACCTTAGCAGAGACCTCTTCTCCATTGTCTGAGCTATCTATCAGGGTGCCGCTGCTGTCTACAAGTTCGTATTCTGAGGCTGATTGTGTCAGCGAGTCTTCCCCTTGCTCTCACCTGACATGCTCAGAATCCTGTAGGCCTCTTCACTAGAGTACCTTTCCATTGACATTTTGGCCAATAAATTTATAGGTACCTCATGGGAGAAAAAGCACTCTGCTGTCAGGAACTGCTTGAACCGCTACAAAAAAATGTTCTGGCAAGTGCTAACAGAGATCAGTCCTGATTCTGCAAACACTGCAGTTTTGTGTGCAATGTATCAAGTGATAGTGACCTACTGACACTGCACTTGCTAGGGGAGGAGGGGGGTAAGCATATGGGCTAAACGCAGGTGCTGGCAGGTGCCGGGGACTCTGTGTTTTTGGGGACACTATACTAATGTGACCTTTTTAGCTCTCTAAGGCTGCATTCACATCTGTAAATTGTTTTTTTCCCTCATACTGTTGCATGTATGTATGTATGAAGGTTTTTGCACATTTTCTTACAACGTTTTCAAGCGTTTGGAGCTCTGGCATTTTTTGTATTAGCCAATAGAGAAAATATATTCTGTGACATCATTTGTCGTTGTGTGTTTCTGCTTCCTGGTTTATTTTCATTTCCTTCCTGGTTTTTGGTCCAAATGATGAAATGGTATGTTTCATGTCAGCAGCCACAGTAAAGGCATATTTCCTAATTGAGGAAGAAGAAAAATGTAGCTTGTTCAATTAAGCATTGGCAATAAAACCTGGAAGCTGATTGGTTTCTTTGCAGAAGGGAGCCTGATTTTACACTCTCCAGCTTTAGTAAATAAACCCCAGCGGGTCCACTGCTGCCATTGCTGATCAAGAACAGAGGGGCCAGTTCTGGGTTATGTACATGCAGCTGCTGCGGGGCACTGGAGGATCTGGTTCAGAAGAGGAATGGTGGGACCTATAAATGTAATATTTGTTTTAAAAAAAGTAAATAAATTAAAAATGTTATAATACATAAAAAATCATTTTAAAAACAGGGTCTGCTGGAAAAATGATTTATTAGATCCACCAGCTCATGACTGGGTGAATGTGTAAAGCCATTTCACTTTTGAGTTTTGAATTTGATTATGCACATGTTGGTCACTTCTTGGACATTTTCCGTATATATACTAAATATGCTATATTGCCAAAATTATTGGGACACCTGCCTTTCCACGCACATGAACTTTAATGGCATCCAACCTATAACAGCTTTAACTCTTCTAGGAAGGCTGTCCACAAGGTTAGGAGTGTGTCTATGGAAATGTTTGACCATTCTTCCAGAAGCACATTTGTGAGGTCAGGCACTGATGTCGGACGAGAAGGCCTGGCTCGCAGTCTCTGCTCTAATTCATCCTAAAGGTGTTCTATCGGGTTGAGGTCAGGACTCTGTGCAGGCCAGTGAAGTTCCTCCACCCCAAACCCACTCATCCATGTCTTTATGAACCTTGCTTTGTGCACTGGTGCGCAGTCATCTTGGAACAGGAAGGGGCCATCCCCAGGCTGTTCCCACAAAATTGGGAGCATGAATTTATCCAAAATGGCTTGGTATGCTGATGCCTTAAGAGTTCCCCTTCACTGGAACTAAGGGGCCAAGCCCAACCCCTATAGAACAACCCCACACCATAATCCCCCAAACTTTACACCTGGCAAAATGTAGTCAGGCAAGTACCATTCTCCTGGCAAACTAAGACATGTCCATCGAATTGCCAGACAGAGAAGCGTGATTGGTCACTCTAGAGAACACGTCTCCACTGCTCTAGTGTCCAGTGGCGGCATGCTTTACACCACTTTATCCGACACTTTGCATTGCACTTTGTGATGTAAGGCTTGGATGCAGCTGCTCAGCCATGGAAACCCATTCCATGAACCTCACTACACACTGTTGTGTTAATCTGTAGGCCACAAGAAGTTTGGAGGTCTGTAGCTATTGACTCTGCAGACAGCTGGCGACTTCTGCGCATTGTGTGCTTCTGCAAGCTGACCCTGCTCTGTTATTGTACATGGCCTACCAGTTGGTGGCTGAGTTGCTGTTGTTCCCAGTTGCTTTCACATTGTTATAATACCACTAACAGTTGACAGCGGAATATTTAGTAACAAGAAAATGTCATGGATGGACTTATTGCACAGGTGGCAACCTATCACTGTACCACACTTGCATTCACTGAGCTCCTGAGAGCGACCCATTCTTTCACAAATGTTTGTAGAAGAAGTCTGCATGCGCCTTGGTGCTTGATTTTATACACCTGTGGCCGTGTCCCAATACGTTTGGCAATATATATATATATATATATATATATATATATATATATATTATAATTCTTTCCTGCTGTATTAGAAACAAAAAAATGACTGGATTTAGGCTTCAAACTACCTTTAGACATGAGACGAAAGTTATCCAAACAAAAGCAGATGCATCTGATGCCAGACCTGACCAGAGTTAGTAGCAAGTGTTCCTGTTAGAAGAATTGACCTAGTCTTTGATAAGCCAGTGCCACAAGTTTCTGCCAATCATGCCAATCCTCTTTCCATAACAGTGGTAGAGAATCTTTGGTTTAAACTTAGAAGCTCAACTGTACTGTAATACCCACAGACAGCTCTAAACAAAGCGACCACAAATGACACAATATGCTGCGAGGAGACAGATATATTCTCCACCAACTAGTATAGGATGTGGCTTCTTGCAACCTCTCAATATAAGTAAGTTTTTTTATCACATCTACTCATTCAACCAGAAATCACTACACTATGAAAGGTCTCTTCCTTGCTCACCTTCCTCATCTTTTTACTTTCACAGTTGTTTTGCCTCTGAGGAAAATAGCAAAATATATACAAGCATGTATTATTTTTTAAATTCTTGACTCACTAATGTGGCCATGGAGAAAACATTCAATTCAGGCATAAAAATTATATATATATATATATACTGTATATAAGCAAACGTTTGTGGATACCTGACCATCACAACTATTTATAAAGCCAAAAGTATTGTCAAGGTCCTACCTTTTCCCTGAGGTTATGTTACTCCATGTGCTGGCGTCCATCTTGGTTTTCTGCTGTGCATGGTGGGAATCCTTTTATGCCTTCAGGTCTCTGAGGTCCATCCCCCAGAGGGGTGTGGCTGATGACATATAAGCCTGTGGTCCGCACATGCTCTTTGCACTTGTGTCTTGTGTCTTGGTGTTGCTATTACTCTGTTCTGACTCTCGTGACTCTCCTGGTATCTGATTCGGCTTGTGACTTGACTATTCTTTGTATTCTCCTTTGATCTGACCCTCTGTTGCTGAACCCGGCTCGTGACCTGTGATTCTCGTCTGCTGTCCTGTACTGTTTTGTCCTGTTGTTGTTGACCCAGCCTGTCTGACTACTCTTTTGTCTCTTCCACCAGCTACACGCCATTGGCGGCGGCCATTACCGCAGCTGAGGTGTCTCGGGGGGCGCGACCTGGTTCCTGGCTGCGTCAAGTCCATCCCCACCATCAGGGGCCCTGGTGAAGGGCAGCCTGGGACTTAGACTCCGCGCCCTGAGGGACTTCTGTCTGTGGGTGGTGGTTGTCGTCAACCAGTGCGTTACATTGTTAGGCCTGCCTGTCCGTTCCTCGGCCCCTGCCCGGACATTACACAAGTGCCATGAACCCTGACGGTGCAGGCACGCCTTCGCTCCCAACGCTAGTCGCCAGACTCGATCAACAGGATCACCTGTTGGATCAGTTCGCTCAGGCGTTGCAAACACTGCTTGCACGCACTGCACACCTTGCTCCTGGTGCTATTAGGCCGGTAGTCACTCCGGTGGTCTCTCCCGCTGCTTCTCTGCCTATTGCGTCCACCACCTCGGCGGCTGCATCAGCGGCGCCCAGAGGTATGACTGGTTCTGCCCCTCTTCCACAGCGCTTTGGGGGTGAGCCGAGTCAGTGTCGTGGATTCCTCAACCAGGTGGGTATTTATTTTGAACTAATACCCCACGCCTTTCTGTCTGAGAGGTCAAAGGTGGGGTTCCTAATTTCACTACTCTCAGACAAGGCCTTGGCCTGGGCAAATCCCTTATGGGAGAGGAACGACCCGGTGATTCAAGATTTTTACAGTTTTGTCGATGCCTTCCGTAGGGTATTCGACGTACCGGCTCGTTCCGCCTCGGCGGCCAAGCTGCTCATGACCATGCATCAGGGTTCACGGACCGTGGCCGAGTACGCCATAGAGTTTCATACCCTGGCGGCAGAGGTCGGTTGGAACAATGAGGCTCTGGTGGCTGCGTTTTCCCATGGTCTTTCTGACACATTGAAGGACGAGATTGCAGCTAAGGAACTGCCTGTGGTGTTGGAGGAGCTCATCTCTTTCCTGATCCTGATTGACACCAGGCTCAGGGAGAGGCCTTCCAATCGACTGGCACCTGCGTTTTCTGTCCCACCCGTTCCTCCCTCTCCTCCCACGCTTCCTGGGGATAGCTTGTCTGGTGGGGAACCCATGCAGCTGGGGTTTGCTCGCTTCTCCGAGGGAGAGCGGGCCGCTCGGCGTCGGGAGGGTCGCTGTCTGTACTGTGGCCTCGGTGGGCACTTTCGGCAGTCTTGTCCGGTCCGTCCGGGAAACGCTCGCACCTGAGATCATGTCGGGGACAGATCTTGGGTGGAGTTTCCTCGTCCCCGGCGTTCCGCAAGGATAAGCCACTGATCACCATGGTCCTTTCTTGGACGGAGGGCTCGGTGACGGCCCAGGCGTTGGTAGATTCTGGGGCCGGTGGGTTGTTCTTGGACAGCTCGTTTGCTGCACAGCACTCCATTCCCCTGCAGGCTCGTGCTACCCCATTGGTTCTCGAAGCAATAGATGGAAGGCCCCTGCAACCGCCGCAGGTTACCCACGAGTCTCTGCCGATAGAGGTAGCCATTGGGGCTGTTAACAGGGAGTTGGCCTGTTTTCAGGTGATTTCTTCCCCACACTATTCGGTGGTTTTGGGGTATCCCTGGCTCCAGAGGCACAATCTAACCTTCAATTGGCAAACAGCCGAGATTCTCTCATGGTCTCTACAGTGTGGGGCCGGGTGCATCCGTGGGCCGGTTAAGGTATTGTGTGCCTCCTCGGACTCTGCGTTGCCCCCCGACTATGGGGAGTACCGGGACGTGTTTGATAAGGTACGTGCTGGTGCCTTACCGCCGCATCGTCCGTACGACTGCGCCATATCCTTGCAACCCGGGGCCACTCCTCCGCGTGGCAGGGTGTACCCTCTCTCGGTTGCGGAGAATAAGGCCATGGAGGAGTACGTTGTGGATGCGCTTTCCCGGGGGCACATTCGTAAGTCTACTTCTCCAGCAGGAGCAGGTTTTTTTTTCGTAGAGAAGAAAGGTTTGGAATTGAGGCCCTGCATCGATTATAGGGGTACAACCTCGTACGAATCAGACAGGGGGATGAGTGGAAGACCGCGTTTAACACCAGAACCGGGCACTACGAATACCTGGTGATGCCCTTCGGATTGTGTAACGCGCCCGCGGTTTTTCAGGAATTCATAATTGATGTTCTTCGTGATTTGTTGCAGCAGTGCGTAGTGGTTTACCTGGATGACATCTTGGTTTACTCTACCTCCATGGAGTCCCATGTCCAGGATGTCAAGCGGGTGCTGCAACGATTGCGTGAGAACGGACTCTTTTGTAAACTCGAGAAGTGTGAGTTCCATCGATCCCAAGTTGCCTTTTTGGGCTACATAATTTCCGCGGAGGGATTTTCCATGGACCCTCAGAAGGTTGCGGCGGTTCTGCAGTGGCCTCGTCCCATTGGTCTTCGGCCCATTCAGCGCTTTCTGGGTTTTGCCAACTACTATCGGAAGTTCATCAGGAACTTCTCCACATTGGCGAAGCCTCTCTCTGACCTAACCAAGAAGGGGAGTAACCCTCACGAGTGGCCATCCGAGGCCATCATAGCGTTCGAGGCTCTGAAAGCCGCCTTTGCTTCGGCTCCGATTCTTTCGCATCCCAATCCTGGGTTGCCCTTCGTCCTCGAGGTTGATGCTTCCGAGACGGGAGTAGGGGCTCTCCTGTCTCAGCGTCGGTCGCCCGATGGACCCCTACTTCCCTGCGGGTTCTACTCCAGGAAGCTTTCCTCCGCAGAGTGCAACTACCAGATTGGAGATCGGGAGTTGTTGGTCATCATTCTGGCTCTCAAGGAATGGAGACACCTGCTCGAGGGTTCCGCGGTTCCGGTCCTCATTCTTACCGATCACAAGAACCTGACTTATCTTTCGGAGGCCAAGAGATTGACACCCCGCCAGGCCAGATGGGCTCTGTTCTTGTCACGCTTCAACTATGTGGTTTCATATTTGCCTGGTTCTAAGAATGTCAGGGCTGATGCGTTATCACGGCAATACTCTGAGTTGTCCAGGGAAGACTCTGAGCCAATCTCAGTTATACCTCCAGATCAGATCCTGGCTGCCATTCGCACCAGTCTGACCTCTCCTCTTGGGGAGCAGATTTTGGCGGCTCAAACTGATGCTCCTCCCGGGAAGCCGGAGGGTAGATGTTTTGTACCCGAGGGATTGCGCACCCGCCTGTTGCGTACCTACCATAACGCCAAAACTGCCGGGCATCTGGGGAAGAACCAGCTGTGTTGGGTCGTCTCTCGCTTATTCTGGTGGCCAACCCTCCATGCCGACATTGCCTCTTATGTAGCGGCATGTTCGATCTGTGCCCAGAATAAGTCTCCACGGCATCTCCCTTTGGGTCTTCTGCAACCCATTCCCAATGGGGAGCGTCTTTGGTCACACCTAGGTATGGACTTTATTGTAGACCTCCCGGTGTCTCGGGGTCATACGGTCATCCTCATGATCGTCGATCGGTTTTCCAAGATGTGCCATTGCATTCCACTCAGGAAATTACCAACAGCGCAAGAACCTTTCCAGGGAGATTTTTCGCCTGCATGGGTTGCCTAAGGTGATTGCCTCGGACCGCGGGAGTCAGTTCGTGTCCAGATTCTGGCGCACCTTCTGCTCCCAGTTGGGCATTAGTCTCTCCTTTTCTTCAGCCTACCACCCGCAGTCCAATGGGGCTGTGGAGCGTTCCAATCAGGCCTTAGAACAATTCCTTCGGTGTTATATTTCAGACCATCAGGACGATTGGGCCGATCTCCTGCCTTGGGCAGAGTTTGCCAGGAACTCGGCGGTCAACTCCTCCTCCGGGATGTCTCCCTTCATGGCCAACTATGGGTTCCAACCCGCGGTATTACCTGAGAGGTTCTCACCACAGAACATTCCGGCTGTGGAGAACCATCTTGCTGCCCTGCGTTCTTCATGGGGGCAGATCCTGAGGGCCTTGAGGGACTCAGCTCAGCGCCAGAAGTTCCAGGCTGATCGCAGACGGTTGCCCGCTCCTTCATACCAGGTCGGCGATCGGGTGTGGTTGTCTACTCGCAACCTCAATCTTCGGGTGCCCACACCCAAACTAGCTCCCCGTTTTGTCGGTCCTTTCCGCAATCTCCGCAAAGTGAATCCGGTGGCCTATGCCCTTGCCCTTCCGCCTGGGATGCGGATCTCCAATATCTTTCATGTTTCCCTGTTGAAACCTCTGATCTGCAATCGCTTCACTACCTCTCTGCTTCGGCCCCGTCCTGTCCGGGTTGACGGTCATGAGGAGTATGAGGTGAGCCGGATCCTGGACTCTCGATTGGTGCGCGGTCGATTACAGTTCCTGGTTTATTGGTGCGGTTATGGTCCCGAGGAGCGTTCCTGTGTTCCTTCCACGGATGTCCATTCTCCTGCCCTCCTCCGCGCTTTTCATACCCGCTTTCCTCAGAAACCTTTTGTTGAGCCGCGGAGGGGGAGGGGCCCTTGAGGAGGAGGTACTGTCAAGGTCCTACCTTTTCCCTGAGGTTATGTTACTCCATGTGCTGGCGTCCATCTTGGTTTTCTGCTGTGCATGGTGGGAATCCTTTTATGCCTTCAGGTCTCTGAGGTCCATCCCCCAGAGGGGTGTGGCTGATGACATATAAGCCTGTGGTCCGCACATGCTCTTTGCACTTGTGTCTTGTGTCTTGGGGTTGCTATTACTCTGTTCTGACTCTCGTGACTCTCCTGGTATCTGATTCGGCTTGTGACTTGACTATTCTTTGTATTCTCCTTTGATCTGATCCTCTGTTGCTGAACCCGGCTCGTGACCTGTGATTCTCGTCTGCTGTCCTGTACTGTTTTGTCCTGTTGTTGTTGACCCAGCCTGTCTGACTACTCTTTTGTCTCTTCCACCAGCTACACGCCATTGGCGGCGGCCATTACCGCAGCTGAGGTGTCTCGGGGGCCGCGACCTGGTTCCTGGCTGTCAAGTCCATCCCCACCATCAGGGGCCCTGGTGAAGGGCAGCCTGGGACTTAGACTCTGCGCCCTGAGGGACTTCGGTCTGTGGGTGGTGGTTGTCGTCAACCAGTGCGTTACATTGTTAGGCGTGCCTGTCCGTTCCTCGGCCCCTGCCCTGACAAGTATGGCCTGCTTTCTAAGCTGAGAATCTCTCCAAACTGAGTTCAGCTGTTGCTAGTTAAGGGTACTGTTAATGCTAAAGCATACAAAAATGTTTTGCACCCATTCCAACTTTGTAGCAACAGTTTTGGGAAGGTGCTTTTCTGTTCCACCATGACTGTACCCCCGTACACCAAGACAGCTCCATAAAGACATGGTTTGAAGACTTTGGTGAAGAAGAGCCCTGACCTCAACTTTACTGACACTTTTGGATACATTGGAATGCCAATTTCAAGTCAGGTCTTCTAGTTCAACATCAGTTCCCAACCTCACAAATGCTGGATGTATGAACAAAAAATTCCTACACTCCATAATGTTGTGGAAAGACTTCCAAAACAGTGGAGCCTGTTATAGTCACAAAGGGGACCAACTTATAGGAATGGGATGTCCGATAAATTCATATAGATGTGATGGTCAAAACCATTTATTCATACAGTATATGCTAGTCTTATATAGAAGGGGCACTAGCTTTTTAAACATTACATTGAGTTTATGTGGTTAGTGGAGCTTTTCTTAAAAAAATAAAAAAGTTTAAAAATGTTGATTAATATTACAGGAAACCCAATTATTGCTGTAAAATAATGAAGAGCCAGGGGATCAAAGGCCAGTCCACTGCCAGCAAAGTAGTTAAGTCATTTTTCTTACATATCCTATAAAACCTCTAAGGCTGTTATTTAATTAGCCCTGGAGCAACCGATCACTTTATTTCATATTTCACCAAAGACTCTCTAAACCTCTAATAAGCATAACAACATCTATAACATTGCCCATTCACTTTATGGCTTTCCATGCCTGCTTTTCTTCATTGCTAGTAGAAGTGGATTGCTGTACAATTAAAAATTGAAAAGCCTTGTACGGGTTTTATCATTATGAGTGATGGACTATGTAACGTTGTCTGCAGAGAGTCCTTCGAGCTGTTTTCTTAACAAAAACCCATTACATGCAGACATTTTTCACATTTTTTGCTATCAATGGGTTTAAACGTGGCTTGCCTTCTGACTGCCGAAATTGGGTTTCTGTAGCCTGCTGTTAATTAGCAGTGACTTCAATGACCTTATAGTGAGGGCAGTTCTGAGCGGCTGCAGACACCTCTGTTGTACTTGGAGTGTAGGCAACATATGACCTCAGCAGATGTTTTTGTGGAGGTACAATTAGGATTTCCTTATTCCTAATTACTGGAATTGACATTGAAAATCAAAACATTGAAGCAAAAGGTGTTTATAAAGACCCGGGGTCTAGGCTTCTCATGATGTAATATCTCCGTAGTACACCAGAGCTGGTCTCGGCGGGGCAGCAATCAAAGCTAGCAGCCTCTTTAAGGTTAGAATAATATTGATAAAATATGAAAAATGTGTAAAAGAATTAGACGTTCTGACAAACGGGATGTATGCAGGCTTATGGCTTAAAGTGCTGGATAGAGATTCTCTGAATTCAGGCAAATCTTTGGTGATCCAGCAATTGAAAGATAAAAAAAGGAGGAAGAAGTGTATTAAATGGAGTTATGTAAAACATCTGAAAGAATTAGTGAGATTCCACCAACTCATGTCTAAAGTCTTTGGTTTATGAGGATCAGTAGTCAACAATAACTTATAGATGTTCCTGAACACTGGAGTGTTCACAAATATAAGTCGAGAGGCAAGCAGCAGCTGCAACAGTAAGACTAACATATTTTACTATTGTGTAGCAAAAATACACATGGCCAGGAGAAAAAATATGCATCTGTTCAGTTAGTCTTGTGATTTGCACAATACCGCTGTAGTGGAAATCCAAGAGGGTAACAATCTATTTCAGCCACCTGTATCACCCGGATCTCACTGGACAGCCAAATAGCAGTGCGACAATGTTGATACATAATCCAAAAGGCAAACTGGAGGAGAAAAGGTGGTGCAGAGTGCCAGGAAGTGTGTGAATAACAACACTAGCTGCACAGAATCAGACAAATCCTTTGGCAGGTAAAAAAAGTTTAAATGTTCACAGCTGATGCGCTGGCATTTTCACTTACTGACTGAATTTTTGTTTTGGCATTTTTTAATAACATAAGACTGCTGTATTTGTAAGGGATTTTCTAGAGAAAAATCAGAAGTTAGAAGATTAAAGCTGACAATTAGTAAAAAAACAAATCAGCACAAAGGACTTGACTTACTTTCAGTCCAATGTGTCTCTTGTGCTGCTGGCTCCTGCATTCATTGAACTCTTTCTCCATCTATTCCAACTACTGTGCCATAATCATCTGGTGCACTTGTTCTGGCACCAGGCTCCAGGACTGCAGCCCAGATTTGCAAGATGCTGGGATTTTATTGAAATCTTGGGAAGGTCCTACAAAATTGGCAAGGTTGTGCTAGAGGGGGATTTGGGGTAGGGAATTTGTGATAGAGGTGCAGAGAGGATTTGCGCTGGTAGGGATATTTGGGGTGGGGGGATTTGTGCTGGGAGGAGAGATTGGGGGAAAGAGGATTTGTGTTGAGGGGTTATGAAGAGGGATGATTGGTGCTAGAAGGGGGGAGAGGATTTGTGCTGGGGGGATTTGGGGGAAGGAGGATGAGAAGTTGTGTTGGGAGGGGGGATTTTGGGGAAAGGATTTGTGCTAGATGTGGGGAAAATACTTACGCTGGGTGGGAAAGGCTTTATGTTAGAAGGGGATTTGGGGGGGATTTGTGTTTGAAGAGGAGGAGATAATTTTTGCTAGAAGAAATTTGGGGGGATTTGTGGTGCTGGGATGGAAGATTGGGAGGATTTGTGCTGTGGAGATTTGGGAGTGGGAGGTTTGCGCCAAGATGAGGAGTTGTGCTGGGAGGGGTGATTTGGAGGAGAAGAGTTGTGCTAAAAGTGGGTAAATGACTTGCTCTGGGAGGGAAGGATTTGTGCTAGAAAGGGAATTTGGGGGTTTTGTGCTTGAAGGGGGGAATTTTTCCTTGTAGAAGAAATTTGGGGGGGATTTGTGGTGCTGGGAAGAAGGATTGGGGGAAAGTGGATTTGTGCTGGGGGATTTGAAAAGGGGATTTGGGTAGGGGAGGATTTGTACTGCAATGGGGGATTGTGCTGAGAGGGAGGATTTATTATGGGAGGAGGGTATGAGATGAAGGAGGATTTGTGCTGAGAGGGGAAGAGGATTTGTATTTGAAGGGGGAATTAAGGGGCATGTGTGCTGGGAAAGACAGGGGGATTGTGCTTGGAGGGGGGATTTGGAGAGAGTGGAGGAGGATTTGTGCTGAGAAAGGGGGAAGAAGGTTTGTATTGGGGGGGGCTTGTTCAGGGAGGGGGAGAGAGGATTTTTGCTGGGGGGTAAGTGTTCAGATTAGTGATTATTTTTGGAGAGGATGAAGCGGTGAATAAAGGGTAAAGTAGGGGAGAGTATTACCTGTAGGATAGAATTTTGCACTCTCCTGACCCCTACACTGTGCATTATACACCCCTGACTCCTGCACTAACTCCTGCACTCTTTATGTTTTGCATGTTTTGTCTGTGTATAACAAACCCTTGCATTCTGTGCATTACGTACTCTTGGACCTTGCTCTCTGTGTGCCATTTACTCCTAAACCCAGCACTAAGTACAGCCCTCTGTGCGTTACATACTGTACTCCTGATCCTTGAAAGCACTGCATTACACACCCTAGACTCCTGCAGTCTGATTTACATATCCTAAACCTGACACTAACTGCAATACTCTTTGCATTGCACACCCATGACCCCTGCACTCTGCCTTATAGACTCTGCACTATATACGTACTATATTGTATATTACAGACTACTGCACTATATACACTATATTGTACATTACTTCTCACCAATGTGTTCATTGTCTTAATGGTTGCTGGTTGATTAGCAGTCTATTTTAATGAAGTTCTTTAAGGTGGGCTCAGACAAAGTGTTAGCTCTCTGTCTATTTTCAGTGTTTTCAAAACCATATGTAATGGAAGTTATTTTCTTTTTTTTCATTGATTGTGCTGAGGTTTATACTGTATTATACTGTATGTGTCTGTAAGACCCTTGTTTGTGGCAAAGCAATTAGCATATGTTATAGGTAGAGGGAATCCAGGGTTTTCTCTAATCATGTCCCGTATGCCCCACTGTTAACAGCCTGGCCACAAAAATTACTTTCCTCAATTATCCCTCATTCTCAAGTTCTAAAGTTCTGAGGTATGTACAAGAGGGGCCACCCTTGTCATTTTAATCTCCCATCAGGTACGTGAGACATCCTCTTGTAGTCCATGAACAGCAGAGATCAGAGAGAGGGAAGAAGAAGAAGCACAAGCAGGGGCGGACTGACCATTCGAGCACTCGGACACTGCCCGAGGGCCCTTGGTCAGTAGGGGGCCCCATGAAATGCCCCATGGTACCTTTTTTATAGGCTTTTTTGGGTGTGCTTTGAGTGTGGGCAAGGACACAGGGGCCCCATGATCCCCTATTGCTCAGGGGCCCCATGTGTTGTCAGTCCACCCCTGAGCACAAGTAGCCAATCAAGTGGTCTGCAATACATGAAGCATGCTCATAGGAAAGGAGGGCTGACTGAAATAAAATATGCTCATTGGTCTGCTTCTTTTCCTTTTCTGTCCAGTCAAAAGGTGGGGGTGGAGGGGAGACTTGTTAGTAAATGTGAAACTGCAACATAAAAAGTCAAGTCTCCTTTCCTACCAGCTATGTAAATCCCAGGACTAGATGGGCAGAAAGACAAATTCTTTTGCAGGTAAAATCCTTTGCTTAGCACCATGAAAGCACTGATTTTAGTAGGTTGGACAGGCCTCCACAGAACATTATAAAATCATTTTCTCAATGATTCAAACAACATTTCTTCATGTTTTCTTTTAATAAAAGTTCAGACAGTTTTTTACCATTTCTGATTTTATTTGTATTGTTATCTGATATCCATCTTGTAATAGCAATTGCATTCTATAACACAACAACAATTGACACTGGCAGTTGATATAGATGTGGGGTCATTGGATGACAGTTGGCATATTTCTCCTGAGACGAATTTTAGTAGAAACTGGCAAACATTTTCCAGCACATTTTATTTTATTTTTTAATTGTCTACCAACCCTCAGAATCCTGTGTTTGTACATGATCAGTACTTCCCAAAGTTATTGTACAAAACAATGTTAATCTCTGCATGTTAAGTGGCCATCAAGAGAACAAAATAGGCCAAAATTCAAATCTGCTTTTTGGTAAAACAAGTCTAAAAATCTGGCATTTGGACAGGTAGGAAATGCAGATCTTTGGGCAAAATAGAAAGGCTTTCATAGTTGAACTATATTTATGATTCATTACCTAAACAGGTGGATTTAAAAACATTTTTTTTTTTGGTTTCCTTTTTTTTTTGTTTTTCTCTTGACATCCCTTTCTTTCCTTTCCAGCCATGCAGCCTGATCTTGGTGTTTGTGACGGACTCTGCGTTGTGTTTGAAATGTGATATGTGTTTTGAAGTGACTGAGAATTCTATATTTGTGTGTGTGTGAGCTGTAAAGCTACACCGGGGATGGATGTAATTATAAAAATGTGTGCGGCCCTCTAAACTGCCTCCCTGAGGAAGTGATTTAAGACTCAATGAAAACACAGGACTTCAACAATACTTTCTGTGCAGCTTGTAGAAAGCTATGCTATTGTAACCTGCCGTTGTTCTGTGACCATTGATGAGGAGCAGTCACACTGTCTAACAGTATTATAGAGACAGGCAAACCTCAAAAGGAGAATACCTAATACCCCCACCAATGACCTCCTGTCCCTACTACAGTAAAATCACCAAAACGTCTTATGGTATATTGAAAAACATATTTAACAAAATAGAGGAATATTTTAGAAAAATATAGAAAGGAATTATTTCAGAATCAGAAAATATATTGTCATTTTACAATAGCAATCATAAAATGAAACACAGTTGAAGCTCCCTCAGATTAAATAAAGGAATTCCATGCCCGATCATAAAAACACTTAAAGTGATTCTAAAGGTTCAGGTTTTTTTTAGGAAAATAACAAACATGTCTATACTTACCTGCTGTTTGTAGTGGTTTTGCACAGAGCAGCCTGGATCCTCCTCTTCTTGGGTCCCCCGTAGGAGGGGGGTTGAGAAAAGGGGGGAAGAGAGGGGGGGTGAGGGAAAGAGAGAGAGAGAGAGAGAGGAGGATGGGGAGTGACAGAGAGAGAGAGAGAGGGGAGATGAGTAAGGGAGTGATGGGGATGAGAGAGAAAGAGGGGGTGAGAGAGAGGAGGGTGAAAGGGGGGCTGAGAGAAAGGGGGGTGAGAGAGAAAGAGGGGAGGTGAGAGAGAGAGCGGGGGTTGAGAGTGGGAGGAGGGGTGAGAGGGGGAGGGTGGTGAGAGAGAAAGGGGGGAGATAGAGGGGGAAGAGAGTGTAAGATAGAAGAAAAGGGGAGTGACAGAGAGGGGGTAAAAGAGAAAGGGAGAACGAGAGAGGGGTGGTGAGAAAGAGAGAGGGATGAGAGTGGGGTAAGAGATAGAGGGCTGAGATGGGATTGAGAGAAAGGGCGGGGAGGGGGTGAGAGGGGGGTGAGAGAGAGCTGAGAAGGGAATGAGAGAGAGGGTGAGAGAGAGAGGGCTGAGATAGGGGATGAGAGAAAGAGGGGGGTGAGAGAGAGAGGCCTGAGAGGGGGGATGAGAGAGAGAGGGGGTGGTGAGAGAGAGAGAGGGCTGAGAGGGGGGATGAGAGAAAGAGGGGGGTGAGAGAGAGAGGGCTGAGAGGGGGGATGAGAGAGAGAAGGGGGGTGAGAGAGAGACCCCTAGCCCTGTCCCTATCTGCAGTTCCTCCTGTGCTAACCTTTTCCAGTCCCCCTCTGCCCATTACCTTCCATGCCAGCAGTAGGACATTCAAGGACTCTGGGATGCTGTGCCTGCTGCTGCCTTCCTCTTCCGGGGTCAGGGAGGCAGTGGAGGACTTCTTCCTCCTTGGATCTTGGTCCTAGACACCCTCGCTGCTCGCCTTCCCTGCGGCCTCCATCTCTGGGGCTGCCCGTTCACCATGTGGGGATGATAGGAGGAGCAAGGCGCTATCATCTTGTCCACACCCTGAGGACATCGCTGCCTGCACTGGATTTAGCTCAGCAGGATCCGAGGCTTTTGCTGCCTGCCCCGCTTCCGCCACCACTAGACTGGAACTCTCCATGACAAGGGGCTAAAGACAGCCATGTTCTGTCACACTAGCCAGCTCTTGAGGTCTGGCAGTTCCGGCTCACCAGGCAAATGCCTGATGTGCTCTATGGCCAGCCCAGGCCTGCCATTAATCACTACTGGCTCAAAGCTAACCACCCGTACTTTCCTAAAATCAATAATAATCTCCTTTGTCTTTGCTACATTTAACCATAAGTTGTTCTCTCCGTACCATCCAACTAGATTTTCAATATCCTGGTGATATGCAGACATGTTGCCATCTCCTAATTTTCCCCACTAACATGCCATCTGCAAACTGTAACACAGAGTCCACCTCAAAGCAAGAAACACAATCATAAGTGTATAAAGTAAACAGTAAAAAGCGCACATCCCTGTGGCACCCCTGCATTAAGGGACAGCATTGATAAGTAAGGATTTCCAACTTTTACGCTCTGCTGCCTAGGAAATCCAAAATCCAGTTACAAAGCATTGGGCTCAATCCCAAAAGGTTCAACTTAGCAACAGGTTTAATTGGAAAAATCATATTAAATGCTAAACCAAAAGCAATAAACTGTCATTTTTTTGTCATTTGAAAAATATCTAGGATACCGTTGCTAATCTTTCAAAAATAACAGCTTGCACAATACACCACTTGTTATTTATATTTATAAGTAATACCACCATAATTTGTTGGTCCAGGGTGTTTCCAATTGCTTTATTCCTCGTATGAACAGGATATTTATAGCACCACTAGTTTGTGCATCATGAAGGAAAGCATATTATTACAATATAGTTTGATACCAAGAGGGCCCTGCTTGTGAAGCAAGGTTTTTTGTCTTCCTCTGGATCAACTGTGAGTTTAAAGTTCTGAAGACGCAGGTTTTTAATAAATTCAATTTTTTTTGTCTTTAGATGGGTCTTTTTTTTCGCCTACTTAAGTAAATATGTAACTCTAGAAATGCTAATTCCAAGGCTAGCCTTGTAAGAGCAAATTGGATCACCTATTATTACTATTATTATAGCACAGGATTTAGAGATGTGCACAAGGGAAACTTTTGTTATGTTTTGGTTTTCGTTTCATCGGATCTGTCATGTTAGAATGATTCATTTTCTGAACATTTTCGTTATTTCTGGAGAGAGTATATTCATTGTTCCAAATCGATTCATATTTTTGGAAGTTCTGTTATTATTTTAGAACAGTGGTCTCCAAACTGCGACCCGGGGGATGTGACTCTTTGCTTGCTTTTATCTGGCCCTTGGGGCACTATTTAATCCACTGACACCAATTAATTCCTCCCAGTATTACCAACGAAGGGGCCCAATTCCCACCAATGACACCAACAATGGGGCACAGTTTATCCCAATGATACCAAGAATGGGGCCCAATTAAACCAATGATAGATCACAATATCTCCCAATGACACCATCGATGGGGTACAATTCCTCTCATGAACACCAAAGATGGGGCATTGTTTATTCCCACTGAGACCTGGGCATTTTCCAGTCCCGCCCCCCTAAAGTCTGAAGGACAGTAAACTGGTCCTTTGCTGAGAAAGTTTGGAGACCCCTGTTTTAGAAGATTAGCTATATTCATTTTAATGTTAATTCGTTATTTTGGGAGAATACCTATGCACTCTAAGTCATCCCTGCTAGTCCAACCCACGAAGAAAAATAGAATAAGCTGATTGGAAGTAATGAATGGGACAAAATAATTTCAGATTCAGTCATTATGTTATGATTCAGAGATCCTGATGGATCCACCTCCATCCAACCCAGACACAATAGATAGGAATCACCTTAATTCACTTTTATACCTTACTGTTTTAATTGCAATATGTTTCCATTTCATATGTAGTGCATTTTTTCTAACAATGAAAAATGTTAGTGCAAAAAATGTATCTGATTATTAGAATATTCATGCTACGCTCACTAGAATAAAAAACAAATGGATCCAAATCAATTCGGATCGTGATCATGTGTTATGTCGTTACGTTATTTCGGATGCTTCAGACCTTAACTCCTTGACGCCGATGTAGCACAAATATGGGGCTTCACAGAACTGGGCTTTTTTCCGTGGGGCAGCATATTTGCATACCTGCCTTTGTGCTGGGAGCGTACAGCGTAGCGCACTCTCAGCACAAAGACCTAGGTGTAACTGAGACTCCCGATTCCGGGTCACATGATCGATGTGATAGAATCTGATTGGCTATCACAGTGATCAGTCGCTGTGAAGCCCGCCCCCCCCTTGCTTTTTTTTCTCTCTGAATGGAGGAGAGAGATGCATTGTATCTCTCTCTCTTTTTGCAGAGAGAACAAAAAAACTGTTTGTTAAAAATAATAAATACATAATAAAAAATAAAGAAAAAATATCTAGATCAAGGTTTGATCTAGTTCAGTACCTGGGTTAGTGTTTGGGTCAAGGTCAGGGTCAAAGGTCAAAGGTCAGGGTCAAAGATCAGGATTTTTTTTTATTGGTATCAGTGTCAGTTACTGTCAGTGTCACTGTGTTTTGGTTAAAAAATTTTAAAAATGTGCGCTATTGTTTCTGGGCTGTAGTACAGATACAAACAACAGGAAAAAATACACATATATGGTATCACTGCAATCGCCAAAAGCTGGAAAATTTATTTTGGGTTGTTCTTTGGTGGTAGGTTATGGTAGTAACAAGAAACACACAGCTAAATACAAAAAAAATGATTATTTATTTTTGGGCCAGATTTCCTTTCATAATGAAAAAAAAATCAGGAGATATCCATTACCATTTACCACCAAATGAAAGCCCAATTTGTCCTGAAAAAAACCACGATATAATCCACCTGGATGTACAAAGTAGTTGTGATGATATGTACGGTTTTATTAACACATGTAAAAGTTGCAAAATTGTGCTTAGGCATTAAGATTTGTTTTACTTTTAGGCGTGAAGGGGTCAATAAAAGTCCCAAACTATCGCATCTTGTGATCCGAAGGAAACAAACAAATTTGTTGTTTTTGTCATAATTTAATTAAGATTCGTTGAAACTCGAATCTCTGAATCACAAAAATTTCATCTGAATTTTGATTCGTAATGAAATGAATTGCACATGTTTAGCAGGATTTTCATTGCACAGTTTGTGCAGCGCTTGTCAAAAAAGGGAGAGAGAATATTACAACAGAATTTGATACAAGGGATTAGAGGGCCCTGCTTGTAGAGCAGGATTTTTTGCCTTCCTCTGGATCAACTGTGGGTTTAGGGTTCTGAGGATGCAGTTTTTTTGTTTTTTTCTTTTTGTCTTTTGGTTAAATTTAATTAATGAGCATCTTTTTTTCAGCTTACATATGTAACTCTTCAAATGCTAGTTCCATGGCTGCCTCTGGTTTTGATGTTTTCCTGATCATTGTTTTCCCTGACAGTGACGGCAGAACAAAACAGTGGAATAGTTAAGGGTGATGGTTAAAACTTGGTGCATGGGGCCCTCCTTTGATGTATACCCTCTTTATTCCATTTTCCATTTTCATCTACAGGCAGAGTGCATCTCAAGTGCACAGATGCACAGGGAAATAGCAGGGCCGATGCTTAATGCAGGGATCCTTTCACTTATGTGCTCTACATTCGGTCATGTGGTATGTAGTTCAGCTATGGAAGCTCTTGTTAAGTTGTGTAAACAATTGTTTGCTTGGTAAGTTGTGCTTACACATTGGGGCAGTACAGGGATGGTGGGAAGTAGCCACCTCAAAGAGGTCCCTGGTCACAGTTGCAGTAGACCAATGGCTCTTGTTCCCCAGGAGTAAAGTCTTGAGCTAAATACTCACTCTGGGTCAGGAGCTACAAAAGTATTGAAGCCACTGGATCAGTAAGACAGCCAGACAACTAAATTGTTAAGAAGATGTTTAGCAAGGGAAGCTATTGTATTATATAAGAAATAGAGAAAAAAAGCGCCACAAACTAAATAAAACAAAAGCTGCACTCCTAACCAAAAAAAGGTAAAAATGTGAATAAATCAAAGAGTGCACTAAATATAAGTAAATACAAAAATTATTAGTTTAAAATAATGATGTCCGTGATAAAAAAATATTATATAAAAGTCCATCCACCATCACAAAGTAATTAAACAGTTCTGAAATCTTGTATAAATCAAACACCGTGCAAAAAAAATCCACCACCGAATGAAATGGGTACACTCACCAGAGCTCCATGCTGACCAGATTATAAGTCAGCAAAGATAGCGTTTGCTCTGGGAGGGAAGATCAGCAGAAGTAATCCAAACTTGGAGCAATATACTGCAAGCAGCCAATCAGCATAATATGGAACAGCCTTAACAGCAGGTAGTCATCACGTCTCCATACCATAGATCATATTCGGGGAATCAAAAAAGGAAATCATGGTGCAGTACGTTTAAAACCAAAATGTTTTATTAAAACATCAGAAATGCACTCACAAACAGGCTGTCTAGCCGACACCAGCAACGACAGCCTCAAGAAAGCAGGGACGAGCCTCGCCCACCACGATATCACAGCCGACAGTCTACGAGGAGCGTCCCGACGTCACATCCAAAAGAAGCCCCGCCCTACTAGTTTCGTCATCCGGCGTTTCCGCCCCGTGAGGACGTCGGATGACGAAACTAGTAAGGTGGGGCTTCTTTTGGATGTGACGTCAGGACACTCTGTACTGAATCCAAAGGCAAGTACAATACCGATAAAAGGATAGCTAGATATTGCTTTATTCAAGAGAAATGATCCCCAAGTGAATAACACCAATGTTGCCATCTTTGTCAGCCAAGTGTCTTTAGAAATTGATCAATTATTTGTTGACATTTCTCTTGACATGGTAATTTGACAGATTCTGAACTATTTACTTTACGTGGTTTGTTTAATTGTAGTACTATTGAGATTAAACCGGCTGACAAGAGTGACAACGTGGTCATTATGGATTGAGCTAAATATGAACAAATGTGTGAAAGGATCTTTTTAAATTATTAACTTTGTGCTTGAAAATCAAGTGATAGATAAACAGATTGCATCATTTCTGAAGGTGTCTAATCCACACTTATCAATTTTATACCTAGGTTTCACAAGTAACATGTGAACCCACTCGGTAGGCCAATTATATTTGGCCATGGCTCTCTGACTGAAAAGAGTAGTCAATATGTTGACTTTTTTTCTCAAACGTTTACATACAGTACAATGTATTCTCAAGTTCAAGACACTCCACACCTTCTACAGATTTTATGTGAAGTAATCATTCCTCCCTAGGCTATCTCCCTGGATGTTCAGTCTTTAAATATAAGTATTCCCCATGGGAAATGGCTATACATCAGATTTTTGTGTGATATATTTCAGGAGGAACAATGTAATATATCTCAAGAGCAATCATTTGTTTCTATGTCTTCTTTAATTTTTGTTCACTCATAACCTATTTGTGTTCTCTGGGCTCAGTTCCCTACAGGCAGAGTAATGGGTACGTTTGTGCGCCTTCCTATACAGAGTTGTACTTGGGAGGATGGGAGACATATTTATTCAGAATGACAGATTGTCCATAAAATTTTCTACTGAACAGGCTGGTGGATTTATTGAAGGGATTTGTAGGGATTTAAAATTTGAATAAGGAGAATCTGAAGTTCACATTGTCATTTCATTCTATGAAGTTGACCTTTGTAGATGTAATTTTGATCAAAGAACAAGATGGATCTATTTAATTTTCATTATTTTGCAAACCTATGCCAGCAAAGTGCTGTTATATGCTGAGAGTATTCATCCTCTGAATTTGATCAAGGGCATTCCTATTGGTCAATACAAGTGGATCTCTAGGAACTGCTGTAGGGATAGTGTTTTTGAGGAGAAATCTAAAAAACTATGATTAAGGTTTAGGGCAAGAGGGTATAAGGATACATTCTTGAGGAAAACTTATCATTTTGCAAAAGGTCTTAGACAGGGACATTCCTTACAAGTAAATAGAAATAAGCAGGATAAAACCACCATTCAATTCATTACCAAGTTGACAGAACAATCATATAAAATAATAAGAATCTTAGGTCAACATTAGCATTGGTTACACGAGGGTCTCATTATATCTAAAATAGTAAATATGTAAATATATTATAATTGGTTAACAACTGTAGTTACCTAATGGAAAACTTTGTTCTCTCAACATTTTGCTTACTGAAACACAGAGGGTATTGTTTATCTCCTCATCTGTAGTTACAGTGGCTTTTATGTCAGCAAGGTGCATATTTCTGACCATGTCTTAGATATATCCTTCATCCATAGCCTATACGGACACAATGATAATATAAAATCCCAATCCTCCAAATTAAAGAAAGGGTCCATAAAAATGAAGGCACAAATAGGTACTAAGGCTGGAAAGCTGGTGAGTTTTTGTGTGTGTGTTTTTTTTACTTTTACAAGTGCTTGGTTCCAGTTCTATGTACATTTATTTTTGTGAACTTTTGTTCATATGACTGTGCCCAAGGGGGTATCGATCTTTTCAGTTTTTGTTGTAATATGTGTGCACATTGGGTCATCATGTGCACCACATTCATGGTTATGTAACGTTATGTATGTTGTGCTATCATGTGTGTCCCCTAAGTTATGGTGTCATACACTCGGTGCCATTTCCAATAAGTTCTGTTTGATGGTTTTGGCCCATAGCAACCCCAGCTTGCTTAAGGAACTCCCAGGTTGGCAAAGAAACGTGTTATGATCACTGACAAATCTCTTGACATATACAGTATCTGATTGCCTGGTTACCAGCATGTACATGGAGCATTATCCTAGTACGTGGATGTCCACTAATTGTGTAAAGTATACCAAGCTCGCTATCATGTCACATATCCATTGTTTTTTAAATTGCTTGTCCTATATTACAGAACTGTGATCCTTGCATGTTTAAACATCTTCTATAGTGTGCTGTTTGTACTATGTGACCCTTATAGTGAATTAAATTTGGATTGCACTGTTCTTTACTACAGTACCAGCTTTGCACCAGCCTCTCTAACATTGCCTTGTGGTGACGGCATGACCGCTGCTTTGCTACATTATGTAGTTGTAAGTCTTTGAGATGGTTCTGAATATGCTGAAATATATCACCTACTATATCATCTCATTTATATGGGTCACCAGCACAAGGAGTGATTAGCAATCTGCTTGAAGGCATAGGATGTTGTGTCTTTACTATGTGATTTCCACATTGCTCCTGCTTAGCTGTTCTGATGTGTTTATGACTTTCCACCTAGTCCTATGGTGGATGCATGTGCAACAAGGGATTGGTAAAGAGACTTATTGAAGTGTTCTTCATGACTATCATACTAATATGAATGTCATGTTTAACTGGGCAACTATGTGGCAAATGTTGATAAATGTAAGGTTCTGCACTTGGGGGCTAAGAATATGCATACATCATACATACTAGGGGAGTACAACTGGGGGAATCAATGATGGAGAAGGCTCTGGGTGTTCTGGTAGATCACAAGCTTAATAATGGCATGCAATGCCAAGCTGCGGTTTCTAAAGCGAGCAAAATCCTCTCTTGTATTATAAGAGATATAGACTCCAGAGAGAGAGATATCATATTACCCCTGTACAAATCATTAGTAACACCTCATCTGGAATATGCAGTTCCGTTTTGGGCACTAATTCACAAAAAGAACATTGGGGAACTTGAGAAAGTACAGAGAAGGGCAACTAAACTGATAAGAGGCATGGAGGAGTTCAGCTATGAGGAAAGATTAGAGGAACGGAATTTATTCTCTTTTGAGAAGAGGAGATTAAGGGGGGATATGATCAACATGTATAAATACATAAGTGGTTCATATAGTGAACTTGGTGTAGAGCTATTCACTCTGAGGTCATCACAGAGGACAAGGGGGCACTCTTTACATCTGGAAGATAAGAAATTTAATCTCCAAACACGGAAAGGTTTCTTCACAGTGAGAGCTGTGAAAATGTGGAATAGACTCCCTCAAGAGTTGGTTCTGGCCAGCTCCGTGGATTGCTTCAAAAAAGGCCTGGATTCTTTCTTAGATACACAGAATATAACTGGATACTAACATACTAACATTTATAGGTAAAGTTGATCCAGGGAATATCCGATTGCCTCTCAGGGGATCAGGAAGGAATTTTTTCCTAGTAGGAGCAAATTGGATCATGCTTTGCTGGTTTTTTTTGCCTTCCTCTGGATCAACTGTGGGTATAGGATTATAACTTTTTTTTCCTATGGTTAAACTGGATGGACTTTTGTCTTTTTTCAGCCAGACTATGTAACTATGTAATATACCTTATTTGTGCCTGTTTTGTACAGCTGATTTCTTGGCCTCATGTTGTAAACAGCCTGATGCTGTATATTTCGTTTGGGATCAGAAAAGTGCTCTGTACTTATCTGGACACTGCTGAGCTTTGTATATATGCACATGCTTTGAGTCTTACCTTCTTTGCTATTGCTCCAGTTGCATCATAGCCCTTTATTTGCAATAATGTTGTTTATTTCCACTTTAATTGGATAGG